>NC_080836.1:78011992-78636992 GCF_030435755.1 Ochotona princeps
CTGGTGGGTCAAGATGATGCTAATCATGATGACCTAACTTTGCCCAATTAGAAAAGATGGCGTTGTTACGGAGTACAGTAAACCAGATGTGGGCTTTGCTGCTTTGACGTTTCTAGACTAGAGGTGGAGAGCAAGCGAAGAGTGTAAACATTATTTAAATGATTGTACAAAGGCAGACCAGAGTGCTCTGAAACAAGTAGTTCTTTGTGAACTATGACAGATTTCTTTCCCTTGTGTCTCTTTTTATAAATTAAGAATGCAAATTATTTCTATAATGTTAAAATGTACTTCTGTGTTGTGAGATTTAGAATAAATTTTTCTTTGTATTTTTCTGTTTTAGAATTGTTTACAGTGGTATGTGTATGAGAGAGAGAGAGTGAGTGAAAGAAAGTGAAAGAGAACAATAAAGCTATAAAAGAAATGTTTTTTAAAAATGACAGAGAGGGCCCTGCAGTGGCCTAGCAGCTAAAGTCCTCGCCTTAAATGCCCCGGGATCCCATATCGGCGCCGGTTCTAATCCCTGCAGCTCCACTTCCCATCCAGCTCCCTGCTTGTAGCCTGGGAAAGCAGTTGAGGACGGCCCAATGCTTTAGGATTCTGCACCCATGTGGGAGACCCGGAAGAGGTTCCAGGTTCCCGGCTTCGGATCGGCACAGCACCAGCCATTGCGGCCACTTGGGGAGTGAAACATCGGATGGAGGATCTTCCTCTCTGTCTCTCCTCCTCTGTGTATATCTGACTTTGTAATAAAAACAAATAAATCTAAATTTAAAAAAAAATTGGCAGAGAAATGAAATTAAAAGATAAGGTTATTTTTAAAAAAATAACAGAGAGGTGGAACAGTTGGAACACAAACCAGTGCTGATGTGAGATGTTGGCTCAGTTGGTTAATCCTCTGCCAACATCTCACGTCAGCACTGGTTTGTGTTCCAACTGTTCCACTTCCCATCCAGCTCTCTATTTGTGGCCTGGGAAAGCAGTGGAGGACAGCCCAAAGCCTTGGAGGCTTCTGGCTTCAGATTTGCTAAGTTATGGCTGTTGTGGGCATTTAGGGAGTGAACCAGTAAATGGAAGAACTTTCTCACTGTCTTTCCTCTATGTACATCTGCCTTTCCAATAAAAATAAATAAATATTTTGACAAAAAAAGAGAAGGAAATGTTGAACTTAACTCATTTCAGTTGTATCATCTGACAACACATGAACTTATCCATTTTAATGGCTTTAAAATCAGTGAGATGGGCCTCTTTTTTTTTTCTTTATAAGCATTTATTTATTTTTGTTTGAAAGACAGAATTACATGGATAGGGGAGATACAGAGGGAGATCCTTCATCCACTGGATCACTCTCCAAATGGCTGTTTTAGTGGAGCAGGGCCAGTCCACAGCCAGGAGCCATGAGCTTCTGCTGGGTCTCCTTTATGGGTGCAGGGCCCCAGACTTGGGCATCCTCTTTCCCAGGCCATGCGGCTTTCCCAGGCCATGAGTCCATCAGCATGGAGTTAGTTTGAAAGTGTATCAGCTAGGAGTGGCTCAACCCCCGGGCAGCCATGCGGCCCAGAGGGCTCAGGTCCCCCGCCACGATTCCAGCCTAGCTTACCACCACGTACGTACGTACATGGGGTGAGCGGCCCTTGGGTAGCCAGTGCGCCATTTGGCGCCAGGCTGTGCCTGCTGGCCGCCCGGCCAGGAAGTTCTGGAATTTGGTTTCTTTGATATGCTACATGAGTCGCTCCATGCTGAACCCACAGTACTCTGAGAATGTGTATTAGTCCTTAAGATTCTCAATGGCACTTACTCTTCCTCTGAAGAACCTGTAGTCACTTTATAGTGCAGATTGCCAACACCAGTTCATTCAAAAGGCAAAATTCCGGGCTTGTCCAGCAGGATACCCCATTACGTGATAGGATGAGGGATCAGCAGAGGGGTCACAGAAGGCAGGACAATGACATTGACTGGCATTCGAGAACCATACTCGAGGCTAGAATGTGTCAGGTATGCGTGGACCAATCCCCTGGAAACTCTGACCCCACTGGACGGTTAAGAAGGGCCGGTGAAGTCTATGCAGGAGGCATGACAGTCTATGGGGCACGCTGGGCTGACCCAGAGCAACCTCTGGCATACTTAACACTGGCTGGGAACAGGCCTGGTTGGAGAGCTTGGGGGAGGCCTTGGCTGGGTGGAGCTTACCACTAAGGGGCGCAGGAACTGGAAGGGGGCTGAGTTCTGGTCGGGTCACAGTTGTAATCCCTTGACACAAACATGGATTCGGACTTGACGCACCATGCCGAGTTAGACCACAACACAGTTTGGTGCTCTGCAGGACCAGGATAGATGTGGGACTGGCTCAGCTAGGTTTCAACCCCAACTGAGCCATATATGAGATATATGTGGGTATGGACGAGCCGTGGCTGGGCTGAAACTCTCAACAGCAGGAACCAGAATGGATTGAAGAGCGGTGCTGGCCAAAGGACCTGCTGGTATGCGTGAAGCCTGACACCAGGAAGGGGTCAGATGGAGGAATCTGAACAGTTCCTCTGACAGGACACTGACCCTACAGATAAACGCAGGAAGCATGGAGGTAAACAACCCAGAAGAGACTTTGGAAAGTGACCCACTGGCATATACTTGGCTCGGGTTGGGGGCAGACCAGGCTGAGTCAGTTCACGTCATCCACTGGCATGCCCGAGCGCTGGAACTGTGTGGGGGTCTGGCCAGGTTTGGTTGCGATAAAAAAACAGTACAAAACACAAAATGCCAAGGCGAAATGGCCTGTGCCAGTAGGGAATGCAGCACCCAACCAGCACACCTCCCACTGGTTTAGGTGAGGGACGAGTGTGTGATGGGCAGAGCCGGGGAGAGCTGCAATACTCATTGGTTCCAATGGAGGTTGGGGCTCAGAATAGATCCAACCCAGGGGTTACAACCACCAGCTGATTGGAGTGATGGACTGTGGCGGGCACTGTGCTTACTAGTAGTACATGTAGGAGCCTGGACTGGGAACGCCTCAAAGTTTCTTTGGGGATTCCCCTGAACAAAATGGAGGAATCAAAACATTAACCAAGAAAAGATGGAAGATGGAGTAGATCAATCAACCACCTCAGCTATATGCTTGCAGCGGAAAACTGGACAAGGGGAAACTCTAAGATGGACTATGTCAATCAGTGGACTCTGCACCAGCCTCATCGTACCTGGACTGTTGCTGATGATATGTTGGAGCTTCTAATTGATTGAGGTGATGCTCTGCTGGCTCTGCCTTCAAACCTGAGAGGGCCTCCCTAAGAGGCCGTTGAACTTGACTGGACAGTGGGATGCTGGACTCGGTATGGTGTGAGCTTGTAATTAGGGAATCCCAACGGAATCTGAGCTGTGGCTATGCATCATGGTGAAGGAATTCACCATGGGGGAAAGGGGGAGAATCCCAGTACCTATGAAATTGTGTCATGTAATACAATGTAATTAATAAATAAAAAATTTAAAAAAAGAAAGTGTATCAGCTAGGACCTGAACTGGAGCCCATATCTGATGCTTGTATTGCAGATGAAGGCGTAACATGATGCACCATGATGCCTGCTTTCTTTTTCTTCCTTTTTTTCCCCCTTGAATTCAGAGATATTACAGTTTGTGAGTTTGTGTCTCAATGCAAATATGAATGATTTAACAGGGACATTCTCAAGGTATTGCATTCTTACGGGTTTGCTTGACTTCATATCTTTAAATTTATTTTAAATTTCAAGTCCATTACCTTAACCACTTGGGCACGACTACCTGCTAAATTTAATTTAAATGTAATGTTGTTTACATAGTTGAGGGGAATGGATGCCCATTTGGATATCCAATTAGTATGGGAAGGCTCAAGGTATGGAGGAAGGTGTGTGAGACCAATGTCTTAATTTTTTTTTACCTGTGTCTGCAGAGGGAGAAGGGAAGGGGGTCTCTCCTTGCTTTCAAACTACATTGGCACCTGGGGATAGGGGACGGTCCTTTGATGGCAACCTAGAGACCTTGATGTGGAGAAGAGTGTTCCAAGGGTGTGGTTTTGATAGTTCTGAGACATCTTTGGCTTCATTGCACCAGGGCTGAGAAAATTACCAAGATCTATTGGCTGTCCAGGTCCACCTTAGTGTTCAGACCCTGAAACATGTTGAAAAACTTGACCAGAAGAATGGTCCAACCTGTGATGCTTTCCATCCTCTGCTGAGGCACTTTATGTCCTCTGTTGGCCTAGATGAACTTGCTGTCATGTCACCTGTGTGCATCTGGGCATGATGTCCACAGGCATCAGAAAGTGAGAAAACCCAATCCCAATACATGTACTCTAAGGTCATATCACCCAATTTGTCCCCAGACCTGGCCCACACATATGCTGATGTGTGCTGCTGATTTGACAAGCTTGGCTCATCCCAAGCCCTGGCTCTTATGTTTCCCAGTGGGAGCTGCAGCCCAGCAGGGGAGTACCCACAGTTCCTCTACCAGGCCCTCTCCCAATCCCAGCTTTTGTACCTGCCAGGGAGTACTGCTGTCCAGCCTAGCATGCATGGCTTACATCTAGTCCTGACACTTGCTAATGGATGCTACGGCCTCACCCAACTGGCCTGCACTCATTCTGATTCTCATGTGTGCCAGTGGGTGCAGTAGCTTAACCCAGACTGCCTGCTTTCACATTTGCCCACCCCTAGTCCTAGCTCTGGAAGTTCCTGAGATTTCCCTACTGGGCATGTTCCCAGTCCTGGGTCCTGCGTACGCCATTGGTTGCTTATGCTCAATCTAAGATTTCCCACCTCCAGTCTCAATATTTGCCAGCAGGTGCTACAACCTGGCTCAGCCTAGCCTGCCCCCAGTCCTAGCTCTCTCTGATGGATGTATCAGCCTAGCCCCAGTCATCACATAAACTGGCAAGTGTTGTGGTCCAACATATCATGGACTGCAGCTCATTGTGGCTGTTACTTGTGCCAGTGTGTGCTGTGGACTGGCCCAGCCCTGCATGGCCCCATACCCAGCTTACATGTAGACCAGTGGGTGCTGTAGCCCTGCCTGGTCTGCCCTGTCCCCAGCCCCAACCCTTGTGCTTACAAGTGGGAATTACAGGCCAGCAGTTGAGATCTCTGAGTTCCCTTACCAGGCCTGCCCCCAGCCCCAGATCTCGCATGTGCTAGTGAGTACTGTGGCCCAGCCTGACATGGCCTACCAGGGGCCAGGGTGATATTTCCAGGCCCAGTGTTCACCTTCCCCACATATCTTAAAAATAAAGAAAGAAAGAATAGGCAACTATGCTGGTACATTAGTATAGTTAACATCAGTTTATCATTAACCAGGCCCAGAATGCCTGCCAGTGATTGGTTGCTTTTCTCCCAGCAGTTTAACACTTGCCTAGGTACAAGGCAACCTAGGCGGTTGCCTATAGCTGGGGATTCATAGTTCAAAAGGACCAGGGAGTTGTAGGAGAAAAATATGCTGTCAGCCAGTAAGCCTTTCCTCCCTGATGTTTTTGTCCTCTTGTTGTAAAAAGTTAGAAAGTGATTATTTTGATTTACAAATGTTTAATCTGTATTTCAGCGGACTCTTTTGAAACCATGCTGAAGTCATTATTGAGGTATCAGTCAAGTGGTGAGAGTGTGAGCAAAATCCACATGAGGAAAAAATTGTATGAAAATGGGGTGACTACTTCTCTGCAGAGTAATTTTACCCTTCTTCTAAAGGTAAGGTGATTAGTAGTTTAGTCCATGTTCTACAATTTATCTAATAATGTATTTTTAAAATTATTGGTGTGTCCTGTGTTTGCTCCTCTTTTCTTAGCTTTCTAAGCTGGTTTTTATTGTGAAATTTCAACACAAATGTACACAAATATATATAGCCAAGAAAGCAAAAATACCAACACGGAGACTTGTTGTATTCATTGCAATAACTGGACTGTAGAGAACCCAGAGTTTTCTATTGGTTGGTTTTTTCTTTGTTTTTAGGCCACACTCTGGGCCAAAGTTTTGTGAAGCATGATTTAAGCTCACTTATAATCTCTGCTTCTGGTTAAAAATGCAGGTTATTAAGCCTTTGCTTCCAAGCACTGAGTCACTGAGACGGGTACTTGACATTTCTAAGAAGTTCCACAAATCATTTGCTGGGTTGGAGAAAAACATTGCTGATGATGCCGTCTCCTTTTGTCCCCGAAGATCCTTTGTGGGCCCTGTATCCTACTTCACATTCTCTGGCCCCACAAGACTGTCCCAAACCATCACCCTTTTTTTTTTTAAAGAACTGCTAATTTATTTGAAAGGCAAGGTAACAAAAAAGAGAGAAGGGAGATATGAAGAAAGATCTCTGGTCTGCTCGTTCATTTTCTAAAAGGCTGTAATGCCAAGATTATGCTGGACTGATGCTACCAGCCAGGCCTTCCACATGGATACAGGGACCCAAACATAGGGGCCATCCTTTGCTGCTTTCCCAGGCTATTAATATGGAACTGGATAAGAAGTGAAGCAGGTAGGATTCTTAACCGGTATTTGTATGGGATGCTGCTATCAGTGTTTCAGGCAGTGGCTTCAGCCGTTCTTCCACAATGCCAGCCCCAAACACCTCATCCTCACTCTGGTATTGCCAGTCTTCCACAAACCATTTGTTTCCTGTAGATGTCCTTCGCTCCTCCTTATGTGTGAATTCCTTGTTTCCTGCTTCCCCACCAACAAATTCTGCCAATCTCAGTCCTTTGTCTTTTCTCTTGATTTTAGATCTTAAAAAATCTTTGTATCTGTCCAAAGCATTTAATCTATCCATATATGCCCTTTAAAAATAACCAAGTTTTAAAAAACAATATATTGTTGTTATAGAGAACATAGAAAGTCTAACAGTCTAAAATAAGCCACCCATAATTTTACTATAAATAGGGATCTTTAATGAGTTAATTGAAAGTGCATGTTGTAAAAAAATGCATAGATTCCAAAACACTTTTTTCCACCAAAATAAACTTTTAAAAGTACTTATTGGAAAGGCAGAGTTTAAGAGCAGAAATGAGAGAGAGAAATAAATTTTTTCATTGGCTCACCCTCCAAGCAGCTGTAATGACTGGGACTGCGCAGGCTGAAGCCAGAAGCCTGAAATTCCATCCAGGTTCCCCACATGGGTGGCAAGGATGCAATTACATTGACCTGGTTTTGCTGCTTTCCTGGGCACAGTAGCAGAGAGCTGAATCAGAAATGGAGCACTCAGGTCTAAACCAGTATTCATATGTGGATGTCAGCATTGCAGATAACCCTCTGTGCCATAGTGCAGGCTTTGTAAGCTTGCCTTTTAATCCCATTTTTCCATGAACTTTTTGAAGACCCCTCATATAAACGGAGATCACACTGCATGAATGATTTTATTTATTGTATTTATTTTATTTGAGAGGCAGAGAGAGACTGTGCTGCACTCCCCACATGCTCATAATGTCTGGGCCTGTGCCAGACTGGAGCCAAGAGCCAAGAGCTTAATTCAGGATTCCCATGTGCAGGGTAGTGATCCAGCTCCTTGAGCTGTCATCCGCTGCTTCCCAGCCTTGCCTAAGTTCTACTCTAGCCTCTGATGTGTTTCCCTTATGTACCTTCTGTAAAATACTGTGACAACCTACACATAATACAATTAAATTGGTTTTCTTTGTGTCCCCATTTCAGATTGTGTTTTTCTTCCATTTCCCTTAATCTGTGTACTTAAAGCTATTTATTATATTTTGAATATGGCTTCTTGAGAAATAGCATTATTATTGTGTTTATATAGTGCTTGCCCAGGAGAAGAGACTTTGAAGTTTTTCATTTGTAGATTAAAGACTTACTCCATTTCTTTGTTCACTCCCCAAATTTCTACAATAGTCAGACCTGGACTATGCCACAGCCAGGAGAAAAGGAGTCCATCCGAGCCACACACATGGGTGTCAGGAACCCAAATACTTGAGCCATTACCTGCAGGTTCTAGCAGGAGGCTAGAGCAGAAACAGAGCTGGGACTTGATCCTACACACAGATATAGGACACTGGCAGCTGAAGTTTGTGGCTTAACCTGCTGTGCCTTGATTCACTGTGTTATAGCACCATCTCTTGGTAGTGTTTTAGTGTCAACATGAGCCCTTGGGTGTTACTTGACCTTTGTCAGCTTTTATTTCCTGTAATGTAGGTTAAGGATAATAACCACATTACAGATTTGTTGTGAAGATTGTTAGATATTGATGTAAAAAAAAAAAACTCTTCATAGGGACTAGAAGGTGACTGCTCAAAAACATTGTCTGCTTCACCTCCGATCCAGCTGCCTAGAAAAGCAGCAGAAGATGGCCCGAGTGTTAGGGCCCCTGCCACTGACATGGAAGACGAGGATGAAGCTCCTGGCTTTTGTCTTTAGCCTGGGCCGTCACTGGCTTGTGAGACTCCAACTAGCGTGTTGATAGGGGATTCCACATTTGCAAGTGGCGGCTTAGCATGCTCTATCACAATACTAGTTCCTAATTTTTTAAAAAATTTTTTTTTTTTTTTTGGAAAGTCAGATTTACAGAGACAGGAGAGACAGAGAGAAAGATCTCCAATCCACTGATTCACTCCTCAATTGGCTGCAGCAGTTGACCAGAGCCAATCCAAAGCCTGGAGCCAGGAGCTCTTCCGGGTCTCCCACATGGGTGCCGTGTACCAAGGCTTTGGGCCATCCTCTACTGCTTTCCCAGGCCACAAGCAGGGAGCTGGGTGGGAAGTGGGGCAGTCAGGATATGAACTGGTGCCCACATGGGATCCCAGCATATGCAAGGTGAGCACTTTAGTCACTAGGCTACTGCACTGGCCCAGTTCCTAATTTCTTTATTGTTTAAACTAATAATGTATTTCCTTGTATATTTTAAAAGCAAAGTGACAGAAGAAAAGGAAGAGATCTTGCAACTTCTGATTTACTCTCCAAATGGCCTTATTGGCAATGGGCTCATCCAGGTGGAAGCTAGCAGCCCAGATAAAGTTCTAGAATGACCAGGGGCTCTTGGATCATTATCTGCTGCCTTCCCAGGTGCATTGCCAGAATGCTGGATCAGAAGCAGAACAAGCAGAACTCAAACTGCACTCTGGTTTGGGATGCTAGTGTCGTAGGCAGCATCTTAACTCACTGTACTGGCCCCTTCCTTAACCATTTATCACAGGCTCTGTTTTCTAAACTTACAGTCTTTTTATTGTAGTTTTATATTCCATTCTTTTTCCTCTCCTGTAAAAAGCTTTGCTAGATAAAAAATTATTTTCCAGATTATATGTATGTTTTTTGCCATGATGTTTTCAGGTTTTGGCTCCTTGACTGGGTCATTGTGTGATAAATTTGTTTTCGGTTTATATCGTCAATATCACAGCGTAAGCCAGATACCTAACTTGAGAGTTACTTAGACAAAATTGTTAAATAATTAATTAGTAATAACATTACTGAAACATGATGCTGTCAGGAGAACCCTGCTCCTCCCTACCTAATTTCCTTAAGGTTGATTAGAGTAGTATTGTTTACCAGAGCATGCAGCTTTATGAGTTGTGTGCTGAGACTGGCATTATGGCTCAGCTGGTAAAGCCACTTTGTGTGGTGCTGGCATCCCATGTGGATGCTCCATCTTCCTGTTAATGGCTTGTGCAAAGCAGTGGAAGGTGACCTAAGCACTTAGGCCCCTGCATCTGTGTGGGAGACTTCAGCCTGGTTGAACCCTGGCCCTGGTGGACATTTGGGGAGTAAACCAGCAGATGAAGATGTGCCTCTGACGCTCCCTCTCTGTAACTCTGCCTTTCATATAACAAATAGATCTTCCACACACCAAGTAAGTTGTATGCCTCACTTGCTGCAATAAACTTTTTGGCTTTTGGGCTTTGTTTTTTAGCAGATCTGCATTCTGTGTTCTAACTAAGTCTTCTAATGACTCTAATATTCTCAACTTCATCCTGTGGGTTCTGGCTCCTTACTGCTCTGACCACCTTTGCTTCAAGGCCTGAACCTCCACTTTAAACTGTGAGTGTAATTTCTTTTTTCTATGTGTGTCAGTTTAATATTTTCCTATGATTTAAGGCTAAATACTACCTAAACCATGTGTTTCTAAATTTTAGAATCCATAGCTGTTGTCCAAAATCTGCTTAAATGACAGCTTGGTAGTAATGCTGATGGTCAAAATCATGGAGTTAATTGGTTTGATAACTTGTATTATCAGCTCATTTAATCTTCACAAGAGCATTGTAGGTAGATATTATTTTCCCCTTTACGGATGAAGAAAATGGTTCAGGTGCTTGTCAGACTGTTGATAAGTGAAGGTAATGTGATTAGAATTTGACCCCAGTAGATCCGATTCATGAGTTTATATACTGAGCACAAAGCTATGTTGCCTCTTCATACCTTAATTCTGCTTCCCTGCAGTATACTTTTGCTTGGCTGAGTTTTTAAGCAAATCTTTTAGTATCTTAATATAAGGTGGAATTTTAAAAAATCACTTCACTGACATTTCAATAATTTTATAATAATTACTATGATTACCTGAAGACTTTTTTCAAAACAGACTTTGTATTCTTTCTTTTTATGTGGCATAAATTTAAAATCTTAAATGTTGCTTTGTAGATATCTTTGTAATTTTGACTTTTGTTTTTCTGTTATAAAATTAGGTGCTAGTTGAAATTAACATGATATTTTAATGTGAACACTATTAAGACATCTGTAAATTGTTTTATCTTTATTTAATGTATACAAGACTAATAGCATTCATTTTTGAGTCGTTACAGTTTATATATGTGATGTATCATTTAAATATAGCTGATAAAATAATGTTCCAGCATATAAGCATTCTTGTTAATCACTGGATATAAATGTCTGTCAGGTAAGACAAAAATTTGAAGAGATATTCTTAAAAGAAGTCTATTAGGAAAAAAAGGCATTTGTAATATATTTGGATATGTCTTCCAATAAGTTAGTATTGAACTGAACTACCAAATAAAGCTCATTAAAATTCCCTCTGGACAGATGTTTGGGATTGTGGTTAATGCACTGCTTGGGATGCCCACTCCCCATAGTGAACATGGGCTGGAACCCTCACTCTGCCTGTGACTCCAGTTTCCTGCTTATGGCCACCCTGGGAGCTGGCAGGTGATGTATCAAGTGGTTAGGTTCCTGCCACCCACATGGCAGATGCGGACTGAATTCTCAGCTCTTGATTTTAGCCTGGCGCAGCCCTGGCTTTTCTGGCATTTGAGATATGAACCAGTGGATGGAAAATCTTTTTCTCTGCCTTTCTTTCAAATAAAATAAATAATAATTTAAAATTTTTCTACCACATATAATCAGGATTCAAGAATTGAAAAGGGTTCTTGTAGTCCTTTAGCTGTTTGCTACTCTGTATATGTTTAGAATATAGAAAATACGAGATGAGTCATTTGTAATACTTATAATGCACTTGTAACAATACTACATTTATGATTTATTGCAAAAGTAATAGCTTCAGCCATAAGCAAATTGTAACTCGATTACGGGAGACAGTGATAGTGCTGGTTGCAAAGTGTCAATGGTTGTGGCTGGACTTTGCTAGCACAGGATATGAGCATTTGTTGTACAATCACCAGTGATCTGACACTGGGAGAGGACAGTCTGTTAAAATCTCTGCTGGGTCATGGATTGTCCCAAGAGTGATCTTTTCTGTTTAGGAAACCATTTGTAATCCCAGTTCCTCTTTTTCTCCTGTATATTGTCTCATGGAAGAAAAAGTCATTAGAACAAACATTTGATTACTACTTATCATTCCTTTTATTTTTAAATCAGCTGTGCTATTTTTTAAAAAAGATTTATTTATTTTTATTGGAAAGTCAGATATACAGAGAGAAGGAGAGACAAAGAGGGAGATTTTCTGTTTACTGATTCACTCCCCAAGTGGCTGCAATGGCCAGAGCTGTGCCAGTCTGAAGCCAGGAGCCAGGAGCTTCTTTTAGGTCTCCCACGCAGATGCAGGGTCCCAAGGCTTTGGGCTGTGCTTGACTGCTTTCCCAGGCCACAAGCAGGGAGCTGGATGGGAAGTAAGGCTGCCAGGATTAGAACCAGCACCCATAAGTGTTCCTGCTGCATGCAAGATGAGGACTTTAGCTGCTAGGATTCCGCACTGGGCCTAAATGTGTTCTTTTAAAATGTTTATTTGTTAAAGTTATTATCATCTACTTTAAGGCAGAGTGACAGAAAAAAACAAGATCTTTCACCTGCTATTTCACTCCCAGCTGTCTTCAGCAGTTGGGGCTGTGCCAGGCTGAAGCCAGGAGCCAGAGCTCGCTTGGAATCTCCCACATTGGTGGAAAGGGCACAGACACTTAGGCTAGTATCTGCTGCCTCTCAGAATACATTAGGAGGAAGATGTATTGGAAGTATGGTGGCCAGGTCTTGAGTTGGCAACTTCCATATACAATGCCAGTGTCACAGACAGTGTAGCTTGACCCACTGTGCCATATTGCCCACTCTCTGTCACTTATTTTAGAACTCAGAGAAGATATACTCTGGACTCCATTTAAAAGTAGTTTTATTGGGTGGGCTTTTTGGTGCAGCTAATTATGCCATCATCTGCAACCCCAGCTTCCCATATGGGCAGGCATCAGTTCAATTTCTGGTTACTCCTCTACTGATCCAGCTCTCTGTTAATGCACCTGGGAAAACTGGAAAGTAGCCCAAATACTCCATGTAGGAGACCTGGAAGGAATCCCAGGTTCCTGGTTTCAACCTGGTGTACCCCTGCTTGGAGTCTCCTCAGAGGCGTGGGTGTCTGGGCAAGTCCAGGCTGCAGTACCCACATGAGCATCCTAAAGTATTGTGTGAGGTGTGCCGGGCCACAACATTCACCCACTCACAGAAGACCAAGATGGAGGGGCAGGCTAAGCCTGGCAAGGGCCTAGCACCTGTTGGCATGCGTGAGATCTGGGTCTGGGAATGTGCCAAGTGGGGAAACTTAGGGAGCTCCCCTAGTAGCTTCCACTGGTGAGCACGTGGTCCAGGCCTGGGGGTTGGCCATGCTGGGCAAGTGACTCCAACTGTTGGCTAATGTGTGGGTTGGTTTTGGAAGGGGGTAGACCTGGCAGGGCCTAGCAAATCTTAGCTCACCAGCAAGTGCAAAAGCCAGGCTGGAATACAGGTCATGGCGGCCTAGGCTGTCACACCTATTGGTTAGTATGAGCCAGGGATGGGAGCAGACTGAGCAGAGCCAGGTTCCAGTACCTGCCAGTGAGAGTTGGGACTGGGGGCAGGCTGGGTTAGGCCAGGCTACAGGACCCAAATGCAAAGGCCAAGACAGGTGAGGGACTATGTCAAGCTGGATCAGAACAACCACTGGCATGTACAAGATCTGTGGCTAGGAACAGGCCTGGTTGGAGAGCAAAGGGGATGCCCTAGCTGGTTTGTGGTTCCCACTGGTGAATGTGAAGGCCGGAGAGGAACTGCAATCTGGCCTGGACATGGTTGCAGTGTCCCTCATCACAAGTGTGGACTGGGTCTGGGGTGTGCCAGACTAGGTAAGACTCCAGCACCCATTGGTGCTTGTGAGAACCAGAGTAGGTGTAGGATGGGCTAGTCTAGCTCTCTGTCCCTGCTCTGCCATGTGTGAGCTGTGTCTGGGTGTGAACCAGTCATAACTGAGCTGCAATTCCCAACTAGAATGGAAAGGCCACTATTCCTGCTAGGACAGGAAGTGGACTAAGTAGGCCTGGCCCATGGACGCCTGATGGGTGTGAGATCTGGCGTTGGGAGAGGTTCTGATGGAGGAACTTGAGGAACTCCTCTGTCAAGACACAGCCTCTGCAGGTGAGCGTGAGAACTATGATAGGGAGAAGCCCAGACCAGGCCAGGGAATGGTACCCACTGGCATACATTTGGCACAGTCTGGAAGCGAACCAGGCTGGCCCAGTTCATATCACCCACTGGTGAATCCAAGCACCAGATTTGGGTATGGGTTGGGCTGCAATACCAGCCAGTTAACATGAGGGCTGTGACTGGGGGCCAGCTGGGCTGGGCTAGGCTGTTGCTGGAATTAGGGATGGTTTAGGCCTGCCAGGCTATAGCACCCACTGGCAAAAGCTGAGGTGAGGTGGGCCATGCCAGACTGGGCCACAGCACCCAACCAACACATATGAGTCCAAGTGGGGAGGGGGTTAAACTGATAGGTGATTGCGTGGGGCTCCCCTGCTGGACCACCATGCCTACTGGTGAGTATGAGAATTGGGATGTGGGCAGACCCAGCTAGGCAGGGCTACAACCCCTGTTTGGCCTCATGTGAGCTAGATCAGGGAAAAGCCAGGCTGGGCTGACTGTTCCTACTGATGCAAACATAAATCAGAGGGGGTGTGAGTTGGCTGGGCTTTGCCGCAGCATCAGCTGGCAGATGCTGGCAATGGGGGGCAAATTCTGTGAAGTTAAGGTACAGAACCACCTGGAGAGTGCAAGATCCAGGAGTGGGAGTGGGTCCAGTAGGGAAACCATGAATACATCGCTCTTTGGTTGCCACTCCACCTGGTGAGGATGAGAACTAGGACTAGGGCAGGCGTGACTAGATAGAGAGTGGCACCTGCTGACAGGTGTGTGTGGGCTGGATAGTGGAGCTGATTGAGTTGAACTAGGCTTCAGTGCCCATTGACACAAATGAGAACTGAATGGGATGTGGGACAGAATGGAGCAGTCTTCTGTACATACTGGCAATCATGGGAACCAGGGCAGGGTGTGGGACTGGTGGAGGTTTTTGCGGGTCACTCCAACTAGGCTGCAGCTCCCACTGGTTTGCATGAGAGCTGAGTGTGTGGTGGGCCGGATTGGGATGGGCTGCAACACCCACTGGTTTGTATAGAAGACAGGGCTGGAGACAGAACTGACCCAGCAATTGTAACCACCAGTCTATGCATAAGCTGATTGGGGCGACGGACTGTGCCAGACCCTGTATTGACAAGCACAAATAAGAATCAGATCTGGGATCACCTCAGATGAAGTTTCTTTGAGGATCCTCCCAACTGAATTGCTGGACTCAGAACACCAACCATGGAGAGAATTGCAGGTTCCATGTTCTGACTGTGGCTTGCATGTGTCAGAACTGGGCCTCCTCAGTGGTTCAAAAGATGGAGCAGTTGATAGCATATCCAGGTGAACGTGGAGTATATAGCAGTGCACTGGAGTGTAGACAACACCTGGTATCATAATAGAGGACAGAGGACAGAACAGATTGATCAACTACCCCAGCCCAGTGTTGGCAGTGAGTAGCTCTTCCTGTATGGGCACGTCTGACTCAGCTCCTCGCTAGTGATTCTGGGAAAGCATCACAAGAGTAATGACCCAAGTGCTTGGGCCCCTGGAGGAAGCGCCTGAATAGGCCCTAGCTTCTGAAGCCATTTGGAGATTGAACAGCAGATGGAAGCTGTCTCTCTTTAGATTTCTTTCTGTCTCTCTTTCTCTCTCTTCCTTTTTGCAACTTTGCCTTTCAAATAAATAAATACGTCTTAGGTAATAACAACAGGGCCCGGCGCAGTAGCCTTGTGGCTAAAGTTCTCACCTTGCATGTGCCAGGATCCCATATGGGTGCTGGTTCATGGCCCAGTGGCCCTGCTTCCCATCCAGCTCCCTGCCAGTGGCCTGGGAAAGCAGTCGAGGACGGCCTAAAGCCTTGGGACCCTGCGCCCACGTGGGAGACCTAGAACAGACTCCTGGCTCCTGGCTTCAGATTGGCGCACCTCTGGCTGTTGTGGTCACTTGGGGAATGAATCAGTAGATGGAAAATCTTCCTCTCTGTCTCTCTCTCTATATATATATCTGACTTTCTAATATAATTAAATAAATCTTTAAAAAAATAATGGCAACAGCAGCAACAACAAGAAAATAAATATGATTGTGCATTATTATTTTGCAATGGAGAAAAGTTGATTTTCTCAATAATTTATGCTAGATCAACTGAATAATTAGAATAAATTACTGAATTAAGAGTTTTTGTTCCTAATTAAAATTAAATTAACTTTACACTATTTTGCTGACAGTTGATTGCTTTGATTTTTGGTTAGTTTTTTTTTTAAGATTTATTTTATTTTTATTGGAAAGTCAGATATGCAGAGTGAAGGAGAGACAGAAAGGAAGGTCTTCTGTCCGTTGAATCACTCCCCAAGTGGCTGTAACAGCCTGAGCTGAGCTGATGCGAAGCCAGGAGCTTCTTCCAGAGGTCTCACATGGGTGCGGGGTCCCAAGGCTTTGGGCCATCCTTGACTGCTTTCCCAGCCACAGGCAGGGAGCTGGATGGGAAGTGGAGCCTCTGGGACATGAACCAGTGTCAATATGGGATCCTGGTAAGTGCAAGGTGAGGGCTTTAGCCACAAGGCTACCATGCCAGACCTGATTACTTTGTTAAAAAGCTTAATAGTAATACTGATAATTCAAGAGGAAAATTAAGGCCAATCATGTGGCATAATAGCTAAGCCCCTGACTGTGGTGCAGGTCTCCCATGTAAATACGCTGGTTCATATCATGGCTGCTGCACTTCCAGTTTAGCTCCCTGATAAAGGCGCAAGCAGGCCTTTAGCTCAAGTTCTTGGTCTCCTACACTGATGTTGGAGACCCAGAGGAAGTTCCTGGCTCCCAGCTTTGGATTGGCTAAGCTCTGGCCATTGTGGCCATTTGGGGAATGACCCATCATGTGGAAAATCTCTTTCTCTTTCTCTGCCTTGCAAAGGGAAGGATGGAAAGAAGCCATATACCTACAAAACTGTATGTTGGAAAATAATAATCGAAATGAAAATCTGCCTTTCAAATAAAAATAAATGGTTTAAAAAAGTTAAAAAACAATATATACAAATTAAAGAGAAATTAGTGGTGTTTAGAACACTATTTTTTAAACTCATTTTGCTTGTTTCTGAGTACAAAATTGATTTTTCTATATACACTGTAGTCAGTAACCCTGTTAAGTTTCCTTATTAACTAGTGGTTTATCATTGTGTCTGATAGTAACAGTAATCTATTTCCTCTTTCTAACTCATTTAATGCCTTTTGTTACTTCTCCTGCTTATTGTGAAGCTTTTATATATGTATTTTTGTGTTATATTTCTGTATCTGTGTGCATAGATGTGTATTTGTTTATATGTGTTTGTACTTTAAGAGGTAGAGAGACAGCATTTCTGTGTGCTGGATCATTCCCCAAAACCAACTTGCTGTTGATCTGTTCCTTGGAACCTGTTAGAAATCCATCCATTAATGTGCTGTTCTGAAGGGAAGAGGGAAAGCTGTTCATGGGTGACGTCTCACCGCAAGTACGAGGGCCTGGGGGGAGTGGTGAGGCAGGCTCTGGGCTTCTCCCTGTGGCTGGGTGCAGGGCCGAGGTGGAAGCCAAGCCCCCCCAAAGTGAGAAGTGCAGTGGGAGGTGCTATAGGAGATGCATGCTACAAAGGCTCAGAGAGGAGGGCTGGTAGGAGAATGCTTTCCAGCAGTCTGTGGGAGCTTGGCACTGGGAAACCATACACATGGCAGGGGCCTGCTAAGCAAGCACAGAAGAAGCTGGAACGGCACCCTTTCCTCCAGCAAATGTCTCTCTCACACCTTCTGCCGGGAAAGCTTCACAGCATGCCAAGTGACAATGGAAAAATTACTTAAAAGACCCAATTCCATTTTTACAGAGCAATCAAAAAGAGTTAGGGCACTGAATTGATAGCTAATGCCAGGTATGCCAATTTTATGGCCTGTGTTCTATGAACTGGCTCCACCCCTCCTTTACGTTTATTTTCCAGTCCAGTTTATTTATGCTCTTTGATTTCTCATTTCCTGTCTTCAGCTTTCTTAAATTTTAATGTGCTCTTTTTTCCCCCTAGCTATGAGATAGAAGCCTGGATTATTAATCTTGAGAGTTATACACTTTCATTTTATTAAGAGTTATTTTATTAGGCTCAGCACAGTGGCTCAGTGGTAAAAGTCCTTGCTTTGCATGCACCAGGATCCTGTATGGTTGCTGGCTCATGTCCTGGCTGTTCCACTTCCCATCCAGCTCCCTGCTTGTGGCCTGGGAAAGCAGTCAAGGACGGCCAAAGCCTTGGGACCCTGCGCCCATGTGAGAGACCTGGAAAAAGCTCCAGGCTTTGGATTGGCTCAGCTCTGGCCTTTGCGGCTCTTTGGGGGATTGAACCACTGGATGGAAGATCATTCTCTCCTCTCTGTAAAGCTGATTTGCCTTTCCGATAAAAAGAAAGAAATCTCTCTTTTTTTAAATTTTTTTTTTGAATTTTTTTAAAAATCAGAATGAGAGAAGGAAGGAGAAACAGAGAAAGAAATAGATCTTTTATCTGCTGATTCACTCCTCCGAACTGCAGCAGCCAGGGCGGGACCAGCCCGAAGTCAGACACCTGGGACCCATCCTGGTCTCTCACACGGGTGGCAGCATCCAGAAGTGCTGGGGCATCTGCTGCTCATTTCCTAGTTGTGTTAGCTGGGAGCTAGATCGGAAGTGGAGCAGCCGAGACTCGAACATGTGCTCTGGTATGAGGTGCTAGTGCCATCATGGAGACTTAACCTGCTAAACCACAGTGCCGGCCTGTACTTTCAGGTTTTATATGTTGCTGGATTTCATTTGCTTATTTTTTCTCGAGAATTTTATCCTCTGGGTTCATGAGGGAAATTGCTGTATAATCTTTTCTTCTAATACCTCTGGTTTTGACACCAGAATTTCCCTAGCTTTAATATGAGGAGGAATACATTTTTCCTCCTTTCTGTTTTGAAAGTTTGTGGAAGATTGTCATCCGCTACCCCTTAAAAAACAACGTGGTTATTGGGGAATAATTGAGATATTATTAACTGAACATTTCTGAACTTATTTTTTAAAGATTTATTTATTTTTATTGGAAAGGCAGATATACAGACAGAAGGAGCGACAGAAAGAAGGATCTTCCTTCTGATGGGTCACTCCCCAAGCGGCTGCAACGGCTAGAACTGAGCCAATCCAAAGCCAGGAGCCAGGAGCTTCTTCTGGCGCCCATATGGGATTCTGGCGTGTTCAAGGCGAGGACTTTAACTGCCACACTATCGTGCCGGGCCCTTTAAAAGTTATTTTTTGGAGAAGTGGGGACACAGAGTTCCTATCTGCTATTTTATTCCCCAAATGCCTGCAAATGCCAGGACTGAGACCATACCAAGGTCAGAAGTTGGGAACTATATCCCAGTTTCTCATGTGAGAGGCAGGACTCCAGTTCTGTAAGACATCACCACTGTCTCCCATGTTGTATACTGAGGGAAAGCCATAATCATTAACCCGAGCTAGGAACTGGATCCAGACATGCTGATAAGGACACTGTTGTCTTAACTGATAAACACTTTATTCCAAACCACATGTTTTTTTACAAGGTTCATTTATTTTTGATTGGAAAGGCAGACCAGATTTAACTAGAGAAGGAGAACAGAGAGAAAGATGTTCCATCTGCTGTTTCACTCTCCAATGGCCCCCGGTAGCCAGAGCCAAGACGATCCAAAGTCTGGAGTCAGGAACCACCTGTAAGTCTCCCACATGAGTGCAGGGTCCCAAGGCTTTGGGTCATCCCTCCACCGCCTTCCCAGGCCACAAGCAGGACGTTTAATGAAAAGTGGAGCAGCCAGGACATAAACAGGTGCCTCATGGGATCTAGGGTACATATTAGGTGAAGCTAAAGTGAGGATCAGAGCAGTGACTCCAACCCAGGCTCTTGGGTGTAGGATGTGGGCCAGCAAAGCCAGACCGCAGATAAAGGGCACCTCTTATGCTTGATAATATATTTTCTTAAAGATTTATTCTATTTTTATTGGAAAGTCAGATATACAGAGAGAAGGAGAGACAGAGAGGAAGATCTTCCATCCGATGATTCACTCCCCAAGTGTCAGTCCGAAGCCAGGAGCCAGGAGACTTCTGGGTCTCCCACGTGGGTGCAGGGTCCCAAGGCTTTAGGCTGTTCTCTACTGCTTTCCCAGGCCACAAGCAGGGAGCTGGATGGGAAGTGGGAGTGCCGGAATTAGAACCCATATGGTATCCTGGTGCATGCAAGGCGAGGACTTTAGCTAATAGGCTATTGCACTGGGCCCGCCTGATAGTATTTTTTTAATAATATGAAAAAAGGGCCTGGCAGCGTGGCCTAGCAGCTGAAGTCCTCGCCTTGAACGCCCCGGGATCCCATATGGGCGCCGGTTCGTATCCCGGCAGTTGTGTTTCCCATCCATACTTTTGAATCCTTAAGACTTTCTTTTCCTTTTTCCAAAAGTAAATTTTATATTCCATATATTTTTCTTTAGGCATAAATCTGTGTGATGCCAAATTTTTTCATTTTGAATATAGCTTCTGTCAAATTCCAACTTTAAATCTTTATACTGTGAATAAAATTTCATGTCATTGATATGGAAAAGGAGCTTAATTTTGGATTCCTGTCCTAATTGGACACATTATGTGAATTCTTCCAAAAGTTCATATAAAATGAAATTAAAAACATTAATTTATTTTTATACAAAATGTTTTTTATAATATTTTTATGTAAAAGTTTTTTATTCTTTCTTTGTTGCAAAAAAGCTGTTTTTCCCCATAGCACCGATGTTTGTATTATGAAAAAGTAAATGTGGGTGGAAAAAACGTTTGCAGTAAAATAGACTCCTCCTGCTTTTATTCCCAGTTTTCCACAAGTACCTGTGATTTATTACTTTACAGAACCTTTGCCATGTTATGACACCATGAGATTATTATCCCGAATGCAGTAAGGTAGGAAGGGCCATGTGAAGTTTGGCTGCTGAGATCCCTGAGCTTTGGGCTAAGCAAATCATCTAAAGCTGTAGTGCATCTAGGACTCGTTATATTGAAATAAAACCATTTATTTTGACTCCAAAGTATGTGATCTTTTTATTCCATGATGGATATAATAAGTACTTGGCAAATGAAGGGGTTTTGAAACAAATGTAGTACATATACTAGCTTGTATGTTTAGTGATTTTTTTTTTTAAAACATCATGGACATTCTAAAATGAACCATTATTCTTCTTAACTAGATAATAAGATTTTGGTCTTATAGTTTTCACTAGGTTCAAGGTTTGTCTATTATAGTTTTTCATTGATTTCCTGTTTTTATTGGTGTGATGATGATTGTTTTCTGTTTTACAAATCAATCAGTTAATGGGTGGAGCCAACGTTTACAAGGTTGAACTGGCCTGTCTGCTGGATTTTTTAAAGATTTAGCAAGTATAAATGATAAATCATTGTGGTCTTTTGTTCTCTTTCAGCTTTCAGAAGAATTGTTAGGTAGATGGCTTTCCTACCCGGAGGGCCAGCATGTACCCCTTAGCCAGCATATGCTTGGTTTTGCTATGAAGTGTGTTACACAGTTAGTCATGGGAAGTACATTTGAAGATGAACAGGAAGTCATTCGCTTCCAAAAGAATCATGGCACA
This sequence comes from Ochotona princeps, assembly GCF_030435755.1. Taxonomy (NCBI): domain Eukaryota; kingdom Metazoa; phylum Chordata; class Mammalia; order Lagomorpha; family Ochotonidae; genus Ochotona; species Ochotona princeps. The sequence goes on from NC_080836.1 coordinate 78,033,367, forward strand.
GTAAGTCTATGAGGGAAATTGTAAATTATTGTGTCTTCAAATTGTTGAATAACACAGAGTTTTGCCTCTAAAGTAGAAAGCTTAAGATTCTGTCATATAAAAATTTCTTATTTGGGGCTGACCTTGTGGTATAGCTGGCAAGTTACTGGCTGTGATGCCGGTATTGCATATGGGCACAGATTTGTGTCCTTGCTGCTCTGTTTCTGATACAGCTTCCTGCTAACAACCTGGGAAAATCAAAAGAACATGGCCTAATGTTTGGGTGCCTCTCAGCCATCTGGGAGACCTGGAAGAAGCTCCTGGTTCCTGGCCTTGCTTTGTCCTGTCCCAGTGCTTAAAGATCTTTTGTTTATAAATTTCTAAAAGAAAAAAAAATTACATTTTAATGGCATAGTTACAGCGAGAGGTCTTTATCTAGAGATTCACCACACAAATGGCCACATGGCTGGAGCTGGGTCAATCTAAAATTTCAGGAACCTGTATTTCTTCTGGGTCTCCTCGTAAGTGAGGGGCCCAAACATTTAGGCCATCCTCTACTGCTTTCACAGGTATATTAACAGAGAGCTAGATCAAAAGTGTAGCAGCTGGGATTGGAACTGGTGTCTGTAAGGGATTGCAGTGTTACAAGTGGTGGCCACAACACCAGTCCCCTTAATCAAACTTTGTTCACCTAGAAGGATTTGTCAACTTTTCTTTGTTTTTGTACTTTGATATCTTTGGAAAGCAGGACAGTTATTTTGTAGAGTATCCCTCAGTCTGGATGTGTCTGATATTTCATGAGTTTATTCAAAGTATATATTTTAGCAGCAGTTAGGTATTCTTAGTATTAGTAAAAGTTTTCAGACCATAAGCAGCACTTAGTATCCGTCCTCAAATGATCTTTCAGTGTCTGAAACACCGAAGGATTCCTCTGTCCAGTCATGTCACCAGAATAACTAATTTGTGAGTTCAAAGGTGATGGCAACTGTATCATGAATATTAACTGGCTGATGACAGTTGGGAAATGTCATCCGTTGTAAGATGCATGCTGATTTCACAAGTGTTAAAATGAGAAAAAATGTATACTGCACACTCGATTCAACTCAATAAAATATTCAATTCTAATTTTTGAACTGCCCAGCATCATTTCAGTTATTTCCCTCCAACATTATGTGTCCTTTCCCTGTGCTTTTATTAAAAAATTTAATTCATGGTGCTGGCTCTGTATTGTGGCAGGCTAATATTCTGCCCTGTGATGATGGCATCCCATAAGTCTAATTGTCAGTTCAATGTCCTGGCTGCTCCACTTCCGATCTAGCTCTCTGTTTATGGCTAGGGAAAACAGTGGAAGATGGCCCAAGTTTTTTGGACCTTGTACTTACATGAATGGAAGACTAGGAGGAAACTACTGGCTCCTGGCTTCAGATTGGTTCAGCTCTGGCCGTTGAGGCCATTTGGGGAGTGAACCAGTAGATAGAAGATAGCTCTTTCTCTTTCTCCTCTTTGTTTCACCTTTTCTCTCTGTAATTCTACATTTTCAAATCATTTTACCTTGTTTCTTTGTGAATTTTGCCTAGTACTTTAAGGGTTTTTTTTTTTTTTTTTTTTTTGGAAAGCCAGATATACAGAGGGAAAGATCTTGCTTTTGCTGGTTCACTCCCCAAGTGGCTGCAAAGGCCAGAGCTGTCGATTTGAAGCCAGGAGCCAAGAGCTTCTTCTGGGTTTCTCATGTGGGAGGTGCAGGGTCCCAAGAATTTGGGCCATGCTTGACTGCTTTCCCAGGCCACAAGCAGGGAACTGGATGTGAAGTGTAGCAGCTGGGATATGAACTGGCACCCACAGGGGACCCCAGTGGATACAAGGCGAGGATTTAACCACTAGGCTATCCACCAGACCCCCAGGATATTTCTAATATGAATATCTGGTCTATGTTTATATGGTATTTTGAACAGTGTAAGTTTTTACATGTAAGTGCCTTGAAATGTTTCTTAAGGTAGGAGTTGAATACTCTTAAGTATTGTTTTTCAGACATTTAGCCATTGATCAATACATGTTGTTTCCTTCAAGTTCTTTGAAAATGTTTGAATTACATTTAATGATTTGGGGGGGATTGGATTCTGACCCACTTTTACAGTAATGAAACCCTGATTTACTGCTTATCATCACCAAACCTTCAACCCATTTTAAAATATTTATCTATTTGAAATGCAAAGTGACAGAGAGGGAAAAGCAGAAGGAGAGATTTTTCCATCTGCTAGTTAATTCCCCAATGGCCTCAACAGTCATGACTGGGCGAGGCCAAACCCAAAATCAGAACCTCAGTCTGAGTCTCCTACACAGGGGACAGGGACCCTAGTACTCGGGCCAGCTTCTATTGCTTTCCCAGGGACATAATCAGGGAGCTGGATCAGAAGTGGACCAGCTAAGACTCAACAGTTCATATCTTACATGAAATGCAAATGTCTCAAGCAACTGCTTATCAAGTGTGGACTCCTAATTTTAAAATTTTTTTCTGCACCTTTGCCGTTGTTAATATCATAGACAAAATAAAATTGTATTTATTTAGCTACTTTTTTCATTATAATAAAGTGAGGATTAACTATTGTGTTGTTTTTCCTTTCTATTCCTATTCCATTAAAAAAGATTTATTTTTATTTGAAAAGCATGTTTATAGAAAGAGAGAGGGAGAGACAGTGTTTTCTATCTGCTGATCCACTCCCCACATGGTTGCAACATCCAAAGCTGGGCTGGTCCAAAGCTGAGAGCTCAGAGAATTTAGGTTTACTAAGTGAATGCAGGGGCTCAAGGACTTGGACCATCTTCCGCTGCTTTCCCAGGCACATCAGTAGATAGCTGAATCTGAAGTAGAACAACTGGAACTTGAACCCAGATGGAATGCCAGCACTTCAGGTGGACACGTAAACTACTACATCACTTTGCTCTCCCCTGTTCTTATTCCTTTTAAAGAGTAAATTTTCCAGTTAATAGAAATCATCAAAATATATTGCATTCTATGTATAAGTGAAAAACTGTATCCCACTTAAAAGGGAGGGCTTGATTTTCAGATTTGTTGCTGAAAAAGGAGTTCTTTTGTTTTTAGTTTACATTGTTCTATATTATTTAGAAAGTCTAGGTTCAGGATAATAGTATATTTTTCTACTTTCAGGTTTGGACTGAGATTGGAAAAGGCTTTCTAGATGGGTCGCTTGATAAAAATACAACTCGGAAAAAGCAATATGAAGATGGTAAGTTTGGCTGCTTCTCATTATTGGTAAAGACAAAAACATACCTGCCCCAGTGAATGGAGAGATGATAGGTCGCTTGTATTTTCTCCCTACAATGAATGTTTTTCTTTAACAAAAAAAGGGGGGGATATAAGTTAATTTTAAAATGCCTAGTATTAAATACAGAATGAGGGCATAAAAAGGACTCATCTACAGTATGGGATTTATGGAATATTTAAGGGTATAATCCTAAGAAAGCAGCTTGATAATTCATGTGAAGAGCCGTAAGTAAAGGATGAAATTATCTTAAGAGAAAAAAAGTTGATGAAGATTCTGTTTGTCGAATTATTTCTACAAGTAGAAAGTGGACTATTTTCAGCATTGTAGAAGCTCCTGAGGAATTAATGTGAAACTGATTAAATATTACAAGGATTTTTTTAAAAATGTAACAAGAATAAAAATTCTTGCCGTTACAACTGAGTAAAATTGTTTTCATAATTTGCATAACATTGATTTAACTTTATAAATGTACACAGGAAAATGGCAATTTTAGTTTAAGATAGCTTCTTCAGATGGTACTTTTCTGTCAGTGGGTGGTAATGCTTTAATACTTTCATTTTAAGCTGTTTAGGTTCCTTTCTTGGAAACAGTAATGGAAAATTAAAATACGTAGGCTACACTGGAATAATAAATTTACTTTTCCATTTATAATAGTGTTGCTTCACAAAATTCTCTGTCTTCATTCTTTCAACAAATACTCATTGAGACCTAAATGCTAGGCTATGTTCTATGCACAGGACAGAAAGAGTTTTGCTTTTATTAGCTTACTAATAAGCTAATAAAGTTACGCCTAACAGAAGTAAAAAAAGTTTAATCTACAAATTTCCTGCTATCTAGCTTTCATTACCTTTATGTTTTTGAGATTTTTTAAAGATTTATTTATTTTTATTGCAAAGTCATAAATGTAGAGAGGAGAGACAGAGGGGAAGATGATTCACTCCCCAAGTGACCGCTACAGCCCAAGCTGCGCCAATCCAAAGCCAGGAGCCAGGAGCTCTTCTGGGTGTCCCATGCAGGTGCAGTGTCCCAAGGCTTTGGGCCATGCTCTGTTGCTTTCCCAGACCACAAGCAGGGAGCTGGATGGGAAGTGGAGCTGCTGGGATTAGAACCAGCACCCATGTGGGATCCTGGCTCATGCAAGGTGAGGACTTCAGCTGCTAGGCCACAGCGCGAGGCCCTGTTTTTTGAAATTTTTGTATTTGAGAGGTGTCAGAGAGAGGGAAGAAGTGAGCTTTTGTCCACTGATTGGCTTCTCTGGTGCCAGAAAAGACCAAGGGTAAAGCCAGGAGCTGTGAACATCATCCAAAGCAGGTGGCAGGGACCCAGCTGCTTGAACTCTCAGAGTACCAATCAGCAGAAAGCTGGAATCAAGAGCAGGTGAAGACTTTGACCCTGACACTCTGGGCCGGAGGTATCCCAAGCAGTGTTGTTAGCACTTGGTTAAAGGCCTACCACTAGCTATACTGATTACAGAATTATTACAGTGAGCCAGAAAGATAAATTATGTTGTTTAGTTCAGGTAGGAAGGCAGCAGAACCAATCTATTCACATTAAAAAAAAAAAAAAGGGTAATTCTGTATTTTTAAGTTAAAAGCACCAACACTGGGCTACAGAATAAATGCAGTATATAAGAGAGGACAACACAAAGCCTTTAGGTCTGCATGGTTGGAAGATGATGTAATTAGGAAATAAGTGAAGGAGGAATGTTGGAAGGTCCAATTTTGGGGGAAAGGATCAAGAACTCAGCATGTTGGGTGCTTCAGATGTCCAAGTGAAAGTGTTTTGTTTCTAGGTACATGAGACTAGAGTTCAGAAAAGAGTTCTGAATAGAAATGTAAATGTCATAAATACCAGTAGACAAAGAGAAGTGATCCAGAAACTGAGCCCTGTCCTTGGACATTCCACTTTAAAGAAAATCAGCAGTTGAGGAAGTCTCAGTAAAAACTGTGAATGAGTGATCAGGTAGTAGAGGGGAAGGGGACCATGGGCTCCGAGGAGTCGATGAAAAAGTGTTGCTGATAAATAACTTCTCAACTTTGTTGATGATACAACAGGCCAAGTAAGGGGGCCCTGGGATGGATCTTTGGATGATTTTTAAAAAGATTTATTTATTTTTATTGGAAAGGCAAATTTACAGAGAGAAGGAGATACAGAGAGAAAGATATTCTTTCCGCTGGTCCACTCCCCATAAGGCTATAATGGCTGGAGCTGAGCCAATCTGAATCCAGGACCCAGGAACTTTTTCGGGGTCTCCCACATGGGAGGTGCAGGGTCCCAAGGCTTTAGGCCATGCTCTACTGCTTTCCCAGGCCGATAAGCAGGGAGCTGAATCAGAAGTGGAGCAACTAAAACCCAAACTGGCACCCATATCGGATTCTGGCACTTGAAGGTAGAGAATTAGCCGGTTGAACCGTCATGCACGCCTCTCTCTTGGAAAATTTTGTTGACCTGTGGATGTCAATTATGTATATCTTCTAGGTTTCATATGTTTTCTGGTTATTTCATAACTTCTGTTCTTCAATAAGTGATGTCTGATTTAGGAGAAAGAATACAGTTGTTGAAAAAAGGTGGATAATGTCAGCAAGAGGGTCATGTTTTTGAAGCTCCCTTTGATTTTTTAAAGATGTATTTATTTATTTGAAAGTCAGAGTTACAGAGAGAGGGGGAAATAGAAAGAGAGAGAGAGAGAGAAATAGATCGAGATCAAAGTCTTCTGGTTCATTCCCCAGTTGCCCACAACAGCTAGGGTTGGAATCTGGATGGAAGGAGGAGGAGCAGCCAGATCTCAAGCTGGGACCCATATAGCTATGCCACAGTGCTGGTCTGGTTCCAACTCTTGATCTGCATAGTGAGGTCTTAAGTATTTACTTTTTGAATTATTCCTAAATTGTACTTTCATGTTTTTTATAAGTCTGTTAAGCATACGAAAAAGAAGATGGAAAAGGAAATAGCTGAGTTAAAATATAAAGTAGCTTTCTTTATTGTTGTTTATTATTTTTGGAGGTTTTCTTCTGCATATAATTAACTGTGCTTTTCACTCTTGAAAAGCTCAGTCTCCACAAATGCTTGTGTTCTAATTTTTTGTCTTCTCTAAGCGTTTATGCAGCTGGAATGTACCTTAAAGAAAATCATAAAAGAGCGAAAAGGAAGGAACTTTAGTCAACATATTTTCATTGATTCCTTAGTACATGGGAACCTTAATGACCAACAGGTAATGTAACTATTAAATGTTTATCAAACAATCCTAATTAAATATGTATGGAATTTACTGTAATTTAAATGTTCTAAAATTGAATGAGTTTTCCTTTACTGTACCTTGTAAGTAATACAAGATAGTTTCTGGTTATTTAGCTGTTTGAAGCAGCTGTGTATTTTTGATATTTGGATGAACAAATCTTGAGCTGGAATTTTGTGATCCTAAAAATGGAGGACTTGTAAAAGCCCTTGCAGGCTAAGCCATTTCCCCTTGACCAACTTTGGCAGCTTGGCTTGTTCACAGGGTGAGTGCCTTATCACCAGCACTCACTCCCTGCCTTTGTGAGGTTATCAGGCAGTGAACAGGTATGGGCTCATTAGAGCCACACCCATTCACTCTAAGGATCTTTTGTCTGATTCCAGACATGCCAGTCCTTGAGGGCAGAACTGGTTTTCTGGGAAGGCATCGGTGCAGACACTGCACTGGGCTCTGAAACCAGTGACAGGCTCTTTTTCACTTTGTCAAGGTTTTGTTATCACATCAGGCCCTGCTGGAAAGCTATGACCCAGCCAGTTTGCCAGTGTTTGTCTTCAGCCATTAATATTAAACGTTTGTTGCACTCAAAAGGCAATGCAGTGAATAAGTTGAATTTTGCATTATGCTCATTTCTATTAAAAACATCAGAAGGAAGCTCTGCACTTTTTTTCTTGCATTGACCCTAATTTTATAGTCTAGATGATCTAGTGGAGCTTAATATAGGCCATCTTACATTGCACATTTTCTAAATTTACTTCTATTTCCTAGATTTTAGAAGATGGTATGATATTTTCATTGGCCGGGTGCATAGTAACTGCAAAATGTAAGTAATATGGATTTCATTTTCAGATAGATTAAAGCCATTCTGATATAAAGGAACACTCTCAGAATGACCTCTTTATAACTTGCTTTCTTTTTTTATTCTCATTTTAAAGGCTTGATTCATGCAGATACTTTTTTTTTAATCACCAGGTGCTCAATGCCACCTCTGAATCTTGCCATAAAGTTTTTGACACATTTTGTGGATCATGAATTCTAGTTAGTGCCTTTAGAAGGAGCTGCTATTGACACCTTTCCAGCTGGAGCAGTGAGCTTTTCCATTTCCTGCTGTTGCTTTTCACTGTGATTCGCAGCCAGTCTAATTGAGGTCTACCAACATAGGATATAGGCCACAAAAGTCGTAATTTAAAAGAACTCCTCTCTTGGTGGAATTGAAGGCGACTTTTATTTAAAATTCTAAAATGTGTGGTACATTTCTAAGTTTACTCACTGGTTTTTAGATTAGTGGAGAACCCTTCATTCCTACAGTATTTCTAAAAATTGCTTGTGTAGACATGAAAGATAAAAGTGCGTTAAGGAAAAATTAGGACATCATTTTAAAGTCTATAAAATTTATGTTCTCTGTTTCAGGGAATTCTCTTTAACATGATGAATACAGATGTGTACTAGAGATATTCTAATTTATAGGTTAAACAGGGTTTATGAAACTATGTATCAAAAATAGTATATTTGGGCCCGGCGGCGTGGCCTAGTGGCTAAAGTCCTCGCCTTGAAAGCCCCGGGATCCCATATGGGCGCCGGTTCTAATCCCGGCAGCTCCACTTCCCATCCAGCTCCCTGCTTGTGGCCTGGGAAAAGCACTTGAGCACGGCCCAATGCATTGGAACACTGCACCCGCGTGGGAGACCCGGAAGAGGTTCCAGGTTCCCGGCTTTGGATCGGCACGCATCGGCCCGTTGCGGCTCACTTGGGGAGTGAATCATCGGACGGAAGATCTTCCTCTCTGTCTCTCCTCCTCTCTGTATATCTGGCTGTAATAAAATGAATAAATCTTTAAAAAAAAATAGTATATTTGATCCTGTTTTTTTAAAAAAAGATTCATTTTTATGTGAAAGGCAGATTTACAGAGATAAGGAGAGAGAAACAGAAAGCTTGTCCATTCGTTGGTTCACTCCCCAAATGACCACTATGGAACTGAAGCAATATGAAGCCAGGAGCTTCTTCAGGTTTCTCAAGGACTTAAGCCATCCTCTACCACTTTCCTAGGCCATAAGCAGGCAGCTAGATCAGAAGTGGAGCAGACAGGACTGGAACTGGCACCCTATGAGATGTTGGCATCGCAGGTGGAAGATTAGCTAGCTATGCGACTGTGCTAGCCCCTATCTCTTTTTTTTTTAATATTTATTTGCTTTTATTTGGGTTTTTTAAAAAGATTTATTTATTTTTATCACAAAGTCAGATATACAGAGAGAAGGAGAGACAGAGAGGAAGATCTTCCATCTGATGATTCCTCCCTAAGTGACCGCAACAGCTGGTGCTGTGCCTATCCAAAGCCAGGATCCAGGAACTTCTTCCAGGTCTCCCACAAAGGTGCAGAGTCCCAAGGCTTTGGGCTTTCCTAGACTGCTTTTCCCAGGCCACAATCAGGGAGCTGGATGGGAAGTGGAGCTGCAGGGATTAGAACCGGCACCCGTATGGGATCCCAGGAGTGTTCAAGGCAAGGACTTTAGCTGCTAGGCCACTGCGCCGGGCCCTATTTGCTTTTATTTGAAAGGCAGTGTTCCAATAGAGTGAGGAGAGACAGAGATCTCTTCCATTCACTGGTTCACTTCCCAGGTGGCCACAGTGGCTGGAACTGGGCTAGTCTGAAGACAGAAGCAAGGAACTTCTGGATTTCCCACGTGTGTGTAGCAGCCCAAGTAGCTGGGCCATTCTCTACTGCCTTCCCAGGTGCATTAGTAGGAAGCTACATCAGAAATAGAGCAGCTGGGGCTTGAACCAGTGCCCATATAGGATGCCAGTGCCATAGGTGGAGGCCCAATGTGCCATGCCACTGCATGTCTTATATTTAATCCTTTTAAAATGTTTCATTTCTTTTAAAAATATGAATTTCAATAAATGCTGTATTTTTGCTGAAAGACCTTCAAAAACACCAAAAATTTGGCATTTCAACATTGGATTATTATTTTAACTTTATTTTCATGTTTTAGAAGGAATTTTAAGAGGAATGTTTCTTGGCCAGGAGATTATTCCCTAAGGTAATGTTCATATTTTTGAGTGGTAAGGTAGAGAACCTCAAAGTCCTCACTCTGTCATTCATGAGCCTGATGAACAAGACACCTGGATACCTTCATATTCTCTCCTTTTCTAAAATCAGGTTTTATCATTAGATAGCCTCCAAGGTGTCTTTCAACTATGAAATTATGTCTGATTCAGTATTTTAAAAATGTTAAATGGCTCGAAGTCACTGTTTTAAGCTAATTCCAGTCATACTTTTTAGTATAATTCTACAAAAAAAAAATCAATGTTTAGGCTTATAAGCTTATACAGTTATGATTTCAAGTGGTAATTTGTCAGTAGGGCATACAGGTGAGGACTGTATGCAGATGCTGGTGGGAAATCTCTCAGTTGTGTAGTACTACATACTGTAAAATAGTGTTATGTGTCCATATTGTGTATAACACACGTTTTCATGCTTTTTGTGAAATAAAAATTTTGTAGTTCATTCAAAAGCCACAATAAAGAAACCTGTGTAGGGCAAAGTTAGGGACACTTACCCATGCTTTTTTGTGAACTCAGAATGTGAGGAAATTACCAAAATAATTGAATACCAGGTAACTATACAGTTTCGAGATAATACTCTGCATCTTAGGTGGATCTGGCAAATATTTTTTGTAAATTAACTTTGAGGCAAATTTAAATCAGTCTTAGTTCAAAAACAGATAATTGGTAGTTACAAGTAGCATATTATAGTAAGCGTATTTAAAAAATCTGTTACAGAAAAAAAAAGGTATAGTTAACTGCAGTGTCTGTTCAGGCATATTTTTTTGCGTCACTGTATATCCAGATGGCTCCATTCTCTGAATGGTTATAATTCCAGTGAATTCCTAAAGGAAACTGTTTCTTCTGTTTCATGTTCTTTGTGTAGTTTTTCATATTTTTATTTCCTCACTGAGTAGAACCAGGCAAATAAAGCAGAATAATCCATGAACAAGTGGTATTCTAATTGTGTTGTTCATTAGATAACTGGATGCTTTCAGTGTGCTTGCCTGTATCTTGTCCCAAATCGAGTGACTCCAAACCTGGATGTGAGACTGTGGCATCAGCCAACTCCCAGGTGTTCCCGATCCAGTCCATTTATCATTAAAACTAAAAAAAAGTAGAATATTGATTTCTGGTTAAATCTTTTCTAGTTTGACTTGTATTAATCATTTAATTAGAACTCCTGAGTGAACTGTAAATCAGTTTTTTTAAAACAAGAATGAGTGAATTAGATAATTCATCACAAACATTAACAGGGAACATCCCCTCCTGGTTAAGGAACTTATTACTGTTTTATCTAAGGTGATGTGCATTAAATGACTTTAGGTACTTGCTAGTTGTAAGAAGGAAGCACCCAGGACCCAAGTTGTGGCACAGTGAATGAAGTCATCTCCAGGGGTGTCTGCATCCCCTCTCAGAGGGTGGATTCTAGTTCCAGCTATTCACACTTCCAATCTAACTCACTGCTGACGCACATGAAAGACAGTGTACCATCAAGGCCTAAATACTGAGGTACCTGCCTGCTATTGGGAGACCTAGATAGAGTTCTTGGCTCCTAGCTTGAGCTTGGTCCAGCCCTGGCTAAGGCAGACATTTATGGGTGAAGCAAGTGGTGGGAGATCTCTCTCTGTCTCTGTCTTTCTTTTGTTCCCCCTCACTGTCTTTGTGCATTTCAGATAGATAGATAAATAAATAAACAAATAAATAAATAAATCTTTTAAACGTTCTCTAGATTGTACTCTCCTTTTGATAATATTCTATGAAGATTCATGTTTATTCAATGAAATATGAATCTTGTAAGGAATTTTAATTTCTTATTTTTATTGTTTTGCATGTGTAGCATGATGTATCTTCTGTAATTCAAGGTGGAGAATATCCATGGACTACATAAGATGAGTGAAATAATTTGTTCTTGCTATGCCAAGGCAGCTGCAGGTGGAACTTGGAATTGAATAAGTCTTTAGCAGGCTTATTGTTAAGCTGATAATTTTTGTACAGCCCATGATTGATGTTATAAATACCCTAATAGCGCTTGGCAGAAAAAAAGGTTCCCACCCTTCCCTGCATCAAAATTTAAAAATGAAAACCCATTTTTTTTCTTATTTTGTACTCTGACTGGCTATGTGTTAGCTGTTTTCATTGTTACTATTGTAATTTTTCACTTAGTATGTACCTGGGCAATCTGTTTTTTGTCTACCTCTGAAGAAGTTCAAAATAAACTATATGAAGAAATAGACCAAGTTTTTGGGAAAGGACCTGTTACTCCAGAAAAAATTGAACATCTCAGGTAAGAATATTCTAAAAGGAAGAGGAGATCATTGAAAGGTAAATTTGAACTGACTTATCTAATTTAAAGCTAATGTTATTATCTAAAGAAGTAACAGGTTTTTTAAAAGATAGGACTTAAAATGTTTATATAGATTTTAATAAATAACTTTATATCAGTATATATAAATGCAGGCTTAGTGATTAAGATGCCATATAAGAGGTCTTGGGTTCCCTGCTAGCTCTTGACTTCTACATCTGTATGGGAGACCTGTGCTGTATTCTGGGCTCTTCGCTTTCTCCCTAACCCAGCCTTAGCCATTTGTGGGCATGGAGGAGAGAATCAGAGGGTAAACATGTGTTTCTCTCTGTCTCTCTCCTTTCCAAATAAATAGATAAATAAATATTTTAAATTGCCCTATATGTAATAATATCAAAAGTATCAAGCAAGTAAAACACTCCTACCCTCTTGGGAATTCAACATACTATAGTTATATTGGTAAACCAGATGATGTAATCATTTGATGTTAAACATTCACTTGCCTTATAATTCAGAAATTACATTTCTAAATAGTTATACAGGAGAAATGAACATGTCCAGAGAGAAATTCAGTGGACAAATGTTCACAATAGTATTTTCAAAACAGACACAAAGTGGAAATAATTCAAATGTTCACCCACTGATACATAGATAAGTTGTTGTATAACCATACCATGAAATACTGCTAAGTAATGAAAAGGAATCCAGTATCAGTACATACAGCATATTACACAGATAGAGCTCATTACACTAAGTAAAAGTAATAAAACACAAAAACTGCTCATTTGAAATTCTCGAAAAAAGTAAAGTGGTTACTGAAAGCAGTCACTGGTTGTCTAGTACTATGATGAGGAAAAGATCCAATGCAGAGGGCATGCATAAATGTTTTAGAGGGAGGAAAACTATTCTCTGTCTTGCTTGCAGCTGCGGTTACCTGATTGTTTGCAATTTTAGGTTGAACATCTGAGATCTGGAACTCTTATCCCCATTTCTTTCATAGGCAGCTAGGCAAAGAGAGCTCTCATCTGCTAGTTTGTTTTCCAAATGCCCGCAGTGGCTAAGGCTGGCCCAGATGGGTGTCAGGAGTCAGGAGCTCAATCCAAGTCCCCATGAAGATGACAGAGGCTTAGCTATCTGAGCTGTCATCTGCTGCATCCAGGGTATGCATTAGAAGAAAGCTGAAATTAGGACTCAGTCAGCCCCAAGCACTGGAATGTTGGCATTCCAACCAGCACTTTAAGCTCTTGGTCAAATGCCCAGCCCTTTGAAACTGAGTGCTGACCATGATGTTACAAGTCAGAAATTCCACTTTGGGTCGCTTGTGATGAGATACAGTCAGAATGCAGCCACATGATACACAGTTTATGCAGTGTCCACAAGGGGAAAAGGACTTTGCAGCCCACCTGAACTGTGGTGTATGTTTTCTGAGCATACCCAGATAGCATGCTCTCTCCCCAATAAACAGGCCAACAAAGCATAATATAACAGCCGGACTGTCAGTGGAAGATTTCCCATGATGCCCCCACAGGGCCAAGACCTAGATATGTTACTGGGTTTTTGTCTTTATTCTCTGTGAGATAAAGATACTGTTGAATATATCCCCTTGAATAGAAGTGATAGGAAAAAGGGAAAGTGCTTATGTTTATCTGCTGTATAAAAAAATCAAGCAAGATGTTGGAGAAATTGATAGTGATATAAGTGTGAAACATCTTGTAGAAGAATGTAGTTTTTATAAATTAAAACATTTTAAAGAATATGGTGTTACAACAACTACTGCATGCAGTGGCATTTAGGTACACTTGGAGTGTCAGCTTCCTGTCTTGGAGTACCTGGAATCACATATTGCTTTCACTTCTGATACAGCTTTGCTGCCAGTGCATACCTTGAGATTACAGAAGATGATGGCTCAAGTAGCTGGGTTCTTTCCACGCACATGGGAGACCTAGGTGGACTTCTGGCTTTGGCCTGGTCCAGGCTTGGCTAATGTGGCCATTTAGGAAGTAAACCTCCAGATAGAAAATTCTGTCTCTCTCTCTTACTAACTCTTGCTCTTTCTCTCTCTTGTTCTGTCACTTTGCTTTCCACATAAATACAAATAAACTAAGAAAAGAATGGCCACTGCGGGTGATCATTAGAAGGAAAAACTGTTGAAGTTCTGTGCTGCTGAATGTGATAAACAGAAGTTCGTGAAAAACAGGAAGAGCTCATATGAAGCTGAATGTTGTGTATGGAAACACTGGATCTGTCAGTTTTGCAGTGAACTCATACCACTTGGTATGACAGGCAGAGATGGGCAGAGATCTGTCATTGTGAACTGAACCTGGAAGAGAACTGTGAATATTCACTAGACGACCAGAGAAAAGGAAAGACAGCATTTTAAAAACATTGTTAATAACGTGTCTGCTGATTATGAAGCAATAGAGATGTTCATTAATGAGTTTGCTAAGGTCAGGGGTAGGCATGTGGCACAATTAAGATTCTGCTTGGGTCACCCGCATCCACATTGAAGTTCCTGGATTCAAATCCAGGTTCCTGATATCGTACAACTGCGGAGGTAGCAAGTGGCAGGTCAAGTAGTTGAGTTCCTGCTACTCCCATGGGAGACTTGAGTTGAGTTCTAGGTCCTGACTTTGACCTGGCCCAGCTCTGGCTGTGTGGACATTCAAGGAGTGACCCATCAGGTGAGAGATCTCAGTCTTCCTTCCTTTGAAATAAACACTAATTTTTTTGAAGTGATGTTGCTTTGGCGTTATTGCCTAGGAGGATACTGGCTATGGCCTATGAGGCAGCTCCTTTAGGAATTGAGGATGGAATGGACAGGGATTCTTACTGTGGCTCAGTGGGTTAAGCTACTGCTTATTATTCCAGCATCTTAGATCACAGAGTGCTGGTTTGAGTCCTGGCTATTCCTTTTCTAATCCAGCTTCCAGCTAAGACAGCATAAAATGGCCTAAGTGCTTGGGCCCTTGCCAGCCTTACAGAAACAGATAGAGTTTCTGTCTCAACTTCAGCCTGACCCAGATTTGACTGTTGTTGCCGTTTGAGGAATGAATCAGTAGATGGAAGATGATTCTGTCTCTCCCTCTCTCTGTAACTGCTTTTTAAATAAGTAAATAAATCTTTTAAAAAAAAGAAAAAGAAAAAAGAAGAATGAAAAAGAATAGCTGTATTGGGATGTACTAATGCAATTGGGATGTACTAAATATAGACTTGCTGTGGTAGACAAAATTAATTTCTTATCAGTTCATTATTCTGTGTAAAAATACATATCACCAGGGACCTCATTTCTGATTGATTTTGCAAATATTGTACACCAGTGGCTTGTGTTGTCTGCAGAGAAGCTAAGTCAGATAATAATGGAAAAGTCTTATCATTCCTTTACAACTGTTCTGCTTATTTCCCATATGAAATTCTCATCAAAGATGTTTATGCCACATAATTCCTCAAATGTGTCTTTATTAGTTCAGCAATGTGACCAGAGTAAATACAAAAACACTTTCCTGAATTGTATGCCAGTAGTAACATTCTAACAGAGCCATAGGTATGGACATTTTTTGCACTTTATTTTTTAATTAATTAATTTGACAGAAAAAAGAAAAACTGCCATCTGCTGACTTACTCCCCAAATGATGACAACCGCTAGGACAGGCAGGTGCTAAAACCAAGAGCTGGGCATGCAATCCATATTTCCCCGTGGTTGGTAGCAACCGGTGCACATCTACTGCCGCCCAGGTTTTCTGAAGGAATTTGGCAGAAAGGATACCATATAGGCAGTTGCCAAGACATGTAACGCAATATATAGTCATCTGGCACAGTAGTACATTAATGATAAATAAGGTGGTGGCTTTAAAAGATTCCATATGTCCAGTGTAAAAAAAAAAGATGTTTGACTTAGTTGCATATGCAGAGGATGTACCTTCAGAGTCAGCAGAAAGTGGGGAAGAGTGAATGCTGAAGTTTTCAACGTTGGTAATGAGGCTCCAGTTGTTCATTCATTGAATGGTGGTGAAATACCTGAAATGGTTCTGAATCAGGATGATGGTGATAATAGTGGTGATGAAAATGATGTTAATACTGCAGGAAAACTACCTGTGGAATTGGTGGAAATGTGTGTGAGGTTTCTTGATACTCTAAAGCCATACATATTCAGAACAAGAAATCATGAGAGTTTATAAAAGCCAGGAGAGGCTTCTAAGATTAAAAACACTGTTAATGACTTTGGGAGACACATTTTTTAAGGGTTTATTTCTTTTCATTGGAAAGCAGATTAACAGAGAAGGAGGGACAGAAAGATCTTCTATCCATTGGTTCACACCCAACCCTGGAGGAAACATTTTTAAAAGTCAGCCAGCACAAGTCTGCTTATCACTAGAGGATCTGCTTCTTGGCTTCCTCAGCCACTTCTGATGTTTCTTCTTACCTAAGAAATATAGATACACACAATGAGCAGTAACCTTTCAGTCAATACATGGCATCTTAGGTAGAGATGGATGTCGGCCTTTGTTCTTTGTCGCTGTGGTTTCATAGTGGATGCAGATATTCTGGCGATTTTAATGTTCTGGTTACATATCCTAAAAACAATAATTTTTCCCTATCTTAATGGTATGTCATATTTTTACTGTTAGATAGTTTTACTTGTTAATTAGCGTAAGCACTAGCAGGAATCCAGAACCAGTATTGGAGCTGGGAATTGAACCCCCGTGAGCTGAATCTATCTAAACGTCAAGGTTAAGCACTGTGTAACTGGGAGACCTGAGTAGCCCTGAATCTTTTTCCTCTTGGGTCCATCTTCCTGATTGCTGCTGGAGCTCATGGCTATACCTGCCATCAGCGAGAATGCTTAACAATACAGATATCTGGAGGGCTGGTGTTGTGGTGCAACAGGTGAAGCCACTGTTTGCGTTGCCAACATCCCACCTAATAGGGTGCTACTCCACTTCTAATCCAACTTCTTGTTAATGCACCCTAAGAGGAAGCGTGATGGCCCGAGTTCTAGAGCTCCAGCAACTCTTATGGAGACCTAGATGGAATCCCTGGCTGCTGGCTTCAGCCTGGGTCAGTCCTGGCTGTTGCAGCCACCTCGGAGGAGCGAACTGGCGGATGGAAGACCTGTCTCTTGTTGTCTGTCTCCTTCTGTATCACTTCAAACAAACAAACAATGTAGATATATGTAGGACCAATCCCAAACCAATTGTTTCACAATTTCTGGGCATCAATTTTGCATAAGCGTCTTGGATGATTCTTGATGTGTATCCAAGTTAAGAATTGGAGGAAGGGGTTGGAAGAGGGGAATGATTTTTTTTTTTTTTTTTTTTTTTTTTTACATGTGGAGAGTCCTACCTGGTCAACTGGCTCTTAAATTTAAAATTCTTCTGTGTTCTTTAAATGAAGTTTTAGACTCCCTCTGTAACTTACTAAATCCTATAACATTTCAGGGGGAAATATTTATACAATTTGAAGAGAAACCAGAGTATCCCTATAACATCTTAACGACTAAGCCTAATGGCGCTGGCATTTTAGCATAGTGGATTAAGACACCACTTGCAACACTAGCATCCCGTATGGGCACTGGTTAGAGTCCCAACTTATTCATTTTCATTCAACTCCCTACTAATGCTCCTGGGAAAACAGCAGAAAATCACCCAAGTGCTTGGGTGGGGAGATGCAGAAGAAGCTCCTGTCTTCTGGCTTCGTCCTGGCCCAGAGCCAGCTGCTGCTGCCCTTTGGAGAGTGAATCAGTGGATGGACGATTCTCTCTTAACTCTGCTCTTAAGGAAAAAAAAAAAAAGAATTTAACATAGGACCACTCTCATTTTCTCATTACTGTATCTTTTCATGCCCTTCAATTCAGCTCTGGTCTTTTGTGTTTCTTTTTGGAAGACACACTTTAAAAAGTATATTTTATATATGTATATATATATATATATATAATGTATATTTTTTATTTGATCTTTACATAGTTGATTAGGGCTCAAAGGGTCAAGGGCTACAGGAAAGTGGGTAAGACCATTGTTTCCACATTCTTTTTTTCCTTCCTCTGTCTGGGGGGAGGGGAAAGACAAAGGGAAAGACCACACCCAGCCTCCCAACCATCCCAGGGTCCTCAGTGTGGGGCATGCTCCAAGGGCACTGCTCAAGTAGTTTCGATTGTTCAGCTGTTCTGAATTGCTGCCAGTCTCGCCATTCCAAGCATGATAAAATCTTCAGAATCCACTGGCTGACATAGTCCACCTTAGTGTCTTCACTTGCCCAGTTTTTTACTACCAACCCTTGGCTGGGGTAGTTGATCAATTTGTTCTGTCCTCTGTAGTGGTACCAGGTGTCCTATGCAGGCTCCACTGTACTACCATATTCTCCATGTGCACCTGGATGCGCTGTCCATTGCTCTGTCGGAACCACTGAGGTGGCTCAGGTTTGACATATGGACTCCACGGTCAGACCATGGAACCTTCAATTCATGGTTGGGGTTCTGAGTCCGGCAGTTTGACTGGGGGGATTCCTAAAGAAATTTTGTCTGAAGTGATCCCAGACCAGATTCTTAGGTGTTCTTGCCAGTACAGGGCCCGGCACAGTCCGTCGCCCCTATCATATGCTGATGGTTGTCGTTGCTGGGTCAGTTCTGACTCCAGCCCCGTCTTCTACACAAACCAGTGGGTGTTAGAGCCCACCCCAATCCTGCCCACCACACACTTGGCCACCTAAACCAGTGAGAGATATAGCCTAGTTGGGGTGATCCCAGTAACCCTCACCAGCCCTGCCTGCTGCCTTGGTTTTCCATGCTTGTCAGTATGTTTCGCAGACTGGTCCATTTTGTCCCACATCCCATTCAGCTCTCATAAATGTCAGTGGGCATTGAAGCCTAGTTCAACATAATCAGCCCCACTATCCAGCCCACACACACCTGCCGACAGGTGCCACTGTCTGTCTAGCCATGCCTGCCCCAGTCCTGGTTCTTATGCTCACCAGAGTGGCAACCCAGGAGGGAGGTGCCCATTGTTTTCCCACTGGGCTCCATCCCACTCCCAGATTATGTACTCTCCAGGTGGTTCTGCAGTTTGGCTTGACAGAATTAGCCACCCCTGTGCCAGCATCTGCCAGCTAATGCTGCAGCAGAGCCCAACCAACCCACACCACTCTGACTTATACTTGCATCAGTAGGAAAGTCAACCCAGCCTGGCTTTTCCCTGGTGCAGCTCACATGAGGCCAAAGTTGTTGTAGCTCTGCCTGGTCTTGTCTGCCCCCTTCCCAACTCATGCTTTCCAGTGGGAGTGGTGATCCAGCAGGTGAGCCCCATGCCACCCCCTACCAGCTTCACCCCCTCCCCCTGGGTTTTGCGTGTGTTGGTTGGGTGCTGTGGCCCGCTGGCATGGCCTGCTTCACTTCAGCTTTTGCCAGTGGGTGCTGTAGCCTGGTCTGGCCCAGCCCACCCCCCAATTCCAGCTCAGGTTGGTGGAAGCCTATCCAGCCTATTCCAGCTCATGTTGGTGGCAGCCTATCCCAGCCCAGCTGGCACCCAGTCACAGTCCTCGTGCGTACCAGTGTGTTGTGACTGAATCCGACCTGACCCACACTCCATTCTGGTGCTCAGATTCGCCAGTGGGTGATGTGAACTGGCCCTGCCTGGTTCACTCCCGACCTGCGCCATATGTATGCCAGTGAGTACCCTTCCCTGGCATGGTCTGGGCAGCCCCTTATCGTGGTTCTTGTTCTCACCTGCATGGACTGTGTCCTGCCAGAGGAATTTCCCAGGCTTCTCCATCAGAACCTCTCCCAATTCCAGATCTCACGCATACTGTTGTGTCCATGGGCCAGCCCTACTCAGTCCACCTCCTGACCTAGCAGGAACAATGACCTTTCCTGACTGGGTTTCAACCCAGGCTGGTTATAATTGTTGGGTATTACAGCCCAGTCTAGACTGGTCCACGCAGACACAGCTCACACGGCTCAGCAGGGGCAAAAACCAAGCCTAGCCTGTGCTACACCTACCCTGGTCCTCACACGCACCAGTGGGTGCTGGGGTCTAACCCAGTCTGGTGCACTCAGCCCCAGTCCACATTTGTGCCAAGGTACACTGCAGCCCTGTCCAGACCAGAATGCGGCTTCCTTTCCAGCCCCATTCTTACTAGTGGGAGCCACAACCCAGATAGGGTGTCCCGTTATCTCCTCAACCAAGTCTGTTCCCAGCTATAGATCTTGCACGTGGCAATGGTTGCTCTGACCAGCTTGGCATATCCCGTCATCTGTCTTGGCCTTTGCCTTAGATGCTACAGCCTGGCTTGACTCAGCCTACCCCAAGTCCCACCACTTGCTGGCGGGTGCTGGAACCTGGCCCTGCTCTGTATGCTCACATCCCTGGCTCATGCAAACCAACAGATGTGATACCGTAGCTGAGCTTGACCTGTGCTTCAACCTGGTTTCTGCTCTTTCCAGTAAGGTAAGGTAAGGTTGACTTGGCCCTACCTGGTCTGCCCCCCACCAAAACCAACCCACAAATTAGCCAACAGTTGGAGTTAACCTGCTCAGGCTGCCCAACATCCAGACCCGGAACACCAGCTCACCAGCGGGAGCTGTGATCCGATAGGGAAGTTTCCCAGGTTCCCCCACTTGGTCCACTCCCTGACCCAGATCTCACATGCTGCAACAGGTGCTAGGTCCTGGCCCAACCTAGCCTGCCACTCCATTTTGCCCTTTGTCTGAGCTGCAGGATGTTGTGGCCCCGTCTGCCTCACACCCTGTTTTAGGATGCACGTGTGGGTGCTGCAGCCTTGACCTACTCAGCCTATCACCACCCCAACTCTTAAGCTAATGAGTGGGACTTGTGCTTCCACAGGGTTGGGCCTTGTTATCCCCTGCAGAATCTACCCCCGGACCTGGTTCTCTTGCGTGCTGTTTAGTGTTATGACCCTGCCTACTGTGACCCATCCCCTGTTCTGTCACTCAGTCAAGTACTGGGATCTAGCGTGCCAGACAGGCTCCCAGTCATAGCTCTCGTGTGGGCTGGCATGTGGCAGTCAGCAGTGTTCTATGCTAACAGACCATCTCAGGACTCCCATGTGGGGTGGAGAAACAGTCTGACCCAAACAAATCTTACCCTCCCCTCCAGACCACCAGGTCTTAGTCCCCACACTTGCCTGCAAGTTGAGTGACCCTGTTGCTGGGAGTCACACAGGATTCATTCTTCACTTACACACATTGACCTTATCCGTGGAAGTCCCTAGGCAGCAATTACATACTCCCAAAAGCCTATAGCTCACTGTGGGGCGGCCAGCAGGCAGAGCCTGGCACCACTTGGCACACTAACAGTCCAAAGCCCAGGACTCACTCACCACGTGGCAGCGGTGCCCATGTCCAGAGTCCCAAGCATTGTGTCCGACCGGGCTCAGGTACCCCAAGAGCCCCCATGCTGCTGAGGGGTCCCTTCACCCAAGCCCCGCGGCTGAACCTACACACTTTTTCTCTTACTTTCTGGCTTTTACACAGACTATTCTTGTTTTAGATTCTCTTTTCATCTCTCCTGTAGCTAATTCCAAGGTCTTTTTTTTTTTTTTTTTTTTTTTAGGATTCAGGCTAAATGTGTGTTTCTCTGCAAAAGCCTTTTCTCTAGATTGGCTTTTCCTGCCATTTGTTCCTGTACACCTGACATTGCTTTATCATGATACTTAGTGTACTTGTTTAATTGTTCATATTTTATGTACTTTGTGCTCTCCCTCCCTCTGCCAACTAGATTCTGGATTCCTTATTTCAGAATATTTCTGGACCATAAGGTTGTAAAAGCAAACCAATAGTTTAAGGATGTTTGAAAAATTCAATGGTTATGAATATAGGGCTCTGGAGTCTGGTGAGATAACCTGGCAGCTAAAGTCCTTGCTTGCATGCACCAAGATCCCATATCCTGGCAGTCCCTCCTCCCATCCAGCTCCCTGCTTGTGGCCTGGGAAAGCAGTTGAGGACGGCCCAAGGTCTTGGGACCCTGCACCTGCGTGGGAGACCTGGAAGAGGTTCCAGGTTCCTGGCTTCAGATTGGCGCAGCACTGGCTGTTGCAGCTCACTTGGGGAGTGAATAATCAGACGGAAGATCTTCCTCTCTGTCTCTCCTCTCTGTATATCTGACTTTGTAATAAAAATAAATAAATCTTTAAAAAAAATATTAAGTACATATCACAATGAGAGTAAAAACAGAAAAGTACAGTAATTCTGCCATGAGATACTTGACTTAAATGCTTTATGTTTAGGACTTCATTTAATACTTACCAAAAAACTCAAGGACATTATTAATTTTACAGATTAAAGCTAAAGGCAATTGTTTAAGATCACACTGCAGGAAAGTGATATAGGACTCAAACTCATGCTGGTTTTACTTCAGAGTCCTACATTCTTTTTTTTTTTTAAGATTTGTTTTATTTTTATTGGAAAGTCAGATATACAGAGAGGAGGAGAGACAGAGAGGAAGATCTTCCATTTGTTGATTAACTTCCCAATTGGCTGCAATGACCAGAGTTGCGCCAATCTGAAAACAGGAGCCTAGAGCCTCTTCTCTGGGTCTCCCACGCAGGTGCAGGTCCCAAGGTCTTGGGCTGTCCTCGACTGCTTTCCCAGGATCTCCCACGCAGGTGCAGGTCCCAAGGTCTTGGGCTGTCCTCGACTGCTTTCCCAGGCCACAAGCAGGAAGCTGGATGGGAAGTGGAGCTGCTGGGATTAGAACCGGCGCCCATGTGGGATCCCGGCGCATTCAAGGTGAGGACTTTAGCTGCTAGGCCACGCTGCCGGGCCCTGTACTTAATATTTTTTACATATATTGTCAGTTACACTTCAGAAAGTTGATACTCATTTATCCTTCCCCTAACTGCATATGTGAGTATCAGCTTTTGTTAGTAATGTCTGTTGTCTAAATTCATTTTTTGTTATGTTTGCCAATCTGGCAAGTAAAAATACAAAGGTTTAGTTAGCAGATTTTAAATTATTAAGGTAGATCTTGATTTCACATCTTGCCATTTATGTTTCTATGAGTGTGTGAACTGCCTTTTTTCCTCCCTCATACATTTATTTGTTTTTTTAGAGTTAGAGAGAGGGTTATCTTTCATCTACTAGTCCACTCCACAGTGGACTCAACAATCAGGGCTTGACCAGGCCCAGACAGGTTCCAGGAAGCTGAGCTCCATCCAGGTCTCCCACCTGGATGTCAGGGGCCCAGGCAGTTGGGACATTTCCCACTGCTTTTCCCAGGCCATCTGCAGACAGGTGGGTCAGAAGCAGAGCGACTGGGACTTGAACTGGTTCTCATATCTGATCCCAAAGCTGCAGAAATGTGTATACCTGTTCTCTGTATAAGCTAATAATAAAATATGATGAATTATTTTAAATTGGCAAGATTTGAGAAGTTTTTCAATGGCATTTTAAAAATGTACTTATATATCAAATTGCCTCTCCCAAATTGTTAAAATAGATTTTTTTCTAACAGATATTGTCGGCAAATACTTTGTGAAACTGTTCGGACTGCCAAACTGACACCGGTTTCTGCCCGGCTTCAGGATATTGAAGGAAAAGTGAATCAGTTTGTAATTCCTAGAGAGGTGAGAAACATGTGTCATGTTTAACTCATTCAGTTATTTTTCTTGACTCTTTTGGTGTCTATTTAAAAATGTTTTTCTTTGAAATGCCCAATAATTTCTTCTCATTATTAAATCAAGCACAAGTTAATTACTAAATTTAATTCATTTTAATTACCAAATAGCAGATGCTCACTCTCCTTCCCCACAGGTACTGTTTTTAACAGGTTAATTTGTATGTGTGTATGTATGTGTTGAATTATAAATTACAGATTTGTTCAGGTACAGAATAGAATCTTTCGGGCCTGGCGGCGTGGCCTAGTGGCTAAAGTCCTCACCTTGAACGCCCCGGGATCCCATATGGGCACCGGTTCTAATCCCGGCAGCTCCACTTCCCATCCAGCTCCCTGCTTGTGGCCTGGGAAAGCAGTTGAGGACGGCTCAAAGCTTTGGGACATTGCACCCGCGTGGGAGACCTGGAAGAGGTTCCAGGTTCCCGGCTTCGGATCGGCGCGCACCGGCCCGTTGCGGCTCACTTGGGGAGTGAATCATCGGACGGAAGATCTTCCTCTCTGTCTCTCCTCCTCTCTCTGTATATCTGACTTTGTAATAAAAATAAATCTTTAAAAAAAAATAGAATCTTACAAATGGAATTTAGAGTTCAAAGACTTTGTGTATTGAGATTTTAAGTTGTCCTCCAAAGGCAGTTTATTATTTTAAAAACCATGAGTGCAGGGCCCGGTGTGGTAGCCTAGTGGCTGAAGTCCTTGCTTTGCACGTGCCAGGATCCCATATATGTGCCAGTTTTAATCCAGGCGATCCCACTTCCCATCCAGCTCCCTGCCTGTGGCCTGGGAAAGCAGTCGAGGATGGCCCAAAGCCTTGGGACCTTGCACCCATGTGGGAGACCACGAAGAAGTTCCTGGCTCCTGGCTTTGGATTGGTTCAGCTCTGGCTGTTGCTGACACTTGGGGAGTGAACCAGGGGAGCGGAGGTCTTTCTACCTCTCTTTCTCTATGTAATTCTGCTCTTTCAATAAAAATAAGTAAATAAACTTAAAAAAATGAGTGCAAATTATTTCTCTATCTAAATCTTTGCCAGCTCTGTATTTATGAATCTTCTACATATTTTGTGAATCTTGCATAAAAATTATCTAATTTTTATCTGTTCTTCTCTGACCATTGGACAGATTTAATAATTTTTTGTACATAATTAAGTTTGTATTTATTTGTGAACTATCTCTTTATAACTTTCGGTCTTTTTTCTTGTGAATTTATGTCTTTATATACTATAAAAACCTGTTTTATCTGTTGTGTGGCACTTATGTCTTTCCTGCCTGTATTTGCTTGTACTGTTGCTTATGGCTTTTTTTTTTTATTTGGATGCAGGCTTCAAATTTTGATATAGTTGAGTCTGATTTCTTTATGGCTTCCAGCTTTTACTACTTGCTTTCCCGCTTGTAATTAGCATACCAAATTAGTGATGGGTGTGTTTTTCTGTTATTTTATGTTTTTATTTAATTTTCATTATCTGATTAAAAAAGCGTTAGGGTGAATTGATTTTCTGGGAGAAATTTTTTTTTCTGTGGTAAGCCTTGATTAACTGGACGTATTATATTTTGCAGACTCTTATTCTGTATGCCCTTGGAGTGGTTCTCCAGGATCCTGATGCTTGGCCATCACCCTACAAGTATGAAGCAGCTGTCATTGTTCATTTTGACGTCATTACGTGCTGTGCATTGTTTCTTGCTCTTTGGGGGGGAAAATTTCACATGTAACAATGACCGAGCAGAAGGAAAGCCTCTGCCTTCTCTTTTTTTGTTCCATTCACTAATTTTTTTCTTCCGTACATTTGCTTTTGACTACTCTCAATCTCTCTTAGTATCACTTACGTAGTTAGATTTGCTTAATTACTTGATTGCTGCAACTCTCCTAGTTTTAGTAGAATTTGGGATTTTTTGGTTAAATGTGTATTTTTTCATGCAGATTTTTTTTCCTTTTGTTAGTCTTAGCTATTCAGCTCTTTAGTGAAATTCCACAAGCATGTGTAGTGTGTGTGTGTGTTAGGTGTGCAGAAGACAAGGAAGGTAAAGGTGAAAGCAAAGCTATTGTTTGCTTCTACATGGGCATCTAATAAACTTTGCTGTAAGATGATTGGTTAGGATTTTTACCCCTGCAATAAGATTATATATATTGAGTATAAAACGCAGGAATGCAGGATTGGTGGCATGGATCAAGTACTAGGTAATTGACTTCTGGAGTATAAGAAGGGCATATTAAGTGTTTCTCTTTTTTTAAAACATCTTGCTCACCTTAAGTTTTTACATTTTATTATATTTGTAATTTGAGAGGCAGAGAGAAAGAGCTCCCATTTGATGGTGTGCTCCCCGCATACCTGTCATCAGAATCCAGAACTCAGGAATTCCTTCCATAGTTACTGCAGGGGTGGCATGAATCCAGTTACGTGAGCCTGTACCACTGTCTTCCAGGGTCTGCATTCACAGGAAGCTGGAGTCAGCTGCTAAAGACTTGCATCAAACCAGTTACTCCCCTGTGGACACAGGTGGCAGCCACTAGGACAGATGCCCAGTCCTTTCATAACAGTGTACGAAAGGAAATCACTTTGTGATGACTGCATCCCATATCAAAGTCCCAATTTGAGTCCAGGATAGTCTGCTTACAATCCAGCTTCCTGTTACTGCAACGGGAAGGCAGTGAATTGAGTGCTTGTACCCCTGCCATCCATGTGGGGGACCTGGGTAGAGTTGTAGCCTGTAGCAGGCGTTTGGGAAGATCAACTGATGGCAGATTCTCTCTCTCTCTCTCTCTCTCTCTCTCTCTCTCTGTCTCTCTCTCACTGTTTATTTACTTCATCATTCTGCTTTTTACATAAGCATCATTTAAAAAATCTAACTAAAAAATGTCATCTTTAAGTGGAATGAACATAAAGATTAAAAAGCGCAAATACCACTTTATTTTCTTTCTTTTTTTAAAAATTATTTGTTTGAAAGAGTACAGGGGTGGGGGGATGGTGGTGGAGTAGAGAAAACCATGTGTCCACTGGCCCCAAATGTCAGTAACAGCCAGGTCTGGGTCAGGACAAAACCATGAGGCAGGCACTCTATCCTGGTCTCCCCTGTGGATGATAGGGTCCAAGTACTTGAGCCATCTTCCATTATCTTCCCTGGCTCATGAACCAAAGCTGGATGGGAAGTAGAATGGCTCGGCCTCAGACCAGCACTCCCATTTGGAATGCTATGTCACAAGTGGCAGCTTAATTCTCTGCTTAACACTGGAACCTTATTTTGTTTCTTAAAAAATTGTAAACTGTTTTAGAAAGGAATACAGAGAGAGAGAGAGAGCGAGAAAACACAAGTGCCCCCATGTGCTACTTCATTTCTTAAATGTTCATGATGGTCTGTGCTGGGCTTGAGACCAAACCAGGAGCTCCAGTCCAGGCCTTCTCTCATGGCTGGTAAGAACCCAGTCACTTCATCCATCACCTCTGCTTCTCAGGGTCCACATCATGGGGAGCTGAGTCAGGAGCCAGAGGCTGGCATTGAACTCAGGCTTTCTTACATGGGACAGTGGTATTTGTAGTGTCAGTCCTTAAGCCTGCTGCCCCTGTTTTTGGTTTAATGCATGAAGATGTGAGGCTCTTTATTAAAACATCTGAAAAGATCAAGTTTGATTTACTTTTAATCTGAAAATAAGTGAATATCATCAGATAGATGTGTAGGGCCCTAAGTTCAGGGTAGTTTAAAAGGGAAAAGCTGATTATATTTGATATTTTTTAGTTGAAGTATATTCTGAAAGTAAAAATTCACATTTGCTAATAAGATAAAATCAGAATTCTTTTTTGTGTTGTTTTTATCTCATAGTTTAGATCTTTCAGAAACATTTTTTTTTTGAGGGGATGGGCATGTGGCCTGGTGGTTAATCCAGCTGGGATGCCTGTGTCCCACTTCAGAGTCCCTGGCTTTGAGTCCCAGCTCCATGCTTGTTGCTAGCTTCCTGCTGGTATACATGCCAGAGGACAGCAAGGAACGACTCCATGAATTAGGTCTCTGCCAGGCACGTGCAAGGTCTGGATTGAGTGCCCTGCTCTCTGCTTAAGTCCAGTCCAGGCCTAGCCATTGCAGAGCATTTGGGGAATGCTCCAGCAGATGGAAGATCTTGCTGTATATATTTTTTTCTCATTTTTCATGCTTCAAAGTTGGTGGGTTATTTCTTTGTCTTTAAAATATCTATTCCCTCAGACACTTTATGCAGTGAGTTATGAAAATGAGAGCCTGTTCTTGACCCTTTCATTCCTCTTATTTGTCAATAAATCTAAATCTCAATGTAATTGATAATTGTAAGGCCAGAGCTTCAAATTTTAATAAATAAATATTAGTTCAAAAGGCAATTAAAGTGCTTCACATATTGATAAGCTGGTTTCATGTAACAGGTCATACATTTATTTAATATTTTCTGGCTTTGTATTGAGTATCTCATAAAATGAAAGAAGCCTTTGTTAAATCTCCTTCCCTTCCAGTTTTGAGAAGTGCATTTCGCATTTATTATGTAGAAATCATTAATAGCAAGAGACTTATATTCTATATACATGTTCAACAATTTGGGAACAAAAAGGTGATATGTAGATATATGTATCAGCATTTTCTGTGTCAGTAGATTTTAGATTTTAAGCTTGAGTTTTATATCTATATCCTTTTAGTGTCAATATATATAATACCATGGAGCTATACTGTGATTAACCCCCAATTTTATTTTGTAGGTTTGATCCAGACCGGTTTGCAGATGAGTCAGTAATGAAAACTTTCTCCTCACTTGGATTTTCGGGCACGCAGGAATGTCCAGAATTGAGGTGAATGATAGAGAAAGTAATGGGAAAGGAAGAGATGCCAGGTCTACAGCTGTTGATGATCGCTGTGGACAAGAATGAGCAGCATATACAACTGAACTGTCATTTTTTCTGTTCAGTAACTAGTTAACTTTCTTCTTAATTAGGTTTGCATATACGGTGTGCACAGTACTTCTGAGTGTATTGGTAAGGAGACTTCGCCTACTTTCCGTGGAGGGACAAGTTGTTGAAATGAAGTATGAGTTGGTAACATCATCAAGGGAAGAAGCTTGGATCACTGTCTCAAAGAGATATTGAACTTGTATGCATTTAAGGTTTTTGTTAAATTGAACAAGGAAAATGTCCATTTAGAAAATTTGTGTTGTATACTTTTCATAAACCGAATGTCATTTTGTAATATAAAACCTACTAGCACTTTATTATGTAAATTTGATTTTACATACAAATTTTTAATTGCATGATAAACATTTATACTTTTCATAACAATATGTTGATAATTTTATTGGAAATATTTACTTGTATTTTTCATTGCTTTCTATGCCATTATTTTCATCTTCTCTTTCTTTGTTTCATTTCTAAAACGTATTTTTTATTGGAATGAGGCTTTGCTATGGCAGTTAAGGTGCCATGGAAAGTGCCCACATCCCATATCTGAGTTCCTGGGTTCAGAGTATGGCTTTACCTCTGATCCCCGCTTCCTGCCAGTATTCAATCTTAGAGGCTAGTTAATCAGGTAGTTAATTAGATCCCTGCTAGTCATGTCCAAAACCTGGGTTGAGCTCTGGACTCCAGTTTCAGCCTGGTTCCACTTTGGCCATGGCAGATAGTTGGGGACTGAACTACTTGATGGAAGATCTCTGGTTTTTGCTGTATATTTCGTAACTTTCAAATGAAATGGAAAAGAAAAATTCTTGAAGAGCAAAGCTACTTTGTACAAATTAGGGAATCATGTTTTCTGAGTATTTTATAAAAACACATAGTCTTAATTCTTTAAAAAAAAGATTTATTTTTATTGGAAAGTCAGACTTACATAGACAAAGAGAGAGAGAGAATGATCTTCTGTTTGATGGTTCACTCCCCAAGTGGCTACAATAACTGGAGCCAATCTGAAGTTCTGGAGCTTCTTCCAGATCCCCCACGTGAATGCAGGGTCTCAAGGCTTTATAATCCTCAATTTTTTTCCCAGGCCACAAGCGGGGAGCTGGATGGGAAGTTGGGCTGCCGGGATTAGAACTGGTACTCATATGGGATCCCAGTGGATGCATGGTGAGGATTTAGCCACTAGGCTATCTTGCCAGGCAACCGTAATTCCTTTATGTACATCAATAAATCGCCTTCAAGTGAAATAAAAAGGACTTTCCATGATTTAGTTTTGTGGAGTAGTAATCTTTATTTTCTGGCCCTATATCAATTAGTTTGCTTTAATCATGTTTATTAGGTCTGAATGATTCATTGGGAAATATTCACCTTGCAGTTGTTATATATTTCTTCTTACTTCACCACACAGTGCTCATTTCATGGCTTCCTCAAGGCTTCCCAGTTTGAACCATTTTGGGTAGTTTGGAAATTATATGGCTGATTGTGAATGTGCTTTGAAGCATCTTTCCTGTGGCACAAACTGTGAATTTAGCTTATTTTTCCATCTTGCTGGAAGTCTCAGTATCACTGAATCTCTTCATTAATTCTCATTTGTGGAAAAACCAGAATTCCTAAATTTGATATTCTTGTATTGTATAAATCCAAGATCAAGGACTAATTTTGTGGTACCACACGCTAAGCCACTGTCTGCCATGCCTGCATCGCATATCAGAACTTCCAACTTGTGTTCCCCAATTCTGATCCAATGCACTTGGGAAGACGGCAGGTGATGGCCTAAGTGTTTCAGTGCCTGCCACCCTTGTGGGAGACCTGGCTGCAGTTCTGGGATCCTGGCTTAGGCCTGGCCTGGCTGTGGCTGTTGTTGCCATCTGGGGAGTGAACTAGGAAAAAGAAGATCTCTCTCTGTATTTATTAGTCTCTCTCCCTCTCTCTGTCACTCTACCTTTCAAATCAATAAATCTTCTAAAAAATAAACAGAACTCTCATCCAAGACCAAAATCATAACCAAAAAGGGAGAAAGAAAATAGATGGCTGAAAATGTTTGTAAAACTTGTGCCTGAGATATGTAACAGGTGTATTACATACGGAGTTCAT
This sequence comes from Ochotona princeps, assembly GCF_030435755.1. Classification (NCBI taxonomy): domain Eukaryota; kingdom Metazoa; phylum Chordata; class Mammalia; order Lagomorpha; family Ochotonidae; genus Ochotona; species Ochotona princeps. The sequence goes on from NC_080836.1 coordinate 78,063,812, forward strand.
ACAAATTGGTTAGAAAATTAGACAGATACAAACAGCTTTTGTAGGATCAGATGATCAGAAGGCTTTTAGAAAACTGTTCGAGCTAACTACTAAGCAAAGAATTATTAGGACTGTTTCAAGAATATTTTAGGTGTGTTCTAAAGTTAAATTTTAAGCACTGATTTATTCATATTATATATATAATTAATGATTATATATATAAAATATTTTATGATAGAATTGTATTTTAACTCAATTGTTTTTGCTAAACAATGAATTTTCTTTACAACTTATGTTATTTATTTGAAAATTGAGTTACATAGAGGGGTAAACAGAGGCAGAGTCAGAGAAAGGGAAGTATTTGATCCGCTGCTCCATGCCCCAGATGGTCAGAACACCAAGGGCTGGGCCAGAACAAAGCCGGGAGCCAGGAACTTCATCTGAGTCTCTGACATGGTGGCAGGGGCCCAAACACTTGTGTCATCTTCTACTATGTTTCCCAGGGCATTCGCAGGGAGCTGGATCAAAAGTACAGCAGCTGGGACACAAACCAGGACCCACGTGGGATGCAGGAGTTGTAGGCAGGGACTTTCCCTGCTCGCTATGCACAACTCCTACTCCCTACTATTTATGAATTTAGAAAATGTTTAAACTAAAGGAAGTATGAAGGGTACTCTGAAAGTTGATGGAAAATGTACATTATGAAAAAATTATTCATACATGGAAAAGTTCTTTTGCAGCAAAATGAAAACTTGCTTTTTAGATTCCACTTGTTTACAAATTATTGAAGTCCTCTTACATGCCAAGTGTTGGTAGAGAGGAAAGGAAGGAAAAAATTAGAATTGTTTGCAAGCGGGTCTATTTTTAACACTGCTGAATTTTATTTGTAATTTTAGTTTTTAGTTTAAAGATTGTACCCTAGTTACTGAGATATTTTATGCTCTGTTTATGGTTAAATAGCTAACATTTTAGGCCCGTTATAATGAGTTAACATAAAACTTGACTAATGAGAAATGGCTTTTGTTCTGAAGAAATAATTTATGGAATAACTAAACTCCAGAACTTTTAAGTGAAATCTTTTCTTAGTTATGTTGTTTCGGAAAAAGCTAGATGTTAAATCTGTTTCTTTTCACTTATTTTTTTGTAAAGACATAATTTTGTTTACTTGAAAGGCAGAGTTCAGAGAGCGGCAAGATGGGTCATCTTCCTCTGCTTTCCCAGGTCGTTAATAGGGAGCTGGTTTAGAAGTGGACAACTAGGACTCAAACCTGCACCCATATGGGATGCTGGTGTTGCAGGTGATGGCTTAACCAACTGTGTCACTAGGCTACCCCCTACTTTATTTTTAGTGTTTATTTCCCCTTTGAAAGGCAGAGTGAAGGTGTGAGGGTGAGCGGCAGAAATAGAGAAAAAACAAACAAAAAAACCAGAACAACAACAGCAAAAACACTGCATGCAGATCTGCCATGTGGTTCGCAAGTACCCAAGCTCTTGAGCCAACACCCAGTGTGGGCTGATGCACGTGGCACCAAGCCCTTACTAGCCCCTGTCATTTTGTATGTGTTTTTGTTGGTGGTTGTGGTGTGGAGAGCAACTTCCTTTGTATACAAGCTTCATTAGTGGGATGGGAACTGGCAGTGGAAGGTTTGAGTAGGTGATACATAATCCAAATATAGCTGAAATTGGATTGGAGAACTGAGAGGTGGAATGTTAAAGCAATTAGATGTCAGAATCCATTGGGGCAAAGGTAGGGCAGCTCAGCCAGTCAGGAAATTGGCGTTACTGCTAGCCAATAAACGAGTTGTGGAATGCCTGGTGATGGTTGGAATCCAGGCAAAGAGCAGAGATAAGTACATTTATCTATCCTTACATGACTAACCTAAAGCCTCACGTTGGGGATCTGGAATGGATGGGAGGTTGGGTGGGGCTTTTCCCTTTGTTACTCCCCTAACCCCAGATACAGGGAAAAATGATAATATTAGTGTGGAAGCAATGGTATTACCCACTTTCACCCTGTAGCCCTTGACTCTTTGTACCCTAATCAACGAAGTAAGATTATTAAAAAATAATTTTTAAAAAAAGAGTCTTTTTCTACAGAACCTGTTAACAAAATCTCTCTGAGGATAGGAATTGTGGTATAGGGTCAGAATACCTGGGGTTGAATCCCACCCAGGCTTCTGATCCAGCCTATGGCACCTAACGCGTCGCCTGAGTTCCTGCAACTGACGTGGGAGACCCTGATGCAGTGCCTAGGTCTGGCCTAGCCCTACCTATTGTGTGCATCTGGGGAGTGAACCAGTGGATAGAAGATCTGTCTCTCCCTCTTGCAACAGTCACTTTGTCATTCAAATAATTGGTTTTATAGATTTTTAGTCTTTTTGTAGACTATGGGGCAGCCATTTTAAAATTGTTTCTTGAAACTATCTTGATTCTCTTCCTCTAAGTCCATAAAAAGCATTGATAACCTATAAAATGTCCTTTGTTCTCACGTATAAAACCAAGGGTGACACCAAAACCCGTAAGGAGTAGTTAGGTAGTCATTTAGTGATGGCAGGAGGATAACCTGGGAGAGGAACAGACACTGTTTTCAAGGGCAGCTTTTGTAATAGCAATGCATTAGTAGTGGTGACCTTCATTCTCCTGAGCTAGTACTGCTCCAGTTTGCTAAGTTACCAAGACTGATGATTAAAGCAGAAGCAGAAGATCTGGGGACAGGATATAGGAACCAAGCTGTTATTGTTGCCTCTCAAGTCAGAGGAAATGAGCACAGAGGGAGTTAGTTCAGACTTACTGTGAGCCATGGGGAATGACCTGCTCTGACAGAACAGGGAGGAGCCGGAGACAGGCAGCAGTAAACTGAAAGGAGAACAAGGGACCATGCTGAATTTGCTATGAGCCAACTCCTTTGCATGCATATCTTGTTTAGTTCTTAGAGCATAACAGTCAGCTCAATACCAACTGTGAGTTTCTCATTCTGGCAACCATTTCTGTAAATGAAGATAGGCAAATATAGAGGAAAAAAGGCAAAATCTTGCACTTCAAATTATCTTAATATCTTCAGTGGGATTTATTGGTATTATTAAGATTTTTTTATTTGTTTGAAAGGCAGAATTATTCAGGAGAAATCTTTCATCTGCTGGTTCACATCTCCCTTCCCCAAACGTCCACAACAGAATGAGCTGATCTGATCTGAAGCATTGGAAGCCAGGAGCTTCTTCCAGATCTCACATGTGGGTACAGGGTCCCGGAGACTTGAACCATCTTCTCTTGCTTTCCCAGGCACATTAACAGGAAGCTGGATTGGCTGGAGAGCAATGCCCATATGGGATTCCAGCCTTCAGGCTGAGGTCTGACCTATGCCTTGGTGCTGGCCAGGAGGGATGTTTTTACAAGGATAGGAGGAGCAGGCACCTTTGTCCTGGTGGTTATCTGGGTGCTTGGACTCTAGCTTCTTGCTAATGTAGAACCCGTGGGATGGTGGTTCAGTTGATTGACTTCACACTATTCATCTTTAGCCTTGGCTGTTGGAAGCATCTGGGGGAATGAATCAGCAAACAAGAATGTAGTCCCTCTCTTGCTCTTTTCTCCTGCTTCTCTGCCATTTCCCTGTGTCCCTGTCTCTCTGCCTCTTATATAATAGGGAAACAAAAAGAGAATACTGCCAACCGAGCCATGTTTGTACAAACTGTTTAACTTTTTCTATTTCCAGTATATTTATTATATTGTTTTTTTTAAAAGATTTATTCATTTTATTACAGCCAGATATACACAGAGGAGGAGAGACAGAGAGGAAGATCTTCCGTCCGATGTTTCACTCCCCAAGTGAGCCGCAACGGGCCGGTACGGGCCGGTGCGCGCCGATCCGAAGCCAGGAACCAGGAACCTCTTCCGGGTCTCCCACGCGGGTGCAGTGTCCCAATGCATTGGGCCGTCCTCAACTGCTTTCCCAGGCCACAAGCAGGGAGCTGGATGGGAAGTGGAGCTGCCGGGATTACAACCGGCGCCCATATGGGATCCCGGGGCTTTCAAGGTGAGGACTTTAGCCACTAGGCCACGCTGCTGGGCCCTATTTATTATATTCTTAACAGTAGAATCTGATTTATAGTTAATAAACTTAAAAACTTTGCCTTTGTAATCTCATTTTTTTGAAATTTCAGTTTTAGAAGGACTTTAGTAAGGATTAAAATTCTAAAATATGTCAATTTTAATCTCAGTATTTGGTAGAATGTCATGAACTGGTTAACAGTTATAGGTTTGAATTAGGAGCCACTTTGTAAAATGTGCAGGCAGTAGCCAGGCGAGATGTGATGTTTCTTCAGTTCCTTTGACCCTTTAAAGGTCTCCAGGAGGCTGTTTTTTCTTGAGACAGCAAGTAAATCTTGCTATTTCATGTGATAGAATATCCCGAACAAATACGCCATATCACACTATTTGGTAATTTCACATCATTTGCTTACCAATCACTTAAATTTATTTACTTGATTATATGAATTGAAACCTTGTTACTTCACCACTGTAACTGTGTCATAGATAAAATCATAAACTGTCTCCACAATAGGCTGCAGCAAATATTTCTGAGTGAATGAGTGAAATCTTTATTGGGGTCTTTGTACGAATAATAAAACACTTAGAATTAAAATTACTTAATAATTGAAAAAAATAGGCCCAGATGGCCACTACTTCTAATGTACTTGGTGATATGCTGTGTATCCTGTTACTGGGAGTGTTTGAAATGATGCAGGGCTGTCTTTTTAGTGATGCCTGAAACCCGGTATTAAGTGTGAACATAGATGAGTAATAGACTGGTTATGTAAGATTTCCACCAAAACAGTTGGCAAGCAGGCAGTCCCTGGTTCCTTCTATATTTTATGCCTAGCTCATCATTGAACCAGGAACTGTCTAATGGGGCTTTTTTTACAAGGTTAGTGAGAGTATTATTTTCCATTGTGTACCTCACTATGAGATATTCTGGGAAAAGCTTCCTTATTCATATTCATTCTTAGATTGTCCACATTGTATTATTTCTCAGATATTTAGAACACATACTGACATTGGAAATGCTGGAAAGTTAACTTGTTTAACTGAATGCTTCTGATAAATGTACCCTTACTTCAGTTTCTCTCTCTCTGTCTGTCACACACACAAACACACACACATACAGTTCCCAGAAAACCAGTGTTTTACCTGAATAGTGTTCTCTAGAACAGAACCCATTTTGTCAACATGATACAGAGACAAATAGGAGTTTTAAGAAACATCTGTCTTAGCTAGTTGTTTAATCTATGCCTGGTCCAGAGACGGGCTAATTTAAGAATTACCAGTCTTAGAAGCAGACCATCTGTGTTCATAATTCTCACCCTTCGTTCCATCTGTCAACACAGCTCCTTATACCTCTACTGTCACCCAACCTCATCCTTACTTTTCCATTTCTATCCAAATGGGATCCATTTGTCAGAGAAGTTGTGTGAGATATTATGCTAAGCACTAGGGTTAAAGAAATGAGCACAAGAGATATGGCATCATTACTGTGTTCTCTGTCTTCTGGACTTTACCTGACCTTCCATAGTTCATGTCCAAAACATTAAAATCCTTGGACCTTCTAGTATCCAGAACATTTTGGTTCGTAGGTTTGGAAGTAACTCAGAGAATCACGAGGTTGGTGGCTGAAAGGAACATAGGAAATAAACTTGTAGCTGACTATATGGCAAAGTACACAGAGGCTTCAAGTACAGCTTATCAAAGGGGGAAAAGCCATAAGGAAGGTTGAGAATCAAACCATTATTTTCAGTGTATAAGCAAGAGAATTATATGAGGTGTCTTTTCAAGAGAAACCAACAACACTGATGTTGATTAGTAATACTAGAAAACTTGAAAAAAGCAGTTTTTAGTTGGATAAGGCAGAGATAGATCTTCCATCCCTTGGTTCACCTTTCCCCCAAAATACCTGGAGCAGCTGGGATGAGACCAGACTGAAGCCAAGAGCCAGGAACTTAAACAGAGTCTCCCATGTGGGTGGCAGGGAGCCCTGCACTTCAACCATCACCTGCTGCCTCCCCAGGTATGCAATATTAGGAAGTTGCCAGGCACGAAGGTACAGAATATAGGTGTCCCAGCAAGTGGCTTAACCACCGTACCTAAGGCCTGTCCTCTGGAGAACTTTGAAAGCAAAAAGAAACAGAACTAAAGATCAGTTGGTTAGCTTGAAAAGTGATTTATTATTTCCATTTTATTTAGCTCACAGTAAGAGAAACAGAGAGCTCCCACTCATTGGCTCACCCCCTAAATAACTGCAGTGGCTCCAGGCTTTACTTGGAGCAAAACCAAGAGCCAGGAAATCAATTCCTTGAGCCACAACCCCTGTCTGGTAGAAAGGACCCCTGTGTTAGTAGGAAGCTCAAGTCAGGAACCCAAGCTGGTACTAAACTCAGGTACCCCAGTATGGGATGCAGATTTTGTAACTGCTAGGCTAAACACCTGCTCCAAAAGTGATATTTGTAATAGCCATTTGTACGAACTGTCGCTTTATGCTGCAGGACTAGGTATGTTTAATATTCATTAATTGTTAAGTTGCAAGGTCATAAGCTATAAAAGGACTCTACGGAGATTTTGGGGGTTTAAGAAATGAGGCTGCATAGAGTTTACAGCTGTAGAGGAGAAACCTTGGTAGGACTTTTGAGAGAGGAGTGGTATAATTAGACCTAGCTTTGAGCCTGCCTCATATAAGGCCTCCTGAAAAACCTGTGGTTGAGTCTGCTGCTATTCTGTTTAGAGGATTTTACTAAGCTTTCAAGAAACTGTAGATTCAGGGGGAAACTGAAAGTAATTTTTTAAAAATGTTCTTGATACAGAACGTTTGAGGGAGATGCAATGTGTTTTGAATGCTAAATTTACTTAGATTTAAAAATACATAGCTTCAAGCAAAGTTGCCATGACAACCTTTCTTAATGTGCATATAAATTTTATGTTCATCTCCTTAAGGTTTTCATGTTTTCCAATATACGGTCTAATCACAAGGATGAGCACCGTGACATGCTTCTGATGTGCCCTGTGGAGATTACGTAATTTGGGAAAATACGAATCTGTAGCATGGTGACCTCCCACCAAAGGTAGATGTCACCTTGTTCTATGATAGAGATTGAAATTATTTCAAAGCCAAGAGGAAATTCACAGAAAATCAGGAATCTCTTCTGTTTTAACTGAAGGATTTATAGGATGGTTCTAAGAAGTGGATAAATGTGGGACCAAATCTCCTGGTTAACTCTAACACTGCTCCACTGCCCTGGGATCTTCTAAATTATCCTTGGTTGATATCGTAAGATGACTCAGAGCCTCAAGACACTTTTCTGCCGTGGTGTGCGTGTGCATGGAGAAAACTCAGTGGCTGCTTCTGGCCTGAACTCTAATCCAGCAACACTAATGAGGTGCTTTTATCATAAGTACCCCCTCACCTCTTTTTACCCCATTTCTGAGATCTTTGTCTCTGATTTTGTGTGTTAGGGGTCAGGAGGAGAGGAGCAGGATTCTGGAGACCTACAGTTTCATTAGAAAGGCATTTTCATCCTTGTTACTAGAAATAGGAACTTTTTAAAAAATATTTATCTGTTTTTATTGGAAAGACAGATTTACAGAGAGAAGGAGAGACAGAGAGAAAGCTCTTCGGTCTGCTGGTTCAAGCAGAGAGATGAATGGGAAGTGGAGCAGCCGGGACATGATCCACCAGCACCCATGTGGGATTCCAGTGCATGCAAGGTGAGGATTTAGCTGCTGGGTCATTGCACCAGGCCCGCAAATAGAAACATTTAAGCAATGGAATAAGGAGTATAAGGGGTAGTGCCTTTTAGTAAAAGTAACTCTGGCTCTTATTTATGAACTTTTTTTTTTTCAAATAAAGATTTACTTATTTTACTTGCAACTCAAACCTAGGCAGAAATCCTCCAGCCACTGGTTCACTCCCCAAGTGACTGAAGCAGTAAGAGCTGGCTAGTCTGAAGCTGGGAGTGCAGAGCTTCCTCCAGATCTCTCATGTGGGTGCAAGGTCCAAGGCTCTGGGTCATCTTCTACTGCTTTTCAAGGCCATAGGCAGGCATCTGAATCAGAAGTGTAGCTGTCAGGACATGAACAGAGTCCCGTATGAGATGCTGGCACCGCAGGCTAAGGTTTAGTTTGCTAAGCCATCATGCCAGGACCTTATGTATGAACTCTTTAGCATGAGTACCAGAAACTTAAGAGAAGTTTGTTGATGAGCTATGCTTGTTAATGAATTTTATTTACTCTGTAGCACAGTTTTAACGAATTAATGATCTATGTTAATTTAGGAATCCCTGAGGATAGTTAATTAAATTGAGATCAGAAGTATGATCTATTAATTTGTTAGCTCTGATTTACTTCAGTCTTAATAGACTTTAGAATGTTATATTACATCTAAGAGAATCCATAGATATTTTCTAATTAATTTCTCTAAAAAAGGGTCAAATAGAAACTGAGGGAGGAGATTTTTAAATGGTAATTGGCCAAGCATTTATCACTGGTTTATATTGACTAACTCCTTCATCCAAAGATTCCCCCCGCCATAGCATGATTTCAGTGTTTTCTTCAATTTAATTTTACTTGTTTAGAATCTGATTTCCAGGGTGGGCCTTTAGCGTAGCACATGGAACATCTATAGCCCATGATGGCTCATGTCATTGGATTCCTGCCGGGATAGAATTGAATTCTTGGTTCCTGGTTTTGGCTTGGCCAAACCCCAGGCCTTGTACTGAAATCTTGTGCTTGGACTCTTACTTACCTGGATCGGAACAGAGCTAGAAAGGCTGAGCAGGCACCCAGTGGACTGGCTGTGGTGCTCCCAGTCACAGGCAGCGATGACTGCTGTCTTCTCTACCGTGTGACACTTGTGCACACACTGCATACAGGACCCCACTGGCCCTCTTGTGCTGACACTGAGACTGCTGATGGGGGCTGAGGATTTGAGGGAGAATGCTCCTCCCTCCCAACTCTCCTGCCAGTGCTATACCAATTGTTATTCTAGAGAGAAGGTAGTTGTGCCATGAGGAGGGGTAAGAGGAGGGCAGCCAGGAAAGGCTTCAAGGCCTAGGTAGCTGGTCCCTGAGAACCTGTTGGGTGAGGTGGAGTCTGAAGGCTTCAAGTCTCTAATGGATATTCCAGGATTCCATTGGACTTCACTTACAAAACACACATTTAAAGACAAATTGTTAAGAATTTTCACTGAGTCTGTGGAGCATCACAGACTCCAGCCCCCACTGGTACTCATGAGAACCAGGTTGGGTGTAGAACAGGCCAGGCTAGGTCTTGTCTCCCGCTGAATGACGTGAAAGCTATGTCTGAGCATGGACCAGGTAGCACTGGACTGCAACAACCGATAACAAGAACCAGAATGGGTGGGACTGGTTGAGCAAGGCCACTATTCTTGTCAGGGCAGGAGGTGTACAAAGGCAATCTGAGCCAACGACCCACTGGTGTGCACAAGAACTGCCACTGGGAGGAGACCTGATGGAGGAACTTGAGAAACTCCTTCATTGGGAAGCAGTCCCTGCAGGTAAGCACAAAAAAACAAGCAGACCATGCCAGATTACAGTACCCATTGGAATACATGTGGGTCAGGTCTGGGGACAGACCAGTCTGGGCCAGCATATAGCACTCACTGGCAAATCTGAGAACCAGGGCAGGGGGCAGGAGGAGACAGATCAGGCCACAACACCAGCCAGTTCACATTAGGACTGGACAACAATCAGACTGTGCTGGAATAGGCTGTACCATCCACCAGTAGGAGTTGGAACATGGGGCAGGCTAGACTAGGCCAGGCTGTGCAATAAGATTTTGGACATTGAGGTGAGGCGAGTCATGCCAGCCTGGGCCCAGTGGGGGCCGGGTTTGTGAGTCCCAGGGATGGGGGATCTAACAGGGCTCAGGTAGCTTGGCTCAGGTCCTGGGGTCCACCTGCGTGGTGGGGGCCAGGTTCCTGAGCCTCAAGGATGGGAACTGGTAGGGCTTGGGTTGCCTGGCTCAGATCCTAAGGCCTGCCTTTTAGGTGGATGTCGGGTTTGTGAGCCCCAGGGGTGGGGGATCTGGCAGGACTCAGGTGTCTGGCCCAGGTCCTGGGGCCTACCTGCAAATTAGCTGCCGGGTTTATGAGTCCTAGGGGTGGGGGATCCGACAGGACTTGACTCTCCTGTCCTGGGTCCTGGGTCCCACCTGCTAGAACATGTCCGACTTAATATAAAAGGTAAAGCAGTGGGCATAGACCCTGTTGTAAAGGGAGAATATGGCAGCACATTTGGTGCTATAGCAGAAGAACAGAAATAACTGGCCAACTACACCAAGCAAACAATGACAGCAAAACATCTTGGTAAACGGAGCCAGTGGACATTGGGAGGGTGACATCATCCTCGGAACAGTGAAATCGGCAACATTTCAGAACTATCCAAACCGCTTGGAGAGAACCCTCAGAATATGTACACATTGAGACTATGGGTTGATATGAGGTGAAGTTCCTCATCCGTGGGTACTGGGACACGTGGAAAGTCATGAGTGGTTACCCCTTTGTCTCTTCCCTTTCCCCAGGAACAACAAGAAAAAATAGCAAATTTGAAAGCAATGAGTACACCCAATTCTCCTTAAATCTTGGTCTGTCCCACCCTGATCCATTATAAAAAATACAATTTATAATTAAAAAACACACATTTAAAGCCAAAATTGTTAGGAATTTTGTGATGGGGCCTGGCTTGAAGCCTAGTGGCTAAAGTGCTCGTTTTGCATTTGCCAGGATCCCATATGGGTGCCAGTTCATGTCTTGACTGCTCCATTTACCTTCCAGCTCCCTGTTTGCGGCATGAGAAAAGCAGTAGAGGATGGCCCAGAGCCTTGGTACACGGCACCCGCATAGGAGACCCGGAAGAAGCTCCTGGCTGCAGGCTTCAGATCAGCTCAGCTCCAGCCATTGTGGACAGTTGGGAATTGGATCAGTAGATGGAAGATCTTTCTGTCTCTCCTGTTCTCTGTAAATCAATAACAAAATAAGTCTTTAATAATAGTAACAGTAATCATAATAATAATAAAAGAACTTTGTGATGCTGTCTGTAAAGCATTCAACCCTAAGTACGGAGCCGCTCTGAGCAGTGAGGCTCTGCACGACAACCCTGCAGCCTATGGGCTGAGCTCTGGAAACTTCTGGCGACGCAGAGCCTGGTGCTTTGACTCAGTGGGTATTGAGGGCTTTCCTTGCTGGTTTTATGCTAGTTTTCTTTGGGAATATCTATACATGTCTCACTTATGATTTATCTTCAAGTGATTTAAACCTTTTCAGAATGCTTAAAATTTTTTATACAATGCACAGTGAAAAGACACCCAGTTTTTTTTAAAAAGGAAAAATGATCTCATGAATATTTATCAAAGTTGTTAAAAAGTACTCAAATGCATTAAAAATCTGTTGAGTCCCATTTCACTGGTGAAATTCTTATTAGTTGAATAAGTTTATTTTTTCTGGAAATTAAAATGGGTTTTTCCCCCCTGAAACATCATAAGACCCTACAAAATAGTTCAGTGGTATGAGTCACTCACTTATTCATAGTGGTAGACATTTAGATAATAGCAGTAGTTGACAGAACAGTGAGAAATATATTGTTAATTCCTGTGGAGGAGGAAGAAAGAAACCCTACTGGTATATTTTAAGTGCAGTTAAATTCAGTGTTCCCTGCTACATTTCAAAACATCAAGATTTTTTCTGTTCTCCTTTCCAAAGGGCTCTATGCAATTACTTCAGGAACAGGAGAAATTTATCAATTGCCTTTGAAAAAATAGACCGCACCAAATTATAATCATAAGTAGTATGTGTGATTGGTATTGTCATTCTTTGTATGCTTTGTGACTCTGATGAGTGAGTAATGTTATTTAGTATTGTGTCATTGATTATTTGTGAAATTGAACATATTTTATGTAATATATTTGTTTTATTTTTTCACCTTTCAAAATTTATTGTTTTATGATACAGTTCCATACTTACTGGGATTTTCCTTATCCCCTCCCCAATTCCCTCCTCCCTAACTAGGTCCCCTTATATTATTACTATTGTATAGTTCTTCATAAACAGCCATCTTCCACTTTAGCTGGCATGGACAATGGCAGAGAGTCCAGCATTCTATTGTCAAGATATATTTAACAGTTTCATTGGGAGTCCATCTTTAGTCTGGAAGTAGAGACGCATACTGCATTGTATCTTCACATCTGGATATGATAATCTCCATTACACAGCTACTATACATCCCCTTCAATGAAAAGCCACAAAACAAAATCACCAACAGGAATAAAAAAGAAATTAACAATACCATGAAGTTAAATAATATGCTACTGAATGACTAATGTGTCGCTGAAGAAACGAAAATCAACCTTCTTGAAGAAAATGATGCTATTGTATGATCTGTGAGTCATTAAAGAATTTAATGAAGAAAGTGAAACTAAAAAAAATCAAAATCCATGAGATATAGTTTCTGCTTATCTTTGTTGGTGAGATATGTCTCCTGTAGGCAACACATAGATTTTTTTATTATTTTTTTATAAGATTTATTCATTTTACTACAGCCAGATATACACAGAGGAGGAGAGACAGAGAGGAAGATCTTCCATCCGATGATTCACTCCCCAAGTGAGCCGCAACGGGCCGGTGCTGCGCCGATCCGAAGCCAGGAACCTGGAACCTCTGCCGGGTCTCCCACGTGGGTGCAGTGTCCCAATGCATTGGGCCGTCCTCAACTGCTTTCCCAGGCCACAAGCAGGGAGCTGGATGGGAAGTGGAGCTGCCGGGATTACAACCGGAGCCCATATGGGATCCCGGGGCTTTCAAGGCGAGGACTTTAGCCGCTAGGCCACGCCGCCGGGCCCAACAAATAGATTTTTTAATCCAGTCTACTAATCTGTGATGTTTGAGTGATGAGTTTAAGCCATTTACATTCAGGGCTAATACGTATGGGTGGTAATTTGGTCCTGTCATTTTAGCAGCAGTTTGTTCACTGATTTAGTCTGCTGTTGTTATTTTACTGGGATGTTCTTCACATATGCCTTTGGTTTTGGTGGGTGCTATGCCTTTTCTCTGTCAAGAGAATATCTTTAAGTACCATTTGTAGGGCAAGTTTGGAAGAGGCAAATTCTTTTAACTTTTCTTTGCTGTGGAAGAATTTTACTTGATTTTCAAATACGAAGGAAAGCTTTGCTGGATATGTTATGTTGGGCCAGCACTTTTTTTCTTTTAGAATCTGGAATATGTCACTCCATTCTCTTCTTGCCTGTAGAGTTTCCTGTGAGAGATCTCCTGTGAGTTTGATTGGCATTCCTTAATATGTCAACTGATTTTTTTCATGTGCACATTTAAGGATCTTTTCCTTATGTTCAATTGAAGAGAGCTTGATGATCATGTGTCTTGGTGAAGGTTGTTTTTGGTCAAGCCTGTTGGGAGTTCTGTGCCCCTCCTGGATGTTGTTTCCCAATTCTCTCTAGGATTAGGAAAAATTTTTTCTTATTATTTCATTGACTACATCTTTAATCCAAGTTTCTCTTTCTGCACCTCCTGGAAGTCCCATAACTCTTACATTTGGCCTCTTAATAGTGCTTTCAATTTTTGAATAGTTTTTTGGGCCTAATTCAGCTCTGCTTCCAGCTTTTTGTTTGTTTCCCCCTCGTGACAGGAAATATCTTCTAAATCTGAGATTCTTTCTTCTGCCTCCTTTATTCTATTTTGGAGACTCTCTGCTGTACTTTTAATTTGCTCCACTGTATTCTTCATTTCTGATATATTAGCTTTCATTTGATTCATTTGCAGTGTGACACATTCCTGCTTCTCATTGTTGATAACAAGTTTTATAACAAGTGTTTTGAGGGCCCGGCGGCGTGGCCTAGCGGCTAAAGTCCTTGCCTTGAATACCCCGGGATCCCATATGGGCACCGGTTGTAATCCTGGCAGCTCCACTTCCCATCCAGCTCCCTGCTTGTGGCCTGGGAAAGCAGTTGAGGACGGCCCAATGCATTGGGACACTGCACCCACATGGGAGACCCGGCAGAGGTTCCAGGTTCCTGGCTTCGGATCGGCGCAGCACCGGCCCGTTGCGGCTCACTTGGGGAGTGAATCATTGGATGGAAGATCTTCCTCTCTGTCTCTCCTCCTCTGTGTATATCTGGCTGTAGTAAAATGAATAAATCTTATAAAAAGTAAAACAAGTGTTTTGAATCCTGTATCCACATTTTCTCAATGTCTTCCTCAGTGAACTCTGAGGTTGGCAAAGGCTTTTACTCTTTTGCAGGGGAGTCTTCAGTGATATTCATTGTGCCTTTGTCTCTTCTTTTGCTCTTGGCCATTGTACTTTTGGTTATCGGATTCCTCTCCTTGCGGCAGGTTTCTAAGCTGTGTCACCCACAGGTCTCCAGTTCAATTTTATTTATTGCAGTTGGTACAAGACTCTTGGTTTGCACTCACTTGTGCCACTCTTTCCAGCGAGTTCCAGGTCTGGGTTCTTATGTTAGATTTCCACCATGATCTCCAGCTCCTGGCTCACCAGTTTCTACCCCCTGTAATACTGTGCTGATGCTGCACTGTTGTCTGTACAACCTTTCTCCCATTTCCGGTTGGAGTAGGTCCCAGGATTAGGGAGATACCAGGTGTCCTATATAGTTGTTGTCGATTCTAATCTTGCAGGATTCTGTTGGCTGTTAGGTGTGAGGGCCACACAAACCTATTTTGACCAATATGATGCCGTAGTCAGTATTATTTTTGTTTGAGACCAGTGCACTGAGCTAAGTTGCTCCCAGCTCATTGCTTGTGCAGCTCACTGTTGTCCCTGAGGTCTTAAAGCCTTTGCCACACCATACAAAGTTGCACTGAGGAGTTCACTAAAACACTAGTAGAGTTCTGCTGGCCATCAGGTCTGAAGGCTACCTGGACCTGTCTTGGGTGGAACCTGTGGGATGGCAGGTTTCTTTTCCCAAAATGAGAATGAGTTAACTCCCAGCTCAGCACATGCACAGTCCCTTCCCTAGCCTTTGCATTCTTAAACAAAATGGCACTCAAATCAGCTCTAGGGGGCAGACTGGGCTGTGAAATCCACCCCGTTCCTGCATTGCCTGGGATCTTCTACTCAGTCTCTGCTCCTGATCAAATCAAACAGACCAGCAGGACGGGCAGTTTCTTTGTCTGGGTTCACCTCCTGAGCTCCAGGTGAATGTCCTTTCCCACCTTGTTGCTGGTGGAGTTATGGCTGCTGGTGTAGTTCAGATCGCCACTAGGTGAATGAAGTTGAACATTTTGATCGCATTAATAAGCCATTTGTATTTATGATTTTATGTATTTGCCTGTTTATGCCTGTTGACTTTTTGGATTGTGGTGCAGCAAGTTAACCTGGCTGCAGTGCTGACATTGCTTGTATCTGTTCAGATTCCAGCTGCTCTACTTCTGATCCAGCTCCCTGCTAATGTGCCTTGGAAAAGTAGCAGAACATGCCTCCCTAGCCCCATGTGGAGACCAGGATTAAATTTTGGGTTCCTGTCTTTGGTCTGGCCCAGCCCTAGCCATTGTGGTCATGTGGGAAGTCTTTCTAGCTCTGTATTTCAAATACATAAATGCATCTTTTTAAAAAAGAAATTAACCCTTTATTTTAAACAGCAAACTTTTTGCTGTTTGTGTTCTTATTAGTGCTTCTCATATGGTAATTTAAAATTTTCATTTTCCATTTTCCCAGAGACTCTAACAAAACTCGTCTGCATTTCAGTGCTACCTATTTATATAATAATAATCATTTTACATTTTAAACTTTAAATCTTCAATTTATGCATTTTTGTATCACAATGTTATTTTTCCAATTGTTACTCAGTCATTCTAGCA
Source organism: Ochotona princeps (assembly GCF_030435755.1). Lineage (NCBI taxonomy): Eukaryota > Metazoa > Chordata > Mammalia > Lagomorpha > Ochotonidae > Ochotona > Ochotona princeps. The sequence continues at coordinate 78,079,671 of NC_080836.1, forward strand.
CTGTTTTTCTTTGAAATTTTACCTCAATCCTTTCTTACATTTACTAGAATTTGTTTTAACTTTTTATTTCATCCCTTGATAATAATTTATTCTGTAGTCAGCATTTTAATTATTTAGGACAACAAGTTTTTTTCCCTGGCTATTCTTTTTTCAGAAATGTTTTGAATTGCTTTTGGCTTTTGCGCTAAGATGAAGAGCAGATATGTCCTGGCTACTCTTCTGTTTCTGTCTTTTAAATCATTTTTAAAGTTATTTTTCTTGAGAGGCATAGAGGAAATCTACCCATACACTGGTTTATTCCAAAAGCCTGCCAGAGCTAGGGCTGCGCCAGGCTAAAGCAGAAGCCAGAACCTCCATTCAAGTCTCCTCGGAGGTTGGGGCCTTTTCCACTGACATACCAAGACCACGAGCAGGCAACCAGATCTGTACTGGTGCATCCTGTATGCCAGCAAGCACTGTGACATGAGATGCCAAAGTCACAAGCTGTGGCTTCAACCAGAATATAAACTCGAACTTGTTTCACAACTGAAGAGAAGTTCTGGTGCAGTAGCCTCATGGCTGAAGTGTTTGCCTTGCATGCGCCAGGATCCCATATGGGCACCATTTAGTGTCTTGGCTGTTCCACTTCCCTTCCAGCTCCCTGCTTGTGCCCTGGGAAGGCAGTGAAGGACGGCTCAAAGCCTTGAGATCCCGCACCCGTGTGGGAGACCAAGAAGAAACTCCTGGCTCTTTGGATCAGCTCAGCTCTGGCCATTGCGGCCATTTGGGGAGTCAACCAGAGGTCAGAAAATCTTTCTCTTTGTCTTTTCATGTCTCTGTAAATATGATTTTCCAATAAAAATAAATAAATCTTAAAAAAATGAAGTGAGCAGCAATTTATTAGATTCAAGATGGCTTTGTCACTTTTGAAAAAAAATAGTTACTTAACAAGTTATATGAGAAAAGAAGGAACTATTAAACCACAGAAGTAATTATTTTTAAAAGGTTAAAATTCTAATATTATAAGGAAAAGAAGCTGATAATTTTAAAAACACTGGACTCAGTTTAAGGAAGCACGTGTTTAAAGATGGATAGTCTCTTCACAAACTCATTGATAACTGCGATAGAAATGTACAATTAAGCATCTTGTGCTGGTGCTGGTGCTGGCAGTTAGTCCCACGTCAGCCTACCTGGTTTGCATGAGACCCTGGAGATGCTAGTGACAGCTCAAGGACCTTGGTTTCTGTCATTGATGTGGGAGACCTGGCCTCTGCACTGATCATCATTTTGAAAAACAAGTAGAGAATGTAAACTTTTTCTCTCGTTTCTCTCCACTTCAGGTAGATACTATACGTTTTTAATTTATCCATTCTTCATTTATTAGTTTGTCAGAGACACAGAGATCTTCCACTCACTGGTTCATTCCCTAAAAGCTCACAACAGTCAGGGCTGGGCCAGCCAGGCTGAAGCCAGGAGCTCAGAAGTCTACTTGGGGCACCCACTGAGTGCCAGACCCCCAGGTGCTGGAGCCATCAGCTACCACCTTCAGGGTGCGCACTAGCAGGAGACTGGATTGGATGCAGACCTGGGCCTGGAACTCAAGCACTCTGTTATGCTGTGCCAAGTGCTTACCCTATAAATTAAAGATCTGTAAAGAATCTTGTACTTGAAATGTGGCTTGTCTCAGAGGTAATGAACTTCTTTATTTTAAAAGATTGATTGATTTGAGAAGCAAAGTGACTGGGAGAGATAAAAGTCTTCCACCCAGTATGACAAGTCTGGGTCAGGTTGATACCAGGAACTCCATTCTTGCCTCCTCTATTGGGGGCAGAAATCCAAGCCTAAGGCTCATCCTCCCAGGCCATTAGCAGGGAGCTGCACGGAAAGTGAGTTATGTAGGTTCAGTCTGGTGTTACAGCATGGGGCCGCAGTTTGCCTGTTTATGTTTGTCTATGTGGAGAAATTCATGGCAAGAGTGTATTACTATTATAATGGTCATGTTCTGAGATCTAAACAGTGTATGTTAGTGTAACAGTTAAGCTAAAACATCATTACAAATGAGTCATTTCAAGTACCCTCATCCAGGTAAACAAGTATGGGTAACTGGTGAAGGATTTTCATGAGGTACTAGATAACATCCTTGGCCCTAACAAGTAGCACCATTTTGTTTTGTAGTTGTTTTCTTTTTTGACTAATTTGGCCACAAAAGTGTCTTTGGATCTGTTGAGTGTTAAAAGCCCCTTGGCTGGACCCAGTTCGGAAGCCTAGCGGCTAAAATCCTTGCCTTGCACGTGTGGATCCCATATGGGTGCCAGTTGTAAGCTGGGCTGCCCTGCTTCCCTTCCAGCTTCCTGTGTGTGGCCTGGGAAAGCAGTGGAGGACGGCCCAAAGCCTTGGGACCCTGCACCTGCGTGGGAGACCTGGAGGAGGCTCTGGGCTCCTGGCTTCGGACAGGTGCAGCTCTGGTCGTTGTGGTCACTTTGGGAGTGAATCATCGGATGGAAGATCTTCCTCTCTGTCTTTCCCCCTCTCTGTATATCTGACTTTTCAGTAAAAATAAAATATTTATTGTTTTTAATAAAGCCCCTAGGTTGAGATTCCCAGCTACCAAACACTGGCATCCCAGACTTTTGCAAACAAAGGGAGTCTTGGGAGCTTTTCCTGTGGACTTGTTAGGCCAGACCCACTGAATCAAACGCTGAACTGTTACAGTTCCGGTAAAGACCAGCATCAGTAGTTCAGAATTGTCCGTTCCAGTGTTTCAAGTCTACACTGTGCAGGGTAGTCAGATGTAGGAAAAATGATACAGGATCTCGAGAATAAGAACTGAATTATAAACCTGCACGATCATAATGATCTGCCTTTAATTGTGTGTGTGTGTATAATTTGTGTGTATGTAGTATATTCAACATTTTTCAAGGTGTTTTCACAACCTTTATTTTCTCCTTGGAACAGCACTGTGATGAAGAAGCAAATTAGTTTCAGCAAAACTATTTTTAAACTTAAATACTGATCCGATGAGAAAAAAAAGAGGGGGGCCACTGACGGAACCGAGCAGTGAGAGGGCAGAGAGGAGCGCCTCGGGGGCTGCCCGGCCGACCTGGGGACCCCGGCTTCAGGGGGTACACCAGAGCAAAGGCGGCGGGGCAGGAAACCCAGTGTACACCCCAACTACAAGGGGGCGAGCTCCAGAGAAAGGAGGAACTCAGGTGGCTCTGGGAGGTGCCTGTGCTAGTTCTGTGCAAGCTGAAAGGGTGTGATCTTTGGCCGAGTGTGGCATCTCCGGCAGCCTCCACGAGCCTCCAGGGTCTCCACGGAGGGTTCGGGTCCGGGGAGGAGCCTAGGGCGCCGGCGGGAAGGCGGCGGCGGAGCTCGGGAGGCGCGCTCCCGCCCGGCTAACAAAGGCCGCCGAGCGGGACTCTCCGGGCGCCCAGCGTGTCCGGGGCCCAAGGGTTAACCGCGCCCGACGCCCGCGCGCATCCCGGCCCCTACCCGCGCCGTCGCTAGGAGACGCCGGAAGTGGGGGCGGGGAGCGCGCGTGCGCGTGCCCGGCCGGCCGTCGCCGCGGTGACCGGCCTCGCAGCCCCGCGGCCCGCGCCCCGCCCCCGGCCCCGCCGCCCCCGGCCCGGCGCGCGCGCGCTGGGGGTGTTGCTGGCTCCTCCCGAGTTCCCGCCGCGGTCGCCGCCGCTCCTCCTCTCCACCCCCTACCCCCCCCCCCCAGGCTTGGGTTTCCCTGGCGTTGCTGCCGCCGCTACCTCTGCGGGCTGTATGAAGAGGAGGAGGAGGAGGATGTGAAGATGGCGGAGCTGCAGATGCTGCTGGAAGAGGAAATCCCGGGGGGCCGCCGGGCCCTTTTCGACAGTTACACGAATCTGGAGCGAGTGGCTGATTACTGCGAGAACAACTACATCCAGGTGCGACGCATTCCCCGGCTGGGGCGCGTCGGGTCCCGGGGCTGGCGAGCGGCGCTGGGGCGACTCCCGGAGCTGGGCGACTCCCGGAGCTGGGGACCGCGCGCCTCAGGGGCTCACCGGGCCGAGGCCGCGGGCGCGGTGGGGACCCTGCCCGGCTGGGGAACGGGGCCCGGGCTGGGGCTTGGGCTGGGGCTGCTCCTTGGGGAGGCTGCAGGAAACGACATTCGTAGAACCTTCCTAAAAGCCGTGAGGCAGTCCCCGGTGTGGTGCGAGTGGCGGTCGCTTCCCACCTCCTCGCCTCCTGCCGGCGGCCGCCCCCGCTAGCCTTGCCATTCAGGGTCCGGGATGGCGGAGGCGGCGAAGGGTGGCATTTCTGAGCAAACGGAATCCTGCCTCTTCCTATGGCGGGATGGATGGCTTTCCGTCACCCTCCCCCCTCCTTCTCCGACCCCCAAATTCCGGGAGATGCAGCTATGTAACTGCCAAGGGAAGAGCTTCAAAACCTCCTTAAATACATACATACGTATAGATTTTTAGATATGTATTTTATTATTCTGAACGGCTGGGATTTAACAGCAGTTGTCTCTAGTTGGAAGTTAATGCCATTTTCTCCCCGTGGAGAATGGGCTTCCTTCCATTAACATGACTTAACTCGTCTTCTCCAGTCCCGTTAGAATAGGTAATTTTCCTTTGGGGAAACAGCTGTGGGTTTTTTAGAGAGAATTAGGAAAATGAGCCTCATGGTTGAATTCCCCCCCCCCCCCCCCGCGATGGTTGCTTTGGCAGAGGCACACATAGTGGCAGCGGTGTGCGTGTGCGTGTGCGGTGGGCCTCGCGCGGGGGGTGAGGGATACTGGGGAGATGAGATTCAGCTGCTCTTGGATGGAGCGAGACGTTGTGTGGGTTGAAACAGACCCCTTTAAAAAATTGCTTGCAAGGTTAGCAGGTTAAAACCACACTTGACAAATCCAGCATCTTTTCCTTAGCCGAATTACAGGCTCCGCCTCCGTTTTTCCCCTTTCTTTGCCCATTTTAATTCTCTTGGGGAAAAGGTGGAAAAGGAAGCAGTCTGTTAAGCTGTTTCCTTATGGTGTTTTTTTTTTTTTAATTGTTTTTTTTTTTCCTCTCCTCGCTTCCACGCTTCCACCCCACCTCTGCGGGCATCTTCACATGGCTTGTACTGGAAGGCATTCTTAAAGTGTCAGTGAAAATTGTAAAAAAAAAAAAAAATTAGATATTATCTGGTTGGCTCATAAATTTTGTTAGGACCCCATGACTAACCAGGTATGCTGTTGTGAGGTTTTTCTTGATTATCCTGTAGGGAACATTTGTGTTGGACAAAGAACTAGATGGGATCCAAGTCTCCCTTTAGAGAGGCAGGTGGAAGTCTGGCTAGAAGGAATAGAATATCTTGGGTTGAAGATTAAAGCAAAGAAGTACAGATGTCAGTGTTGGGTAGGAGAGATTGCAAGGTTCAGTTGGCAAGGACTTTTTTAGTGTCTGCTGGATGTGTTTGAATGTGTCGCGTGGCCTGGAGCTGTGTCGGGTTTATGGTAGATGCCTCTAGTCTCCAGTTTCATAGTCTAGTAAGTAGGAGAGGCTGATCCGCAAGCAAATGCAAAGCATGGACAGGTGAACCGGCCTATCCAAAGGGTTCTGCATCCATGATTCAACTGATTGAGACTATTCTGAGAAAAAGGTGGGTCTCTGTTGCACATATGTGGCTGTTTCTCATGGTGATTTGTTAAGCAGTAGAACAGCTCTTACAGGTCACGTTGGCTCAGCTATGTGAGCAGTGCCGAGATGATCCAGGCTACCCTGGAGGAGGTGCCGTAGGTTGGTGATATGCACGTGCACCTACTAGGCCACTTGATGTAAGGATTCTGGATTCTGGTGTCTATGAAGGTTCTGGAACCGGTCTCTGGAGGGTAACGAGCCACACCTGTGGTTAATTTGTAGACGCTTGCATGTAGGTTAGGCAAAACCTAGATGCTTGAAGCCGCAGCACAGTGCAATGTACACTGGGCAAGATTAGTAGGTCAGAGAAACTGAGGATGGAAAGTGATTGGATGGCAGCTGCTGTCAGTAAGCAATGCACTTACCTGCCTTTGGGAGATCATTTGTAGTGTCGTTTGAAGGTATGGCTCCCCTGAGCAGTTAGGTAGAAGTGTGCGGATTGGAAGGCTGATGGTGGCCTGTCTTGTGTGTGCCTGTTTCCTCCAGGTGAAAAGAGGCATGGCTGTTGCTACCAGTGGGGTTTAGGAATGGTGCAGTGTTTACTGTGGCTGAATTTTAAAATGTAAAGTACACATATTGATTTAACAGAAATGGAATTGAATTGCAGGGTGTCCTATTTTTTCAGTTTTGTGTCTGAAGTAGAATTTTTCCGCTTGACTTCTTAGATTATCATCTATTTTAGGATGTGGTGGGCCTATCATTGGTGCACCCTCTCGGGATGACAGTGCTCACATGACTGGTTTGTGGTGAAGTTGGTAAATTGATCGAAGTGATAGTGGATTTGTGCTGATCCAGCTAAATGTTTGGCTGCCTGTCTTTGTCTGCAGAGAACTGACCAGCAGAGGTTTTTTTCTTTTATGCTGCCTGTGACCCTGTAATAGAGGAAAGTTAATTGGCAGGATCAGCTATCAGATAGTCAATTTAGCTTCACTAAAGCCATCAGTCACTAGCATGAGCTATCTAACTCAGTACTTATTTCATTTGGTTGGAAATGTAGTTTTTGCTTATAAAGCAGGGAAAAGATGTGCTGATCATGTGTAATAGGTAATACGTGTTTTTGTTCAGTGTTCTTGGAAACTAATTTTATGCCTAGGAATATAAAAAATTAACGCAAGGAAGAATAAATGTGGACTATATTTAGTGTGAAAATTGATCAAAGAAAGGGAAATGATTGCATTGTTCTGAGAATGGTTGTATTCTGTTGAAATCATTTTTCTTAGCTACGTTTTAGAAATGCCACTGACAGTAGCACTGATTTATTTTAAGGATTTATTTTTAATTGAAAGAGAGGAGAGGCAGAGATCTTCTGTCTTCTGTCTGCTGGTTCACTCCCCACATTGCAGCAGTGGCCAGAGGAGGGACAGTCCAAAGCCAGGATCCTGGATTGTCCTCTGGGCCCAGAACTTGGACTGTCTTCTGCTGTTTTCCCAGGCCCGTTGCAGGGAGCTGAACTGGAAGTGCAGCAGCTGGGACTCAAACCGGCACCATTGTGGGATGCTGGCACTTGAAGGTGGAGAATTAGTCTGTAACAGGCTGCCACGGTGCTGCTCCCTGGACAGTTTTATTTTTTTATTTAAAAGATAGATTTACTATCTATTTTTTTTTCTTAATCAGAAAAGCACATTTATAGAGAAGGAAAGAGATTTTCCATCCTCTGGTTCAGTTTCCAAATGGCCACAATGGCTAGAACTGAGCTGATCTGAAGCCAGGAGCTTCTTCCAGTTCTTCTACCTGGATGCAGGGTCTGAAGAATTTGGGCCATCCTCTACTGCCTTCCCCAACCATAAGCAGCAAGCTGGATCAGAAGTGGAACAGTTGGGCTTGAATCCATATGGGGTGCTGACATTGTGTGGGGTGGCTTTACCTGTAAGGCCACAACTTTGGTCCCTAGACAATTTTATTATTTGAAAATAAAGCAGTAAGTCCAACTCCCCCATCCTCAAAATGTAATAATAATAATAATAAAAAAAGCCTGTTTTGCTGCCATTCCTCAAATAGATTTTATTTATTGCCTGTAATAACAGCTTAGTGAATGGTGAAGACTTTTTTTGAGCATGTAACACCTGTGTGCTAGTCTCTTAGGAATTAAATAAATTCTTTTTGGTTAACTTGGAATCCACACATTTCTGAAGGAGCGTAGGTTCATTTAGTCTTTTGGTTAACTTAGAATTTACAAATAGAAGGATTTTTAAAAGATCTATTTTTATTGCAAAGTCAGATTTACAGAGGGAAGGAGAGACAGAGAGGAAGATCTTCCATCTGCTGGTTCACTCCTCAAGTGGCTGCAACGGCCAGAGCTGAGCTGATTTGAAGCCAGGAGCTTCTTCTGGGTCTCCTATGTGGGTGCAGGGTCCCAAGACTTTGGGCTGTCCTCCACTGCTTTGCTGGCCACAGGAAGGGAAGTGGATGGGAAGTGAAATAGCCAGGATATGCCTGGCACATGAAAGGCAAGGATTTAGCCACTAGGCTATCACAGGTTCCATGAGACAGCCCATTTCAACCTAGTTGCAAGTCTGATTCTTTTAGCTCAGTATCGACCCCCTTACACATTGAGAATCATATGCTGGGTGCCTTCCCCTCCCCAGTCCCTCTGGCTTGATTAATTTGCTAGAGTAGTTTATAGAACTCTGAGAAACACATACTTAGATACATTGGGTTGGTCTAGCAGTTAAGGCATCTGTATGCTATGTCAGATTACCTGGGTTTGACTTCTGACTCCAGCTTCCTGACAGTGCAGACGTTGGAAAGAAATAGTAATGATTCATATGATGGTTCCTGCTGTCCCCATCAGAAGATCGGGATTGATTCCTGAGTCTTGGTTTTGGTCCAGCCCTGGTCTGCATGGGCATTAGTGAGTGAACCAGCCTTCAATGGGATCTGCCTCTGTCTGCCTGCTTCTCTACTGAATAAAGGAAAAACAAAAGATGGAAATAAGCAACCAGTAGGTCTGGAAGGATCCTTCCACGGTATGCCATCTGCTCAGCATGTGAATGTGTTTCTAGAAGACTCTGTGTTTTCAGCTGCCCAAAAACCCTCTGAGTTGCATTTTTATCAGATCTATGGAGATTTCATTGCATAGGCATGATTGAAACATAGGCAGTATGTTGAGATGGGGTTGGGTGAGAGAATCTGATTCAGTGTTTAGAAACTGGGGAAAATGCTGAAACCTGCTTGCCTTGTAGGCATCAGATGTCCTCCTGAAATGGGAGTCTTTAAATATATGAAACTTACAGTTACGGGGGTGGGGTGAGTAGAGATAAAGATCTTCCATCTACTGCTTCACTCCCCAAGTTGGCTGCAACAGCTGGGACTGGGTCAGGCTGAAGCCAGGAGCCTGAAACTGCATCCAGGTCTCATGTTGGTGACAGGGGCCCAAGTAGCCGGGCCATGTTCTGCTGCTTTCCCATGCACATTAGCAGGAAGCTGGAACAGAAGTGGAGCAGCTGGGACTCGAACCCATGCTCATATGGGATACTGGTGTCACAGGTAGCAACTTCGCTTACTTCGCCACAGTGGCCGTCTGTGAAATGCTGGTTTTTTGTTAGCTGTCTAAACAAAGTTGAATCAAGGAACTTAAGATTAGAATTTCTGTGACATATTGCAGAGGAGAGAAATTCCAGTTTTCTTGGGCTCCCTTGGGAGAAAAAGGAGCAGATGAAAGGAGAGAATAAGGTTAAAAAGAAACACTTGGCTTTCAGAACCTTAAGTGTCCTAACATTTTTCTGTTTCTCCGCGAAATAATAGAGGTAATACATGTGAGTAATGAGCCAGGAATTGTAATGAAAATGAAGATATGTGTGTTATTGTAATGTTCAGTAATTTTTAAAAAACAATTTATGTATTTAATTGAAAGGCAGTGTTACAGAGGAAGAGAGGGAGAGAGCTTGCTTCCACTGGGGTTCACTCCCCAGATAACTGCAACAACAGGCTGCTCTGAAGCCAGGAGCGTCATCTGGGTCTTCTGTGTGGGTGTAGGGACTCAATACTCGAGGCATCCTCTGCTGTTTCTCAGACACGTTAGCGGGAGCTTGATCAAAAGTGGAGCATTTAATCTTTTGTGTATGGTATAAGGTAGGGCTCAAACTCATTCTTTTGAGACTTTTAACAAATGGAGGTAAGAGGTGTTTTTTTATTTTTTTACACTTTAGGGCTGAGCCAAGTTGAAGCCAGGAGCTTCATGCTGATCTCTCATGTGGGTGGGTGCAGGGAGCCAAGTATTTGGACCAATTCCACTACTTTTCTCAGGCCGCTAATACGGAGCAACTGAGTCACAAACCAGTGCACGTATAAGATGCTGATGTCACAGGTATATACCCTGTATGCTGTGACACCAGCCTGAGATAAATTTTTTGGTGAAAATATAATTTGAAATCCATGCATGCCAAAACTATTCGTTTGAGAAGCAGAGAGAATTGCTTCTTGGCTTTCAGCTAAGATCAAGCGAGAAGCAGAGAGAGGAGAAAAGTACTCAATACTGGTAGCTGCTCTCAAGGTCCAGATTCCTGTGGTGCTTGGGGGGTGGGTAAGGCTGCCCCTGGGAGCCAGACATTGAGTCCAGCTCTCCTACAGGGGTGACAGGAACCTGATTATTGGGGCCTCTCCTGCTGCCTCTTGGAATCTACATCAGTGGGAATCATGGTTGGGGCTGGCAGGGATTGAACCAAGGCACATAATTTTGGGATAGGCTTAACTGCTAACCCATGCCTCAGCCCACAAGTTAGTTTGTTTCCAAAATTTGTCAAACAAATTGATAAGAATTATATACTACTGTAGTTCTATTGATTTTGAGATTTTAAAAATTTACCTTATAGGTGAAGTTGAACATCTTTTCCTTGGATTGCTATGTATAATCCATGATGTTATATTTTTAAAAAGTAGAGTATTAAAAACTCTAGTTTTGTACCCTGAAGCCTTGCTAAACTATTAGCTCTGATTTTTTTTTGTAGGTGCTTGGGGGATTTTGTTTTTAGATTTATTTATTTTTGTTGGAAAGTCAGATATACAGAGAGTAGAGGCAGAACGATCTTCCATCTGCTGGTACACTCCCCAAGTGGCTGTAATGGCTGGAACTGAGCCAATCCAAAGCCAGGAACCAGGGGCTTCTTCTGGGTCTCCCATGCAGGTGCAGGGCCCAAGGCTTTGGGCCGTCCTTGACTGCTTTTCCCAGGCCAGGAGCAGGGAGCTGGGCGGAAAGTAGGGCTGCCAGGACAGGAACCAGTGCCCATATGGGATCCGGCATGCGTGTGGAGAGGACTTTAGCTACTAGGCTATCACGCCGGGCCTGGGGGGTTTTACATGTAGGATCTTGGTATATGTAAGTAATGATAGTTTTACTTCTTTGTTTGCAATTTGTGTGTCTTGATTTTCTTGATTTTCCTGAGTAGGCGTGCATATGGTCAATAGAATCATTGAATGAACTTCCTTGTCTAGTTCCTGATCTTGGGTTTGCTTGTTGTTACTTACGATGTTGTTTGTGTGTTCATAAGGTCCCTTCATCACATTGTACTCATTTCCTTCTGCTCTTAGTTTGTTGATATGCTTGTCAAGAGAAACTGAGTTTTTCAGATGTGTTCTCTGCACCTATAGAGGTGTTCTGTTTTCTTTCTCCCTTTATTTTTTAAAATACAGCTTACTGTAGTGGTTTGTTTTCCTGAACAGTCCCTGCAGGCCCCGGATACAGACTTCACTGTGGCGTCAGGCCCGGGATACAGACCTCACTGTGGCGTCAGTCCTGGGATACAGACCTCACTGTGGCGTCAGTCCCGGATACAGACCTCACTGTGGCGTCAGTCCCGGATACAGACCTCACTGTGGCGTCAGTCCCGGGATACAGACCTCACTGTGGCGTCAGGCCCGGATACAGACCTCACTGTGGCGTCAGGCCCGGATACAGACCTCACTGTGGCGTCAGTCCCGGGATACAGACCTCACTGTGGCGTCAGGCCCGGGATACAGACCTCACTGTGGCGTCAGTCCCCGGATACAGACCTCACTGTGGCGTCAGTCCCGGGATACAGACCTCACTGTGGCGTCAGGCCCGGGATACAGACCTCACTGTGGCGTCAGTCCCCGGATACAGACCTCACTGTGGCGTCAGTCCCCGGATACAGACCTCACTGTGGCGTCAGGCCCGGATACAGACCTCACTGTGGCGTCAGGCCCGGATACAGACCTCACTGTGGCGTCAGGCCCGGATACAGACCTCACTGTGGCGTCAGTCCCGGGATACAGACCTCACTGTGGCGTCAGTCCCGGATACAGACCTCACTGTGGCGTCAGGCCCGGGATACAGACCTCACTGTGGCGTCAGGCCCGGGATACAGACCTCACTGTGGCGTCAGGCCCGGGATACAGACCTCACTGTGGCGTCAGGCCCGGATACAGACCTCACTGTGGCGTCAGTCCCGGGATACAGACCTCACTGTGGCGTCAGGCCCGGGATACAGACCTCACTGTGGCGTCAGTCCCGGGATACAGACCTCACTGTGGCGTCAGGCCCGGGATACAGACCTCACTGTGGCGTCAGTCCTGGGATACAGACCTCACTGTGGCGTCAGTCCCTTTCACGCACTGCTGCATTTGATTCGCTGTAATTTCACTGAAGATTTTTCCACTATTATTTACAGGGAATAGTAATATTTATCTCTAGCTTTGCTGTTGTATGTTAGTGTTGGCACAGAATGAGTCAAGAAGCTTTTCGTTTTTTTTCAGCATTGTTGAAGTGTGTATGTAGAATTGGTATTTCTGCCTTGCAGAATTCACTGTGACTGCTGAGTCCAGAATATTGTTTTGTGAACTGATTTTTATTTTCAAATTAAATCTCTTTAACAGACACAGGCTTGTTCAAATGATCTGCTTATTTTTTTGAATAATTTTTAGAAAAGGATTTATTTGTTCATTTGAATGGCACAGCTTCACAGAGAGAGGGAGAAACAACGAGATCTCCCGTTCACTGATTTGCTTCCGAGATGGCTGCAATCGCTGGGGCTGTGCCAGGCCAGGAACCTGGAGCTTACTCTATTTCCTGAGTGGGTGCAGGGTTCTCAAGCACTGAGTCACCTGCTGCTCTTCCAGGCTCATTAGCAGGGGGCTGGATCGGAAGTGGAACTGCCCTGTTTTGGCACCCATGAGAATTGCTAGTGTTGCTCGCACTAGTGCAGCCTGTGATGCCACATCACTGGCTCCCCCAACAAATTTGCTTTTTTTTTTTTTTATTGGAAAGGAGGAATGACAGGAGGGAAATCTGAGGGAGAGGAAAAAACTTTTCCTGCTTTGGATCTGATGGCCACAATAGCCAGCTCCAGACTAGGCCACAGCCGGGAGCCAGGAACCTTTTCCCGGTCTTCGTATGTGTGGCAGGGACTCAGGTACTTGGGCGTCATTTGTGCCTTCGCAGGCACGTTAGCAGGGAGCTAATGGGAAGCAGCTAGACCTCTGTATCGCATCTCAGACCCCTATCTTTTTCTTTATGAGACAGCTTTGTTAGTTTGGGTATTTCAAGGAATTTGTCTTAAATTATTTCATGCACTTGCATAAGTTTTCCCTTAGTTCCTATATTTTATCGTTTTAATCTTTAGTTTATTATTTAACTAATTATATATTTTTAAAAGAATATCTTTATTTGAAAGATGCATTTTTGTAGAGAGAGAAAGCAAGAAAGAGAGAGAGAAGTCTTCCATCTGCTGATTCGCTTTCCTAAATGGCCACAAAGGCCATAGTTGAGCTGGTCTGAAGCTGGGAGCCAGGAGCTTTTGCCAGGCCTCCTACATGGGTACAGGGGTTCAAGACTTCGGACCATCTGCTTTTTCAAGCCACAGGCAGGGCATTGCATCGGAAGTAGAGCAACTGGGACACAAACTGATCCCATATGGGATGCTGATGCTTACAGGTGAGGATTAGCTTACCATGTCACCACACTGGCCCTTAGTTCTATTTATTTGATTAATCAGAAAAGCACAGAGAAAAGGCATGGAGAAAGAGCGCTCGTATTCCTTGGCTCACGTGGAGACTAAGGCTGGGCCAGACTGAAGCCAGGAGCCAGGTCCCACTTGTGTAGAGGAACCCCAAACCACTAAGCTGTCCTGTTGTGCCCCAGGGTACCCAACAGTGAAATCTGGAATCCAGAGCAAAGGGAGGGTGTGAACTCGGGCACTCTGAGATGCGATATGGGCGCCTAGCCACTAGGCAGAACACTGCTTCCCCAGTATTTATTTTTGATACAGTTTATTTGTGCATTTCCTCAAATAATTAACTTTTGAAAAGTGGCTTATTGTGAAGTGTTGTTTCCAAATACTTGATCATTTTTTTTAAGATTTATTTGTTTTTATTACAAAGTCAGATATACAGAGAGGAGGAGAGACAGAGAGAAAGATCTTCCATCTGATAATTCACTCTCCAAGTGAGCCACAACAGCCAGCGCCAAGCCGATCTGAAGCCAGGAGCCAGGAACTTCCTTCAGGTCTCCGACACGGGTGCAGGGTCCCAGGGCTTTGGGCCGTCCTCGACTGCTTTCCCAGGTCACAAGCAGGGAGCTGGATGGGAAGTGGAGCCACTGGGATCAGAACCGGTGCCCATATGGGATCCCGGGGCGTGTTCAAGGCGAGGACTTTAGCTGCTAGGCCACCACGCTGCTGGGCCCCAAATACTTGATCATTTTCCATAGATTTTCCTATGATGGAATTCTAATTTTTTTTGTGTGTTTGTTTAGAAAGCACATATTTTGTTGATAAAGATCTATCTGGGGCCCAGCGTGGTAGCCTAGCAGCTAGAGTCCTCTCCTTGCACATGCTAGGATCCCATATGGGTGCCTGTTCTAATCCTGGTGGCGCCACTTCCCATCCAGCTCCCTGCTTGTGGCCTGGGAAAGCAGTTGAGGACGGCCCAAGGCTTTGGGACCCTGCACCCACGTAGGGAGGCCCAGAAGAGGCTCCTGGCTTCGGATTGGCTCAGCTCTGGCCATTGCAGCTGTTTGAGGAGTGAATCATTGGATGAAGATCTTCCTCTCTGTCTCTCCTCCACTCTGTATATCTGACTTGCAATAAAAAATAAAGTGAATCTTTTAAAAAAAGAAAAGATCTACCATCTGCAGTTTTATTCCCCAGATGGCTGCAATAGCCAGGTGAGGTTGAAGGCGAGAGCTGGGAGTTTTCTATAGTATAGGTTTGCTACACTGAATATTTTTGGTAGGAGGTAATGTAGAAGGCAGAGTGCTAAAACGTAAAAACGGAATAAAAACCCCCAGAGCAGACAAACCCAGAGTCTGTCATGATGCATGGTGATAAAAACAGACAAGGAATGAACCCACTTTCAGCTGGATAGTTCCTCATGACTACTTTATAAATGACTGATATATGGAGATAAAGGAATTTTAAAGAATCCTCAGCGTAAACATTGCACATCCGTTTGTGTGGATTGGATTGTATCCTCGGTCTCAAAGCTGGTTACATTTATTGAGGAAGCAGTACCCTTCACAAAGCTGTGTTTGTACTAAATTAGTTGGAGTAGCCATTTTGAGTGATTCCATATTAATGAGACAAACTGGCAAAGAATTATTGCTTCCCTTTGACCCTTCATGCATCCTCAGATGATACAGCTAAAAATAATTTTTGCTTTTGTTTTAGAGGAAGCAGTTCTGATGGATTCTGCTCTTTTCAGTTTAGAAAGAAAGAAGTTCTGTAGTTGAGCAGCATGATAAACATTGCTAGTTCATTTGTATGCTGAACCCTGAATGACATGGTTTCTGTGACCCTGATTATGGTGGTGGTAGCTCATTTCCACAGTTTCAGCAGAAGATAGACTTTTCAATTAGTACGAGTAGAGTGGAGTAACAGATAATGTGACATCCAGAATGGCATATTGTTGGTCATTTTTCATCTCAGCATGCAAAGTGAATATTAAAAATATTCTTAATTTTTAGAGGAATATATGGAGAAGCACAAATGATAAAATTATCTGGGGTCTTGTGTTGCAGCAGCTGTTTGGCATGTCTGCACCCCGTAGGAGTGCTGGTTTGGCCCTGGGTGCTCCGTGTGTCTGATCTAGTTTTCTGCTATAGCACGTAGGAGGCAAGAGATAATGACTCACGTTGTTATTGGGTTGCTGCCCCTCATATCAGAGACCTGGACTTGGTTCCTAGCTCTTGCTTCAACCTAGTCCAGTCCTGGCTGTTGGAGGCAGTAGGTGAATAGAGTAGAAGAATCTTTCTCCATGCTCTCTTCTCTCACACTCTAATCACAAATAAATCTTAAAAACGTGAAATCTCACATTGATTGATTTATTATAAACCACAGCTGGGACAGGGCCAGGCTGAAGGCAGGAACTTGAAACTCAATAGGCATCTTGCACGTTGGGCAGGGACCTAAGTACTTGAGCTCTTAAGTATTTGAGTCTCCTAGTGTGGAATAATAGGAAACTAGAATCAGGAGCAGACCATTGTGAAAAGGGATGTGGATGGCCCACACAGCATTTCAACTGCATGCCCAGTGCCCAGCTCTGTTACTTAACATTTTTGTTTAATGTGTAATATTTTTATATATTTTCAAGGGGTACAGTGTAATACCTTACAACTTGGATACAACATAAGCCCATCAAGTCAGACATTTCCATCTTCTGATCTTTTCCCTGTGTTTGGTGCCTACCTGCTCTTGTTTTTTTCACTTTGTTTATAATACATTTTTGTGACTTTAGGTAACCCCATGTACAATGGGACAATAAAACTTAATTCTTCTGCCTTACTGGATTTGGTACCAGTCATCCAGCAGTTTCTTCCCTCCACCCTTCCTACCTGTATTGCCACTATACTGCTTAGAACGACTGTTTAACTTCTTCATATGTGGATGAACATGTGTTTGTCTTTGTGTCTAACTTATCTGACTTATCACAGTGCTTTTCAATTTCATCCATTTAGCTTCAAGGTCAGGATTTCATTAATATGGCTGAGTAGTATTCCATTGCAGCTAGTATTTTCTTATCTGTTAATGGACACCTAAGTTGATTTCATATCTTAGCTGTTATGATATTTCTGGAATAATTATGGGAGTGTAAGTATCTCTGATGTGCTGATCTCAGTTCCTTAGATAGAAATCTTAAAGTGTGATAGCTGGGTCAAAAGGCAGATTTATTTTTCACTTTCCTAAGGAACTTCCATAGTTTTCTTTACAGTGGCTATACTGTATGGATTCCCACCATATATGGATTAAGGTTCCTTATAAAATTACTACCACTTGACTTCTTTTTTTTTTTTTTTTTTTGCTTTTTGGTAGCAACTGGGTTTTAACCATATTTTAAACATTGTGGTGTACTGTATTTTAAATATTTTTCTGCTGAGTTTTTATTTTGCATTTTAAATAGGTTTGTATTCTTTCATAGCAGAATGAGAACTACTTATGTGGGTTTTTACAAAATGCTTGTTTTCATCTACATGAAAGAGAGAAATTGCCTATTTTATTGGTTCATTACTCAAAAGCCAGTAACATGCAGGACTGAGCAAGGTCAAACCCAGGAACCTGAAACTGCATCCATGCATCCCATGTGAGTGGCAGGGACCCAAGCATTGGAGCCATCATTTGCTGCTGTCCAGGGTGTGCTAACAGAGCGCTGGATTGGAAGCAGAGGACTTGGGATTCAGACTGGTACTCTGATACAAGTGGGCTTTGCAAGCTGTTGTTCAAGTAGCTGTGCCACAATGCCTGCCCTTGTGTCTGTGTGTGTTTTATTTATTTTTATTGGATAGTCCTATTTACAGAGAGGAGAGAAAGATCTTCCATCCACTGGTTCACTCACTCCCCAAGTGACCACAATAGCTGGAGTTGAGCTGATCCAAAGCCAGGAGCCAGAAGCCTCTTCTGGGTTCCCACTTGGGTGCAGGGTCTCAAGGCTTTGGGCCATCCTCGACTGGTTTTCCAGGGAGCTAAAAGGGAAGTGGAACAGCTGGGACTTGAACCAGCACTTATATGGGATCCTGGTGGATGCAAGGTGAGGATTTAGCCGCTGCGCCATCGCTCTGGGTATATCCAGTTTTTAATACTAAATATTTTATAGTGTAGTTGTGCCAGTCTTTCCTTTATTGTCAGATGTTCAGAAGGTTTTGTTTGTGTAATAGGGTGTTAAATGAAACTTTTTCTGTTTTCTACTTGAATTTGTTCTTTTGGAAAATGCCTGCCCTTTTTCTTTCGCCCATTGCTTCACAGAGTTGTTTGTTTTGTTGTTGAGGTTCTGAAGCTCTTTGTATGCTGGATATTAGTCCCCATCTGTTGTGTAGTGTGCAAAAATTTTCTCTCATTCTTTTGGTTGCTTCTTCACTTTGTTGATCATTTTCTTTGCTGTACAAACAGTTTGATGTAGTCCCATTTGTTTATTTTGGCTTTGACTGCCTGTGCTTTTGGTGACTTTTCTAAGAAGTCTTTAACAATGCCTGTATCTTGTAGTGTGTTTCCTATGTTTTTCTCTAATATTTGATGGTTTCTGGGTACACATTGAGGTCCTTGATCCGTTTAGAGCTGCTATTTGTATAAGGCAAAAGGTAGCGGTCTTGTTTTTTCTGCAAGCTGATACCCAGTTGTCCCAATAGCACCTGTTAAAGAGACCTTTTTCCCTGGATTATTTTCAGTTCTGTTCTCAAAGATCAGTAGTTGGCTATACATGTGTGGGCTCACTTTTGTTTCATTGATCTTCTCTGTTCTTGTACCAGTGCAGTTGTTTTGATGACCACTGCTCTGTAGTGTGCCTTGAGGTCTTTAATTGTGATTCCTCCAGCTTGATTTTTATTCTTCTGGATAGCTTTGGTTATTTGTGGTCTCATTTGCATCTACTATTTCTGAGAAGTATGTTGTTGGGATTTTGATTGGGATTGCACTGAATCTGCATATTACTTTGGTAATATAGACTTTTTTTTTTAAAAAAAGACTTATTTATTTTTTATTGGAAATTCAGAATTATAGAGAGAAGGAGAGACAGAGAGCAAGATTTCCCATCTGCTGGTTTACTCCCCAAGTGGTTGCAATGACTGGAGCTGAGCCGATCCAAAGCCAGGAGCCTCTAGCCTCTAGCCTCTTCTGAGACTCTGACACGGGTGCAGTGTCTCAAGGCTTTAGGCTGTCCTTGACTGCTTTCCCAGGCCACAACAAGGGAGCTGGATGGGAAATGGAGTAGGCAGGACATAAACCCGCTCCCATATGGAATCCCAGCATGTGCCAACCTTTAGCCACTAGGGTACTGTGCTGGGCCCAATATAGACTTTTTGATGGTGTTGATTCTACTGATGCAGGAATGTGGTAAATTTTTCCATCTTTTGAAAGTTTGTTTTTCTCCCTATTGTGATTGTGTACACTGGCTCTGTATTTAAGGGTAAGTATAATGGAAATGTAGTAGAAACAGATACATTGAGATGTGGAGACAGAATAGTATGTCTCTGTGCCTATAGAACAAGGTTGGTTGGACTCCCAATTAAATGGTTGTAGATGTCCTGACAGTAGGATACTGGACTCTCTGACACTGTCCGTGGTTGCATTGTCGGAATACACTCTAGTGGCAGCATGGTGGACTGTTCATGAAAGATACCCATCACAAAATGAGAAGGGAAATCAGTGGGAGGGGAGGGAATTAAAGGAGGGGGAAGGGAAATCCCAGTGTCTTAAACTGTGTCATAAAACAAACAAATGAGGTCCTGCTCTCACATCAGAAATGCAAAAATAAAGATCAAATATTTAGCATTGCACTTTAAAAATTTCATCTTTTAATGTCTTCCTCAGTTCATTAATGTTTTGTAATTTTCATCATAGAGATCTTCCACGTCTTTGGTTAATGCTTAATGCATGGTATTTAAAGTGGTTCTCTGCTATTTTGAAAGGGACTGTTCTCACAAGATTTTTTTTCAGCCATGGAATTGTTTATATATACTAGGGCCATTGATTTGTTCATTGATTTTGTACCTTACCACCTTGCCAAACTCCAGTAGTCTCTTTATGAAGTCTTTTGATTCTTCTATATGTAGAATCATGTCATCTGTGAACAAGGATAATTTGAATTTTCACCTTTAATTTGAATTCCTTTAATTTTTTCTTCTTGCATAATAGCTCCAGCAAGGGCTTCTAATACTGTGTTGAATAGCAGTAGCAAAAATGGATAGACTTACTTAGTTCAGATCTTAGTGGGAAAGCTTCCTGTCTTTCCCGTTCAGTATGGTACTGGCATTGGGTTTTGTTGTGTATTGCTTATCTTGTTTAGGGTTTTTAGCATGATGTGTTGCTGGATGTTATCAGATGTCTCTTTTATCTTGAGATGACCGTATGGTTTTTATACTTCGTTCTGCTCTGTGGTATATCACATTTATTGACTTGCATGTGTTAAATCATTCCTGCATGCCAGGGAGAAATACCACGTGGCCTGGTTGTATGCTCTACCTGATGTATTGTTGGATTCTGTTGGCTAGTATTTTGTTGAGTATTTTTGCTTTTGTGTTCATCAGGGATATCGGTCTGTAGTTTTGTCATTTGTGTCTAGTTGGCTTTGGCAGAAAGGTGATGTTGGTTTCATAGAAAGAATTCGGAAGCTTTGCCTCCCTTTCTATTGTTTTGAATAGCTTGTGGGAGGGTGGAATAAGTTCTTGAAACATTTGGCAAAATTCAACATGAAGCCATCTGGTCCAGGACTTTTCTTTGTTGGAAACAACTAATTACTGATTCAATCTCTGTTCTAGTTATAGGTCCATTGAAATTTTTAATTACCTCGTGATTTATTTTGGTAAACTATATATGTCCAGAAATCTATCCATTTTTTTTGTAGGTCTGATTTGTTGGCTTGTAGTTGTTTATAATATTTCCTGAAAATTCTGTGCATGTTGAAGATATCCATTATTATGTTTGCTTTTTCATCTCTGATACTTTATATTCAAATCTTTCTCTCTCTCTCTCTCTCTTAATTGCTTTGGCTAGTGGTGTAGCTATTTTTTGTTAGTTTTTCTCAAAGAACCAGTTCTTTGATTCATTGATCATTTGTATTTTTCCTTTGGTTTCTATTTGTTTTTTCTTCTCCCTTATTTTGATTATTTCTCTTTTTCTGTTAATCTTGGGATTGTTTTACTGTTGTTTTTCTAGTTCCTTTAGCTGTACATTTAGCTCATTTATCTGGTGCCTTTCTAGTTTCTTGGTATAGACACTGATTGCAATGAACCTTCCTCTTAACACTGCTTTCACTGCATTCCTCAAGATTTGATGTGTTAATGCCTTCTCTTGTTTTTAAATGAACTTTTGTTTCCTCTTTGATTTCTTCTATAACTCATTGTTTATCAGTGGCATGTTGTTCAGTTTCCAAGCATTTGTGTATCTTTTAGGGTATTTCGATTTGCTTGTCTCCAGTTTCACTCCATTATGGTCTGAGAAGATGCACAGAATGATTTGATTTTTAAAAATTTGCTAACGCTTATTTTGTGGCCTATAGTGTGATCAATCCTTGAGAAAGTTCCATGTACTGAGGAAAAAAAAGGTGTATTCTGTATCCATAGAATGAAAGGTTGTGTAGATAGGTTCAGTCCATTTATTCTGTTGTCCAGGTTAGCTCTGTTGTTTGCTTGATGAGTTTCTGTCTTGTTGATCTGTCCGTAAGTCCCCCCACTATTATTGTATTGGAGTCTATGTCTCCCTTTAAATCCATCATTTCTTATTTCTTGTAGCTAGGTGCCTTGGCATTTGGTGCATATGCATTTATCGTTGTGATTTCTTCTTGCTGAATGGATCCCTTAATCATATGTGGTATCCTTCATCTCTTTTAATGCTTTTCATGTTGAAGTCTGTAGTATCTGATGTTAGAATGGCATTACTACCTTGTTTTTACTTTCCATTAGTCTGGAATATCTTTTTCCATCCTTTCACTTTCAGTTTCTACATACCTTTATTTGTGAGATGTGTTTCTTGTATGCAACAGATGGATGAGTCCTGTTTTTTGATCCAGTCCACTAATCTATATTTTTGGATTGATGAGTTTAAGTCATCTGCATGACGGTTAATATTGACAGGTAGTGATTTGGTCATTGGGTTTCTCATTGTTTGATTTAGGTTTCTTTTGTGGTTTTATTGGGTTGTTCTGCCCGTTTGCTTTTGAATTTGGTTAGGTGTTCTTTATATCAGTAGCGTATCATTGAACAACATCGGTAGGGCAGACATGATAGATGCAAAGTCTTTCAGTTTTTGTTTGATTTGGAAGTACTTACTTTCATTTTCAAATACAAAGGAAAGCTCTGATGGGTGTTATTCTGGGTTGACAGTTTTTCCTTTTAGAATCTGGAACATATTACTCCATTTTCTTCTGGCCTGTTGGTTTTCTTCAGAGAGGTCAGCTGTGAGTCTGAGTGGAATTCCTCTATAAGTTAATTGATGTTTCTCTTTTGTATATTTAAGTATAGTTTCTTTGTGTTCAACTGCAGAGAGATTGTTCATGATGTGCTGTGGCAAGGATCACTTCTGGTTGAGTATTCTGGATTCTCTGCTTTTCCTGTATTTGTTTCTCCTTCCTTTCTCCATGTTGAGGGAGTTATTTATTATGTCATTGAATACCTCTTTCAGTGCAGCTTCTCTTTCTGTGTCTTCAGGATCTCCCATAACCCCTAAGTTTTATCTTTTGATTATCATTTAATTTTTGTATGGTTTGCTTAGCGCCACTCAGTGCCTCTTCTCGCTCTGTTTCAGCATTTTCATATGTGATGTTTTTCAGTTCTGAAATGTTTTCCTCTGCCTCATTCATTTTATTATTGAGACTTTCCATTGAATTTTTAATTTGCTCCATGTAACTCTTCATTTTGGTTTGATTCTGTTTTACTGCTGCTGTTTCCTGTGTAATGCAGTCCTTGAACTCCTGCATCTGCTTCTGGGTGTTTTTAAGGAGCTTCATGTACATTTTTAAAAAATTCTTAATCCAGCAGCTCCTCAATGTCTTCATCAGTTAATTCTGAGATTGTTTAGGAGGCATTGATAATCTGTTTAATGTTTCTTGTGCTGCCTCTTTTGCCCTTGACCATTGCAATGCAGATTAACAGATTCTCCTCAGGGCCAATTTTTAAGCTGTGTGGTCCACAGGTCTAGTTTGTACTGATCCTTTTAAGTGCTGGTTTCAGGTTGTGTCACTTCCTCCAGCGAGTTTCAGATCCAGACTACATGCTGCACTCCTCCTGTGGCTTCTGCAGCCAGAACACCTGGTGGTATCATTCCACCCCTGTTGATTCTGTTGATTCTGTGACCCACCGTTGTCTGCTCAGCCTTTCCCCTGCTCGGTATCTAGGATTAGAGATACCAGGTGAGTCCTTAAACTGGATCACAGTGTTGTCAGTGGTACTTGTCCCTGATGGCAGAACGTGGAATTTTTCCTCTTCATGCCAGAACCTGCTAGTAGCTTGGTCTGGGGGCAACCTGTACCTTTTTTTTTTCTTTTTTCTTTTTGGATGGATCCTGTGGGATGCTGCATTGGTATTACTTTCCTGTTGGGACAAGTGAAACAGAAGTGTGTTTTCCCTGGGCTTAGAGCGTGTGCTGATTGCCATTGATCTGCCCCCACTTTACCGAGGGGCTTTTTCACTTAAAATGGCCCCCAATGTGGCCCTGTTTGGGAGGCTGGGTTGTGAACTTCACCCTGCTCCCACACCCATCCGCAAAGGCTCCACTGCTTTGTTTTGGCTCATAATTGGATTAAAAATATCACCAGGACTGGCAGTTCCATGGCTTGACTCAACTGTATTCCCAGTGACCTCCCATTCCCGGCTTTCCGCTTGTGGAGTTCCGAATGCTGCTGCGCTGTCTCTGCTGCTTTCCTGCCTCCACGGGTCCCCAGGTGTCCCCTCCGCCATCAGTTGTCCACTCCTCTACCCAGAATCACGCCCTGTCTGCCTCTCCACTGTTCTCTGTCCATTTTAACGTGTCCTCATCCTGTTCCTCCATCTTGTTTCCCGTGATGTATTAACCCACTATGCGGCAATACCAGTCCCAAGCTGTCTGATTTTTGTGGAAGAAATGAATATCATAAAGGAATTCTTTCTGCTATATTGGATTAAGTCATATTCTGTAAGACAGAGATCAGGTAGAAATACTTCAGGCTACAAGATTTCTGACATTTTTGTTTTAATGTTTACAGGGCTGTATTTGGGTTTTTTTCTCATATTGCTTTCTTATTCAGATATAAGCTGCCATAGTATTTCTTAGACTTTTTTTGTTTTTTCTTTTTTAATGTTTTACTATTATTGTTATTATTTTATAATACAGTTTCATATTCCCTTATCCCCTCCACAGATCCCTCCCCCCCAGTTCCTCTATATCATTACTAACATATAGTTCTTCATACTCAGTCATATGTCCATCATTGCGGGCCTAGACAATGGCAGAGAGTCCAGAATACTATTGTCAAGATATAGTTAATAGTTTCATCGTAAGTCCATCTTTGTCTGGAAGCAGAAATGCATACCATACTACATCCTCACATCTCAATGTTAGTCTCCATTTCACAGCTACCATACATCCCCTTAAATGAAAAGTTGTGATTCAAAATCAACAATAGAAAGAAAAGAAGAAATTTACAATGCCATGAAGTTAAATGACATGTTACTAGACATGACAGTCTCCATTATGCAACAACTGTACATTCCCTTAAATGAAAAGTTGTGATACAAAATCAACAATGAAAAGAAAAATAGAAATTTACAGTGCCATGAAGTTAAATGACATGTTACTAGACATGACAGTCTCCATTGCACAACTACTGTACATCCCCTTAAATGAAGAGCCACAAAACAAAATCAACATCCGGGAGAAAAAAGAAATTAACAACACCAAGAAGTTAAATAACATGCTATTAAATGACTAATGCGTAGCTGAAGAAATGAAAATCAAGAACCTTCTTGAAGAAAATGATGCCACTGCATGATCTACGAGTCATTGAATGGTTTAATCAGAAGGAAGTGTTTTGAAGAGATGAAACTGACAGAAAACAACAAAATCCATGTGATATTGTTTCTGCTGATCTTTGTTGAAGTGAGTCTCCTCCAGACAATAAACAGATGGGTGTTGATTTTTAATCCAGTCTACTAATCAATGACGTTTGATTGAGCTTAAGCCATTTACATTCAGGGTTTAATATGTATGGATGGTACTTTGGTCCTGTCCTTCTAGGAATGGGTTGTTCATTGGTTTAGTCTTCTGTTGTCATTTTAGTGGGATGTTCTTCCCATTTGCCTTTGGTTTTGATAGGTGCTATTCTTCTTCTCTGCCAAGAGAACATTTTGAAGTATCATTTGTAGGGCAGGTTTGGAAGAGGCAAATTCCTTTAGCTTTTCTTTACTGTGGAAGAATTTTATTTCATTTTCAAAGACGAAAGAAAGCTTTGCTGGGTATGTTATCCTGGGCCGACAATTTTTTTCTTTTAGAATCTGGAATATGTCACTCCATTCTTTTCTTGCCTGTAGAGTTTCCTGTGAGAGATCTCCTGTGAGCTGATTGGCTTTCCTTTATATGTCAATTGATTTTTTTCACGTGCACATGTAAGGATCTTTTCCTTATGTTCGATTGAAGAGACCTTGATTATCATGTGTCTTGGTGAAGATTGTGTTTGGTCAAGCCTGTTGGGAGTCCTGTGCCCCTCCTGGATCTTGTTGCCCAGTTCTTCCTCTAGATTAGGGAAATTTTCCTTTATTATTTCATTAAATACATTTGCAAACTCAGCTTCTCTTTCTGCACCTTCTGGGACTCCCATAACTCTTAGACTTGGCCTCGTAATAGTGTCTTTCAATTCTTGAATACTTTTTTTGGCCTGATCCAGCTCTGCTTCCAGCTTTTTGTTTGCTTCCCCCTGGTGATAGGAAATACCTTCCAATTCTGAGATTCTTTCTTCTGCTTGCTTCATTCTGTTTTGGAGACTCTCCACTGTACTTTTAATTTGCTCCACTGTGTTCTTGATTTCTGATATATCAGCCTTGATTTGCTTTATTGTTTCCTTAAATTCTTTGAACTCTTGCATGAGCTTCTCATTGTTGATCAGAATCTTTAAAATGAGTCTTATGGAGTCTGTGTGCCCCATTTTCTCGATGTCTTCCTCAGTTAACTCTGAGGTTGACATAGGGTTTTGTTCCCTTTCAGGGTAGGTTTCGGCAATATTCATTGTGTCTTTGTCTCTTCTTTTGCTCTTGATGATTGTACTTCTGGTTAGCAGAGTCTTCTCCTTGGGGTAGGTTTCTAAGCTGTGTCACCCACAGGTCTACAATGCGATTTTACTTGTTGCAGTTGGTACACACTTTGTGCTTGCAGCCACTTGTGCTACAACCTCCAGCAAGTTCCAGGTCTGGGTTCTTATGTCAGATTTCCACTGTGGTCTCCACAGCCCCAGCTCTTGGCTCACCTCTCTCCACCTCCTGTGATACTATGCTGAGGCTGCACTGTTGTCTCTGCAACCTTTCTCCACTTCCGGCTGGAGCAGGTGCCAGGATTAGAGAGACACCAGGTGTCCTATATAATTAGGTTGCTGGTGGCACTGATCTTGTCGGAACCTGTTGGACGTCAGGTCTGGGTGCCACACAGACCTATTTTGGCTGGTACGCTGCCACAGTCAGTATTATTTTCCTGCGGGACCAGTGCAATCCACAAGAACTCAGCAAGTTCTCGCAAGATCAGCACTTGTGCAGTTCACTATTGTCCCCTGCAGTCCCAAAGCTATTGCCACAGTGCCCAAAATGGCGCCTGACGTACCACCACTAAGGTTCTTGATATGCTGGCCGTCAGATCTGAGTGCTTTTCCAGACCTGCCCTGGGTGGAACCCGTAGAATGCCACGCTGCTGAAGTTCACCGAGTTAGAAATGAGCTCACTCCCAGCTCAGCGCATGCTCTGTCCCTTCCCTTGCCCTTTCCTGTTTACACAAAATGGTGCCCAATTCAGCTCTAGGGGGCTGACTGGGCTGTGAAATCCGCCCTGTTCTTGCACTGCCCATCTGAGATCTGCTGCTCTGTCTCTGCTGCTGGTCAAATCAAATGGACCAGCAGAACGGACAGTTCTTTGTCTGGGTTCACCTCCCGAGCTCCCAGTGAAAGTCCCTTCCCACCTGGTTGCTGGTGGAGTTATGGCTGCTGTGGAGTTCAGATCGCCATGCTGGAGTATCAGTCACTGCAACACCACACTGTTGTGTCCGCTGCTTTCCTGTGTCTGTCAGTCTCCAGGTATCCCTCTACTGTTGTTCTGTCCTTTCCTACAACCTGAAATATGTCCTCTCTGCTTCATCCTGGTTAAATGTTTTTCCGTCTGTATAAACGTGTCCTTACCCTATTCCGCCTTCTTGATTCCACTGTCTTAGACTTAATTTTATTATTTGGAATTCCTAGTTTTAATTGCAAAGGATAATCTATATTGACTTATTTAAAAAATTCTCATTCAAGCATGAAATTAGATACAAACCACTTATGATTAAATGTCATACAACAATTGTAAATTTAAACAGTGTAACTGAAATCAATACCATTTAACTCAGAAGTAGTAATGTGACAGATGCTGTGTTACCAAAGCTTAAGTATATCTTACAGTGTTTTTAAAGATTAATTCACTTTTATTTGAAAGGCAGTTTTATGAGTAAATGGAGTTCCTGGCTCTTGCTTTGGCCTGGCCAAGTCCTAGCTGTTGTGGGCAGTTGGGGAGTAAACCAGTGGATTGAAGATCTTCTCTTCGCTGTCACTCTGCTTCTCTCCCTCTCCTTCTCTGTCATTCAAATAAAAAAATTAAAAAAAATTTAAAGATAATTTATTTTTATCGGAAAATCATACATACAGAGAGGAGACAGAAAGATATCCCATCCGCTGATTCACACCCAAGTGGCTGCAACAGCTGGAGCTGTGCTTATCTAGAACCAGGAGCCTGGAGCCAGGAGCCTCCTCTGGGTCTCCCATGCGGGTGCAGGGTCCCAAGGCTTTGGGCTGCCCTCGACTGCTTTCCCAGACCAGAACTAGGTTTGTGGTTGTGACATGAATCAGTGCCCATATGGGATCCCGGCACATGCAAGGCAAGGACTATAGCTGCTAGGCCATCGTGCCAAGCCCATTTTTACATTTTTTATGCTAATTTGGGGAATCTGTTAATATTTTTAAGTACAGAGCTTCAGATACTTTCGTGCAAGATGTATATTATGAGGAAACTAGGTTTTAACAATTTTTTTGCACTCAAATTAATTTGTCTTGATTAAATTTTTTCACAGCCCTTTAATGTAATCTCAGCTCTAAAAATAATTACTGTAGAAATAGAAAATATATAAAGAAAATTACTTGGCTCCACACAATAGCCTGTGGCTAAAGTCCTGATCTTGTATGCACCAGGATCACATATGGGTGCCAGTCTGTGTCCTGGCTGATGCACTTCCCATCCAGCTCCCTGCTGTGGCCTGGGAAAGCAGTAGAGGGCAGCCCAAAGCCTTGGGACCCTGCACTGAATAGGAGACTCAAACGAGGTTCCTGCTTCTCGCTTCAGATCTGCTCTGGCCATTGTGGCTACTTGGGGAGTAAACCAGCAGATGGAAGATCTTTGTCTCTCCTCCTCTATGTAAATCTGACTTTTCAATAAATAAATAAATAAACCTTTATATGAGAAAGTAAATTACTGGTTCTTAAAGATTATGAATCTTTGGGAAATAATTATTTTGGTATCATTCATAGCTGTTCTTAGGATTTTTTTCCTTTTAAGATTTATTTTCTTGAAAAGATAGAATTAATAAAGAAGGAGAGAGAGAGAAGGTCTTCCATCCACTGGCTTACTCCTTAAATGGCCACAGCAGCAGAGGCTGGGTCTTTGTTGGGCTGAAAACAGGAGCCGGAAGTTTCAGCTGCATGTACCATGTGGTTGGTGGGGTCCAAGTCTGGGCCAGCTTCTGCTTTCTCAGGTGTGTTAGCAAGGAGCTTGATTGGAAGTGGACCAGACGGACTCAAGCTGGTGCCTGTATAGGATGCCAGCATTGTAGGTAGCAACCGAACCAAATGGACCAAAGCGCTGATCCCCCCCATAGTTTTTGTTTGTTTGTTGTGTTTTAAGATTTGTTTATTTTTTTTTATTGGAAAGGCAGGTTTACAGAGAGGAGAGACAGAGATTTTCTGTCTGCTGGTTCACTCCCCTTAGTGGCCACAACAGCTGGAGCTAAGCTGATCGAGAGCTAGGAGCTTCCTCGGAATCTCCATGCCAGTGCAGGGTCCTAAGGCTTTGGACCATCCTCCACTGCTTTTCCAGGCCACAAGCAAGGAGCTAGAAGGGAAGTAGAGCGGCCAGGAGTGAACTGGCAACCATATATGGTCCTCTTGCATGTAAGGCAAGAACTTTAGCCACTAGGCTACTGTGCCAGGCCCACCCCATTACTGTTCTTAAATTGATTCCACCCTATATATTAAAGTTGGGAAATCCATGTAACTTTTTGAATCATCTGCCCAGGGTTCCCTAATGTGAAAAATTTGAACAAATGAAAGCTAAAATGGAAGAGTGGAAATTTTCTTTTAACTAGAGAATATTTATTTAAAATGTTAAATATTTAATTTTTATAAGTAAGATTGATAAGTACAATTCTTTATGTAAATTTAATGGTAAATTATAATTTATAGCATATTTAGTCGTAAATATCTGCCAGAGTCCAGCTGCAGCTGAGTTCAGAACTCAACAAGGGTGCGTGGATGAGGCATAAAGAGGAATGAAATGGACTACAATTCTATGATCATCGTGGACAATGCAAGAAAGCTGTCTGCTTTATTTATACAGAACCAGTCAAACTCCAGCTCAGGCTTTTTACGTCATGGTCAAGTGGGTGTTTGTAAGGATAATTCTGCCGTTTGTTTCACCTTAAAGTAGGATGTTATCCATCTTGACCCTGTGGTCAGGAAGTTCTCAATAGATGGTGCATATCAATCAGTAACACATTCCTACTACAATCCTCATTCTACAACTTAATCTTGAATCTGTTAAGGGAGGAAATGCATCACAGAAGGAAGGACCTAAAGATCAAAGAAAGAGGGACAGAATAGATTCCCACTACACCTGGGGATGGAACACCCTGGGTTAGTATATGGTCAATGGAGGCAACTGTAATAAAAGGCCCTTTGGCTAAAACGGTATCAGCAACATCAACTTCCAAGCTCACATTGGTAGTAGACATTAACTCTGCAGAGGCAGACAATGCCGGAATAGATTACAGAATTATCAGTGGGATTGTCAGGTGTCCATGCAAAGGGAGGTGGAGCTGCATTCAGGTGGTGGTAGAGACATCCATGGGACCCTGCCAAACAGTGGGAAATTCCTTGCGGCCCTGCCTGCAATGGAACAATACTCTTCACACCTTCCTATCTTCCACACCCATCACGCGTACCCCAGCAAATATCTTAAAAATTTAAAGCAGTTACAACTTAGGAAAGTAGATATATGTAATCCCACAAGGTTCATAAAAGTATTTTGAAGTTTGGTGTCAACTCTTGTTTCAACATATGATAAAAACAAATTAATTAAAAATTAAAATTGAAAAGAAAAATGCTGAGAGTGATTTTTAACACCTCTCAAATTAAAATGGTTTTACTTGATTGTTAGTTATTTCTTTCAAAAAGTTTGATACCTTCACTTTCCTCACCAGGGAGAAAGACATAGAGGTTTATTTGGGTTTCTGTATTCTGTTGATGAAATGAGATTAGATTGGGAATTTTAGGCTACTGGGTATCCAGCCCTGTGTCCCATGTTGGAATACCTGGGTTTGGTTCCCAGCTTCTGTTGCTGACTCCATCTTGTATTGCAGACCCAGGATGGCAGCAAATGATAGCTCCAGAACTGGGTTGGTTCTCCAGTTGGTTCTCCACCAACACGGGAGGCTTGGGTTGGATTCTCAGCTCTTGAAGCTTCAGTCTGCCCGGCCCTGGCCTGGGGCAGGTGTCTGGGGAGTGAACCAAGAGATGTAGTCAGGCAGTCAGTCAACCAGGCAGTCTGTGTCTGTGTCTTGCTCTTTGTGACTCCTCCCAGCTGCTTAGGTTTATGCTTTTAGAAAATGGCTTATATTCACAACTATTATTTTGTTGGTCACAATTTCTCAGAGTGGTCATTTTGAATTCTTATTTACTTCCTAATAGAGGAAACACAGAAACAGACTCTTGTCTAAATTGACATTACAGTAAAGGGCTATGCTAATATTAACATAAATGGTTTCTGGTTCAGAAGCTTTTATGCTTTCTGTTGAGCTGGAACTTGGGCGAGATGATGTTTGACAGCAGCATAGAATGTATAATTACCATTGCTTTGCTGCTAAGAGTTTGAAACAAATTAGCCACTTTCTGCTGTGCAATTTTTGTAGTTTCAAGTGGGACTTGTGGTTCTTGGCAGTTTATGTACTGTAGAGTTATTACACTTAAATTTTTGGTGAGAAAGGATTCTTTTATTACTTTTATTGAGTACCATTTTTTACCATTACTGTATTAATACATTAATCAGAAATTTTAGCCACATTTTACATGTTAAAGGAAGAATTAAGGGAAGTAGAAACAAGTATACCGGACTTTAGTGTGCTGCCTTTCCAGTGACCTTGGGACACGTGGCTAATATTGATCAAAATACTCACTGCAAGGTGGATGTTTTTGTGGTGCAGCACATTTAGCCCACTGCCTGGGATGACTGCTTCTACATCAGAGAGCCCATTTTGAAGATCAGCTCCTTTATTTCTGATTCAGCTTCCTTCTGGTGGTCCTGGGAGGGAGTAGGTGATGACCTCTGGACTCCGGTCTCTGCTGCTCACATGGGAGACCCAGTTGGAGTTCTGGACTGCCATGCCTGGCCCCACCCTGGCTGTTGCAGATATCTTGAGGAGTGAACCAGAAGATGGAATCTCTCTCTTTCCAATATATAATCTACAGAAGAGAGAATATTTAACCATTAAAAAAATGAAATGCTACTATTTGCAGCAAAATATATGAGACTTGGCACTGATGCAGTGGCACTGCCTGCTGATCCTATAATTTCAGTGCCTGCATCCCACATGTACTCTGGTTTGAGTCCTGGCTGCCCTGCTTCTGATGCAGCTCCTTACTGATGGTTACAAAGGTAGTGGAAGATGGCCCATGCCCTTGGGTCCTTGTACCCATGTGAGAGACCCAGAGGTAACTCCTGGCTCCCAGGTCTGGACGTTTGTGACCTTTTGGGGAATGAACCAGTGGATGGAAGATCCCTCTGTAATGCTTTCAACTAAAATAAATATTGAAGAAAAAACAGGACTGGAGGATATTATGTTAATGAAAATACATGAATTACAGGCAGACAGAGCACTTATTTTCTTCTATTATATGTATGATCTTTTTTTTGTAAGATTTATTTTTATTGCAAAATCAGATATACTGAGAGAGACAGGAAGATCTTCCATCCGATGATTCGCTCTCCAAGTGAACGTAATGGCTGGTGCTGCACTGATTTGAAGCCAGGAGCCAAGAACCTCCTCCAGGTCTCCCACATGGGTGCAGGATCCCAATATTTTAGGTCGTCCTCGACTGCTTCCCCAGGCCACAAGCTGGATGGGAAGTGGGGTGGCTGGGATTGGAACTGGTGCCCATATAGGATGTGGTGCATCTAAGTCAAGGACTTTAGTTGCTAAGCCACCGCTCTGGGCCCCTATATGTACAATCTGAATACAGAGTGTTGATTACTAAATGTTGGGAGGGATGAAAACAGTTTGGATTAAAGAAATTAGGGGAAACTGATTGTGGTTCAACAGTTGTGACAAATATTCAAATAAGAGATTTTGTAATAGGGGATGTAGGATGAGGGGTATATAGGAGTTCTTTGTTTAAAAAAAATCCTATGTCTCATTTTTGAAATAACGACTTCAGAGTTATGTGTATATGTACAAAGATGTGACTGTTCAGCAAAAAGCTTATTCTGTAGGGCTTGGCGTGATAGCGTAGTGGCTAAAGTCCTAGCCTTGCACGCACTGGGATCCCATATGGTCACTGCTGCTGCTTTTTTTTTTAATTATTTATTCTTTTTAATTCATTAATTACATTGTATTATGTGACACAGTTTCATAGGTACTTGGGTTCTCCCCACCCCTCCCCAAACCCTCCCACCATGGTGGATTCCTCCACCTTGTTGCATAACCACAGCTCAAGTTCATTTGAGATTCCCCCATTGCAAGCATACACCAAACATATAGTCCAGCATCTTATTGTCCAGTCAAGTTCAACGGCTTCTTAGGTATACCCTTTCTGGTCTGAAGACAGAGCCAGCAGAGTATTATCCCAGTCAATTAAAAGCTCCAACATACCATCAGCAAAAATTTACATCATTATGGAATTAATTGACATAGTAATGAGTAACCAATATGTTAAAAGTAAATGCGGGTTCCCAGCCACCTTCTGTGACCACCTCACTTACATTTCAATTTTAGTTTATACACAACATATAACATTCATAACATGTTATACATAACATCATATCATCTTAAATTAAGGCAAACATGTGGTATTTAACCTTTTGGGATTGGCTCATTTCCCTTAGCATTATGGTTTCCGGTTTGGCCCATTTGGCCAACAAAGAACTGCATTTTGTTTTTTTTTTAATAGCTGAGTAGTATTCCATGGAGTAGATGAACCATAGCTTTCTTATCCAATCGTCTGCTGATGGGCATTTTGGCTGCTTCCATGTTTTTGCAATTACTGATTGTGCTGCTATGAACATAGGGGTGCATGTTGGTTTCTCATAAAACAATTGTTCTGGATATATTCCTAGGAGTGCTATTGCTGGATCATACGGTATGTTGATTTTGAGTTGTTTGAATATTCTCCATACTGATGTCCATAGAGGCTGTACCAGCCTGCAGCCCCACCAGCAGTGGAGTAGGGTTCCCTTTTCCCTGCAACAACGCCAACAAGTGTTGTTGGTGCTTTTATTCATGTGGGCCAGTCTTACTGGTGTTAGGTGGTACCTCATTGATGTTTTAATTTGGATTTCCCTTATTGCCAGGGAGCTTGAGCATTTTTTCATATGTTTATTTGCCATTTGGGTTTGTTCCTTTGTGAAGTGTTTGCCCATTTCCCGTGCCCATTTCTTGAGTGGCTTGTTTGTTTTGACATTTTGGTTGTTTTGTGGCTCTTTGTATATTCTGGAGATTAGCCCTCTATCACCTACATAGTGCGCGAAGATCTGCTCCCATTCTGTGGGTTGCCTTTTTACTTTGTTGTTTCTCTAGCTGTACAGAAGCTTCTTAGTTTGATGAGGTCCCAATTGTTTATTTTGGTCTCGATTTCTATTGCTTTTGGAGTCTTAGGAAGTGAGGGCCTACCCCTAAGTGTTGCAGTGTGTTTCCAACATTTTCTTCCAAAAGTTTGAAGGTTTCTGGATGTAGGTTTAGATCTGTTATACATTTAGATCTGATCTTAGTGTATGGTGAGAGATGTGGATTTATCTTTTTGTTTCTGCAGGCTATTAACCAGTTGTCCCAACAGCATTTATTGACCAGACCTTCCCATTTGCCTGGATTGTCGTTTGTCTTTTTTGTCTTTTTGTCAAAGATTATTTGGCTGTACCTGTTTGGGTTCCCTTCTGGTGTTTCTATTCTGCTCCATTGATCTTCCTCTCTATCTTTGTGCCAGTACCAGGCTGTTTTGATAACCACTGCCCTATAGTATGTCCAGAGGTCCGGAACTGTGATTCCCCTTGCTAACTTCCTGTTCTTCAGGATGGTTCTAGCTATCCGTGGTTTTTTGTGTTTCCAGATGAACCTTTGGATCATTGTTTCCAATTCCATGAAGAATGTTTTGGGCAATTTGATTGGGATTGCATTGAATGTATATATTGCTTTTGGCAGTATAGACATTTTAATGATATTGATTTTACCTATCCAGGAGCATGGGATGTTACTCCATCTTTTGAGGTCTTGTTCAGTTTTTTTTTTTTAAAGTAGTTTGTAGTTTTCTTCAAATAGGTCTCTTACATTTTTGGTTAGATTTATTCCCAGATATTTCATACTTTTCTCTGTTATTTTGAATGGTATCTTGCTGGTTAAATCTTTTTCCATCTTGGGGCTGTTCGCATACACTATGGCTGTTGATTTTTGTTCATTAATTTTGTACCCTGCCACTCTACCAAACTCTCGTATAAGTTCTAGCAGTCTCTGTATTGAGTCTCTTGGCTCTTCTACATAAAGAATCATATCATCTGCGTATAGTGAGAGCTTGACTTCTTCGTTTCCCATTTGGATTCCTCTGATTTCTTTTTCTTGTCTTATGGCCTCAGCAAGTACCTCTAGGACTATGTTGAATAGTAGTGGAGAAAGTGGACATCCCTGTCTTGTTCCAGATCTCAGTGGGAAGGGTTCCAGTTTTTCTCCATTCAGTATGATGCTGGCGTTGGGTTTTTCATATATGGCTTTAATTATGTTGTGGATTTTTCCATCTATGCCTACCTTGGTTAGGGTTTTTAGTAGGAAGTGGTGTTGGATTTTGTCGAAAGCTTTTTCTGCATCTATTGATACTATCATGCGATTCTTGTTTTTCAGTTTTTGGATGTGGTGTATCACATTTATGGATTTCCGAATGTTGAACCGTCCCTGCATTCCAGGGATGAATCCTACTTGATCTGGATGAATGATCTGTTGGATGATTTTTTGAATTCTGTTGGCTAGGATTTTGTTGAGAATCTTAGCATCAATGTTCATCAAAGAGATAGGTCTGTAGTTTTCCTTCTCTGTTAGTTCTCTGTCTCGTTTTGGGATTAAGGTAATGTTGGCTTCATAGAATGAGTTTGGAAGGGTTGCTTCTTTTTCTATTGTTTTGAAGAGTTTGTAGAGGATTGGGGTTAGTTCTGTTCGGAATGTTTTGTAAAATTCTGTAGTGAAGCCTTCTGGGCCTGGGCTTTTCTTTGTTGGGAGGTCTTTAATCACTGATTCAATCTCTGCTTCAGTTATGGGTTTGTTCAGGTCATTTGTTGCCTCTGGGCTAAGTTTTGGCAGGTGGTAGAAGTCTAAGAACTTTTCCATTTCTTGGTGGTCTTCTGATTTGTTGGAGTACAGTGCTTTGTAGTAATTTCTAATTATGGCCTTAATGGTTGCGGTGTCTGTTGTTATGTTGCCTTTTTCATCTTTGATGCTGTTAATTCTTGCCTTCTCTTGTTTTTTCTTTGTCAGTTGGGCCAGTGGGGTGTCTATTTTGTTTATCTTCTCAAAAAACCAGCTTTTTGATTCATTGATTTTGTGTATCTTTTTTTTTTATTTCTATCTGGTTGATTTCCTCCCTTGTTCTGATGATTTCTTGTTTCCTATTGTGTGTGGGGCTCTTCTGCTGTTGTTTTTCCAATTCCTGGAGGTATGTGTTTAGTTCCTGTATTTGGCGCCTCTCTTGGGCCTTGACATGAGCTCCAATTGCGATGAGTTTACCCCGTAGCACTGCTTTGGCAGTGTCCCACAAATTTTGGAATGTTGTGTCAGAGTTTTCATTGGTTTCCATAAATTTTTTGATCTCATCTTTAATTTCTTCTCTGATCCATTGTTCGTTTAATAGCATATTGTTCAGCCTCCAAGAGCTTCTGTATTTCCTGGGGCATTTTGAATTGCTGATTTCCAATTTCCTTCCATGGTGGTCTGAGAGGGTACATGGTATGATTCCTATCTTTTTGAAGTTATTTAGGTTTGCTTTGTGTCCTATCATGTGGTCGATCCTGGAGAAGGTGCCATGCACTGCTGAAAAAAATGTATAATCTGTGGCCTTAGGGTAAAAAATTCTATAAATATCTATCATGTCCAGTTGTTCTATTGTTTGTATGAGCTCTGTTGTTTCTTTGTTGAGTTTTTGTTTTGTTGATCTGTCTATAGTTGTTAGTGGGGTGTTAAGATCACCCACTATTATTGTGTATATCTTTGTCTCCCCTTAAGTCCGTAAGTAATTGCTTCACGTAGTTAGGTGCGTTTGAATTTGGTGCATATATGTTCACAATGGTAATTACTTCCTGATGGATCAGTCCCTTCACCAATATATAATGTCCTTCCCTGTCCTTTTTGATGTGTGTCAGATTGAAGTCCACATCATCTGAAATTAAGACAGCTACCCCAGCTTTTTTTTCTCATCCATTGGCATGAAATATCTTTTTCCACCCCTTCACTTTCAGTTTCTTAGAATCTCTTCTGGTTAGATGTGTCTCTTGTAGGCAACAGATAGTTGGGTGTTGTTTGATAATCCATTCTGTTAATCTATGCCTTTTGATTGGTGAGTTCAGGCCATTTGTGTTAAGAGTTAAAATTGAGAGGTTGTGATTTTGCCCTGCCATACTTGTTTTTGTGGGTGTTGATATCTGTGTAATTGCCCTTCTTGTGTGGACTTTAGTGGGGAGACCTTCCTGTTTGCCATCTTTGCTTATGATTCACCTCCTTTTTTTCTGAATTTAGTGCATTTCTAAGGAGATTTTGTAGAGCTGATTTTGTGCTGGCATATTCTTCTAATTTCTCTTTGCTATGAAAGTATCTGATTTCGTTCTCAAATTCGAATGAGATCTTTGCTGGGTACAATATTCTTGGTTGACAGTTGTTCTGATTCAGGATTTGGAAGATCTTTGTCCATTCTCTTCTTGCTTGTAAGGTCTCTTCAGAGAAGTCAGCAGTGATTCTGATTGGTTTTCCCCTGAATGTGATCTTTTCTCTGCTTCGTACTTGTCTCAGGATTCTTTCTTTGTCTTCGTTGGAGTGGAACTTGAGCACCATATGTCTGGGTGAAGATCGCTTCGGGTCATATCTGCTGGGAGTCCTCTGACCGTCCTGGATTTGGGCTGGGTTCATGTTCCAAGTGTTTTGGAAGTTTTCCTGTATAATTTCGTCGAGCACCATTTGCATTCCTGACTCTTTTTCCGCTCCTTCAGGAAGGCCAATAATCCTAATGTTTGATTTTCTGAGGTTGTCTTTCATTTCTTGTATGGTCTTATTGGCTTTGTTCAGACTTGTCTCCAGCTGTTTAATGAGCTGGGTATGTTTGTTTTGTGTGTCTTCTGTTTCAGAGATCC
This sequence comes from Ochotona princeps, assembly GCF_030435755.1. Taxonomy (NCBI): domain Eukaryota; kingdom Metazoa; phylum Chordata; class Mammalia; order Lagomorpha; family Ochotonidae; genus Ochotona; species Ochotona princeps. The sequence continues at coordinate 78,117,291 of NC_080836.1, forward strand.
TCTCTTCTGCTGTATTTAATCTGTTGGTTAGGCTCTCAATTTTGTGCTCTAAGTCAAGGATTTTACTTTTCATTTGTTGTATTTCTGTGACTATGTGGTTTTTGAATTCCTTGAAGTCCTCCCAGTTCTTCTCATTGTCTCTGACATATTTTAACATTATTTTTTTGAATTCCTTGTCTGGTAGATCTTCCATGTCTTCATCTCGCATCTCTGAAATAGACATTGGCTTTTGATCCTTTATTGGTGGGATGTTGGCTCTCTCATCTGGATCATTACCTTTTCTGGTATTTCTTCCCATTGTGTTAGTGTTTCTTTTTTGAGAGACCTAGGCACCAGTGTGCTGAGGGGTCTCCAAGCACTATCCTGTAGAGATTGGAGTCTGCAGGCGTGGAGTAGCAGAGTGTGGGAATTTTCAAGGCACTTTTGGTGCATCTCCAGAACACTGGACCTCAGGGCGCCACTTCCAGGGCCCAGCGGATTCAAAGCGCACTCTCAGGTCGTCCCCTACAGGTATGCTACCACAGGGCGTGGGGGAGTGAAGGCACTCTGTGTGCGCTCCCCCTGTGCGTGGGATCACAGGGCTCGGAGGATTCTATGTGCTTTCCCAGTGTGTCCCCAGTGCCAGGGACTGCAGGACGTGGAGGTTCCAGGTGCTCTCTGGGAACGCCTCCTGCACGTGGGTCCGCAGTGCCCTCCTGGTGCGTCTCCCAAGCACGGGACTATAGGGCATGGGGTGTTCTAGGTGCTCTCTGGAAGTGCTTCCTGTGTAGGCCCGCCCACCCCAGCGCTTGCAGGGGACCGCCCAGCCCAGAGGCGTGCTCAGGTTCCTGTGGGACAGCACTGCCCAGCTGAGTGCCAGACCGCAAAGGCACGGGGGAGTATTCAGTGTGCCTTTTGCCTTTCTCCCAGACACAGTTTTGGCAGTTTCAAGGCATTCGCCCTGTGTCCCCACACACTGGAATCTCGGGGGGGGGGGAGGGGCGGGGAGATGAGCACCAAGGGTGTTCAGGCTCTGTGCATGCCCCTGGGGGGCCAACTCCCGGAGCCTCCGACCCACCACTGTCCCCACCCAACTCACTCAAACCTCAGGTTCTTGCAGTCTGCCTCTTCCTCTGGTGGGGACCTTAGCTGCGAGTGCGTCTCCTGGCGACTGCGTCCGGTGCAGGTCCTGGCGGGTCCCAGTGGGACCTGGTGACTGTGGCGGGTGCAGGTCCTGGCGGGACGTGGCGACTAGGTTGGGCGGGTGCCAGCGAGTCCTGATGACTGCGGGTCCTGATGACCGCAGCGGGTGCAGGTCCTGGCGGGTCCTGGCGACTAGGGTGGGCAGGTGCCAGCAGGTCCTGATGACTGCGGGTCCTGATGGCCACAGCGTCTTCGGGTCCTGAGGACTGCGGGTCCACTGCGGCTCTCAGAGGCTGCACTCAAAGGTGACTCAGCAGGTCAGGAGCAGAAAGCCGTCTTCCCTGCCGTTTGTTTTGTTTTGTTTTTCCCTGGTTGCTCTTCCAAGTTGTGTGGATTTTTTTGGCTCCACACTGTCCAGGGAACTTCCCGTTCTTCTCCCTGTAGCTCTATGCTGTTCCACTTATGCTTTTGTCGCTTTCTAGCCCTCTCTGTCTGTGAGATCTTTCACAGCCTTCTTCCTATATCGGCCATCTTGCGAGTTTTCTCGGTCACTGCTTCTTGTCCCATCCTGTTCCTTGCTTTTGGCGTGGGAAAGCAATAGAGGATGGCCCAAAACCTTGGGACCCTGTATCCACGTGGGAGACCTGGAAGAGGCTCCTGGCTCCTGTCTCCTGGTTTCAGATTGGTTCAGTCCCAGCCATTGCAGCTACTCGGGGAGTGCATCAACATATGGAAGCTCTTTTCTGTCTTTCCTCCTCTTTGCATATCTGCCTTTCCAGTAAAAAAGTAAATAAATCTTTAAAAAAAAAAAAGCTTATTGGATTCAGTTAATAGGTGGGTTTTGGGTTAATGTGATGCTGATCATTCATTTTTGAACTATTTTTGTATGTGTAGGTTCAGCAGTGAAATTTTGTATGAATACTTTTGTGGTCTAGTTTTGTAGTATTATCTTTGACTTAATGATGATTGGTTTCTTTTTTCCTGTAGTCTGCAGATAAGCAGCGTGCTCTAGAAGAAACCAAAGCCTACACCACCCAGTCCTTAGCAAGCGTTGCCTATCTGATCAACACTTTGGCCAACAATGTGCTGCAGATGCTGGACATCCAGGCCTCCCAGCTGCGAAGGATGGAATCCTCAATCAATCATATTTCCCAGGTGAGACCACCCTGGCTTCCTGTTTGCTTCTGAGGAGAACTTAACGCTGCAGACAGCTCGTTGATAATGCTGTCTTTATCAGGCATATGTGCTTTGGAAGATAACACCAGTGTTTGCTTGCTTCTTGAGTCTGTGAGCTTGTGGGATGGTTTTCTTTGTGATTTTGGCAGGAAAGTAGATTTTATGAAAAATTCAGTTGTCAAGGTAACACCATCAGCTCTGCAATGAATATTTTCCCTATTCCAGTTTTGCCACATTTCACACACCTTTATTGTTTTAAAAGTAGGAGTTCTATAGTTTTAGTTTTTGTTTCTACTGATGAGGTTTACATTTACCGGAAAAGAATATCTTGGCAATATTTAAAAGGCTAAGTTGTCAGCAGATGTTAATAAAATTTCCTTACACAGAACTTTTAAAGTAATTGTGAAGTTTGTTCCCCTAGGAAAGTCATGCTCATGGGTCCAGTGCAGTGGTGTGGGAGGCTGATCCTCCGTCTGCAGTGCTGGCATCTCGTGGGCACTGGTTTGAGTCCCAGCTGCTTTGCTCTGTATTCTGTCTCCTTGCTAATGGAGGATGGCCTTACTCTGGTCATTGTGGCCTGTTGGGAAGAGAGGCAGAAGATGAAAGCTTAAAGTCATGCTCATGGAAATAAAGACAGACAGACAAACCTTTTCTCTGCTGCTCAAAGCTTTCCCCTCTTAATACCCTGGCGTGTTTTCTTGCCATGTGTTTTTTCTGTAAACAGTTTTAAAAGTATACCTGTGATTGTAGTTGATGAATTTTGGGTCCTGCTCTTTCAGCTTGGTGTTAATGCAGTCATGTTTTCATTATACTTTAAATTCTTCATAAATATTCATTTTTTTTAAAGATTCACTTTTTTAAAATTGCAACGTCAGATACACAGAGAGGAGGAGAGACAGAGAGGAAGATGTTCTGTTTGATGATTCACTCTCCAAGTAGCCACAACAGCTGGAGCTAAGTCAGTTCGAAGCCAAGAACCTGGAACTTCTTCCAGGTCTCCTAAGCGGGTGCAGGGTTGCAAGGCTTTGGGCCATCCTCGACTGCTTTCCCAGGCCACAAGCAGGGAGCTGGATGGGAAACAGAGCTGCTGGGACATGAACCGGCGCCCATATGGGATCCTGGGGCGTTCAAGGTGCGGACTTTAGCCGCTAGGCCACGGCACCGGGCCCCCATAAATATTCTTAATAGTGGCATGATCATCCTTATATTTTGGAACCATCTTAAGTGATACTTCAGTGAAAAACTAATTCAACTGCAAAAGGCAATTTAAAAAGCCTTGGAGTGATATTTACAGCATTTATTTTAAAGTCAGTGAATAGAAAGAGGCTAGTGGGGAGGGGTAGGTGACTCAACCCCTCTTCATCTGCTGATTCTTTTGCTACATGGCTGCAGCAGCCAGAACAGGGCCAGGTCAGCCAGGCGCCAGGGACTCCATTCTAGCTTCTCTGATGAGGGGCATGGAACTGTCGTCTGCTGCCCTCCCAGGCTTGTTCACTGGAAGCTGCGTTGGAAGCAGAGCATATGGGATTGGAACCGGCTTTTGAGACAGAATGCTAGCATTGCATACTAAGGCTCAACCATCTGCACCTTAATGCCATCCCTGACACTGCCCGTGTCTTTTTGAAAAGATCTTTGAGGTTTTCTAGTTTAGCATTCTTGTCATTTGAGTAAACTTAGTAGCTTGCTTGCTTGCTTGCTTGCTTTGCTTCCTTCCTTCCTTAGTGATTGGAGTTCTTCTGGAATAAATAGGATTGTTAAATTCGTATGTAGCTGTGTTTGGCCTATATTGAGAGTTAGGATTTTTTTGAAATCAAGTATTCGAACCATTTTAGACAGCCTAAAGTTTAGCAGATTTATGTAATCAGGTAAGAAAATATTCCAAATAATTAAATCATATGTGGTAGACCTTGTATTTTGGCTCTTTGAAAGTTTAACACTCTGGTTAAAGGGAGTTCTTCTTCTTTAGCATTATTTAATGTAAGAATTTGCTTTTATAAAGATTTCTTCACATACCTAGAAACTTTTAAAGGATTTGTTTATTTTTATTTGAAAGGCAGACTTACAGAGAGAAGCAGAGACAGAGAGACAGAAACCTTCCCTCTAATGGTTCACACCCCAAATGCTGCAATGGCCAAGGCTGAGCTGATCAGGAGCCTGGAGCATCTTCTGGGTTTCCCATTTCAGTGCATGGGCCCTTGGGCTTCAGCCATTCTTTGCTGATTTTTCAGCAGGGACCTGTTCGGAAGTGAAGTAGCCAGGCCACTAAAATTGGCTCCTGTGAGGGAAGCTGATGCTACTGGCAGGCAATTAATGTGCTATGCTACTTGTATCCATAGATGTGTTTATATCTTACTGCTTAATGTATTTTTCTCTTTAAGTTAAAAAAATAAGATATGGTGAAGTTTAATGAAAATTTTATTTCGTGAGGCCATTGAGGGACTTGTTCAGTGGCATTTAAAATGCTGGAATAAATGAACTTTGTTTTCTGCAGAACAAGGAAGGTTGACAAATTGCTTAGCTGTTAGCAATTTCAGAGATTCCAACTGAGGGCTTTAAAAGTTTTGCATGTTTAAAGTATTGGCAGAGGACCTGAAAAATGAAAGAGCAAATGTAGATGAGAAATTAATATATTAGTGTTCTGAAAGGGGAAGGGCGTTTTAACTCATCGGTGAGGGAAAGTAGGAGAGATGGGAGATGAAGAATGACGGAAAAAAGAGTCACTCAGGTTTCTGCTGTGGATTCTGAAATTGCTAGTTTGGAAAGGCAAATAAGCTCAAGGAGAAGGGTGAATAATGCCAGCTTAGATGATAAGGATATGGATTGATTTAGTTAATAACAACAGTTTTTTTAACATGTATTTTTATTGCATTTCATTTTTTTTAAATTAAGTACATTGCATTATGTGATACATTTTTTATGCACTGGGATTCCCCCCGCCCCTCCCCACACCCTCCCCCCACGGCGGATTGCTCCACCTTGTTGCATTTCCATAGTTCAAATTCAGTTGACATTCTTTCATTGGAGGTATTTACCAAGCATAAAGTCCAGCATCTTGTTGTCCTGGTAAGTTCAATGGTTTCTTGGTGAGATCATCTCTGGTCTGAAGGCAGAGCCGGAGAGAGACTGGTTGATAGACCAAAATAACAGTCCTTGGTTAGAGCTCTCTTGGGGCTGGTGCTGTGGCAAAGGCGGCTAGTGATCCATCTGTGGTACTGGCATCCTGTATGGGCTCTGGTTCATTGTTCTGCGTGATCTAAATCCATCCAGTTCCCTGCTTAGGACCTTGGAAAGCAGCAGAGGATGGCCGATGTCAGTGGGCTCTGCACCCGTATGGGAGACCCAAAAGAAGCTTCTGGCTTTTGATTGGCTCAGTTTTGGGTATTGCAGCCATTTGGAGGGTGAGCCACCAGATGAACATCTCTTTCTGTCTCTTTCTGTAAATTATCTTAAAAAATATGTCTTTAGTTAAAACAATAAATTTTGAACCTTTATGTGTAGTTGGATGTCTTGAGGGCAGTTTCTGCAGAATTGACACACAGCTGGTACGTGTGTAAAAGGATGTCTTAGTGTGTTGGTTGAGGGGTTGAATGAGAAATGGCCTAATGGAAGTTGTATCTAAGGAAGAAGAGTAACTTTAAGAATGTTATGTATTTTGGGCCTGGTGCAATGGCTCTGTAGCTAAATCCTTGCCTTGCAAATACTGGGATCCCACATGGGTGCTGGTTTGTTTCCTGACTGCTCTACTTCTGGTCCAGCTCCTTATTTGTAGCCTGGGAAAGCAGTCAAGGATTGCCCAAAGCCTTGGGACCCTATGATTGGCTCAGCTCCAGCCATTGCAGCCACTTGGAGAGTGAACTGGCGGGTAGATCTTTCTCTCTGTATTTCCTTCTTTGTGTATATCTGACTTTCCAATAAAAAGGTAAAATAAATCTTAAGAAAAAAGAATGTTATATATTTTGTGCTATTTGCCTTAAAGATCAAAATTTTCAATTCTGTTTAATATACAGGTGTAATTCTCTAAAAATCATTGAATAATAAAACTTGTACTCTTAAGACTGGAAACAGAAGAAAATAAGTTTTGTCTCTAAGTATTTTTTTTTCTGCAAATACTCAGTAAATACTGCACTAGACAGATTAGCAACTTTCTTATAAGCTCAGGTGGTAAATGTTTTAAATTTGGGCCATGTATGTTTTCAGATTTGAATTATTTGTGTGTTTTTCCCAACAGCTATTTGAAACTGTTAAAATCATTTTTATCTTTTGGAGTCCGTAAAGCAGGCTGTGGGTTAGATTTGGCATGTAGCTGAAATTTGTCACTCCCATGTCCAAACTTTTTTTTTTCCAGACATTTGATTGTTTCATTATTATTTCAATGGTTTTTATTGTTAAAATATTACATATTTTTTAAAGGGAGCCTAGGGTTTCTTGACACAAGATTCTAGTCACAGTTTTGGACAAAAATACTAGATTCTGAGAATTTGTATAAAAGATTGAGTTGAAAAAAATGGTTTAGTCATATTACAGATGTTGTTTCTAAGTTTATTGGGATGGCAACAGCTTTCAGGATTGTTTTTAAGGGCTGTGTAAGACCAGTGATGTTAGATATACAGGTTAGTAAGTTTTTGTCGAAGTATGCTTTGGTCTGTGTTCTGAGGCAGAACCTTGTCTCAGGATCCAAGTGCTTCATCAGTCTTTGTCTCGGTGGAGAGGAACAGGCAGAGCAGAGGAGGGCTGGGAGGGAGCTAGGTTTCTCTCTGGCTTCTGCTGACTTCTGTGACCTTGAACTTCTCTGAACTTTGGTTTTCTCATCCATGAGATTGTAACAGGACTAATTAGATGGTAGCTGAGCTGCTGTTTTTTGTGGACTACTTACATTTCTGAGGTTCTGGCAAAGGACCTTGATTCATATTTGCTTTTCTGTTTGTTCTATTGGCCTTGCCATCCACCTCATTCTGTGTCCACCGATTTCAACTCTGTTCTGGTTTAATTGAAACATGCTAAATTATTGTGAATTGGAAACTGGGGGTTGAGTTTATCAACTATGTTTTAGGAAGAATGCATACAGGAAAAACTGATACCTTCTTAAAATCAAATATTTTGTTAAAGAAGACTTTATTAGGAATACATAGTATGAGACTATTTTTGGTACCAAAGGCAATATAGTAGTAAGTAGCTTACTGATTCATAGCACACTCAATTTATTCATAAAGCAGAATTAAAGAGTTTTAAGATTTATTTTCATATGAAAGAGTTATGGAGAGGGAGAGACAGATCTTTTATTTTTGTTTAAAATTTAAAAAAAGGGCCCAGCGGCGTGGCCTAGCGGCTTAAGTCCTTGCCTTCAATACCCCGGGATCCCACATGGGCGCCGGTTCTAATCCTGGTGGCGCCACTTCCCATCAAGCTCCCTGCTTGTGGCCTGGGAAAGCAGTTGAGGACGACCCAATGCATTGGGACACTGCACCTGCGTGGGAGACCCGGAAGAGGTTCCAGGTTCCCGGCTTTGGATCGGCGCACACCGGCCCATTGCGGCTCACGGCTCACTTGGGGAGTGACTCATTGGACGGAAGATCTTCCTCTCTGTCTCTCCTCCTCTGTGTATATCTGGCTGTAATAAAAAAATGAATAAATCTTTAAAAAAAATTTAAAAAAATATGTTTTTTTTGTTGCAAAGTTAGATATGCAGAGAGGAGGAGAGACAGAGAGGAAGATGTTCCATCTGATGATTCACTCCCTAAGTGGCCACAATGACTGGTGCTGCGCCAATCTGAACCAGGAGCCAGGAACTTCCTCCAGTGCAGGGTCCCAAGGCTTTGGGTCATCCTGGACTACTTTCCCAGGCCACAAGCAGGGAGCTGGATGGGAAGTGGAGCTGCCGGAATTAGAACCTAGGATCCCATATGGGATCCCGGCACGTTCAAGGCAGGGACTTTGGCTGCTAAGCTACGGCGCTGGGCCGTGTTTTAAATTTTTATTTTGCGTGTTAGAGTTCCATTGGCTCAGGGGTTTCTTCCCTTTCTACCCAAGAGTTTTCTTCTGCTGGTTCACTGCACAAATGACCTCAAAGGCCGAAGCTGGAAGCCAGAAGCTTCCTCTGGGTCTTCCACTTGGATGCATATATAGCAGGGCCCAAGCACTTGGGCTATTATCAGCTGTTTTCCCAGGCCATTAGCAGGGAACTGGATTGGAAATGGTATAAATGAATTCAAACCAGAGCCCATATGGGAAGGAAACGCTGCAGGCAGAGGCCCAAGGTGCTATGCGATGGTGGTGACCTTTGGAATAAATTCTTGGCATGGATTACTATAGGTGTCAAGGGTGGTAAACTTTTAAAAAATTCAGTCTTTAGCTTTGTTGTTTTTTTTTCCTGGTTCTTTGGACTCTTAAAATAACTGAACTTTTTTTTCTTAAAACTAGTATTAGGGGGAAATTTTTATATTAGAAATTAAATTAATACTATACTTTTGAGCATGCATAGTTTTCAGAATAAACTTTTACTGAATACTTGTGTATACTTAAAGTTTTAAGTCAGTATAACTGTGTTTAAGGATGAATGCTATTTGTCGTATCCATGAGCTTGTGTCTGTTTCTGCTGTTTTTTAAAGTTTATAGAATAATATTTAAACCAAAGGTCTTACAAACTTGTAAGCCAAGATTCTTCTAAGGCCCATTGTTTCTCTTAGCTAGTGAAAATAGTACTGTCTGGCTTTGTAGTGAAAGATTGAGAGGTCATAAAGCAACAGAAGGAACCTTAGGAGGGTAGGGTTCTTCCCGTCCACTCCAGAGCTGGCCAGGAGCTTTTGCGCAGGCATTGAGTTACTTTGGAGAGGCAGTCATGGAGATGGAAAGGGGTGATTGTAAGGTTTTACAGAAGTGGAAGTAATTGTTCACAACAGTTAGGTACTGAAAGGCAATAGAAAACATTGAGGAATCTAACACATAGGTTAATTTTCTATTTAAAAACTTGATATTTGTATATATGTGTATATGTTTTGAAAAATTCCAAATTTGGAATGAAAGAAATAGCACTGAAAGTTATCAATATATAAACATGTTTATTAAGTATAATGTGTATACTTAGTACTTCCCCTTGTTTGGACTTTACATCATGTTGTTAGAAATTCATAACTGAAAATGCTTATTTTATGAGGGATGTGTAGTTTAAAACATATGCATCATTATATAATTAAATGCTTTTTTGAAACATTATGTTACTATTGGGATTTGAGACATTTGAAAACACCTTCTTAGGTGAGTTAATGCACTGTAACTGTTTAATTGCAGATGTTTTCCCACACTGATGGGCAGCTAACTGAGGCAGTGCTATCCAGGAGAGTCAACTCTAAATTACCTGCGGTAATGGGAAGCAACAATGCATGGATAATCCTGGAACAAAACATTTTATACATCTGTCACAAAACACTTTAAACACTGTCATCTGTTGTGGCCTGAGCGTGTGCTTGGGTTCTTGAGAGCCACGTGGGAGTGGGGCTTAGGCTGCAGAGCCGCTCAAATCACTACGGTCATGACAAAGCAGCAAGAGATGTCCTGTCGGAAGCCTGGGTTTGGCAGTTTGGCTGAAGTGTCATGGGGGGAGCTTGCAGCATGTGAGACCAGCTTGGAAATAGAGGTGAAAGGATGGGACACTAACAAGGGTGGTAGGAAAGTGGGTCTTTAAATTCTACACAGTTGGAGTGCTATTTTACGATGCAATTTTTAATAGGAGCTGTAGTAAATGAAAGTAGTATTAATAGCAATGTGTTTGCATTGGTTTTGTCTTTGCTAGTGAACACACATTTTTTTTATTTGCCACAGGTGAGTGCTATTGAGGCTTCTTAAAGTAGGCTTATTGTCAAAATAACTGTTAATTTTAGAAAGCTAGCATAAATTGGAAATAGCTTAAAATTGTTTCCCGAAATATCAATGAATTTGTAATTTTAAAACAACAATGTATATTACTTTTATAGTATCAAAGAATATAATGATGGCAAAGACAATAGTGATTATTTAAAACTGCATTTGATTGATGAGAAACAGACTTCTTAATTTAAAAATACATTAGGGCAGGTTCGGAGAATCAAGATGGCGGAATAGGGTAAGGACACGTTTATACAGACGGAAAAACATTTAATCAGGATGAAGCAGAGAGGACATATTTCAGGTTGTAGGAAAGGACAGAACAACAGTAGAGGGATACCTGGAGACTGACAGACACAGGAAAGCAGCGGACACAGCAGTGTGGTGTTGCAGTGACTGATACTCCAGCAGAATTCAGCTAACAGCGATCTGAACTCCACCAGCAGCCATAACTCCACCAGCAACCAGGTGGGAAGGGACTTTCACTGGGAGCTCGGGAGGTGAACCCAGACAAAGATCTGTCTGTCCTGCTGGTCCATTTGATTTGACCAGCAGCAGAGACAGAGCAGCAGATCTCAGATGGGCAGTGCAAGAACAGGGCGAATTTCACAGCCCGGTCAGCTGCTTAGAACTGAATTGGGCACCATTTTGCTTATGGAGGCAAAGGCAAGGGAAAGGACAGAGCATGCGCTGAGCTGGGAGTGAGCTCATTTCTAACTCGGTGAACTTCAGCAACGTGGCATTCTACGGGTTCCACCCAGGACAGGTCTGGGTAGCCCTCGGATCTGACGGCCAGCATATCAAGAACCTTAGTGGTGGTACGTCAGGCGCCATTTTGGGCACTGTGGCAATAGCTTTGGGACTGCAGGAGACAACAGTGAACTGCGCAAGTGCTGAGCTTGGGAACTTGCTGAGTTCTTGTGGATTGCACTGGTCCCGCAGGAAAATAATACTGACTGTGGCATCGTACGGATCAAAATAGGTCTGTGTGGCACTCATACCTGACGTCCAACAGGTTCCTAAAATATCAGTACCACCAGCAACCTAATTATATAGGACACCTGGTGTCTCTAATCCTGGGACCTGCTCCAGCCGGAAGTGGAGAAAGGTTGCAGAGACAACAGTGCAGCCTCAGCATAGTATCACAGGAGGTGGAGAGAGGTGAGCCAGGAGCTGGGGCTGTGGAGACCACAGTGGAAATCTGACATAAGAACCCAGACCTGGAACTTGCTGGAGGTTGTAGCACAAGTGGCTGCAAGCACAAAGTGTGTACCAACTGCAACAAGTAAAATCGCATTGTAGACCTGTGGGTAACACAGCTTAGAAACCTGCCCCAAGGAGAAGACTCTGCTAACCAGAAGTACAATCATCAAGAGCAAAAGAAGAGACAAAGACACAATGAATATTGCCGAAACCTACCCTGCAAGGGAGCAAAACCCTATGTCAACCTCAGAGTTAACTGAGGAAGACATCGAGAAAATGGGGCACACAGACTCCATAAGACTCATTTTAAAGATTCTGATCAACAATGAGAAGCTCATGCAAGAGTTCAAAGAATTTAAGGAAACAATAAAGCAAATCAAGGCTGATATATCAGAAATCAAGAACACAGTGGAGCAAATTAAGAGTACAGTGGAGAGTCTCCAAAACAGAATGAAGCAAGCAGAAGAAAGAATCTCAGAATTGGAAGGTATTTCCTGTCACCAGGGGGAAGCAAACAAAAAGCTGGAAGCAGAGCTGGATCAGGCCAAAAAAAGTATTCAAGAATTGAAAGACACTATTACGAGGCCAAATCTAAGAGTTATGGGAGTCCCAGAAGGTGCAGAAAGAGAAGCTGAGTTTGCAAATGTATTTAATGAAATAATAAAGGAAAATTTCCCTAATCTGGAGAATTGAGAAACAAGATCCAGGAGGGGCACAGGACTCCCAACAGGCTTGACCAAACACAATCTTCACCAAGACACATGATAATCAAGGTCTCTTCAATCGAACATAAGGAAAAGATCCTTACATGTGCACGTGAAAAAAATCAATTGACATATAAAGGAATGCCAATCAGCTCACAGGAGATCTCTCACAGGAAACTCTACAGGCAAGAAGAGAATGGAGTGACATATTCCAGATTCTAAAAGAAAAAAATTGTCGGCCCAGGATAACATATCCAGCAAAGCTTTCTTTTATGTTTGAAAATGAAATAAAATTCTTGCACAGCAAAGAAAAGTTAAAAGAATTTGCCTCTTCCAAACCTGCCCTACAAATGATACTTCAAAATGTTCTCTTGACAGAGAAGAAGAATAGCACCTATCAAAACCAAAGGCAAATGGGAAGAACATCCCACTAAAATGACAACAGAAGACTAAACCAATGAACAACCCATTCCAAATGACAGGACCAACGTAACACCCATGTATATTAAACTGAACGTAAATGGCTTAAGCTCAATCAAATGTCATTGATTGGTAGACTGGATTAAAAAAACAAAACCCATCTATTTGTTGTCTAGAAGAGACACATTTCACCAACAAAAATCAGTGGAAACTGTATCACATGGGTTTTGTTGTTTTCTGTTAGTTTCATCTCTTCAAAACACTTCCTTCTGGTTAAATCATTCAATGACTCGTAGATCATGCAGTGGCATCATTTTCTTCAAGAAGGTTCTTGATTTTCATTTCTTCAGCTACGCATTAGTCATTTAATAGCATGTTATTTAACTTCTTGGTGTTGTTAATTTCTTTTTTCTCCCGGATGTTGATTTTGTTTTGTGGCTCTTCATTTAAGGGGATGTACAGTAGTTGTGCAATGGAGACTGTCATGTCTAGTAACATGTCATTTAACTTCATGGCACTGTAAATTTCCTCTTTTCTTTCTATTGTTGATTTTGTATTATGACTTTTCATTGAAGGTGGTGTACAGTAGCTGTGAAATGGAGACTAACATCCAGATGTGAGGATGCAGTGTAGTATGCATTTCTGCTTCCAGACAAAGATGGACTTACAATGAAACTGTTTACTATATCTTGACAATAGGATTCTGGACTCTCTGCCATTGTCCATGACCGCAATGATGAACATATGACTGAGTATGAAGAACTATATGTTAGTAATGATATAGAGGAACTGGGGGGGAGGGATCTGGGGAGGGGATAAGGGAATATGGAACTGTATTATAAAAGGATAATAATAATAAAATGTAAAAAAAGAAAAATAAAAAAAAATACATTGGGGCAGCTTCATTAAATTTCCCAAACTAAATACCTGTGATGAATGTTAAAGCTGGGTGGTAGTTGCAAGGGATTTTTCTTTACATTATTCTGTTACATTTAATTATGGCTATATTTTGTATTAGAAAAAGCGCTAAAAAATTGAAGTAAGTGTTGCTGTGAAACCTCATTATCTTCTGGACCAAATGGTCCTTTTCTATCTGTAAAAGAGATTTACTGTTCTGTCATTGTTAAACTTGATGTAAAACTTAGCCATTTCAAGCATATGTTTGATGATGTTTGTGGTGGCTGTTGCGTGTGGTGGAAGGATGACCAGAATACAAATTACACTCTTGGGTTTCCCTTACTGTATATACCTCCATTACTGTGGGTGTTTAAGATGTTGATGATTCCAAATCGCTCCAGGTGGACAGTGTTGGTGAGATAGATATTAATGTGGAGTTGGCTCTTGAGTTGCCATTTCGGAGTGAATAATGCTTGGGACAGGCTTGTTACAGTCCTTTCTATAGAGTGGTGGTTCTCAAGGAGCTGTTAGGCAATGTCTCACATTTTTGACTGTCACAAGTTAGAATGGAGAAATGATTCAGGTAAGACTTCTGGATGCTTCTGTGGGATCCAGCAGTGCTTGGTACAGCCCCCTACATCCAAAAACCAGGGGGCCCAAAATGTCCATTCAAATTCCAGTTTGCCCTAAATTCGGAATTGTGTTGTGGTTGATCAAGTCTGCATTCTTACGGCTTCCTTCTGAATAAGTGAAGTGCATTTCAGAAAGCTGACGACCATGAAAACTGCCTTACACAAGGAGTGTGCTCTCAGCTTCTTTTGGTCGGATGTGGACCAGTTAGATAAAAATGTAATAACCCTATTTTTTTCTTTTTTTGGCTTGCTTACAGTTGGCAAAAATATGAAATAATGCAATTAATTTTTACTTTCTTGATCTTAAAAATTAAAGTTTAAAATCACTAATATGCAGGGTTTTTATATTAGTTCTTTTAAGCAGTTTGAAATGAATGATAATCCCATAGTTTACCCAATAGGCACAGAATAAGTACACACAGTGTATTTGAAGTGACAAACTTACTATTTTTAAAGAGTTATTAATTTTTATCTGACAGGCAGATTTTACAGAGAGAAGATAGTTTTCTTCCGTCTGTTGGTTCACTTCCCAAATGACCGTAAAGGCCAGAGCTGAGCTGATCCAAAGCTGGGTTACCAGGAGCTTCTTCCCAGTTGCCGTGTGCGTGCAGCAGCTCAAGCACTTGGGCAGTCCTCTGCTGCTTTTGTGGCGTGTCAGCAGAGAGGTGGATTGAAAGTAGAGCAGCTGAAACATGAACCAGCATCTAAATGGGTTGCTGGTGCTGCAGGTGGAGGATTAACTTACCATGCCACCACATCAGGGCCCCACGCTTACTATTTTGATCAGTTTTTAATTGGGTTTAGAAATTTGCTGTGAAATATATTTTATTAACTTTTAAGATCTCTTGATTGAGAGGAAAAAGGTTTTGAATTGGATCTGAGTTTACTTTTGTTATATGACAAGGATAGATGATCATTTTTAATATTTCTTAAAATGATATTTCAGTAGTGGCAAGATGGTTATTTCTTTCCATTGTTGTTGTCTGCCTCTCTGATAAACTAGCAGAAAAACAAAACTACCTGCTTCTGCTTGACAGCAGTGTTGGTAAAGATGGGAAGAATTTTACTGAAGTGTTTTTTTAAAAAACTGACTTCAACCCTTAGGGGGAAAACACTTTCCATTTTACATAGTACATAATTCATAGATACAGAGATACAGGGGTGTTTGGAAACTTCATGCAAATGAAACTAAAGGAAATTTATTCTGGTGCAGAAATATTTTTTGAAGTCTGTAGATAATTTTTTATACATTTTTCATGAACTCTTATCCCTTCACGCATGAATTTTCAATATTTCACACTGAATAAGCATCTTTAAATTATTTTGGAAAGATTTATTTATTTTAAAGGTTCAAAACTTAAGTTTTTAAAGGATTTATTTGAAAGGCATAATTAGAGAGGGAGAGACAGAGAAAGACCTTCAGTTGGCTGGGTCACTCCCCAAATGGTTGCAGTGACTGAAGTTGGGCCAGGCCAAAGCTGGGAAGCAGGCGGCTCATCCAGGTCTCCCACATGGGTGACGAGCCTTACACACTGTCTTCCTGTGGATTTTGGCTGTTAGCAGGGAGTTGAATCAGAAGTGGAGCAGCTGCAATTCCAAACGGTGGTCATATGGGTTACCAGCATCCCAGGCTATGCCACAGCACAGCCCTCTCCCATTTCCTAAACGAGGATGTTTAAAAAGCAGGAATTATATTCATAGGTTATTTTAAAAATATAACCAACTTAGTCATTGGTATCATCATAGTCATATTATGTTAAATTTTTAGAAGTGTATTCATTTTCACTTAATTGAAAGGCAGGGAGAGATCTTCCATTAACAGCTTCATTCCTCAAGTACTTGCAAGATCTGGATCAGGCCACACTGGAACCATCACTTGCCGCCTCTCAAAATGTACCGGCAAGCAGTTGGATCAGAAGCTGAGGAGTGGGAACTCCAACCTGGTATTCCAGAATAGGATATGGGATTCAAACTGAGGCGTCAACTGCTGTGCCACAGCTCCCCTACAATCCCCGGCAGTGAATTTGTCGTGGGGTCTTTGTGTGACTACCTTTGTCTGCTGTTGTAGGATGAACGTATCCGTAGGAAAGGAAGCAGGTGAGCAGCGCTGACTGTTCAGTTGTAGAAGCTTAGGAAAACTGAGTTTCAAGTTTGTGTTTTTTAAAGCAATACTTTAAAAATTATTTTATTTTATTTTACTTTATTTGAGAGACTGTTAAACTTCCATCCATTGGTTTGTTCTCCAAATGCACACAGTAGCCAGGCTGTTCTGGGTCACAGCCTAGAGTCCCGAACTCGTTGCTATCACATGTTGGTTGCAGGGTCTGAACTGTCCTTGAACTGTCATCCGCTGTCTGTTAATGAAAGCTGAACTTGGCGGCCAGGGATCTGGGAGTCTGAAGAAGAGTCCTGTGCCAAATGCCCGATCCGGAATTGGGTTTTCATATCATACATAATGTTTTTTGTTTTTGTTTTAACCAACCATTAAAAAAATACACACTACTTTTAGCTTGTGAGATGTAAAAGTCAGGTGACCGTCTGGATTTGGTCTGTGGGCTGTGCTTTGCCAACCCTTGCATTAGCCTAAGAATAAATTCCATACTCCAGAAGGAGAAAATTGAGCACACATAACTGAGTATAAGCAGGCAGTGTTAAATTCTGGGTATTGTAAGCAGCTGTGTTCTGGTTATCAGCCCTGTTCATTTTGTGTTGTGTCTTTGTGTATTGTATTTTACAGACAGTTGATATTCATAAAGAAAAAGTTGCAAGAAGAGAAATTGGAATTTTGACTACCAATAAAAACACTTCAAGGACACATAAGATTATTGCTCCAGCCAACCTTGAACGGCCAGTTCGTTATATTAGAAAACCTATTGACTATACTCTTCTAGATGACATTGGCCATGGCGTAAAGGTAGGTGTCGTTGTTGTCAAGCTGCTTGAAGCAGTAGCCCGTGGTGGAAGTAACTCTAGTGTGTCCAGCTTTGCTCTCTCCTTTCCCAGAGGACCGTCTTGACTGGGCGTGATTGTGAAGATTGCTTCCTGTCCTAACTTAGCCTTCTTGCTTTTGCTTCGTGCTGTTCTCTCAAGTTTGAAGCAGTCATCTTAGAGCAGATTGCATTTGCTTAATTACCTTACCTCATATAGATTAAGTAAATGTGGAGAAGTCTTTGGATTTTTTTAATGACTTAATGACTGATTAAAAATTATTCAACATGTTGTTAAAGTGAATGTGATTACCTTATCTCGGTATATCAGCAGACTTTGGCATCAATTTTCCAAAGCAGCATATAGTAATAAATATGTGATTTGAATTTCTGAAAAATAATTTCATCAGTATTTGGGATGAGAATAGTGTAGCTACTCAATTGCTTTTGAGTAAGTGGCCATTGTACATTTTGGCTGTGTTTTATGGTGTGCTTGAATGTCTGGTGTTTCTATATAAAATATTATAATTAGCACTGAGAAATGTGCATTAATACTTAAGCTATTCATATATTTGGATAAATATTAAGTTATCTGAAGCTTGTATCTAATCAGTCATTTGAAAGACAGTTAGTTGCCAAATGGGACTTTGAATGAATATTATATATGCCTATAATGAAATTGTAGAATTCGTACAGTAGACTTTTTAATAGTTTGTTTCATTTTTGATGATGTTTACATAGTTAAGAATTTTTTTCTAAAGCAAATGTGAGTAAAAACAACATGATGACTTGATATCAAATAAATTGAAAGTTAATGTGTATCTAGCTTAAAAACAGGTCCTGTAAATCCATTAAAATTTTTTTCTTAGAGTTTAGGTACAACCATTGTTATCTGAAATTTGGTATTTAACTTTATAATTGATACGTACATGCATTTAGATTACTGTTCTAACTAGAGCCTGTTGAAAAGGATGTATAATTGGATAGTTAATTAATGACTGGAATTTATTCTAGCGTGGGAAAATTTGTTCAAGGCTAACAACTGCTAGTAGAACATTAGGATGGTGCCAGGATCTAATTCCAGAACGATACTTACGTGTTACAAACCTCACAGTTGTGTTTGCCTGTTTCTGCAGGGAAAAGGTGCCTCTCTTTCCATGTTCAGCCCTCACAGTCACATGTTACTCTTTTAGGACCCCATAGTCTCTTCATTGAACTTGCAGTGTGTAAGGGTCACTAATATGAAGACATCTTTAGTAGCATTACGTTTTTGAATGAAACAGTGTCTTAAGTAATTTCATTCAGGAAACTCCTGTTCATGACACATTCTGCTTTAACCACTCTTTCTATGATCTACTGAAACATTATTTTGTTAATGCCAAATGCTTAACTTGTTTTTTTTTTCTTTTGGTTTTTTTTTTCCTTTCTCTTCACATCCTGAAGTTCCAACTAACCTTTCAATGCTTTTTTTCCTTACCTCTTTTATTTGCTCCATTTATGCATTAAGTGGTTGCTTAGATTTAAGGTAAGAGATTCCAGGGCTGGATTTCCATTCTTTGTTCTTATATAGAATATTACATACGGGGAGTAACTAGATGTTAGGTCCTTGGCCTTTTAAAGCCAACACATAATTCCTCCTTTTTATTGTAATTTTTTTGTCATCCAAGTTCATGCTGTGTCTTCATGTTCTTTGAAGGCAGATGTTTCTGTCTTGTTCACACTCTATTCTTTGTGTGGAAAGCATTAAATGCTTTGTAAATATTTTTTCAGTGAATGGTCATTTTGCAATATTACTATATTTTGTGGAACAGTAACATAAGTTATCCATAATAAAATGCTTCAAAATAAAATTATCTGAGTGTTCTAAATAGAATAATTTTGTTTTAGATTGGAGTGCAGAATAATGTGTCTCACTAACTCCTCCCCCTGTGTAATAGCCTTTTTATTCTATAAATGGTGTGCTTTATTTACCCTGTGGACAACTGTCATTTTCTTCTGACTTTTATTGTGAAGAAATTGAAAAGCAGAAAATACTTTGCTTTTTGAAAGTTGCAGTATCATGTGTTTTGATAAAAATTGATCTTTAACAAGTAACCATAAGATATAGATTTCATATAAATTCACTGTAAGAACTTTTAAAGATAACAATATATATAAAACATCAGAAGTTCAAGATAATTTTTAATACAAGAATTGCAGTTTCTGTGGTTGCTGTAGCTATTTTGGAGGATTAATGGTAAGGAAATATATATATATTAAAAGATTTATTTATTTTTATTAGAAAATGATATTTATAGAGAGAAGGAGAGAGATCTTTCATCTGCTGGTTCACTGCCCAAATGGCTGCAACAGCCAGAGCTGAGCCACTCTGAGGCCAGGAGCCAGAAGCTTCTTCTGGATCTCCCGTGTGGGCGCAGGGTCCCAAGGACTTGAGCATTTTCTGCTTCTTTCCCAGTCCATAAGCAAAAAAGCTGGATGGGAGGTGGAGCAGCAGGACTAGAACTGGTGCCCACATGGGGTGCTGACACTGCAAGGGAGGACTAGCCTGCTGAACCACCATGCTGGCCCCATCAATTATATTTTTTTCTAAACTTGCAATTTTTATCTTGAAGGCAAAGGAGGAGAGATGTTTTTTATCCTCTGGTTCCCTCCCCAAAAGCCTGCAATAGCTGAGCTGGGTCAGGAGCTTGGAATTCACTCTGGGTCTCCAGTGTTGTGGAGAACCATGCTTGAACCAACACTGCTGCTTTCTAGGGTGCACAGAAGCAGGGATCTGGAATTCCAAGTTGAGATGGGACCTGAACCCATAATAACAGGCACATATTGTGCTGTGCCAAGTGCCTGCTCCTCAAATAGAATATTACTGAAATGACTGTCTTCAAATTTTTTCTTCTTTTTAAAAAAAGATAATTGACTAGTCTGCATTGGACTAATAATTGAAAAAAGTATTAACATTTAATTTCTTTGAAAGAGAGAGAGAGTGATCTTCCATCTGCTGGTTTATTCTGCAAATACTTAACAGCCGGGACTGTCCAGGCTGAATGAAACCAGGAGCTGTCAAGTCAGTCTGGGTCTTCCATGTGGATGGCAGGAACCCAGGTACTTGAGCCAACACTGCTCCTTTCGAGGATGCGCGTTAACAGAAAGCTGGAATTGGAAGCAGAGCTGGAAACCACACAGTCTGATTTGGGATGCAAGCTTCTCAGGCAGCGTTGTAGCCACCTTATCACATATCTGCTCTCTTTTATCATGCTGGTTTTGTTTTAAATTATTTCTGATGCTTTGTTTACCATATCTTCAGTGTGGAAGATGACAATATGACTGAGTTTTGATTCATTGCCTGTTAACCATGGACAGAGACATTGGAATTGTGGGGAAATTCTTTTGCTTGAAATAGGATTACATTGAACCAACATAAAGCCAAGCTTTTCTCTATTTTTTTCTGAAGTCTGTGTTCAAATTTTGACTGTTGATGAGTTAACCAAGCTCTGCTACCATGTTCATTTCATGCAGACCTTGGGATGATTTCTTCTTGACCTTCCTGAATTTAGCAGGTAGGCCCAAGTGAGGGACTCATGGAAAGATCTAATAAAGAATCAAACCTAGATAAGATCTCTTAATTTCTTGGTTCTTTGTTTATTTTTTAAGATTTACTGATTTACTTGAAAATGAGAGAGGAAGAGACTGAGAGCTTCCATCTGCTGCTTCACTGCCCAAATGACTGTGTAGGCCAGAGCTGTGCTGTTCCAAAGCCAGGATCTCAGTGCAGGTGCAGCGGAGGCCACCCTCTGCTGCTTTCCCAGGCTGTAAGCAGGGAGATGGATTGGAAATACAGCAACCTGTGTCTTGAACCGGCATCCTTATGGGGTGTAGGTTTTGCCAGCAGCAGCTTTATCAGCTGCTACAATGCTGGCCTCAACATCTTTGTTCGGCATCACGAGCCTCCCTGAAGTGTGGCTCTCTGTTATTGGTCCTGTGTTGTATACACGTGGTAGGTAAGGAACTAGAATATGCAAATGCTGTGCCTTTCTTCTCATCCCTTTTTGAGAATGTACATCCTCGTTATACACTTGTAGCATGTAGTCAGTAAATTGGGGCAAAGTAGAAGAAAGTGGGGAAAAAACTAAGTAGTTACCTGTTTCTACCTTTGCATGCTTGTGATAAGTATTAAATTAGTGGTTTTATGTTCCGGTGAGCAGGGCAGCAGTACATACCAGTACAGTGGTTTCTCAGCGGAGTTTGCAACCTATGGATTCTGTCAAGTGGTTGATAGTGTTACAGATTCTTTATCCTCATTTTAATTAGGGTGACTGAGTAAACAATTTTGAAATTTAAACCATATGTGGGATCTAATCATTTTTTTTCAGTTCTTTATATGCTTTCATTTTGCTCCTATTGCTGTCAATTTTTTGATGCTTTTTAGTCAAACTGTTAACAAAATCACCACCATACTGTGGTACCAGACATATCAGGTTCAACTCAAGAGTGACTTCATTTTTAAAAGTTTAATTATTTATAAATACACAAACTTGAGAGAGAGACTGACTTAGAGACAGCTCTAGTCAGTCATTGGTTCACTCCCCAGGTGCCCTCAGTTGCTGAGGCTGGCTGGGGCTGGAATGCAGGCCACCTCTGGGTAACCTGGCTGTTTGAGCCATCATCATCTTTGCCTCCAGGATGTGTTTTGATGGGAAGCCGGAGTTAAGTGATGAAGCTGGGAATTGAACCTAGGCATGCTGATGTGGGATACTGGCATTTTAACTGCTAGGTTAAATACCTGCTCCTGGAGGGGTTTTAATATGAACTGAGGCCCTCCATAGAAAAGTGGAGTATACCTTTAATAGGGGTTCCCTTTCTCCACACTGTATTTTAATAATGTTTCAAGACTCTGTTATTGACTTGATATGATATGTATTTGTAATGGATTTTAAAATTGAAAGCAATAAAGCTATTACTAATGAAGCTAAGCTTAAGTATTTTCAAAATATGCATGATGAACTTCTGTTGCTGAAGGACTATACTATTGTAATAATATAGGGAAAAGCAGTAGGGGGCATGGGGATGGGGAGAGTGGAAGATGAAATCCCTGAGCCTAGGGAACTGTATCCTGAAAGAGAAATTTTCGGGCCCTGGTGCACTAGCCTGGTAGCTTAAGTCCTTGCCTTGCACGTGCCTGGGATCTCAAATGGATGCTGGTTCTAATGTCAGTTGCCCCGCTTCCCATTCAGCTCCCTGCTTGTGTCCTGCGAAAGCAGTCCAGGATGGCCCAAAGCCTTTGGTAGGAGACCTGGAAAAAGCTCCTTGCTCCTGGTTCCTGGCTTTGGATTGGCTCAGTTCCGGCCGTTGTGGTCACTTGGGGAGTGAATTAATGGATGGAAGATCTTTGTCTCTCTCGCCTCTCTGTATATCTGTATGACTTTCCAATAAAAATAAATAAATCTTTAAAAATATGGAAATTTTAGAAAGTTAAGAAAAAGAAGGTAATGATTTCTTTGGCTAGTGTTTGGTCTGGTATTTGAGCTGCTGCTTAGGGCCCAGTTACACATTGGGGTACCTGCCTTTGACTTCTGACCCTAGCTGTTGGTGCTAGCTTCCTACTGATGCAGCCCCGGGAGACGGCTGTGGTGGCTCAAATAATAGGGTCCTTGTAAGCCACGGAGGACACCAGGATTGAATTTGTAGCTCCTGGTTCCAGCTCCTAATCTATCTGACGTTTAATAAATAGATAAGCAGATGGACCCAATGTCTGAAAAAAGGAAAAGAAATAAAGAAGTGAAGACCTTTGGTTTGATCTGCTCACATAGGATCATTATGTTTGGTGGAACATTGTCCAGGAATATTTTGAATAATTACAGTTAAGATTAAAAGTTTATTTTACAACTAGCAGTACTATATAACACTTAAAAATTTTGTATAGATGTTGAAAACCCATAATTTAACAACATGTAAAAGATGATAGAAGATTTTCACTTGAAAATGCTTGCACAAGTGTTTGTCATTCCCTACAGAAGCAGGATAAATTTCCTGTTTCTTGCTTTGAGTTAAACCTGGAGGTTTTACTCATAAACATTGATTTACCACAACACTTGGAGGAAAATGTGTAGTGCCAGCAACCTTTAGGTGACTCATCTGTTTTTGCCTGTCAGTTCTAACATTGAGTCATGAGTTCTGTTTTGGCAAAAAGCAGTTGTTGGAACCTGTTTTCAAAAATCAAGCGAAAGTTTCTTTCCTTAGTCCTCTTATTTACTACTTAAATGTGTGCGCGCGGACACACACACACACACACACACACACACACACACACACACTTCCCCATCCCCCCATCCCATCCACCCCTCCCCACTGTTTATCTTCCCTGTTCTGTCAAATCTTTTGGTCCTTATCTCTTACTCTGTTTTCTCTGTATGGATTGTTTTAGGACCCATTGCTCCTTTGCCTTTTCAGGCCTCTTAATAGCAATTTTACTTCTGTCATAATTTTATACTCTTGATTTCTGGTCTCAGCTTTGATTTCCCTCCGTGGGGCCATTGAATAAAAACATTTAAAAACATACTTTGGGTTTCAGAGAGAGTTTCTTAACTGTAGTTATAATATAGATCCTACCTATTATGAAGAAATTTAAAATCAGTTTGTCATTTATACCTGTTTTTACATAAATTAGATATCAGTATTTATGCCATGACAACATATTCGTTGTTTCAGTTGGCATAAAAACATTTCTCACAAATGAAAACTGACTTGAAAAAGTTTTTTATTAGCATTATATAGAGATTGTTTAATATCAATGAAGTATAAAATTTGGTTTGGACATTGTACAGGGGCCCTTGGTTTCTTAAGTGATTTAAATTACACATTCAACCCCATTAATTAAAGACAGTTATACAGATCTTTAAAATAATTTGATTCTTGTGTATTTGATTATACAGATTTTAAGAATAAAGTATCATGAAAATGTTCACCTGATTTTGATTCATAAATAATTTACAGTACATTTTGGATAGGTGCACAGTCATAAATGATACTGCAACTTGAATAAAAGCAACTTACATACGAAAAGCCTAAAGCAAATCAAAGTTGGAAAGCTTTTTAAGTATTTTAGCTATTCCATATATAGAATAAAATTTTCTTCTACTTTCTCTATTCCTGTTCCTTTTCCTTCCTGTTTCCAGCAAATTGATGTAGTTTAGTGGTTGGTCCAATTCTCCTTCATCACGTAAAGTAACTTTGGATTTTGTGTTAATTAAGGTTGAGCTTAAAGGACTTGGTTACCACTTTTGGAGTCTTCTGGTATCAGAAAATAAGCTTTACATTTTAAAGCTATTGATTATTTATAACATTTCTTCTAAAAATTTCCCCAAATATGACTTGATTTACTTGATTTACTAAAAGAGCTTTTGGCCTTTTCATTCTGAGATATAATTAGTGTGCCCTCTGCTTATTGAAGAGAGGGAGTACAAGGACAAGTTCATTTTTATTCTTACTGGATAATCTGTTTGTTTTGTATTTTTTAAAGCATCAGCAAAAGAAATGGTTCACTTGTCAAAGGTATCATTTGTCATTAAAGATTCTTTTAACATCACACACAACTTGTTCACTGGGTTATTAATTTGAAGGATTTTTAATTTATTGTTTTTTGCATTTCAGAACAGCAAGAAGTATTATGGGAATTAAAAAAACCCATCTAATTCATAGTTAATTTTGACACCATCACTTTCAGGGTAATTCAGCAGATTCACTGAAAAGTGAATTAAATGAAAATGTACATTTTTCAGAAACTTTTTGAAGTCCATTGTATTCTGTATATAATTATGATTTATTTTCTTTATATTTTGAAATTTATCAATGTATTCTAATTTCAGTGGTGTAAATCTTTGAAATCTCATTTTACAAGCATAATTTAAATGTGTTAAACGTATTAGAAAATGGAAATCCTTTTTTGAAGTGTTTGAAGATAGTAATTCAAAATTTTGGAGCTTCAAACAGGATCAGTTGTGAACCTACACGGTGAACTAATCCTGACTCACAACTTTTGAGATTGTATTCAAACTGTATTTGCAAATGAAATCTGCTTAAGATACCCAGAGTTCTGGGGTGTTCTGTATAATTGCTGGCATACTGTTTTGGTGATGCCTGTCATTTCTAGATTTGTTTGCTACGCCTGCATTTTCAGTTTGGGATAGAATAGTGAATAGAGGCATGGTCTAGTTCTGACTTAGGGTTGCAGTGCAACTTTCACAGGCCTGGACTAACTTTCAGTTTGGGCATGAGTGGAACTTGCTGCCAGTGACTCTTACTGCCCAACAGTTTAGTGGGATACATCAGCCCTAACCTTCTGGTTCATATGTTTAGGACATATGTTGCATTTCTTGCAATATACAGGTAGGTGGTGCCCTTAAAAGAAAGCATTGAAGAGATTAAAATAAGAGGCTGATGTACAGCTTTAAAAACTGAATTTTTTTTTACTGTGCAGTTTATTTTCATATTGTTTATTTTTTTGAAATAAAATCAAGTTTTATTTTTAGAATTTCCTGAATACAAAATAGTGAAACATAGAAATTGCTATGGCATTGATATGTATCCAACAAGTTTCTGAGAACAAAATGATACTAGAACGGAAAGCTCACCAAAAATGTTGGGTGAATCAGTAACTATTTCACTTGTACAAATTAAGACACAGTAACAATATAAAATTTATGAAGGTAGATCACAAATTCTATTTTATTATCATATTGTTTAGTTACACTTGGTCATATGCATAGTTGCATGCATTTACTTGGAGGGACATTTTGTTTTTTATTATACTTGCTAAATAAAAAGTGAGGAATTGGGTGAAGGTTATTTTTTTTTTTAACTGAGTTGCTGTTAATTAGGATTAAGATTTTTATAGCTGTCCTATTCAATTTCTGTTGAATGTAACATCCAATAGTCTAACCAGTGATCTGTTGGTGTGATGGCGTAATGGCAAATAAAGTCTTTGCATTTGAAAATTTCATGTTAGGAAGAGTCCTTTGAGTACAACTGTAGTATAACAGTAGAGTAGAAATTGCATATGAAATGCATGGCCTCTAATTTTTTCCCTATGTTTAAACCTTGCCCTTCTTTATTAAAAACTGTAATATCATTTCCCGAAATTGCCATTTCATTTCATGCCTAAAAGTTAAGTTGTTTTCCTCAACATTTTTTAGGTGAGTACCCAAAACATGAAGATGGGTGGGCTGCCGCGAACAACTCCTCCAACTCAGAAACCTCCAAGTCCCCCTATGTCAGGGAAAGGGACACTTGGGTGAGTATATAGCTGAATAATAAATGCAAACTAATCTTGTCTAGTATTGTGTTAAAAACTAAACAGATCCTATATTTTATTTATTTTTTTTTTTTTTAGTATTTAAAGAGAATGTTTTCTTCCTCGGACCAATTATGTCATATGTATAACTTTTCTTTTCCTGGAAAGCACTTTTATCAGAAAGATTATATTTAGAAATTATTTTTCTAATATTTTAATTTGGAGTTAACATCATAGTCCAAGTTAATGATTTATTGTAAAGTGCATCTAATTTTAGTTTTTTTTTTTCTAGAGAAACTTGCAGTCTTGCTACAGTTGGACTTAGACTATCTTTTACAAGAATATGTAGATGATAAAATTCTGTGTAACTTGTTATAAGAGTGTTGAGTTTGGTCCTCCAGAATTAGGTTCTGGATTTTGACATTTGCAGGCAAAAATGGTCAATTGATGGAAAAGGTTGACATTGTTTTTCTGTGGCCTTAACTGTAAATGTGGTTTAACATGATTGGGATCCGTTGGGTGGGCAGAAAACAGACCAGACACTGCATGAGTACAGCTGTGGTCTGGCTCTGCAGCCTGCCATGGGGTCCTGCAGAGGCAGCAGGACTTAAACAGTTGAGTTTTTTCATCTGTAAAAGGGGGTAATACTGTCCTGCATCAACTTTCTAGGGTCAGTGCACCACAATTTGGATTTGTAAAAAAATCTATATAAAAGACAAGATGTTTTGGTTACCATTGGCTTCATGATATATGGCAAACAAATTTTAATTGGCAGTCTTGTTTTTGGCCCCCTCACCAAAAAAACAAAACAAAGCAAAACAAAACACCGAACAGACAAGAACACCCCATCAGAATGCAGTGAAGCACAGGAGAGGAGAAATAAGGCAGGGTGATATTGTGAGAAGCAGCATTATGAGGACAGTTGGAAGCAAAATGAAAAAAGTGATTTCCAATCAGTAATAGAATAGCTGTATCTGAAGTAGACAAAAAATTGCTTTTTGAATATAGAGGAAAGAATCTGCTGGGTTAAACTTGAGGGTAGCTTGCAAATGTGAGTACATGTAATAGTAACTGTGTAAGATGTACCAAGATCAGGAGGGATGGTTTTTTCATGCAGAACATTTTGGTTTCTGTTACATATTTGGCTTAATGTATTTTCTTAGTTATTAAAATCAGTAATGTGGGAAAGATCACCAGTTCTGTTTCTAATTAAAAAGAAAATGGCTTTGTGTTTCTTTTGTATTTTGAAGATTTGCTCCTGCCTTGGCAGGATTTGTTCTCCCTGTGTGTTAGCATTTGGGTCTGCAGCTTCCCTGCACTGTGGACTTACTGACACCAGGAGACCATTAGATGGTCACAGCCTGGGTTCTGGGCAGTCTTAGCCTAGACACATGTTTGTTCCTCTGTTTTTGTGTTGTTGTTAGTTTGTTCTTGTACTTAAATCATATCACTGTTTTCACTCTATTGCTCTGTCAGTTTAGGGTTTTCTTTTTCTTAGAAGAAAACTATT
Organism: Ochotona princeps; assembly: GCF_030435755.1. Taxonomy (NCBI): domain Eukaryota; kingdom Metazoa; phylum Chordata; class Mammalia; order Lagomorpha; family Ochotonidae; genus Ochotona; species Ochotona princeps. Next base: position 78,145,022 of record NC_080836.1, read on the forward strand.
TTCTGGGAAAAAATAGCTAAAAATCACATCTCCAGGAATTGATCAGTTTTCTAATTTTTTATATTTGCATTAAAATTTCAGGGATGCCCGAGTTTTTGGCATTTTAATCCCAAACTCCTAGCATTATTTTTTTCTTCATTTGGGCAAATATCCTACGGAGTACACCTTATTTGCTTTAAATTATTTGTGTATATGTTTATGCAAAGAGGCTTGGCAAGTCAGAGTCAGCAGGGTCCTTGCAGAATGATCTACTTAAAATCAGTTATCGTAAGTAAGGGCTCAGGAAAACAGTGTTTAAAGGCCTTCTTGGGAGCCTTTTGAGAAATGAATTACTGAGAAATATGTAAGTCATTTGAGTAGCATGATTTGAGGAAAATAAATTTTTAAATTTGTACATCTCAGATGTAAAGACTAGAATTTGAACTGCAGGATGTCCGTTTTTACGTCAGTTCTGACTATCATTGTTACAATGATTTGGACACTTAGGAAAGCTAACTCACGAATTATTTGTTTCAGCGTGCATCCTTTTTTCCTGTGAAATATCCTTTCTTGAATTTCTTTTCCACTTCTTTTACAAGTAAATTTTGTGCAGAAGTGGAAAATACATATTTATAAGCTGGTTTATATTTTGCACAAGTGAGATCGAAGCACTCAGGTGATCTTTAAAAAGTACATTTTTCTGTGTCCCTTGTAAGTGCTAAAATGTGAGGACAAAAAGAAGAAAGGGACGGGAAAGTGAAAATTTTAGCAAAAAGTGATGTGAGAGTGGAAGACCAGGTTAAGTTTTGTGTGCTCCTGTTTCAGCTGTGTGCGTTTTAGGTACAGAAAGGGCAGTGAGTTGTTGGGGATGGTAAGGAAAATCAGTATGGTGGTTATTGATCCAAAAGTCCAGATGTGTCATCTTTGAGATTACCCTCGGTTAGGGAGCAGAGCAGAGGATGACTGGGGCATTTGCACAGCGCAGTGGGCAGAGGTGGACGTAATCTCTGCGAGTCGGGTCTGGGACACACTGGTACAAGTGGTGGCGAACCTTTGTGCTTTCAGAGATTACATGAGCAAAATTGCATTAGCACAGGGAAATGAGGTTGGAGATGGAAAATCAACAATATATGCTCACCAGAACCCTAACGGTGGAGAAGTCAATCTCTAGAAAAGACTACAATTGGTAGTGGGTTATGTTAAAACACCTTTCCTCTCTGATTTCAAATTGTATTTCAGTACTGGCAACTCTTTGAATTTATTGTGCCGAAGCTTGCTTAATCACACGCTACATACGCTCTTCTTTTTGTAGGCGGCACTCCCCCTATCGCACACTGGAGCCAGTGCGTCCTCCAGTGGTTCCAAATGATTACGTACCTAGCCCAACCCGTAATATGGCTCCCTCGCAGCAGAGCCCTGTGAGGACAGCTTCTGTGAATCAAAGAAATCGAACCTACAGGTATTTTCTCTACCTCAGCGCAAAATGTGATGGTCATGGCACCATAATCTGGTCAGATAACCTCAATTCAACCTCTCTCATTTCCTACGCGCTAAGTTCTTTCCCTCACTCTACTCTCCCAAACGTCATCTGATTCCGCCTCTCTCTCCTCATGTCCTGATGCAACTTTGAACAGTTCAGGCAGAAAGTTGAATACAAAGTGCACATTTCTCTACAGGGTTAATAGTTTAATTGACCCGCAAAAAATTATGGACCAGATGTGGGAAATTTCTAGTTTTTTGGTGGAACTTTACAGATGAAAAACTATACATCATTATGGGATAGTATATCAAGATACCATTGTAAAAATTAAGATTGATCACACCTATATAGGAAAATGTTTTATTATAAAGTTTCTTCAGATAAAATGTAAAATTGCAATGTATGAAGGTGTAATACTTATTTTAATATGTGGAGCCCCACAAGTTTTACGTTCATGGAGTTTTCTTTCCCAGTTTCTGTAGTACATCTTATTAAAGGTGATCGAAACACGTGTATTGAACCCAGATTTCCCCTCAGCCAAATAGAAATCACATGCGAAGTGGAAGGCTTTGGAGTTCTCTTTATTGTGACTATATTCATTTCAGAACATTTGGGGGATTGATGATGCTGTAGCTAAATGCTCACATTGTGGCGGCTCTCGTCTCTCCAGCAGCAGTGGCAGTAGCGGGGGCAGCCACCCGAGTAGCCGGAGCAGCAGTCGAGAGAACAGTGGCAGTGGGAGTGTGGGGGTGCCCATCGCTGTTCCTACCCCGTCGCCTCCCAGTGTCTTTCCAGGTAACACATTCATGATGCTGCTTCCTCTGCAGTTTTTCTTGCCGAATTTGAACTAGATTTGTGATGTATTGACAGAGAATTTTCCTCCTGATCCGGATTTTTTCCTGTTTAGGACTTTAAAAATGTTGAAGAGTCATTATTGATTTTTATTTTTTAACCAAGTGATTTGTTTGTTCTCACTGGGCACTTGACTTTTTTTTGTTTATCTGCCCTGGGGCTGGGGCTCAGTTGGTGGGTTGAGTTTGCAGCTCCTCTTTGGAATAAGTTGAAGTTGAATCCCAGCCTGGGTTACCGTAAGTGTATCTTTGGATACAAGGGGGACTCCTGTGAGGAATCCTGTTAAACGAAGGACTGGACGCATTTAGTGAGCTATTGGAGTTCAACAGTTTCTAAAACAGAAAGGTTGTTTATTTGGTCTTGGCATACCTAATATTAAATTTTAATTTTAAAAACAAAACACAAAGATGGGTTGTAATATTTCATATTATTTTTAGAATATGACAAGCAGATAATTCCTTTTTAAAAACATGAAAAAATTTGTTACTTAAGTTCTATTTTTAAATGATGAAATATTGTTTGGAATGTATATATTATTTGTGTAATTAAAAAAGCACTAGTGCTTTTTTTTAATGAATTGTGTTCTGTCTTTTAGTTTTTAAAGAATGTTAGGCTAAAAATAACAATTATAACAGGAGCACTCTCTCCTCCCTCCAAAGTGTAGTGGCTTTCATATAAAATTTTTATTGTTTTGTTTTTAATGAATTTTAAAAAATTGCATATTGCCCTGAACATCTTGAATTATTTGCTGCATACCTGGTAGTTCTTTAACATAAGCTTCATTCTTTGCTTTCAATTCTCTATTCTTTTAATTGGTGTTCAGCACTGAAGATCTGACATTAACCGCTCGGTTGCCTTTTCTGGTCCCGCCTGATGTGACTGCTTGATTAATGCTGGCTCTTCCCCTCTTTCCCTCAGCCCCCGCCGGCTCCGCTGGCACTCCTCCCCTTCCTGCTACTTCTGCATCTGCTCCCGCCCCTGCCACTGTCCCCTCCTCCACTGCCCCTGGCGCGGCTGCTGGGGGTGCCCACACTCTTGCTGATGGCTTCACTTCTCCAACTCTCCCTGTTGTTTCTTCTGCTCCCCCTGCAGGTGAGTATTGCAAGCAGGGGCAGTCATCTAGGTGGTTTCCTATCTGGGTATCTGGAAACCAGCTTCACGGTGCCTTGTTTGGCTTGGTTTCTACTTTGATTGAAAAAAAAAAAGTATGAATAATAATAGTAGTAACTAGAAAGTAGCATGTAACTAAAGAATTTCCTGGAGGAAAAAAATTGAGGTAAAGTTTCTTATACCTCTGTTCTTCCAGTAAGGTGGCACAAATACAACTATTTTTGTTTGTTTTTACTGCTTTAATCATCTTTTTTTTTTTTAAATATTTATTTATTTCATTACAGTCAGATATACAGAGAGGAGGAGAGACAGGAAGATTTTCCGTCCGATGGTTCACTCCCCAAGTGAGCCGCAACGGGCCGGTGCTGCGCCGATCCGGAGCCAGGAACCTGGAACCTCTGCCGGGTCTCCCACGCGGGTGCAGAGTCCCAAAGCTTTGGGCCGTCCTCGACTGCTTTCCCAGGCCACAAGCAGGGAGCTGGATGGGAAGTGGAGCTGCCGGGATTAGAACCGGTGCCCATATGGGATCCTGGGGCTTTCAAGGCGAGGACTGCAGCCACTAGGCCATGCTGCCGGGCCCTGCTTTAATCCTCTTAAAGATTTACAGATTCGGGGTGGAGCTACCTTCTACACTTTTTCAAGAAATTCTCCTCATACTGTTTGAGGGGATGACTTTGTGCGTAGAGGGCTAATTCTCCAGTGTAACACTTGTGTCCTATATACGCACCAGTTCAAGTCCTGGCTGCTCCACTTCTGATTCAGCTCCTTCTGTATAGCCTAGGAAAGCAGCGAAAGATGGCTCAAGCCTTTGGGCCCCTGCCTCCATGTGGCTGACTTGGAAGTAGCTCTTGTATACTAACTTCAGGTCGAGTCAGCTCCAGCCGTTCCAGCCATTTGGATGAATGGCTAGTGGATAGAAGTGAACCAGAGGACAGAAGACCTTTCTCTCTCTCTAAATCTGCCTCTCAGATAAAAATAAATAAATGTTTTTTCTTTAAAAAGAAAAAAGCAAATACTGTTTGGTAAAGGTTAAGTAATTAATAAGAATTCTAAGGCACATTTCATAGGAAATATTTGGTACAATACATTTTTAAAGCTGTTAAGTATGTTAATGTAGAATCAGTTATTTTAGCAGCATTGAAAATTTTTACACAGTGAACTTTGAAGGTTTATTTTGAGGTTTATTTTAAAATTGCAACCTGAAGTCTGTTTTGATGGAGGAGGAGATAAGTATTCAAATACAATTTCTGATAATAGAATTTTTAACAGTGATGCTGGTTACTAAATATGTTCTTTTTTATTGTAAATGTTTATTTGTTTTAAAGGCAAAGTTAAAGAGGAGAGACGGAAGTCTTCCATCTGCTGGTTCACTCCCTAATTGATCGCAGTGGCCTGGCCACAGCCAGGAGTTTCTTGTGGATCTGCCATGTGGTATAGGGATCCCAGCACTTTGGCCATCCTCTGTAGCTTTCCCAGGAACATGAGCAGGGAACTGCAAGTGGAGTAGGAAAGACTCAAACTGGCATCCATAGGGGATGCTAGCGCTGCAGACAACAGCATAAGCCACTGCCATGATGCCAGCCTCAGTAAACATAACATGTTAGCATTTAGCCTACAAATATTTTACAGACTATTTAGCTCTGTTCCTCTAACATGCTGTTTACATGTTTCAGAACACTTTGAGCTAAAATTGATTTGGGGTGGTGTTTTATGGATTAGCTTCTGTGCAAGATTAAAAAAAAAAATTTGGTAGTGGCTAAGTGTAAACCTGAGCTGTTACTTGATCTGCAGAAAGGTCTGTTAGGCAATACACACTAGTGAAGTAGAGGAATCATGGTTTGCCCCTGTTTCAAGAGAATGAAAATACATCTTAAAAATGACTATCATCCCAGAAAGGGAAATTGTCCCTCCAACTGAGTCAACGATTTTGTAATTAAATGGTGATTTAGTAGCAGATGCCTAAATAAACTATTTTTAACTAAACAATTATTATGTGAGTTAAAGGTCATATCTTTAAAAAGCAAGCTAAATGCCTCACTAATAACTTACATCAGTGTAAGCTGTTACCCATGTTTGACTCATCAAATAATTTTTCATTTGTTTTAAAATTAAGGTAAAATTTATGTGCAGTAAGACCCATCTTGTCTATATATACAAATGAATCAATATTTGTGAAAAAACAGTTGGAAGAATGAGCATTTTGGTGCAAAAAAATTAGCTGGTGTTAATGTTTTTTTTCATACAATTTGGAAAATGTGTATTGTGAAAACATTTTACACAGATTATAACATTTTTAGGGTGTGGTGGTGGGGGGAACCAAAATAAACTTGACTTCCATTTTGCCATGAACTTTCTGAAGAAACTATATGTATCTGTGAGTCTGGGCATAGATACATGGTCCTGCAGTCACACCACATCCAGAGGTGTCCTGGCCTCCTCTCCTTCCATTCCTTGTAGCCCTGTAACCTTTTGATTGCATTCCCTGAAATTATGTTTTTGTAAAAATATTGTATAATTGGAAATATGCAACATATGGCCTCTTGTGTCTGGCCTTTGGTCAGATGTGTTTAAGACTTACAACTGTTGTATGTGTAAGTGTTCTGTCCCTTTTCAGTCACGAGTGGGGTCTTCTGGTATGGAGGCATCACATTTAGCCACTTTCCCAGCTGCAGGACATCTGGACTGTGAGCAGTTCTGAATGATTATGAATAGAACTGCTGTAAACATTTACATATAGATCTTTGAACAAAGATGTTTTTAGTATTTTTAACAGTCCTTGCATCTGCTGCCTTGCTCCTCAAGGGCTGTCAGTGGCTGGGGCTGGGCCATGCCACACCTGGGAGCCTTGTGGGTCCCCATGTGGGTGTCATGAACCCAGTCACTTGAGCCCTAGAATATGCATGAACAGAAATGAAAATTGAAGTTGGGATTGTGGTCAGGGTTCACACCCAGACACACATGCATGGGATGAATTTTTTTTTTTGAAGATTTACTTGTTTTTATTAGGCACATTTATAGAGAAAAGGAAAGACAGAGAGAAAGATCTTCCATACACTGGTTCACTCTCCTTATGGCTGCAGTGACCATAACTGAGAGATTAAAAGCTAGGATTTGGAGCTTCTTCCAAATCTCCCATGTCGATGCAGAGTCCCAAGGCTTTGGTCCGTTTGCTGCTGCTTTCCCAGGCCCCAAGCAGGGAGCTGAATGGGAAATGGAGCAGCTGGGACATGAACTGGCGCCAGTTTGGGATTCTGGTGCTTGAAAGTGGAGAATTGGTCGGTTGAGCCATTGTCCCAGGTCTGAGCTGAACATTTTAACCACTCGACAGAATGCTTATCCCTGAACAGAGGTTTTATTTTTTCCCCCGTTGAGTTAATACCTGGCAAGAATGATCACCAGGTTAACAAACGCTAATCCAAACACTAATCGTTACTGCCAGTGATGTATTTGATTTCCAGTTACATTGTTCAGTATTTGTAACTGTCATTTCTGTTGTGTGTGGTTTTTTTCTTTTCTTTGTTTTCTTTCTTTCTTTTTTTTTTTTTTCCTGAGAGGCAGAGAAACAGATCGCCCGTGGTTCAGACACCAAATACCCACAACAGCTGGGGCGAAGCTAGGTCAAATCTGGGAGCCAAGAATCCTGTGTCTCCCACATGGGTGACGTGGGCCTCATCACTTGAGCCATCACCTGCTGCCTCTCAAGTCATGCGTCAACTGGAAGCTCAGTAGTGAGCAGAGCCAAAAGACTCAAGCTTGGACAGTCTGCTGTGGATGTGGACATCCTAGGCAGCGTCCTAACCCCTTGGGCAAATGTGCCCTCCTCCCCTCCTTTTTTTTTTTTAGCTAGCTATAGCAGCTTTAATAGACATATGTTGAGTTCTCATGTGGTTTTGATCTTCAGTTCCCTAATGCCTAATGATGTTGAGCATCTTTTGTTTCAGAGGCAGAGGGTTCTCATCTGCTGGCTCGCTGCCCTGGAGCCTGCCTTAGGTGGTACGGGCGGAAGTCAGAGTTAGGAGCAGGGAGTGCAGACCAGGTCTCTTGGGTGATGGCAGGAACCCGTCACCTGAGCCATCACTGCTGCCTTCCAGGGGCTGCAGCTGGCAGGAAGCTGGAGTCAGGGACCAGCACTGGACATTGGACCTGAGCAGCCTTACATGAGAAATGAGCTTCTTAACCGTTAGGCTAAGCCCCTGCACTCATCGGCTACTGGTACCCGTGCCTACTTTCCTGCCATGTGCACCTCTTTGGTGAAGTAGCTATTGAAATATTTGTTCCTCCTGTATTCAGAATGTAAGTCCTTTAGCAATTATGTGAGTTGCCAATATGTTCTTCCATTTTTGTGACTTCCCTTTTCATTTTCTTAATTGCGTCTTTTAAATACAAGAAGTTCAAATACATCTATTTGAATAAATGTCCTTTTCTTTTGTTGACTGTGCCTTTGGTAAGAAGTTTTCACCTAAAGGCATTCACATTTTTGATTTGTGTTTCCTTTTTCTTCTAGAAGTTTTTAGTTTTTGGACTTAAAGTTAAGTTTGACAGCTGTAGTTTTATTTTTAAACCTAAAGCAAGTTAAATTGCTTCAGTATGGAAAGCATCTGTTATGTACTGTTTTTGAATCACTGTGGTCTCACAAAGTGAGATTTTGAGCTAGGTCCAAGACTATATATAATGCACAATTTGGTAATCCTGTTTTTAAGTTGTTTTAGGTTTATATTACTGTATTATAGTTTATTCTTACTAAAATAGCAGTTAAGTATTTGTAAAATGATTCAAATGTCTTTTAAGTAGTTTACATGTTTACCTTTTTATCATGGCTGTATAGACTTCTCAGTTGACAGGTTTAAAGCTCGAAAACACAAATTTGTTAAAATAATTTGTTTGTTTGAAAGAGTTAGAGAGGAAGCGAGTAGGACAGAGGTGACCCTTCATCCAATGGTTCACTCTTGAAATGGCTGCAACAGCCAAGAGCTCCCCACATCTTATGTGGTGCTGACACCCAAGCACTTGGACCGTCCTCTGCTGCTTTCCGGACGCCTTTGTAGGGTACTGGGTTGGAAGTGGAGCGCCGCCTGGCGCTGGGACATGTACTATGTGGGATCCTGATGCTGCGGGCAGTGGCTTTACCCTCTATGCCTTGTGTCATACATTTTTTTCTTTGGTTTCTAAATGCCATTCTTTTTGAGTTTTCCATGGTTGGTAGCTTTTTATTTTCTTTGTTTTTGGTAGGGAGAAGGCTTTCTGTGTGTTTTGTGCTGTTGTGACAATAACATAAACTGATTCATTTAGAAACAATAAGAGTTTCTTTGGTTCATGGTTCTGAAATCTGGAAACTGAAATCCATTCCAGGGGTGACTTGCTCACTCCTGTAAATAGTGGCATTAATGCACTCATGTATGACAGAGCCCTCAGGACGTAATCACCCTTTAAAATTCCACCTTCTAAAATTATTGTATTGGGGATTATTTTCAACACATTAGCTTTTGTGGGGGATAGATTCAAGTTATATCAAGGCCTCTACTTTTAATGGTAATTATTTAAAAACCTTACCTTATTATTAATTTAATAAAAGCCTACTGTTATCAATTATTTATTTAGATGTAAATTTCCTGGATTTAATCATATTTTATTTACTTTTGGCTTTTGCACTTTGATACGACAGCTGACAATAACTGTTGGCTTCTGTGTTTTAGATAGCAGTAGCAGTTAAAGTGGGTAGATGCTGTTATTTTACATGGTCTTAGTAAATCCAGGTAGTACACATGAAGCGCTTCGTCATCTAAGGTAATGTTCTCCTAATGACAGAGTCCTGTTCTGTCCCGTTTTCCAGGCCATCCTGTTCAGTTCTACAGCATGAATAGGCCTGCCTCTCGCCACACTCCGCCAACCATAGGGGGCTCGTTGCCCTACAGGCGTCCTCCTTCCATGACTTCACAGACGAGCCTTCAGAATCAGATGAACGGAGGACCTTTTTATAACCAGAATCCAGGTTAGACTTTCTCTTGCATGCTGTAGAATGTATCGAATGAGGAACCTTCCATTTTATAAAACCCTTTAGTTACAGGTAACTAGTACATACTAGGTGGTAAGTAGTAGTTGTTGAATGAGTAGAATAATCAGTGAATCAATCCTGGGTTGCTTAATATTGTCTTCTGATTTTTTTTTCCTTTTAAATAAGTGTGTGATTTCCATGTAAGGTAGAATCTACTTTTTTTTTTTTTTGACAGATTCCTTTTAAATGTCCTAGTCTTTTTTTTTAAAGATTTATTTATTTTATTACAAAGTCGGATATACAGAGAGGAGGAGAGACAGAGAGGAAGACCTTCCATCCGATGTTTCACTCCCCAAGTGAGCGCAATGGCCAGTGCTCTGCCGATCCGGAGCCAGGAACTACTTTCCAGGTCTTCACGTGGGTGCAGGGTCCCAAAGCATTGGGCCGTCCTCAGCTGCTTTCCCAGGCCACAAGCAGGGAGCTGGATGGGAAGTGGAGCTTCCGGGATTAGAACCGGCACCCATATGGGATCCCAGCGCATTGAAGGCGAGGACTTCAGCTGCTAGGCCACGCCGCCGGGCCCTAAATGTCTTAGTCTTTAATTTACTTTTTAAAATAGTATTGTGGTAAACAGTAATTCCTGTTTTATTGGCTCATATTCTTTACTCTGTGAATAGCCAAAAATGAAAAATTGGATTACGTAAACAAAATCTGTGACAAAGGAAAATGAAAATGGCATTTTGAACATTGTGCTAGGCAATTAGTTAACTTCTCACACCAGACATGTAATGGGCAAAACAGGGCTTAGGGCAGTTGACCCAGATAGAACAGTCAATTAAAATCAACGGCCAAATGCATCATGTACACAGACAGAAATGACCTGGCACGTGTGTAACGCTGAGCTGATTCCCTAGAGGACAGGGCAAGTGTTAGACTCCCTCCTCGGGTGGATATGGCTTGTCAGCTTTGACTGTGTTTTTCTGGATTTTTGCCAAGAGATCACTTAAGTCTGTGTGTTAGCATTTCTGATACTAGGACTTCTTCTATCTTTGATAAACTCTGAATTTAATAGAGCTGAAATTTGTCCTTTGTGGGAACCTTAGTTATTTCCTTCCTATGGCATATTCAGAAAGAAATTTGGTCTTTTTTCCTACTGAGAACTTATAAAGACTGTTCTGTGTTCTCATGTTTAGAATTGTGCACAGAGTGGGTTTCGGGATCCTGTTTGGTCTGTGTTTTGCAGGTGAGGAAGCTAAGACTGAAGTGATGGGCAGGTTAGGAAGTGAAGTGGCTTTGGACTTGGCACTCCATGGTCTTTGTTGTCCCGCCTTCCTCCAGATTTTGAAGTAATCATTCTCTTACTCTCCTGCATCCTCCCTTTTTTGAGGGAGGGGGCAAGTGGGGCAGGAAGGGTGCCCTCATTGTGATGTGCGGTGCCTGAGCGCTGAGGCTCTGTCCATGTCTGTACTGCCTTAATGAACACACTTCTCTTACTGCTACCTGATCACTGTGCTTGGCTGCCATTCTTTTATTCATTTTGAGACTAAATTTAGACAAAAATACCTGTGTCTTTCACACACACTGCTTTTAAATCATGCTGTACAAGCTCACATTTGTTCAGGCACTGTTTCACACTTACTGTAGTCTTAAATCTTAGTTGTTTCTGATGTAGCCTGTTTTACAGTCCTGTTGAAGATGAGCTTCTGCTTGGCCCAGATAGATGTCTGAATAATTATTGCTTAAGGCCCTTGGGTATTTCGCTTTATTCTCACGTTGCATTTTGAAAGAATAGTGTCAGTCCTGAGGGAGCGCAGGTGTTTCACTATTACAGCTCAACACCAAGTACATGTGATAGATAGTGAGTATATGTGGAGATATTTCTCTTTAAGATTTTTTTTCTTTCAGAAGGCTGAGTTAAGAAAGAGAAGGAGAGAGACAGAGAAACATCTTCTATCCACTGGTTCACTCTCCTCATGGTTGTAACAACTGGGACAAACGAAGCCAGGAGCTTCTTCTAGGTCTCACATGGGTGGCAAGCACCCAAGGACTTGGGCCATCTTGTTCTTTTCCCAGGCATGTTAGCAAGGAGCTGAGTTGTAAGTGGGACACTCTGGACTTGAACCAGCTCTCATGTGGTGCTGTTGCCGTAGGCAGCATTTAATTCGCTATGTCACAAACTCGCCCCAAGTGGAGATATTGTATATTGTGTATATACACACCAGTATAGATCTGTGAGAACTGTGTAGGTAGAATCTATTTGAAAGCTCTTGAAGTACATATTTAATACTTCCAAAATAAATATTTCACTAAAGTTTGCTTGGAAATCTGTTCAAATTTTGTTTGTAAATATGAAAATACTTGTAACGAGTGGAAACAGACTGCCTTATGGAATGGTTGTATTGAAAGTATCTTTCGCACTCGTGAAAGAAGCGTGAGTTGACGTTATTGGGCATTTGCTGTAAAATGTGAGGTAGTTGAGTTGTGATTGGTTTTCTTGTGCTCTTCTCTGTTAACATCTTCCTTTACTTGCCAGGGATTTGGCAACTTGAATTTCAGCGACTATAGCTTTGTTAGCTGGATAATCAGGGTATTTTTTGTACACTATTCTTGCCTGCCTCCCTCCCTCCCTCCCTCCCTTCCTTCCTCCCTCCCTCCCTCCCTTCCTTCCTTCCTTCCTTCCTTCCTTTTTTAAACCGCTTCTTTTTTGGAAAGCTCTTTTTGTAAGACTTAATACTGTGTGAGTCAAATATTTAAGGCTATTCAATGTATCTTCATTTGTTTGCTTTTTTTTTTTTTAAAGATTTATTCATTTTATTACAGCCAGATATACACAGAGGAGGAGAGACAGAGAGGAAGATCCTCCGTCCGATGATTCACTCCCCAAGTGAGCCGCAACGGGCCGGTGCGTGCCGATCCGAAGCCGGGAACCCGGAACCTCCTCCGGGTCTCTGACGCGGGTGCAGTGTCCCAATTGGGCCTTCCTCGACTGCCTCCCCAGGCCACAAGCAGGGAGCTGGATGGGAAGTGGAGCTTTCGGGACTAGAACCGGCGCCCATACGGGATCCTGGGGCTTTCAAGGCGAGGACCCTAGCTGCTAGGCCACGCCGCCGGGCCCCATTTGTTTGCTTTAGAATATTATATAAGCCTCTTAACATTACTCCCACCAGTCTTGTAATGGTTCCTGGTTTTTCAGAGTTAAACTGAGAACTTTTGTACTTCAAATGGCTAATGCCCTGATTTAACAGAGTGAAGGCAGGTGTGTTTTATGAGCCTGTTTATGAAGTTGGAGCCTTGCCATGGATGCATGCTTCTGGAATGAACTGACAAGTCAGTGGGAATTTGTAAGGTGCAAATTTTACAGCACAGTTAACTACATTTGTTAATGTACAGTTGGGATTAACTCGAAAGATGGCATTACAGTATAGAAATTATGGAGACTCTTGTGCAGTGCCAAACCCTAGAAGCATAGTAATTGTTTCCTGTGGGATTATTGTCTAGTGAGATTATTTTAGGGAAAGAGTCATTCTTTACTCAGGGCGTAACTGAAACCCCTTTGGTTCTCATTGTGTAATCTAGGCAGAGAACAGGAATACTAGTTTGTTTTTCATCTTGCCGGTAGTCAGGAGAATCATAGAAACACCTAGAGCTAGCTGTGAGGTCACTGTTAACTGTGAAGGTAAACAGGAAGCGCCTTGGTGCCAAGGAGGAGTTAACGAGTACGTGAATCTTTGTGTATGTATGCTACTTACATAGCATTGATAAGCTTAGCTGTATAAGGAGTCAGGAATGTGGAGTTTGAGCACCAAGACTTTCAGTAGAAACTAGCCTCTGCTTTACTGATCATATTTTCCTAAGGGCTTTTAAAGAAAGTACGATTTATAAAGTGGGATATTGCTTCTAAAAGAGTAATTGTGTATAGTCATATGATGAGATAGAAGAACGTATGAATTGATATGCGCTTTTACAAAGGAAAAATGCCAGGCTTAGCTTTTTTCTTTCTAATGGTTTTGGAACTAGAAAGTAGTAATTTTGAAGATTTATTTGTTTTGTTTATTGAAAAGGCAGGTCTACAGAGAAGGAGAGAGAAAGATCTTCCAGTCTCTGGTTCACTTCGTGAATGGCCACAATGACTGGAGTGGAGTTGATCCAAAGCCAGGAGATTCTTCTGAATCTCCCATGTGGGTTCAGGGTTCCAAGGACTTGGGTCATTCTCTACTGTTTTCCAGGCCACAAGCAGGGAGCTGGATAAAAAATGGAGCTGGAACATGAACCAATGCCAATAGGGGATCCCAGAGCTCGCAGGTGGAGAAGTAATTAACCAATTGAGCTGTCACACTAGGCCTCAGGCTTAACTTCTGAAAGCTGTTAAAAAAAATTAGGGCCTGGCGCAGAAGCCTAGTGACTAAAGTCCTTGGCTTGCAAGCGCCAGGATCCCATATGGGTGCCTTGTGGCCTTGCTTCCCATCCCTGCTTGTGGCCTGGAAAAGCAGTTGAGGATGGTTCAAAGCACTGGGACCCTGCACCCGTGTGGGAGACCTGGAGGAGGCTCCTGGCTTCGGATCAGCACAGCTCCGGCCATTGTGGCCAGTTGGGGAGTGACTCAGTGGACAGAAGATCTTCCTCTCTGTCTCTCATCTCTGTATATCTGCCTTTCCAACAAATTAAATAAATTTAAAAAAAGTTATCGGCTTGGTGTGGTGGCCTAGCGGCTAAAGTCCTCTCCTTGAAGGCACCAGGATCCCATATGGGTGCCGGTTCTAATCCCAGCAGCTCCACTTCCCATCCAGCTCCCTGCTTGTGGCCTGGGAAAGCAGTCGAGGTTGGTCCAGAGCCTTGGGACCCTGCACCCGAGTGGGAGACCAGGAAGAGGCTCCAGTTTCCTGGCTTCAGATCGGCAGAGCACTGGCCATTGCGCTCACTTGGGGAGTGAATCATTGGATGGAAGATCTTCCGTTCTGTCCCTCCTCAGTGTATCTGACTTTCCAATAAAAATAAATTAAAAGAAAAATAATTAAAAAGAACAGTGAAAATCACGGCTGTGAAAGAACAGCGTTATCAAATGTTCTCTGTTATTGTGAATTTGTTACGGTGTTACTGTGGATCTCCAGAAGAATACAGTGTGTGGGCTTTGGCCGAGTGTTAGTAGGGAGCAGCAGCAAGAAGCGGTTCTCATATCCTGTCCTGTCAGGCAACCCTTAGGCCTGATCAGGGAATCCTAAGGAAGACCAACAGAACAACAGAGTATCTTACAGGCAAGTATAGACCCTTCACAGTGACTGTTAAAGGTTAACTTTGTTTCTTTTTTTTTTTTTTAAGATCTTTTTGTTTTTTATTGGAAAGTTAAATATACAGAGAGGAGGAGAGACAGAGAGGAAGATCTTCTGTTGGTTGATTCACTCCCCAAGTGGCCACAATGACCAGAGCTGAGCTGACCTGAAGCCAGGAGCCCGGAGCTTCTTCCGAGTCTCCCATGTGGGTCCAGGGTCCCAAGACTTTGGGGCCGTCCTTGACTGCTTTCCCAGGTCACAAGCAGGGAGCTGGATGGGAAGCAAGGCCATATGGATTAGAATTGGTGCTGATATGAGATCCTGGCATGTGCAAGGTGAGGACTTTAACTGTTCAGCTACCGCACCCAACTCTAAATGTCCATTGTTTTAAGTTACTGTTCATGTTTAGAAAATATTTTGTTTTTAAAATAAATTGCTGGGAAAATAAAGAAATTGCTGAAGATAATTCCTCTCATGGAGTGTGAAAGATGAATCAGCTAAATTCAAATGTAGTATTATAAGTAAATACGACCTCTTAAAATGATTTTTAAAATATTAAAAAGCAGTGTTAGAGTTTTTACTTAGTCTAATTGTTCAGAATATAAAACTGTAAAAATAAGGTGTAAAGACTAAGTTTATACAGTTCGTTTGGCTTCTAAAAACAACAAGCCTCGAGAGATTATGCTTCTGATGGCTTTGTGAATAAGCAGGAGGTGAGATGTGAGGAGCCTGTTTCATCAGCCGACTGGTCCCTGCAGCGTGGTCTGCTGGCTGTGTTCGTATCTAAGACCTCTGTGCGCATGGCCATTCTTCTCACAGTGAATCCAGTGCCTCCGTAAACTCAAGTCTGTACCTTCAGTCCTGTGTATTGTGAAAGCACTTCAACTAAGTGCAGCTTTGGACACCTTTTGAAGGACAGGGTCTTGCCACATGAGGATTACTTTCCATTCTGGTCTGTTCATGAGATGTCCAGGATTTAAACTGAATGTCACAGCCAGTTCTGTGCATCAGAATTCTGGTATGTTCCATCTAGTCTGCAGTGTGCCACTCTGTTACATTCTGCTGCACAGGAGTTCTGGCCAGATGAAATCTTGCTGCGTCCCAGGAGCAAATGCTATGATATCGGAATTAATTTGGATCATCATGGTAGTTTGCAGTGAACAAAAAAGTAGAATTTGTAATGATTTTTGTAAACAACTGTTAATTGAGTTTTTGAATGTGGTTTAAAGTAGTTTTGACAAAAGAAAATCTGGGTTTTGTTTTTTATCTGGCTACTGCTGGTTTCAGATAAAGAAAACAAAATGTTACTGCAAAGCTCTATGGGTTCTTTCCTCAGCTTCCTGTAGAAGTAAAAGGCCAGGAATCAAGTGCAGATGGAGAAATTTTATTTGCGAAGTGAGGAGGTGAACAAGGTGAAGCATCTCCCAGGGGAGAGCCAGGAGATGCGGTGCTTCCTGAATGGAGAGACGCTGAGATGTGGAGGTTCTAGGAAGTGTCCTGGGTTAAGTGGTCGCTACTCCTCCTTGTCTGGCTGGGGAACTTGCAGAGAAGACACTCCGCATTGGTGGTGTCTGAACCAGTTAGGAAATGGCTGGGCCGTTCCTGTGCCTGCTGCTTGCAAGTGCGGGTTCCTGGCCAAGATTTCAACGGTCTTGGATGCTCTCAAAAAGCAGTAAAGCCTGTTGGTTTCTTATTTTATTTTTTTAACAGACAGAAAGGAGAAAAAAATAGAAAACTTCTATTTGCTGGTTCACTCCCCAAATGGCCACATATGCGCAGAGCCTAAGCCAGGAGGCCAGTGCTTCTTCCAGGTCTCCCTGTGGGTGCAGGGCCCAACCACTTGGGCCAGCTTCCATTGCCCTTCCGTGTGTGTTAGCAAGGAGCTGGGTTGGAATTGGAGCAGGTGGGTCTTGAACTGGTTCCTGTTTGGGATGCCAGCACCTCAGGAGGCAGCGTAGCACACCCAATGCTGACCTGAGTCTGTTAGTCTTAAATATTGAAGTTCGCCTATGCGTGGAAAGACTTGTAAGATATCCACGTAATCATTTTCTTTTTTAGTGGTGTCCAAAAAGACCATATGTATATTTTTTATTTGGTAATGAAAGTGGAAATTTCCTACTGTTCTCTTTTGAGGAAGGTTGTGGTACCTGCCGACAGGAGGGGAGCCTCTTGTCTTTGTTAATGTGACCATGGATCTCTGCTTTTCTGGTGCCGGCTGTTGGCTACTGCTGCTCCTCCGTGTAACCTCTCTCTGCTTCCCCCATTCACTGCCTCTGCTTACCCCAGATGTTGCAAGCTGGGTATTATGAACATAGCAACAGCTGTTCTAAGCTCATGAGCCAGCCACAAAACCCACAAGCCAAAGGTTTCTTGTCAAGACGTGTGACTAGGGAAAAACTAAAGGTATTATGAGGTTTTGTCTGTGTGTTTATAGTTTATTTGAAAGAGAGAAGTACACACAGACACAGGTGCACAACACATATATACATTTGGGGAAGAATCTTCCGTCTGCTGGCTCGCTTCCCAGATGACTTCAGTGACTAGATTGAAGCCAGGCACTTCAGATCTGAGTTTGCTGTGTGGGTGCAAGGGCCCGATTGCTTGGGCCATGTTCTGCTTCCCAGGCCATTAACGGAGAGCTGGATCAGAAGCAGAGCATCCAGGACTTGAACCAGCGCACTGATGAGATGCTGGCGCTGCAGGCAAGCGGCTTTACCTGTTCTGCCACAGTGCAAGACAGGGAGTGATTTATTAGGTTGTCCTTGTGTCTGTCAGATGTTACTTCTCTACTGATGAGTACTAATTGTACCTCCTGATTTGTTTTTATACACACCATCCAGATTAACTAGTTGTCTTCCGTGTTCATGTTGCAGTTACTTTCCTACACCTGGTTTATCACATCAGAGTCTCTCACTCTTGCCTGCTCCCCATCCTGTGCTTTCCAGTTATGCCTGCTGAGTGTAGTTAGCAAGGCCTCTGCCTTCCACCTCTCAATTGCTCTCAGCTTGTTACAAATTATCTTTTCAAAACTAAGTTTCCCCTTTTCTTTCCCTTTCTAGACACCATCTTGATTATGGGCCAGACCTTGTCTTTCTGCAACCGTGGTTGTCCTTTAATCTTTGCAAATAGTATGCGGAATAAGAATCATTATCTTGTTGATAATCATTATCTCTTGGATGAGTTAGACATGAAGAAGTTAGTTGACTTCAAAGAGCAAGGGGAGGCAGGGGCAGGAATTTGAGGCTGCATGTCCTAAGTCCACTTTGTTTCCAAGTTGTCTATCCTGGTAGACAGGGTCCTTCTCTATTTCCTGTTTACCCATCCTTTGTTCTGAGGTTTGATTTCATTTGGGTCCAGCTTGTGCTAGCCAGATCTGACAATTCCTCCAGTCCTGTGAACTGGTCATCCTTCTAAGCCTTTGCTCTCACTGGGTTGTTTTTCTAAACCCCTGTCTGCTTGGCAAAGCCCTTTCCTTCCAGTGTCAGCCCAAAGGTCATTTCTTAGAGTTTTCCCTTACTCTCGCCCCCTCCCCTACACACACACAGCAGGGAACTGCTGTACACATACTGTTGGGTTAAGAAGATTATTTTTTTGATTTGCAATGCCATCTCCTTGAGGGCGGACACACACTTGTCTTTTTAATCCCGTTAGTCTAAACTGTAATTTTGAGTTAATAAGCATTCTTATAAGAAGATGCAGTTAGTATTTTACAACCAAATTGTGTTGCTAATCTTGTGCGATTGTTTGACAAGCATACCCCTGCCTTATTTGTACATTTACTTATTTTAACATTCGTGGAAGGTTTACTTATGCTAGGCATTGTCCCAGTTATGGGGGAGCGCGAAACATTGTCATGACGCAACACCTGACTCTCTGAAAGGTTTTGTGTTTTTAAGATTTACTTGTTTGGTTGGAAGACAGAGTGGGTGAGAGAAAAAGAGAGATCTTCCATTTGCTGGTTCACTCTCCAAATGGCTGCCAAAGGCCACACCTGGGCTAAGCTGAAACCAGGAGTCTGGAACTCCATCCATGTCTTCCAAGTGGGTGCAGAGGCCCAAGAACTTAGGCCATCTTCTGCTTTCCCAGGTACATTAGCCTGGAGCTGGATTGAAAGTGAAGCAGCCTGGATTTGAACCAGTATCTGCATAGGATGTCAGCATTACAAGGGGCAGCTTATCTGTTTGTGCCACAGTGCAAGCTGCAGTGAAAAGTTTTGGTGATAATGATCATGATAAGTGCTTGCAACTTGGTAGAAAATCAACAGATATTATGTTTAACTAATGAATCCAGAACCAATTAGCTTCCATTTGTTGAAAAACTGTAAGGTATAAGTTTATGATGTAATTTTTTTCTCCTGTGTTGATAAACATTTATACTTGTTACTTTATAAATTTTTCTGAAAAACCAATTATTCATGATTACTTGCAGTCTTTTTGAGAAGACATGTTAAAGATATGGAAAATGTGGGTTGCTATTATATGTCAGCGCAGAATTGAATGACAGATTTTTCTAGGTTATTTTTTAGAAACATCAAAAACTCCCTTATAGTTGGATTTATGTGTATGAATGAATTAATCCTCAGAAGACGTTCCTCATGCCAGCTTATTAAATGTTTGTGAAGACGACTGGTTTCTTCCTGTGAATGTTTGTGTTATTGTATTACCCTTCCTTGGAATGGAACCCGCCCTCACCCCTTTTCCTCCGCACCTTTTTTGTTTTTGCAGTACCTCTTGCTCCTCCTCCTCCCTCCATCCTACAGGTAACTCCTCAGTTACCTTTAATGGGATTTGTGGCCAGAGTCCAAGAAAATAGTAAGTTTGTATCTTCTTTATGCTGTAGATCAGACCGTAGGCTTCAAATGTCATTTCTATAGCATTGACTGGATGCTCATTCATTCACTGATGCTTCAGATATTTCACTTTTATGACAAGCCACTGGCTGAAGGGAATGATAAAATAATTGATGGAAATTTTTACTTTAAAATAGCTTAAAATCTAGTAGTAAAGGCACAATAAGGTACATGTGAGAAAAGATCCTGTGTAAATGGGAAGATGCTTCAACCACCAAGTGTCTTGAGGTCTTTTTTTCAGTTGCTCAAACACATAGAATTCTGGTTTCTTGAGACTGGAGTTTCAGGGGTGTTACAGATCTGCGATTCCTAGTCCTGGGGTTCCAGGTTGATAAAGGGCCATACCCTGGGAAGGCCTAGAACACCAGGCTGCTTGTTTTTTTTCACATGATACTTCATAGTTTGACAAGGAATTTATCTTTAGTCTGTGGTCTAGTGTAGCTTTTTTTTTAAAGATTTATTTTAAATTTTTTATTGGAAAGTCAGGTATTCAGAGAGCAGGAGAGACAGAGAGGAAGATCTCCCATCCGATGATTCACTCCCCAAGTGGCTGCAGTGGCCAGAGCTGAGCCGATCCAAAGCCAGGAGACTGGAGCCCTCTTCCAGGTCTTTCACGCAGGCGCAGGATGCCAAGGCTTTGGGCCGTCCTCCACTGCTTTCCCAGGCCACAAGCAGGGAGCTGGATGGGAAGTGGGGCCACAGGGATTAGAACCGGCACCCATATGGGATCCCGGTGCGTTCAAGGAGAGGACTTTTAGCTTTTAGGTTACCACGTCAGGCCCTGTGGTCTGGTTTTGAACCAGGTAGAATTAGTTATCAAGTCTTCTGGTTAAGGCAGGGAGCATTAAGAAAGTTTAGAATAGCCAGAAATGAGATGATTCGTATCAAATTCATGAATGAATGAAATCTGTATGATAGATGAATGTGTCTTGAGAAGTCTACATGAGAAAATAGTGCAATCATAAGGCTGCATGGAATTTCTTAAAAATGATTTATTTATTTGAAAAGCAAAGTTAGGTTTTCGCGTCTGCTGGTTCATTTCCCACACGGCCACAACAACTGGTGCTGGGCCAGGCAGAAGCCAGGACCCAGGAGCTTCTTTTGGATCTCCCACATGAAGGGGCAGGGAGCCCAGCCACTTATGCTATCTCCCATTGCTTTTCCAGGTGCATTAGCAATGAGCTAAATTGGGAGTGGAGAAGCTGGGATTTGAACCAGTATCCTTATAGGATGCTGGCACTGCAAGCTGAGCTTTAACTTGCCACAATGTTAGCGCCAGGAATCTTAAGTAGGGGAATTACATTCAAGTTGTAATTCTGTCTGGCCACAGTAGGCCAGTGTTAACATCTCCTAACAAGATGGCTTCACTGATGCAGCAGCTTCTTGTAGGCCGTTGCTTAGGACTCGAACTTCTTAGGAAATGGGTATCGTCCTACAGGAAGAGTGCGAGCTCTGTGAGAGTGGAGATTTTTGCCTGTTTGTTGGTTCTGCCAACTCTTAGAAAAGTGGAAGATATTTCTGCTTTTTTCCATATTTGTGCTTTTATAGCATACTTTTTTGTGGGGGGACACTTTCTGGTTTTTAAAAACTGGTTCTGATTTAATCTAGCTGGCTTGAGGTATCATCTTTGTCAGGTACCTGGGCATCTTTATTTGCTGGTTTCTGAAAAGCAGTTTATGTTACTCAAATTTATTGTGAGATTACCTTGTGAACACCTGTAATGTTTACCACATGGTGATTTTTCTTTCAGATATTTTGTTGACTTCAACAGCTGTAATCATATAGAATCAGGTAGCTATTTCATGTTTCTCAGTCGTGCTGTTGAGACCCCCTATTTTGGCTGGTGTGTGACTTACACCAGCTCAAGCAGAAAAGGGCCGCAGTATGGTCTGCTGGTACAGTGTGTGCTGGCACAGCCTCGGCACGACCCTTGGCCTGGTTTTTGGTTAAGTGAGGGTTGCTGTCTACTGGTTTTAAGCTTTGTACTGCATTTCAACAAGGTGAGTTGGACCAAGGAGGAAAGAATAAGTACGAGAACAGGACTTCCCAATGCTGGTTCTGAGTGTACAGCTAAGTGAGGTGGAAGTATAAGTGTTGTTAAAGTAAAAGAGAAAGTGCCTCCTGTCATAAATCTGGTTGGATCATGTCACTTAGAATGGTCACTTCGTTAATACCTGGAGTCTCGTCTGTTTTTACTACTTTGATGAAGTAGTAAATTCTACCAATCACTTGTTACTGCATGTCAATGAGATGATGTAATTCTTTTTCAGCAACTTCTGTGGCAAAGACCAGGTCTTTCTTTTTTTAAGATTTATTTATTTTTATTAGAAAGGCAGAGTGGATTTACAGAGAGAGAGAGAGAGAAAGATCTTTCATCCACTGGTTCACTCCCCAAATGGCCACAATGGCTGGAACTTAGCCAAGCCAATCCAAAGCTAGAAGCTCCTGCTAGGTCTCCCATGTGGGTGTGGGATCCCAAGGCTTTGGGCTGTCTTCTACTGCTTTCCCAGGCCACAAACAGAGAGCTGGAAGGGCAGTTGGGTAGCTGGGATACAAACTGGCACCCCTATGGGATCCCAGCACAGGCAAGATGAAAATTTAGTCACTGAGCCATTGTGCCAGGCTCAAATGCTAGATTTTGACATTCATGTTGAAGACTAACCAGCCATGAGCATGAATGTTTGGGAACTAAGAGATTGTTATCTTTCCAAAAGAACAAACTTGGAGAGTTGAATAGACCTTTGAGATAAGATGTGTTAGTTTTCCTAAGTCATTAGTGAAAGTTGCAAAATTTCTAGAAACATAAAAATATTAAATGAACAGATCCCCAACAGTAGTTTTAATTTAGTATTATAGCGCATGATTACCAACTCAAGACTTAAGAAAAGGCTAAAGTTGAGGATTGTAGAATATTTTATAGCATTCTACAGCATCACTGTTACTGTAGCAATGAATGTATTTTTTAGAAATTTATTTGAGAAGTAGGGAGTGAGTGCCCATCCATGGCTTCACTCTGAATGCCTGCCAGGGCTGGGACTGGCCCAGGTCATGAGAAGGGAACTGGCAATTCAAACCAGGTTTCCCAATCTCTTGAGCAATCCCCACTGCCTCTCCAGGTCTGTATTGGCAGGGAGCTGGAGTCAGGGCCCAGAGCTCAGCATGGAGCTGAGGTGCAGCAGTGTGGGATGTGGACGGCCTAGCCTCAGGCAGGATTTGAACAAGTCAACCCGTCTATCATGATTGCCTCTTCTCATCTCTCATAATCATACATTCCTTATGTATAAAAGTGTGAAATAGCAAACACTGCATGTGACGTGTCCTGTTACCAATTTTATAGACATTGCAGGACTTCCACATTCAAATGAGTGTCATCCTCTTCAAAACATTCACCTTGAAAAGAAATAAACCTTTCTTTAAATTATCTTCAAAGCTTTTCAGCACTGACATTTTGAAGATGTTCTGTTGTAGCAGATATTTACTCCGCATTAAGCTTAATGTCTGCAAAAGGCTGGAATCGTTTGGAGCCAGTTGTAGTGAGCCTATCACCCTGGGGTGAGAAGTGCACTTAAGATCCTGTTCATTTCTTTATAATCTGCCAGACTGCTCTCTGGACCTTCCTGGCTGCTGCTTAGCCTCCCTGAGCCTCTTCCTGCCAACCTTGGAACTGGTTTTGAAGGATTCTTGCTTTCCTGTCCTTGTACCTTGGTTTTGCTGTATTTCTCTCTTGATCTTCCTGGGCCCCCAAGCCATCCTACCACCTGACCACTGGCTGTACTTATTCTTTGGCTCTGCTGAAGCCCTTCCCTGAACCAAGTTTAAGAGGTTGGTCTATGGTATGTGTCTGCCTAGCATTCTAAAACACCTGTCACACACTTCATTGTGAACCGAAGTGGAACTGCCCGTGTCCCCATAACTTTGGCCTTCCATTCTTCTCTGTGCTGAGTGTGGGAGCCTCAGGTGATGTTTAGTGGATGAATACAGCATTACTAACGTCATCTCAGCCCACAGTGGTGGGTGGGATTTTGAAGGTAACAGTGTTGTCTGGGGTTCAGCGCGCTTCCATTTACTTGCTGTGGGACAGCTTGCTCTTGGAAAGCCTCTTGCTGCATCTAACACGAGGATCAAAATGACCGTTTCTGAGGTGCAGATGAAATGAAGAACGTGTTATATAGTGCTAGCTGAATAGGTGGGACATAGGAAGTCACAGGAGTAGGTTATGTGGGCCTGATGAAGCTGGCTGTGAAGCAGTTGTGGGAAGCGAATGAGCGATCAATGTCTATTTCAGTAATTTCTATGGTGTGATTTCTCAAGGAGATTGTTTGGATATTTCCTTTGTATCTGTTCACAGTTTCTTTACCTTACCACTGTGAATAAAGTATACTTTATGTCTCATTCCATTCCTGTGTAATTTCTGTAAACCATATGCGAAAATCATGTATCTCTATCTTTTGTTTACTAGAACACTGTAGGACTGAAGGATTCCTGTTGAATGAGCATATTTGGACAGTTTAGAAGCAGATGGGAAACGGCCTGAAAGAGGACACGTGGTGTGGATGGGGCTGAGTTTCCCAGGCATCAGTAGTCTTTTAAAAACAGAAGACAAACAGGGTTGCTTGAATATCATGGGAACAAAACAAAACTGGTACCTTGGAAATAAGAAGTGGTGCTGGTTTTTGTTTGTTTGTTGTTTTGTTTTACTTCATTTTGTTATTTTATGATACAGTTTCATAGGCCCTGGGATTTCCCTTATCCCTTCCCCAATTCCCCCCTCCCTATCACTGAGTTCCACTATATCGCTATAGTTCTTCATACATAGTCATATGTCCATCACTGCAATGGCAGAGAGTCCAGCATCCTATTGTCAAGATATAGTAAACAGTTTAATTAGGAGTCCATCTTTGTCTGGAAGTAGAGATGCATGCTGCATTGTATCCTCACATCTGGATATGAGAGTCTCCATGACCCAGTTACTATACGTCCCCTTAAATGAAAAATAACAATACAAAACCAACAAAAGGAAGAAAAATAGAGATTTACAATGCCATGAAGTTAAATTACATGCTGCTAGATATGATAGTCTCCATTACATAGTTACTATACATCCCCTTAAATGAAAAGCCACAAAACATAACAGGAAGAAAGAAAAAGAAATTAACAACACTATGAAATTAAATAACATGCTACTGAATGACTAATGTGTCACTGAAGAAATGAAAAAGAAAATCAATAACCTTGAAGAAAATGATGCTACTGTATGATCTGTGAGTCACTGAAATTAATGAAGAAAGTGTTTAGAAAAGGTGAAACTAACAAAATCAAAATCCATGAGATATAGTTTCTGCTGATCTTTGATGGTGAAATGTGTCTCCTGTAGGCAATAAATAGATGGGTTTTGTTTGTTTTTTTTTTTTAAAGATATATTTATTATTATTGGAAAGCCGGATATACAGAGAGGAGGAGAGACAGAGAGGAAGATCGTCCATCCGATGATTCACTCCCCAAGTGAGCCTCAATGGCCGGTGCTGAGCCGATCCGAAACCAGGAGAGCCAGGAACCTCTTCTAGGTCTCCCACACGGATGCAGGGTCCCAAAGCTTTGGGCCGTCCTCGACTGTTTTCCCAGGCCACAAGCAGGGAGCTGGATGGGAAGTGGAGCTGCTGGGATTAGAACCGGCGCCCATATGGGATCCCGGGGTGTGTTCAAGGCAGGGACTTTAGCAGCTAGGCCACCACTCCGGCCCCGGCTTGTTTTTTAAATCCAGTCTACTAACTGTGATGTTTGAGTGATGAGTTTAAGCCATTTACATTTAGGGCTAATATGTATGGGTGGTAATTTGGTCCTGTTGTTTTAGCAATGGGTTGTTAATTGATTTAGTCTGCTGTTGTTATTTTACTGGGATGTTCTTCACATATGCCTTTGGTTTTGGTGGGTGCTATGCCTTTTCTCTGTTAAGAGAACATCTTTAAATATCATTTGTAGGGCAGGTTTGAAAGAGGAAATGTCTTTTAACTTTTCTTTGCTGTGGAAGAATTTTATTTCATTTTGAAAGAAAAGAAAGCTTTGCTGGATATGTTATATTGGGCTAACAGTTGTTTTTCTTTTAGAATCTGGAATATGTCACTCCATTCTCTTCTTGCCTGTAGAGTTTCCTGTGAGAGGTCTCCTGTGAATCTGATTGGCATTCCTTTATATGTCAGTTGAATTTTTTCACGTTCGCATTTAAGGATCTTTTCCTTATGTTCGATTGAAGAGAGCTTGATTATCATGTGTCGTGGTGAAGATTGTTTTTGGTCAAGACTGTTGGGAGTTCTATGCCTCTCCTGGATGTTGTTTCTCAATTCTTTCTCCAGATTAGGAAAAATATCCCTTATTTCGTTAAATACATTCGTTAAATCCAATTCTCTTTCTGCACCTTCTGGGACTCCCATAACTCTTAGATTTGGCCTCGTAATAGTGTCTTTCAATTTTTGAATACTTTTTTTTGGCTTGATCCAACTCTGCTTCCAGCTTTTTGTTTGTTTCCCCCTCGTGACAGGAAATATCTTCTAAATCTGAGATTCTATCTTCTGCCTCCTTCATTCTATTTTGAAGAGTCTCTGCTGTATTTTTAATTTGCTTCACTGTATTCTTCATTTCTGATATATCAACTTTCATTTGATTCATTTCCAGTGTGACAATTCCTTGAATGCCTGCTTTATGTGTTTCTTGTTATTGATAAGAAGTTTTATAACAAGTGTTTTGAATTCTGTATCCCCATTGTCTCTAACTTCCTCAGTGAACTCTGAGGTTGGCAAAGGCTTTTACTCTTTTGCAGGGGAGTCTTCAGTGATACTCATTGTGCCTTTGTCTCTTCTTTTGCTCTTGGTTATTGTACTTCTGGTTAGCAGAGTCTTCTCCTTATGGCATGTTTCTAAGCTCTATCACACACAGGTCTACAGTTTGATTTTGCTTATTGCAGTTGGTACATGGCTCTTTGTTTGCAGTCACTTGTGCCACTCCCTCCAGCAAGTTCCAGGACTGTGTTCTTATCATAGATTTCCACCATGATCTCCACAGCCCCAGCTCCTGGCTCACCAGTTTCTACCTCCTGTGATACTGTGCTGAGGCTGCACCATTGTCTGTACAACCTTTCTCTCACTTCCGATTGGAATAGGTCCCAGGATTAGGGAGACACCACGTGTCCTATATAGCTAGGTTGTTGGTGGTGTTGATCTTGCCGGAGGCTGTTGGCCATTAGGTGTGAGGGCCTTATTTTGACCAATATGATGCTGTGGTCGGTATTGTTTTTCTCTGGGACCAGTGCAGTGCACTGAGCTCAATGAATTTGCTCCCAGTTAAGTGAATTTGCTCCGAGCTCCGTGCATGTGCAGCTCACTGTTGTCCCTTGCAGTCTTAAATTCTTTGCAGCACTGTAAGAAATGACGCCTGATGTGCCACTACTGGAGTTCTTGATCTGCTGGCTGTCAGGTCTGAGGGCTACCTGGACCTCTCTTGGGTGGAACCTATAGGATGCCATGTTGATGCAGTTCATTGAGCCAGAAATGAGTTCACTCTCAGCTCAGTGCATGTGGAGTACTGTCCATAGCCCTTGCCTCCTTAAACAAAATGGTGCCAGATTGGGCTCTAGAGGGCGGACTGGGCTGTGAAATCCACCCTATTCCTGCACTGCTCATCTGGGATCTTCTGCTCTGTCTCTGGTCCTGGTCAAATCAGAGAGACAAGCAGGATGGGCAGTTCTTTGTCTAGGTTCACTTCCCGAGCTCCCAGTGAAAGTCCCTTCCCACCTGGTTGCTGGTGGAGTTCTGGCTGCCGGTGCAATTCTAATGACCACTTGTTGAATGCTGCTGGAGTATCAGACACTGCAACACCACTCCGTTGGTGTCCGCTGCTTTCCTGTCTGTCAGTTTCCAGGTATTCCTCTGCTGTTGTTCTGTCCTCTCCTGTTTCCTGGAATGTGTCCTCTAAAGTTCACGCTGGCTAATATTTCTCCGTCCGTTTAAACGTGTCCTTACCCTATTCCGCCATCTTGATTCTCTGAAGTGGTGCTTTTTTTAAGGTTGCACACTGAGCAGTGTAGCCTTAATCATTCGACTTGCTGGAGATGTGCTCAGGTGTGTCTTAAACATTTTAAAAGCTGTCAGTTCTGTGTTTGGCAGTATTTTTTCTAAATATTTATTTTTATAGGAGAGGCAGATTAGATTTACGGAGAGAAGAAAGGACAGAGGTCTTCCACTCACTGGTTCATTCCCCAAATGACCACAAAGCCAGAGCTGGGCCAATCTGAAGCAAGCAGTCAGGAACCAAGGAGCTCTTTTTGGGGGCTCCCATGGGGGTGCAGCATCCCATGGGAGGTCCAGAAGGCTTTGTGCAGTTCTTCACTGCTTTCCTAGGCCACAGCAGGGAGCTGGAAGGGAAGTAAAGCAGCCTGGATCCCAACAGCTGCCCATATGGAATCCTGGTGCTTGCAAGGTGAGGATTTAACCATTGAGTCACTGCGCTGGGCCCATTTTTTAATTTATTTCTACCTGCTGGAGCTTAGAAACAGATCACTGTGGAAGGCCTTTTGTCTTTTATTTTTAAAAAGATTGATTTATTTATTTGAAAAGAAGAGTTATAAACAGGGAGGATGTTCAGATGAGCACAGTGACCAGAAATGGGCTAGGCTGAATGCAGCTCTCCCCAGTGCACAGCAGAGCCACCGCCAGGCTGTTAGGGGCAAAGGACATCATGCTGGGTCAGGACTGGGTGGCCAGGGACGTGAACTGGCATTCATTTGGGATGCCTGTGCCACAATGTGGGCACCATATTAGAAAACATTTTAAATACTTAAATTACTGTCATGATACACTTGGGCATTTAGCCTGAAAGAATTCTGAATCACAGATTAGTCTTGAATTAGTTAAAATTCTATAAACAAGATATCTTTATGAATGAAGTTACTGAATAGTTGTCTTTCCACTTTGGTAAAATGCTGACTTAACTAGAATTCAACTATTCCTGGGCTTGTTTTAGTTGGTTGAAAATATCCAAATTATTGATTTTTGTTTACAACAACTGCTTCTTGAATGTAATAAAAAGCTAAACTATATTGTATTGACCTCTTTGAAAAGAGAATTATTTATTAACATAAACAGGTTCCAGAGATTGAGTTAATAAATTTTTTCTGTCAAACCTGATTCTCAGCCATCAGCCCTGATCCAAGTAGAGGCTGAAGGCTAGGCTTGGGGATTTAGAGCCTGATGCAAAAACTGCCCATTCACATTTTGAGTAACTGTTGTTTCCAAGACTAGGTTTAAGTCCTTGGACTGAGGAATTTAGGTGGAAAACACTGTTGTGGGTCCAGAGTCTGGTTTTATGGTCAGCTTTATGCTCTCTTAGTTTCAGATGCTCCTCCTCCGCCACCACCTGCGGAAGAAACTGTCTTTGATGAGTCCCCGCCCCCGCCCCCTCCCCCAGAAGATTATGAAGAGGAGGAGGCAGCGGTGGTGGAGTACAGCGACCCCTACGCCGAGGAGGACCCGCCCTGGGCCCCGAGGTCTTACCTGGAGAAGGGTGAGTTGCAGAGGGTCTCGGGCTCGGCGGGAGACCTGCGCGTGCAGAGACTCCCTGGGACTGCAGAGGGTCCCGTGCAGTTTCACTGAGAAGTAAAGTTTTATTTATTTGTATTATGTATTGATTTTTACGAATTCAGTTCTTGATTTTGAAAGCCTCATTAGTAAATTTCTACACTTTATTAATTTTAAAAGTATTACTTTTTAAGCTCCTGTTGAGCGTGCTGGTGGTGAGTGGCTTATTAGGTCGCGCGCCAGGGCTGCCCGCAGGAGGACGGCTGTTCCCAGGTGTCAGATACTCTGCTCCGAGCTTGAGTAGCCTTGTATCACATATTTCAGTTGAACTATCTCTTTTTTTTTTTAAAACTTTTTAAACTTTTTCTTTTCTCAAAGAATGGTAGTTTCTTAAGATTGGAAGGTGTGTCTGAGTGTCTTAGTGTAAAATAGTATAACAACTTGGGGATTTAAAATCTAATCCAGACTTAAGAAGCCCTGGAGAAGTGTGCTGCCTCAGGGGGGCTTTGTGCTGTTGTTGTTGTTGTGGATGAGGGAGCTGCTCAGCTGTGCTCTCCCGTCCTCCAGGAGGCCTGCATGATCTAACTTCCTCTTTTGGCCAAGACAGACAGGAACGTATCAAAGTCACTTCTCAGAAAACAGGAATTTATGGAAAAGCTACACAAAATAATTGTTCTGTGCCTTTGACCGCCTTTGAGAGACGATCAGAAAATGCCTCTGCTCTGAGGTGTTTGAGTGCTGCGGGCGCTCCTGAAAGCGAAGGGCCATGTGGCCGGGAGAGGACTGCAATGGATTTGACAAGACAAAGTGTGTGTGCCACATTTCTTTCTTTCTTTTTTTTTTTTTTTAAGATTTATTTTTTCTTATTGGAAGGCAGATATATAGAGAGGAAGAGAGACAGAGAGGAAGATCTCCCATCTGTTGATTCACTCCCCAAGTGGTTGCAGTGGTTGGAGCTGAGCCAGTCCGAAGCCAGGATCCAGAAGCTTCTTCTGGGTCTCCCACGCGGGTGTAGGGTTCCAAGGTTTTGGGCCATCCTCAACTGCTTTCCCAGGCCACAAGCAGGGAGCTGGATGGGAAGTGGGGCTGCCAGGATTAGAACTGGCACCCATATGGGATCCCGGGGCGTTCAAGGTGAGGACTTTAACCACTGCACTATCGCGCAGGGCCCGCCACATATTTCTTTTTTTTATTATTATTCATTTATTCATTAATTACATTGTATTACATGACACAATTTCATAGGTACTGGGATTCTCCCCCCTTCACCCCAAACCCCTCCTTCATGGTGAGTTCCTTCACCATGATGCATAACCACAGCTCAAGTTCCGTTGAGATTCCCTAATTAAAAGCTCACACCATACAGAGTCCAGCATCCCACTTGTCCAGTTCAAGTTCAATGGCCTCTTAGGGAGGCCCTCTCAGGTTTGAAGGCAGAGCCAGCAGAGCGTCACCTCAATCAGTTAGAAGCTCCAACATATCATCAGCAACAGTCCAGGTATGATGAGGCTGGTGCAGAGTCCACTGATTGACATAGTCCATCTTAGAGTTTCCCCTTGTCCAGTTTTTCGCTGGAAGCATATAGCTGAGGTGGTTGATTCATCTACTCCATCTTCTGTCTTCTTGGTTAATGTTTTGATTCCTCCATTTTGTTCAGGGGAATCCCCAAAGAAACTTGGAGACATTCCCAGTCCAGGCTCCTACATGTACTACTAGTAAGCACAGTGCCCGCCACAGTCCATCACTCCTATCAGCTGGTGGTTGTAACCCCTGGGTTGGGTCTATTCTGAGCCCCGACCTCCATTGGAACCAATGAGTATTGCAGCTCTCCCCGGCTCTGCCCATCACACACTTGTCCCTCACCTAAACCAGTGGGAGGAGTGCTGGTTGGGTGCTGCATTCCCTATTGGCACAGGCCATTTCACCTTGGCATTTTGTGTTTTGTACTGTTTTTTTATCGCAACCAAACCTGGCCAGGCCCCCACACAGTTCCAGCACTCGGATTTGCCAGTGGATGACGTGAACCGACTCAGCCTGGTCTGCCCCCAACCCGAGCCAAGTGTATGCCAGTGGGTCACTTTCCAAAGCCTCTTCTGGGTTGTTTACCTCCGTGCTTCCTGCGTTTATTTGTAGAGTCAGTGTCCTGTCAGAGGATCTGTTCAGGTTCCTCCATCTGACCCCTTCCTGGTGTCGGGCTTCACGCATACTAGCAGGTCCTTTGGCCAGCACCGCTCTTCAATCCATTCTGGTTCCTGCTGTTGAGAGTTTCAGCCCAGCCACGGCTCGTCCATACCCACATATAGTTCATATATGGCTCAGTTGGGGTTGAAACCTAGCCGAGTCTGTCCCACATCTACCCTGGTCCTCCAGAGCACCAAACTGTGTTGTGGTCTAACTCGGCATGGTGCGTCAAGTCCGAATCCATGTTTGTGCCAAGGGATTACAACTGTGACCCGACCAGAACTCAGCCCCCCACCACATATTTCTTTTTTTTTTTTCTTTAATATTCATTTATTCATTAATTACATTGCATTACATGACACAATTTCATAGGTACTGGGATTCCCCCCCCCTTCACCCCAAACCCTTCCCCCATCATGAATTCCTTCACCATGATGCATAACCACAGCTCAGGTTCCGTTGAGATTCCCTAATTAAAAGTTTACACCACACAGAGTCCAGCATCCCACTTGTCCAGTTCAAGTTCAACGGCCTCTTAGGGAGGCCCTCTCAGGTTTGTAGGCAGAGCCAGCAGAGCGTCACCTCGATCAATTAGAAGCTCCAACATATCATCAGCAACAGTCCAGGTATGATGAGGCTGGTGCAGAGTCCATTGATTGACATAGTCCGTCTTAGGGTGTCCCCTTGTCCAGTTTTCCGCTGCAAGCATATAGCTGAGGTGGTTGATTCATCTACTCCATTTTCCATCTTTTTTTGATTAATGCTTTGATTCCTCCATTTTGTTCAGGGGAATCCCCAAAGAAACTTGGAGGCGTTCCCAGTCCAGGCTCCTACATGTACTACTAGTAAGCACAGTGCCCACCACCGTCCATCACTCTGATCAGCTGATGGTTTTAACCCCTGGATTGGTTCTCTTCTGAGCCCCGACCTCCATTGGAACCAATGAGTGTTGCAGCTCTCCCCGGCTCTGCCCATCACACTCTCGTCCCTCACCTAAACCAGTGGGAGGAGTGCTGGTCGGGTGTTGCACTCCCTACTGGCACAGGCCATTTCACCTTGGCATTTTGTGTTTTGTACTGTTTTTTTTTTTTTTTTTTTTTTTTATCGCAACCAAACCCGGCCAGGCCCCCACACAGTTTCAGCACTTGGGCTTGCCAGTGGATGACGTGAACCGACTCAGCCTGGTCTGCCCCAACCCCAGCCAAGTGTATGCCAGTGGGTCACATTCCAAAGCCTCTTCTGGGTTATTTACCTCCATGCTTCTTGCGTTTATTTGTAGAGTCAGTGTCCTGTCAGAGGATCTGTTCAGGTTCCTCCCTCCGACTCCTTCCTGGTGTCCGGCTTCACGCATACTAGCAGGTCCTTCGGCCAGCTCCGCTCTTCAATCCATTCTGGTTCCTGCTGTTGAAAGTTTCAGCCCAGCCACGGCTCGTCCATACCCACATATAGTTCATATATGGCTCAGTTGGGGTTGAAACCTAGCCGAGTCCGTCCCACATCTACCCTGGTCCTCCAGAGCACCAAACTGTGTTGTGGTCTAACTCGGCATGGTGCGTCAAGTCCGAATCCATGTTTGTGCCAAGGGATTACAACTGTGACCCGACCAGAACTCAGCCCCCCACCACATATTTCTATAGACCAAGATAAAGGCTCTCCAGGCCCGGCGCGATAGCATGAAGGTGCAGTAGCCTAGCAGTAAAGTCCTCACCTGGCACACGCTGAGATCCCATATAGGTGCTGTTTCTAATCCCGGCAGCCCTGCTTCCCATCCAGTTCCCTGCTTGTAGCCTGGGAAAGCAGTCGAGGATGGCCCAAAGCACTGGGACCTTGCCCTTCCTGTGGGAGACCCGGAGTAAGCTCCTGGCTCCTGGATTCTGATTGGTTCAGCTTTGGCTGGTTGTGGCCACTTGGGGAGTGAAGCAATGGACAGACGATCTTTTCTGTCTCCTCCTCTCTGTATATCTGACTTACCAATAAAAATAAATACAATAAAAAAGTAATAAAAACCCTTTAAAACATGGTCCTGGCCGCTGTGATGGTGGCTGTGTCCAGGCCTGCTGGCCCAGCAGTGCTGCCCTGGCTGTGCCCCTGCGTGCTGTGACGGCGCCCCGCCCAGTCTCACCTCTGGGAGAGTTAGCTTCCAGGCTTCCTCACTGGGTTCCTGGCAGGATTAAGTTTGTCTTAGGTCCTTTGTTGTTCTTTACAGCAGGTGGGTGCCCAGCCCACACCTGAGGTGTCGAGGTTGCCCGAGGCTGGGTGTTACAAGCTATGTCTTACCAGGAAGCTCTTTTAAAAGTTGTCTGTCACAAAAAGTGTAAACTTGTATATCTGAAGTTCAGTAAACCGAACAAGAAAACAACATGCAAGAGCAAATCCTGGTCAAATTGCAGAAAAGCAGAAGGAATAGAAATCTGAAAGATAATCAGTGAAAATGGCAGCTCAGCTACAGGGAGCAAAGGTAGGAACAGCTGCGTGGTTCTCATCGGGAAGGGTGCAGGGTCTTCGCAGCCATGAAGGAAAGCATCAGGCTGGAGTTAGCTCATCTGCTTGATGCACTCTTGGGTCTACAAAAAGGCGTAAAGAGTGAATGGGAACCCACAGGCACATGCAAGGACACTTCCCCCATGCAGTCTCTTTCAGGGATAGCTAATAAAGTAGCAGTTGATCATTTAGATCATAAAAATGATTTCTATACACAAATAATGAGAGGAAGTGAAATGACATGCAAACATACAAGACAGTCGATCCACTGTCTGTAAGGTGTAGTGGACTCTCCGGTCGGAGGGGAAGTGTTAGGCTTTGTGAGGTTCAAGAGGTAGAACGAACATGACTGAGAGATGGCAGAGGCGGTAAGGGAGGGGAAAGCAAAGGTGGTGCCAGGCTGCCTCACGTGGGCAGAGCGCAGCCAGCAGAACTGGGAGCTGCTGTCTTGGAGCCTGGAGAGTACAGTCCCAGGGACGGGCCTGGGGGAGGGCAGAGGGGAGCAAAGCTGGGTGAGGGAGGATCCTACATTCCCAAACTGGAAGGCCGTTTCTTTGGTGCTCACCTCCAACTAATAGCATTAAGCAGCATTTAAAAGTTTTTTTTATTTTGAAGTTTATGGTACAATTTCATAGAGCCCGGGATTTCCCCCTCCCCCGAAACCTCACCCCCCACTGACTTTCCCTATGTTGTCACAGTAGTACAGTTCTTCATAAAGAGTCTTGATTCCATCAGTCAGGTAGCATTGTTTTAATAGAAATTTTATCCTGAATAGATTCTGTACTGTTAAGTAGTTTAAAAACCCTTCATTGATAGCTTTAAGGTGAAGTTTGTTCTGCCTCAAGGCAACTTACGCAATGTAAGTACCAAAATATTTGAGTCTTTGCTGACATAAGATAAACTTTCACTTTCCAGGAAATTAAAACTACTCGAGTTGTAATATGTGACTTAATTAAAAGAGTTTATTGAAATGGATGATCCTACTAACATTTGACTTTTAAAGTTCAAAGTACCTAACTGCTAATTTTGGTTGCAGGTGTCATGTGGTATTTGATCTATGTTTGAGCTTATACCACTTACCTGTAATATTGTGTTTTTTTCCACATTTTTGTTACTTTACTTTCACTTGGACTTTTAATCTAATTGGTACTTGTAATACTGCAGAGTAGAAACTGACTCAGAGGCACCTGCAGTGAGGGCCCCGTGTGTGGTGCTAGGGCCACACGTGCCCCTATAGGGCAGAGAGTTTACGGTTTTGATCACTGTTCCTTGTTTCAACTTACAACAGAAAAGTGAGTTCTCTTATTGACTCAGACCACCATCACATGGTGTCAGTGTTCTTTGACAATTCACAGAAAATTATAGGACCTAAAAAAAAAAAAAAAGAACCCTTCAAGTTCAGTTTTGCTGCTTGAAAATCTTCATAGGACATTGCTGAATGCCTGTCAGGCTGCTGCGTCCTGACGCTGGGTGTGTTCCCGAGGGTGGAAGCATT
Source organism: Ochotona princeps (assembly GCF_030435755.1). Lineage (NCBI taxonomy): Eukaryota > Metazoa > Chordata > Mammalia > Lagomorpha > Ochotonidae > Ochotona > Ochotona princeps. Next base: position 78,180,274 of record NC_080836.1, read on the forward strand.
GAGAACACTCCTGATTCCTCCCGTGTCGAAACTGGGGGCTTCATGTTTTCTGTAATATTTTTTTTCTCAACTACCATGTAAATTCCTCATGCACCTTTTGTTTTCAGTGTGATATACATGGATAATTGAAAAGTGATTGTGACACCTCTCACTACAGCCATACCTTTTTTCAGACTGAAATCTTAGAAGTTAGTTTTAGCTTTAGCATTCGTTTTTTGGGTATTTTTGAAAAACAGAGGAAGATCCTCAGATTGACTGTATACCTCCTTGAATTTTGATTAAAAAAATCTCCACCTAAATCAAGCCTGCTTTCCTTCTGATGAATATCTAAATGAAATAAACAACTATTGTGTGTCTTTCACTGGAGTAAAAATGAATGTTCTCAAGCTTACTTTTTAAAAAAGTTTCAAAATAGTGATCACTAATTCTGAGCAGTAAGTGTTTAGCAGTGATGGAAGAGCTCAGCTCGGTAGCACTCGGTGCTGGCTGGGCACCACCTGGGAGGGCTCTGCAGGCCTCCCTGCTGCATTCTGGAGAAGGTGATGTGCAGCCAGCCTGGACTCTCTTCACTCCTGCGGTGTGGCCACAGCCAGCATTCATTCTCTTCTGAATGGCTTCAGGGGCTTGCATTTGTGTAAGCGTCAGTGAAAGTGTCTTTTTTGCTTTTCAAGTGCTAAGGAACATTGGGTTGACCAGAAATGCTAATATTGTTAATATTCTTTCACATTTATGGTCAAACTTGTATTCATTTAATTGTACCTGATAGTGTCTGAGTGTGTGGTTACATTCACGCTGAACTCTTCCTAGCTGGAGCCCATCGAGTTTTGCCAGTGCCCTTAATAATGTTAAGGAAGTCATTGAATTTTTAGTGGAGTAGGCTGTAAGCATAGACTAACTGGAGCCCACTGCATGTTACCAGAGCCTCAGGTGTGGTTCCTGTTTCCCAGGGTGAAGGCTCAGGCTCCTGAGAAGCCAGCACGCCAACTAGCCTTGCTTTTGGGACTTAGATAGACGGCAGTTTCTGTGAGTAGTCAGTGAGAGCACAAAGATCCAGGGGTACACAGGCTAGAACCAGCTAGAACTCTTCCAGCGGATCTGAGCAAGCTGTGAGGTGGCATAATTCAAACTATTGAAGTCAACTGTAATTAATATTTAGGTACTGTAGACCTTTGGAGAGAGGGTTGCAAGGCCCAAGTTACTGAGTGATATAAGCTGTGAAAATCACAGGAGAGTTTATAGGTGTCTTGGTTAGCACTGAGACTGTACTATGAAAGTGGTGCTGTAACGTGTGTTCTGAAGGAGCGTGTATGTGAGTGACTCCTGTCACCCGAGTGCTGGGGGATGCATCTCCCTCTGCCCAGTGATGTGGCCTAGGCCCCCAGAAGTTCAGTGCTTCATGGCTCATCTTGGTGCACCATGTTAGCATTGCAAGGTGTATGTATTTTTGTTTTACACAACATGATGCCACAGGACAAGCTAAAATGAAGAAGTAGCCATTTTTCATGACTCTGAAATTTGTTTTCAATGAGATGCTTTCCCACTGGCTGTTGAAAGGCAAGTTTGACTAACTGCCAACTCTGCCTGCTTTAGAATCTTTACTCTCTTTAGAATTTTCTGTAGTAAATAGGATTCCATGATATCAGACTGGCTATGTTGGAAAAAAACCATGTTTATAAACTTTGGTCTGTGTTTTGAAAGTTACCATGTTAACTGCAGATGTTGGGAAAGAAAGGTTATATGCATATTTTGTTTTGTCTCCAAATAGTTCTTTTAATACCCTGTTTGTTTCCTCTCCTAGTTGTGGCAATTTATGATTACACAAAGGACAAGGAGGATGAGCTGTCCTTCCAGGAAGGAGCCATTATTTATGTCATCAAGAAGAATGACGATGGTTGGTATGAGGGTGTCATGAATGGAGTGACTGGGCTCTTCCCTGGGAATTACGTGGAGTCCATCATGCACTACTCGGAGTGAGGCTCGCAGGCTATGCTTCCCTCCCAGCGCAGTCACAGGCCCTGGGACTCCCTTCCAGTGGGATGGAATGAAGGCTACAGACAATACAAACTTTTTTTTTTGTTTGTTTATCCCCCAGTATCGAAAGCAAAAAAGAAAGCCAAATCTGAAAATGGGTCTTGTCACGGTGGTTTGTACTGTGTTGAGGTATCTGGAGTGAAACAAAGTGACCATTTCTGAACACGTCAAAGGTGTAGCCACCTGCCCATGTAGCTACATGTCCGCCTAAGATGGATTCAGAAACTGGGATGCTTCCTCAGGAACACTGAGCCCCCTTGGTCTGTGGTGTTGGCTGCTCCTCACTGCCCGGGCTGCGGGCTCAGCCGCACTCCCAGTGGTCATGCCCGGTGCTTGCTTTGTTCCACCTGTGTGAAGAGGAGGAGACTAGCGTTCGAATACCATGCGTTCCCGCTGTGACCTTGTTTTGGATGACTCATTTCCTCTTTGGCACTGTAAATTGTTCATTTGCAGCCCATGGTGTGCACCTGCAAGTTCCTGTTGGATTCAACATCCCTTCATGTTTCTCAGTTTGTCGATTTTAGGGGTGATGCAATGGGTCTCCTCTTGGTGGAGGTGGTCCACAGGGCACCGCTGCTGTGGCCAGCAGGGAACAGGCCGAGTGGGCTCTGTGCAGCTGTCAGCCAGGATGTCCTGAAAAGAGTGCCCGAGGTGGTTCTGAGCAGGAACCCTTGCCTGAGGTGCTGTTGAGGGGAATCAGCTGAGAGGGTTCCCCTGTGAGCACTGGGCCGTCTTATCACCATCTAGAAGAGCACTGTAGTGGTCATCTCCCAGCCTCTTGGTGGCCCCCGGGATTCACAGCAGTGCCAGCTGTGGCTCAGCCAGCCAGGAGCCCCAGGACATGTAGAGCCTCTCCTGTGATTGTACTCTGTGGGGGTCCCGGGTCCACCTGAACCCTGCATCCAGACTCAGAATGTGGTAGTTGGATATCACAGAGGCCCCAACACTTCTCTAGTCTGTTACCAGTCAGTAGGACTTGGAATGGTAGCAAAGCAATTTTCTAGCCCTTCTGTTGCACAGTGAGAGCTCCAGGGTCAGTGGAGGCTGTAGGCAGCTTTATTCACCAAACCTGTCACCACTGTAGGAAACGCTGCAATATCCCTGGGAGAGCTGGCTGCCCCAGAGCAAGCGGCGGCACTGGCTCACCCTGGCCCGTCTGCTGCATGGCTGCCTCGTGGAGCGTTGAGCCCTGAGGATCTCAAGTGTGTAGGCCTTGCGCATAAAGAGTTGTTCAGGCAGGAGGAACTCAATTGCAGAATGGTCTGGCATAAGTTAATATTCCAATTGTAAAACATATGTGAGTGTGACATTTCATCACTGTATAACGGCCCCAGATATGGAAATTCCTATCAAGACTTCATGTTTGAACTTGTAACTTAAAAGATCGTAACATAGCTTAACTGTTCTGCTTTTTTTTAGGTTTCCCCAGACTTGATTCTAGCTTTACTAACTTGCCTCCAGGCCACATTCCACTCTGTTTTTCTTAAATCATCTTGACATCCCTTGGTGTCTCTCTTTACAGTCCTTAATGTCCTCTGAGCTTTGAACTCCATCCCAGTCCCAGACTAGACTGTATTTGGATGTTAGATTCTTAGCACTGGTAATAACTAGAGAAGTGATTTTGGACTTGTTCCAACTATGAGGGTTTTTTTGTTTGCTGAGAGCGTTCATTGGGTTAATGAGGCAGAGGGTGTTTTGAAATCCAAAAAGGTTCCCCAGCTCATCCCCAGCAGGCACAGCTATGCAAACAGGAGCTGGGCTGCTCGGCAGGAAGGTGTCCTCCCTGCGGGCCCTTGCTGGATGGAAACGTGTCAGACACTTGGGGTTGACCCTGGCAGGCGGCCAGGAGCTGAGTTTTCAGTATTATTATGTGTGTTAAGTGACTCCCGTTTTGCAAATGATCATAAATGGGTTTTCTGCATACCTTTTTTTGCAGGGGAGGGGTTTACAATTTTGGATTCCACAGATTGTTTCAGAAGGATGGTATGTAATGATCATGGGCCAGGCCTGCATTGGAGACTTCGGTGTATGTAATATTTCATAGATTGCATGCTATTAATAGTCTGAGGGTAGTATTTCCTGTTGTGTTTTCCCCTTTATCCTCTTGTACACTAAAAGATGGTGGGTATTAGGAATTCCAAAATAATGCAGAAAGTTTGACATGCTGTTAATATCACAGCAAAGCTGAGAACAGATCTCAAATGTGCCAGTTGACAAGCAGTTTTCCCGTAAGGATGGAATCCGATGGGATGGGAGAAGACGCTTCCCCTTGAAGTTTGTGTTCACTCCCATTTGTTAAAACATTTAAAACAAGTGACTGAATAGCCCCGCCCACCCGCCCCCTTTGGTGGTAACATTCCAAAGCCCATGAAGATAGGAGAATGTGCTGTTCTGTCACCTTTGACCTTATGGCCACGGCAGTAAATTGGAAACAGTGCTAGTGTGTCCGAATCTAGACCTCAGGAATCCAGACGAGTGTGTTCAGAATAAATACAAACCTCCAAGATGGCTTATTCAGTATTTTCTGTTTCTTGGCCTATTTGTCTTCCTCAGACAGGTGCTGTTCTCATTTCCTGTTGCACAAGAAGTTAACTTCGTGTATCCCTGAAGGTTGGGGGGAGCAGACCTCCTCCTCGTCCTCCTTGGCTGTTGTGCTTCCCCTTGGTGGCTGGGCTACACAGCTGTGCTTTCTATGGAGTAAATTAAGATTTTTTTCTGTTTGGGAGGCATCAAAATGGAGATTGTTTTTCATTTTATTTTAGCAGGTGACCTCTCTGCACTAAGAACAATCTTTTTTCCTCTATCTTTTCCATGGGCCTGTTTTCACACCTTACATTTGAAAGGGTTTCATGGAATTGGCAGGTGACTGCTCAGTCTTCGGGAAGAGTGGGCACCTGTTCACTTACGGACTTCACTGGCCAGGAGCTCTTGAGTGGTGTGCAAGTGATTGTTGAGCCCCACCCCCACCCACCTCGAATCTTTTAGAGCAGGTGAGATTTTAGCACTGGGTTGTCTGGTTTGATGATATTTTGTTTCTGAGGAACTGCGGACAGTAACAGAGCACCTGGTCAGAACCCAGTATTCTTCCCTGCACAACTGTCTTAAGTAAACGTGCACTTAAGTTTTCTTTAAAAATAATTCTTGATGTTTTTAGGAATATACTTGAAAAGATATGCCATGTTTGATAAATGCCCTCCAACTATTCAGACTACTTAAAGGACTGTATTAAGTGCAACTTAGTGAAAGTTATCATTTACTCCTTCCAGAACTACTCCAACTTTTGCATAAGGTCTGTGTAGCAAAACTATCCCATGAGTTGAGCAGGAGCGCAGGAAGCAGCCTTCGAGAGCCTTACTGAAGTTATTACATGCAGGCATGGAGCCCATTCATCTTTTAAGTTGGCTTTATGCTGATCTTTGTTCCTATTGAGTATCATAATTCTAAAATTATGAAACTACAGGGCCTAGCTGTGAATAAGTGATCCTTGCTAAATAAGGTTTTTGTAAAAAAAGAAAACAAAACTTATTTTCACATTAAACTGAAACCTCTTTTGCAACTTCAGGATTCTACAGAAAAGCAGTTTTTAATCATATTTCTGTCCATGTACCTTTTTTTTTTTTTTTTTTAAGAAAACGGTTTACAAAAAGGAATGTCAGTTGTGACCTGGCCAGTTGTGCTTTCTAGCTCCCGGGAGAGTTCACTGTCCAAATCATTCAGGAAGGCCGAGGGAGCAGCCGCCAGTCATGTTTCTCTTGTGTGCCATTGAGCCACCTCCAGATGAGTGGGGCAACATTCACTTTTTAATTTTTTAATTGTATTTGGGATTGGTTATTGCTGTGTACTAAAATGACCTAAATAAAAATCCCAGAAAGTATATTTAGATGTCTAGCGAAGTTATTCACATAAGCCACCTTGTCATGCCCACCTCCTCTGTGCGTCTTACCTCTCGGAGCTCCCTCAGTCAGGTAACCGGGATACTGTGGTGTGTGTGAACACTGCCATTCAGGTTTTAAAGGAAGGCTGAGAGGGATTTTTCTCCAACTTCCAAACACGAAAGTTTTAGACATAAGAACAGCCTGGGTTCAGAGACGCTGACTATCTAGTCTTCTGTTGGCCTTTGCTTGGCCCCCTTTGGGTTACTTTGGAATTTACACCTCCAGAGGAAATGTTCTGTGGGTTTCTGGTGGGGTGAAGGTAAGAGCTCTGATTCCATGCTTTTGTCGGCCTGTGCTCACAGTACAGACCCTTCCTCCAGCTTTCACAACCAGAAAGGACTGGCGGATGGTTTCCATGGATGGAAATGGAGTATGCAAGCACACATACCATGACACTGGCAACTCAGTGCATGTTTTGACCCCAGAACACGGAAACAAAGCATCCCTTTTTTTCTGCTACTTTTTACTAGTTGTACTTTATTTGAAGAAAAAACTCCTTAGTGTATCATTTCTGAATCACTAATAAATATTTAGTAGCCTAAGCTCCCCAGTTTGTTGGCATTAACTAAACTATCCTTCAAAGTTAACAAGTAGAACACATCAAACTAGTTTATTCATGTTTACACTTGATTTGTTCTTATTGTACAGTTTATACTTAGGTACCCGAACATAAACAAAATTATAAATGGTGCCGATCCACACACACCCTCCTCAAAGTCCCCGCGTTTGAATGAATTCTATTGTTTGGTGTTTATTATTAGTTAAGGACTGGGCAAGCTGACATAATGCAAACATGTAACCGGAAAACAAACTTAGGCTGACTGTACGACCACTGTCCCAAGTCATTACAATAGTTTACTGACAGGAACTGGCAAGAGTCACTTGAAAAATAACTTCATTCAGCAGAACAAAAACATGGTCAGTAGTACTGAATTTCTCATATATTTCTCTCTCTATTTATATATTGGTATCTGTTAGCTCTGCACAATAGGGAGCAAGGCACATAATGAAATGAGAGCATACATCTATGCGAGGAAAACAGTGGAGCCGAGAAAAACGCGAGCTGCTTCACTGAGCTGCGCACGAGCCTTTGAGCCACGTCCTCTCTGTGACAGAGTCCCAGTTATCTTTCTCATGCTTTAGAAGTCTCCTACACTGTTTATGGCAAAGCTACCACATCCAGGAAGTCAGGGTGAGCCTGGACACTCTTTAAAAAGAACAAACAAAACAATTAGGGCAGGAATGGAGGCAGGAGCAACCCCAGTTAATGTGCAATTTTCCTTTAAAAACAGTAAACAGGGTTTTTACAATGCTTAGCACGAGCTAATAATCTTTTACCTTAAATGTAAGTAAAATCATTTGAAACATTCCAGTCGATGCTTATTTTCTAGGATTATTTACAAGAAAAAAATTCAGGAGCTGGGCAGTCATGATAAATGGCAATTTTTGGTATTAGGTTACAACAAACTTAACAGAGGACAGTCTCCAAAAGGTAGGCTTTGTTTCATTTCATTTTCCCCTTAAGTGCTGTAAACATGCTTTTCCAAAGCCCAGGAAGACGCCAAGCCTTCACTAATCCAGAGCCTGGCGTTGGAAGCCACCGCTGTGACAGTCACTTCTCAACTCAGCTGGGACTGCGCAGTGCCCACAGTCACCGGGCCGAGTCTCTCCTCAGCGTCTTTGGTTAAAAGCAGCCAGCCCGCCGCCCCCACGTCCTAGCAGGAACACTCTCCTTCCTTTGCCTCCATTAGCACCTCAAAGTGTGTGTGTGCGTGTGCATGTTTAATGCTATTCCTCTGAGAGTTCAAGGCACTGGGGATTACAGCAAAGGGTTTCTGTTGAAAACTATTAAAATTAAGCCAGTTAGAATCCTCTCCCCTTCAAATATTATTAAGTACATTTTGCTTATTTAGGAACAGATTCTACAGCTGGATTGCAGATTTCTTTTATAGACAAGGACAGGCAAGAACTAAGCACCTTTTTTTTTGAGTGTCAGACTAAGCAAGGTGCTGAAATGTTCTCACTAGATCTTACGTTCACCTTAAGTCTGTGCCATGTTTAATGTTCTGCCTGAGCGTGTCTGGCTCAGCTCCAGCTTTGTGGGAGGTCACACACTGCACAGGGACCGGGATACCCTGCTTTGTTTATACAACTGATGTAAAGGATACAAAACACAGTGCCAAAAGTTACCTGTAGGCTGAGGGGATTACTGTGGTAGAGAAACAGGCGTCTTCTCAAGTGTTAAGCCCGTGTAATCGCCCATGGTCACCACGCAGTCATACAGGGTCACTGGGGTCAGCCTAACCTTGAATAAAGTCTGAGGGCATCTGTTACGTATCTGTTAGCTCTGAGGGTATTTGCCAAAATCTGATCCTCTACTAAAATGGCAATGGTTTTTTTCACTTAGGAAGAACTACCTTGCTTTTGCAACATCAAACTGCTTTTAGTTGAGCAACAGGTGACAGGAGCCTGCCCTACGCCATCACCTGAAGCACTGCGCAGGCTAACAGCACGCGCCTGCTGGACCAGCGCAGCAGAGTCTGAAGCTTCACCTGGACACACAGTCCCTATTTTCCTCTTCATAGCTGTCACTCTACTGAAACTACTGTAACCCCCAATTTTGTTTCTAGTGACAAGCAGGGCCACAGCAGGTGGCCCAGGATGACCGTGGATGACCGTGGGCGAGCACAGCACCTTGATTTAGCGGGGAGTACTGCAGCCTCGGTGCTGCATACTTTATCTGACATCCTGAGGACAGTCTAGTAACTTTCTCTTGGTTGGGCATATTCCTCACTTTACACATTTCCGGGAACTATTAAAAACATTCTTGATAGTTGTGTGGATAAGTGTATAAACTTTAAGAACACTGAGAATTACAGCCGCTAAGGAAAAGTGTTGGAATTTGAGTAGCAAAAGCCAGGCCACTACAGTGAATTCTGTAGTCTTTTACCACCGAGAACCTGAAGTGAGCTGTTCTATTAACCAAGAGCAGGTTCAGAATTGGTACCAAAACTTTTAAGCATAGAGTGGTCCAATTTCTGAATTATCTCTGGTAAAAATCAGAGGTGTCACTAAGCAGATTGCTAGCTCCAGTAGGCCGCTGCTGGTACTGCTCTCAGCAGCACGAACTGGTCCGCACCATTCACCTGTCACCACAGCCATGCTGGCTGTCCTGCTTTGCTGCTGGGGCCTGCAGCAGCCGGGCAGGGCGGCAGCGACAGAAGGCACAGTGCCGGGGATTTCTGGCAGTGGGTTTTCCAGAGTAGAAAAGTTACAGAAATTCAGATAATTCTGACTGCATCCCAGGTGGCATGGTACAGCAGGCTGGCATCGCGTATCTGAGGGCTGTTTTGGATCCGGCTGCTCTGCTGCTGATCCAGCTCCCTGCTAGGGCACCCGACGAGGCAAGAAGTGATGGTGCAGGTGGGCCACCTAGATGGAGTTCCCGGCCCTCACTTCAACCCGCACAGCCCTGGCACTTGGGGAGTGAACCAGCAACTGGAAGATCTTTGTCTCTGCTTTTCAAACAAAATCTTTCAAAAAAAATTTTTTTTTTATTGGAAAGTCAGATATATAGGGAGGAGAGACGGAGAAGATCTTCCATCGGTTGAGTTCACTCCCCAAGTGGCCTCAATGGCTAAAGCTACGCTGATCTGAAGCCAGGAGCTGCTTCTGGGTCTCCAATGTGGTTGCAGGGTCCCAAGGCTTTGGGCCGTCCTCAACTGCTTTCCCAGGCCACAAGCATGGAGGTAAATGGTAAGCAGGCCACCAGGATTAGAACCAGTGACCATATGGGATCCTGGCATGTGCAAGGCAAGGACTTTAGCCACTCGGCTACTGCGCCAGGCCCAAAAGATCTTAAAACACATACACATACTCCAGCAGCCACCCAAATTACAAACCACTAGGAAGTAAAACATCAGAAGCATAATGTAAGATCTCATTTTGATTTTGGGTTCCGTTTGACATATAATAAAACAGTTCTTTCCATCTCTGCTGAAACAAAGGTACAGCGCACTCCCAGACAAGGCCCGAGACTCCGATTAAGCGTCTCTGGCCCTGCTGTCCCTTTGAGCAGCACTAATGCTCACAGCCTGCCAGCTCTTCCCGGGAAAATGTACCAGAGGCATCAGTTCAGGTGCTGGTCACCAGAATTGGCATAAGCAAGAACTTCCACTGTACCAGAAACTCACATCGTGCGTGAAAGGTGGGGGGCACACGAGTGTTCTCCCCTCAAGGAAAGCTCAGGCTATCTGGCTACACGTGAAGAAAAAGCCCCGCATCAAACTGGTAAGCCCAGATCCCTAGAAGAGAGCTGGATATCTAAGAAGCAGGCTTCATGCTGGCACCCACTCCTACCTTGCAGACACGGGCGACCCCCAGAACCGGGAAGCTGCAGGCAGGCTTTGAGCTCGGCAGTCCACTCAAGGTCACTCGTGCGGCTGCGCGTGTGCAAGTGGACAAGCAGGCATGCTCCAGGTGACCTCCTGAGGGTATCAGCACAGTGCATGACAGTTCTGTGCCCAACCTGAGAGCCTGAGCGAACAGACCCGAAGCAGCAGAGCTTTCAGCGGCCGCCCAGTGGCGTCTCCTGCTCCTCACACACATCTTGCCCAGCAGCTGAGGTGCCACGTGTACCCTGTGGTGGGCTTCCTTGGGCAAGAGTGCCAGGGACTGGCACAACCTGCAACTATTCCCACCCACCAGCCCCTGCCTCTCCGGCATTCCTTTTCCAAAGAGTGATCCTTCACACAGGCACAGGTTTTAGCACCAGCTGTGCCCGTCCCTAGCAGGTGGGGCAGCCAGTTTTTAGTTTCCCGTTTAAGAGCTGCTCCAAGATCGCATTTTATTCCTGTCGGTTTATTACAAGCTGAAAAGACTGCACATTTCTTTCATGTACCAAGGAAAATTCATAGGAAGAAAAAAAAAGAATGAATATGGCATGAAGCAGAGTGTCACTGGTGCCCTGGAGCCCTTGCCTGCCCGCCTGCAGCATCACCCACTGCCCCCAGACAAGCGGGCGCTGTTGTCACAGCATCAGTAACCTGGACAAGCTGGTAACCAGCCTGCAGCCAGCAGAGGGCCTGGTAGCCCTGCAGTTACAGACCTATGGCTGCAGCTGTTACAAATGCCTGTTCTTTAAACCCTGCCAGTCCAATAATGAATCACTTTGTATTACATATTCCACCCCATACCTGTTTGATTAGCAGCTCTTGTACAGAGCCTTCTTTGTAGTCTTTCTTACCTGCTTCTGGAGAGCAACACGGAAAAGCACAGGGATTTCAGAAGGTGACTGTTCTTCCTAATGCTGGGTCACAGATTTGTCTAATTCCTATACCCATTGGCTACAGATTCCTACCCACTGCAACGCCTAGCTAAGGTACACACTGTTAGGACTGCAGCTGGTAACCCCCGGACACGTGAGACACAGCCTAGGAGGGTTACTGTGCATCCAGACGGGGACCATGGCCCGGACCCCGCAGTGCTGCCAGGGAACTGCTGAAGGGCGCGCACTACGCCGGGGATGCAGGCAGCCTCGGCCCGTGGGATCACCTGTAAGCACAACCAACCACACGGGGCTCCCACACTGTGTCCCCATTCTGTGAAGCTGAGTCTTCCTGAATAAAGTGCCCCTTTATGTACACCAATCAAGTGTCAAGTACGTCTAACTTCAGGCAGTGCTGGGGAAAAACACACAAGCCCTGTAGCTACACCAGACTGGTGGCTCTCACAACATGTAACCCTGACTTACAGAACACACGCCATGCACGAGGCTGCACGGACAGACAATGGACAGCAGAAGTAGTTTTTGGTCCAATCCTTATGACAGATCAATGAAATCATCTAGGACAGAACACACCCCCCCCTTTCCATGCCTCTTCAAACCAAAATACACAGAACTCACTTCTCAAACTAGGAGAGAAAAGAAATAAATAGAATCTCTGTGCACGCTCTATATACACATATATGTATACATACATACATACACAGACTATAGTGTGTGTGTACACACACGCACGGCTGGACACTACCTGAATAACATCACAGCAGGAGCCTGTCAACAGCGAAGTCGGGCGCCCAGGTGAGCTCACGGGAGCACTGATGCCAGACGCCCTGGGATGGGGTCCCCGGGCTACCAGTCTCTGGAGAGCTTGGTGTTCTGGTCTCTCTTGGGCGGGGCGGGGGGCGGCCCTCTCCGCAGTGTCGCGTAGCCCGGTATGTGACTGCCCCCGCAGCCCGCCTTCTGTTGCTCGCTCAGCAGCTCGGGGGGCGGCGGGGGCAGCGCCATGTCATCCATGGTGGCTGTGGGTTCTGCTCTGGACACGCGCGAGGACGACAGCGAGCCGTGCCGGGTGATGGACTTCCTCTGCAGTGTCCTGTTGAGGTCCGCCAGGAAGCCAGGCTGCACAGTAAGGCTGGCCTTGGGCGACGTGGGCACTTGGGGGGCAGCTGCGGGAGCCGGCGGGGGCGGCTCCACGGCCTCGGCCTGGGTGAGGCGGGTGCTGTCGTTGCGTTTGGGCCGCGTGGGCGGAGGGGCCTTCTTGACCGATGACTTGGACCACGGCTGTGGCTGGGGGTTGACGACGGCCACTTTGGGGGAGGTACTCCCCGCGAATAACCCAGGGATCTCTATTGGGGGCGGAGGCAGCTCGATTTCAGGGGGTGGCGGTGGGAAGTCGGAGTCGGAGGGAGGAGAAGGAAACTCCACCACGGGGTCCTTGCTGCGCGCACCCGTGGCCGAGGCTCTGGCGGGCGCGCCGCCGGGGTGCAGAGCGCCGGGAAGGTGAACCCCGGCAAGATGGAGTTTGCCCGGCTTTGGGGGCGCTGCTGGAGGCACCCCCGACTCCTTGCCGGGAGGGCCCGGCTCCGCGGCCGAGGCGAACTTGCTGACCAGGCTGTCCACGGAGGGCCGCTTGGGCTCGGCCTGCTCTCCGACAGCGCCGGACTTAATGCTGGAGTTGCGCTGGGGGGTCGGGGGTGGCTTCTTCCCACCGGGGCTGGAGGTCTTACCGGGCTTTTTGCCCGGAGATCCGCTTTTGTCGGGGGTGGGAGAAGCGGCGGGTGGAGGCGGCGGCGTTGGCGCTGGCGGGGGAGGCGGCGGCGGGAACACCAGGCTGCTCTCCGGGGGCGGCGGCGGGAAATCCGGAGACGGGACCGGGGCGGCGCTGGGCTGCCACTTGGGCTTTGCTTTCACAGCAGGAGGGGACTGCGGCCCCGAGGGGGCCTTTCCGGGCTGAGGGTCCGCCGGCGGCGGCGGTGGCGGCGGTGGGAACTGGCTGGCCAGCTGCCTGACCAGCGAGGGCGCGGGCGACAGCGGGGAGGGAGGGGGCTTCCCGCCGAAGCTCTGCTGCTTGGGTAACGTTGGAGGGGGGCCTGGGGCCGGAGGGGTGGGTGGGCAGGGCGGGTGGGGGGCGGGGAAAGGCGGCTGTTTTTTCGCTGGGGGCACTGGGGGCGTCGGGGTAGGTGTTGGGGGCGCGGCTTGCGTGGCAGGGGGTGGCACTGTCTTGGTGCTGTGTGGAGGGATGGTCACCAGGGGCTTGGGGGGCGCTTGAGGAGGGAGGGTCGCTGGCATGACAGGAGCTGGGGGAGGCGTTGGAGGGGCTGCCTGAGCAACGTGTTGGACCTGATGGATCTTCAGTGGAGGAGGTGGGGGGCTGAACTGTGGCAGGGACGGGGGACAGGGGGCCGGCTTGAGCTGGGCCATAGCTGAGCCGGGGGTTGGAGGTGGTGGTGGGGGAGGGGGAGGGGGCACAACTCCACTGGGAGGCACCAGGATCTGGGGCTTGGCTGACTGGGAGGCCAGGGTTTGCAAAGGTTGCATGGCGGGTGGGGGTGGGGGCTTAAACAGGGGCCCTGAATGTTGAGAGGCGTTCTGCAGCCTCGTGATGGTGCTGTACTTGACAAACATCGTGGCTGCAGAGCCAGAGGATGAGGCTGACTGACTGGGGAGTGGTGGAGGAGGCGGGGGCGGAGGAGGGGGCGGAGGAGGGGGCGGGGGTGGGGGAGGAGGCAGAGGGGGGGAAGGCTGAGAAGCAGTGTAGGGGGTCACCATCTTGGGTTGTGGGGATAAAGGGGGCATAAGTGAAGTGTAGGGCCGATTCGCAGACTCCATTCTGGCCTACAGGGTGGGGTGGGGAGGGGTTAGGGAGAGAAACAATACACAGGACAGTTACCAAGGTAAGCTTTGACTGTCTGAAGGCAAAGTAAGGCATCTGAGACATGCAGGACCCGACGTGAGGTTGCTGATCAGAGGGACAGGGTCTGAAGGCTGAAACCTGAGGCCTTGGGCAAGATGCACACGGGGACGTTCTGCTACATCCACAAGCCTCCTAGGAAACGGGCCTGCCTCACCCTCCAGGACAACGTCCTGCTCTAAGCTCCTCCTGGGTCCCTGCTGCCCTCCGGCTGGGGGAGCTGTGACCGCCCCAGTCCACCTTCCAGTCAGGTCGTGAGTGGTCGTGGTCGGGCAGACCAAGGCGCTGGGTTAGGAGCAGGCAGAGCAGAGGCCTCACCAACAGCAAGGACGGTGTGCAGTCACACGGAGACAAACGAGGTCCCTGTCCACCCATGGGGCAGTGATACTCGCATCACCGTGCATGAAAACTGGCAGTGCAAGTACGGGTGGTGGGGGGAGGGCTAGTTTACGTTTGTTTTACTGGAAAACACATAAAGGAATGCTTTGTCAACACTATAGCAGTGGATCGTAAAATACAGAAAAAGCCAGAAGATGAGAGGAAACTAGAGCATGAGAGATCTGGCAGACAGCAGAGCGCTCATCGACCCCAGGTGCCCTGGCACTGCCGAAATGCCCCGTGGTGATGAGGTTCATGCACAACTGTAGTCCAAGGACCTTCAAAGAATGGAAAGGGAGGACCGGTTCTTTCAGGATTTCTGAACAAACTTCAGGGAACCCGAGGAAACCATTTGTTTAAAAAGAGAATGGCATCTGATTAGCAAGGAAAACACTGAGGTTAGTAAACTAGGAGGCTCAGGATGGGGCTAGGCCCGGATGCCCACCAGGACACTCACATTTCCTTAAAGAGACACAGCAAGGTAAAAGCATTAGTCTGTAAGATCCGGTTAAGGGAGTCACCCAGGTTAATGTGTTTCCAGAGAAGAGCCCCTGACCTTAACTTGACCCTGTCTTGGCTGCTTCGGGGGTGCGGACCTTAGCTGTGCTGGCCTTCTCACTTGACACCTGAGCCTGAGGTAATGGGAGAAACAGAGGAGTCAGGACACAACCACACAACAGCGCTGCACCCAGCGGGGCCGCGCATCCCAACTCCGTGCCGCTGGGCGGCACCCCTGCGCACGGAGGGCCCTGTGTGCCTCGGCCTTGGCAGTAACAGGTGTGCAGCTCCATGCTTTAAAGGGCACGGATCTCACCCACAAATACTTTGCTAAGCCAGAGATTTTCTTTAGGCAAAACAATGAGTAAACCAGCTTCTCCAAGTATGTCCTTGGAATATTGGCTCCATCCCACCTGATTCCACGGGAGGAGAGGGAGACAGCTAGCTGTCTGAAGTCCTGAGTATCAGGCAGTTGAAATGCCAGCCCTGTGAGAACTGAGGTCATCAGAAGCAATTCTCAGATACTCGCTTCTGAATGAACCGCAACTGAGGGCTCTCCAGCCTCTGCAGGCCCAGGCCAATCAACCTCTGCAGAATGAAAGGACACATTTATTTAATAAAGAAGTTTAAGTGTCCCTTCCATTCTCATTTGTTAATGTATCTGTATAAGTGACTTGGACCAAAAGTATTTGTATAAGTGACTTGGACTTGGACCAATCAAGACAATTACTGGGGAGAAGAAATCACCCTACCAGGCCAGGGGTGCTCTTGCATAATGCAATGGCGACTGCGGCCAGGACAGACAGCGTTTCTCAAGAAACAGATTAAAGCTCAGCTTATTTTGTTGCAAAAAAAAAAAAAGGAAAGAAAGAAATGCATACATAGAAGGGGTCTTTCAAAGTTTTAAGATAAAACTGGATATTATGAAAAAATGTAATTTCAAATATTTTTGCAACAAAATAAACTACCTTTTAATTCTGTTTTGCATGAACCTGAAGACTCACTGCACTGAACCAATGACTGCCATTTCTCAATGAGCCTCAGAAAGCTGGAGCTGTCACACAGCAATACAGTCCTACACTAATTACCTTCATCCTTCAACGTCACTGAAGTTCTGGATTCCAACATAGTAAGTGTTCTGATTTGAATTTAGTTTTTTCCATACAACATACCGAAAACCCATCAAAAGGGATGTAATGCCACAAAAAAGATAAAAGGAAGAATATGTCTGAATAAATTAAAGTAATTATGAATAAAAATTTAGGCAGCTTCTCCAGTGCGTATTTAGGTCACTGGCACTACCCATCTAAATAAGGGAGTTAGGCTTGCTAGAGAGAGCTCAGGGCATTTGGGTCCACAGGCAAAGGTTCACTTCCCAGGGGAAGTCAGCTCAGCAGGCCTCTCACACATTTCACTGAGAAAACTTAAGGTTTAACTGAAATGGATTCAAAAACAAAACAAAGAAAGAAGAAGGTAGCCAATTAAATGCTGGATGTGTAATGTGCCAGGTCTGTCTAGGTGAAGAAAAGACAGGCTACCTTGCTGGACTCCTCCAGCTGCGTGCCCCGCTTCCAGGCCTCGGAGAAGATGGAGCTCACAGTGCTCTGCGACCGCACGTGTCCTGCGGGCTGCGTGTCAGAGACTCCACTGTCCGACTGGTTGGAGTGGTTTGACTGCGACTCTGTGGACAAGAGTTTTCAAAAATATAATGGAGTCTGTCAGCATTCTAACAGTATGAATACAGACGTGCAGCGCTCTTACCAAGGACAAATGCCATTTACAACAATAACAGACTCATTTTACTCAATACATTCCTGATCAACACAGCCAGTATTTTCCACTAGAAAATGACAAACCTCAGATGCTTTTTACATAGTTCACCACAAAAGGCTGACAGTTACAATAAAGGAGTCACTTTACTGGTATCCTGTTGCACAAAATAACTTCTAACAAGTTAGGAAATTTATGAACCATCAATGGAGGAGGAAATGTTTTCAATCGCAAGGCTTTGGGCCGTCCTCGACTGCTTTCCCAGGCCACAAGCACAGAGCTGAGAGAAGTGGGGCCGTTGGGATTAGAACCAGCACCCATATGGATCGCAGCACGTTCAAGGCGAGGACTTTAGCCGGGCCCCTGATTTACACTGAGTCTGCCCCACACTTCATCCCAGGATATGAATGATGCTCTAATGGGAAAAGGCATTATTCCACTTTATAAAAATGGGGACATACTTTAGTTGGTAATTGCCATGTATGTGTACAGATTTTCTCAATCTCTGTCCCTTCAATTTCTTTTTCTACAACCCCGCTTATGGGAAGAGGGTGCAGCAGTTAAGAGGGTGCCGGAAGCCCAGGTGCTGCCCTGGGGGGCCTTGGTCCAAGTTAATGGCTCCACTCCCAGGTCCAGCCTCCTGCTCAGGTGCTCTCCACCTGGGAGACCTGCACGGAGCCTGCTTAAGAGCCCCGCAGTGGATAGAACTCGGGTATGTATGCAAGTATACACTAAGCTGGGTATCTACACTGTACCCCAACTCTTCTCTGAATGCTCAAGATCATGTGCCCGCTAACAAGTAACAACTTTAAAAAGCATCTACTAACTACAATTTAGAAATTGGGAATGGCTTCAAGACCTGAAATGACCAGGCGTGCTCTTAGTCTCTGTGGTGACTTTTGTAAGGTTAAAGTGAAGTGATGCTGCCAAGCATGTGAACTACCTGGGATGCTGGAGGAACTGGATCCTGATTTGATGCTGGAGCTGGATAAGGAAGTCCAGTCATAAGCAGACTCCGTCCTCTTCAGGGCTTCTTGATAGTTCACGTACAGCTGTTTCCCATACTAAAGTGAGGACAGGCAACAATAATTACAGTTGAACTCCACTAGGTAGGTGTGCCACAGAGGGATCAAGTGTGAGGAGGGGACACTGTGCTTGCAGACCGCAAAACATTTTTTATAAGTTATTTTTATTGGAAAGCATTTTTAAATCAATAAATAATAACCTACTTTCATTTTTGCCATTTTGGGAAGTTAACAACACTTGATTCTGATTAGGTTTGTTAAACTTTTTTTTCACCCCAAATTCTTTATCCTCAACTATTCTGGATATTGCACCCCATTGGGTTGGTGAATGATAACTGTTCCAAGTAGTTAATTGAAAAAATTATTTCTCTCTGGCTAAACTTTGTGCAGCACCTCCCTCAAAGAAAAAGAAATCATTATGATGTTATTCAAGCTTTTATCAATAGTATTATTCCACAGATAGTACTGAAGGTTTAATCCTATTACCGAGAAAATCAGACGGCAAACATGAAACTTAGAAAACCAGGCATAATCAGGAAAATTATTACAATAAGCAAAACCTTATCACTAAACATATCTTGGTTCATCAATGAACCAAAAGGAAACTGACCTTGGCAATGCGAATGCCATTGACCCACTGATGCAGTGTTCTCATGTCATCACAGCACAGGTATTTGATATACTGAGATTTCTTCTGGATCTGTGGGTGCTACAGGAGTAAAAGCAAAGTCCAACTAAATCCTTTGGAGAACAAAAGGAAAAAACAGTATCTATCAAAGCTTAATATAACCCTAAAAGGGATTGGGATTGTGGTCTAACAGGTTAAGCTACCACCTCAATGCCAGCAATTCCATATGCTGAACTTTCCAGCTTCCTGCTAATGTGCCAAGGAAAGCAGCAAAGGATGGCCCAAGTCCTTGGGCCCCTGCGGTACGCAGGAGGCCCCAAAGAAGCTCCTGGATCCTGCTCCTAGCCCCAACCACTGCAATCATCTGGGGAGTAAAGCAATGAACGCGAAGGCCTTTTTCTATCTTTCCTCCCCTCTCTTTGCAACTCATTTTTAAAACAGAACCCTTAAATACATACATGCCGTGACAAATCTGTACAGTTTCTTGAGTAATTTTATAAAGTGAACAAGACAGAAATATGTTAAAATTTAGGTCACAACATCCAAGTTACCTTCACATCATGGAAAATCCCTAAATATTCCTTCTGCATTTTAAAGAAAACAAAGTTTATTCCAGTGGATAGTCAGTAGAATTCTCAATCCCTAACACTACAAAAGAGAATGTTTGGTTTTGCTCTGAAAACTCTAGATGAGACAAGATTTTCGGTAAAGTTTCCATGCTTCCTTGGAGCTGAATGACTGGAGCCCGTGGCCACACACACACACGGGCGTGGCTCTACAGTACCCGCTCACTGCCAAACAGCAGGACCACAGCCGGTGCTCTCAGGGGAACAAGCAGCTTCTCAACGGCATCATCTTATTTATTCCAGAATCTACTGTGCTTTTCAGGTGAGGCTCACTTGATCATGGCTACAAAATTCATGTATTAAGAACCAATTTTAGGGTTTCCCCTTGTCCAGTTTTCCGCTGCAAGCATAAAGCTGAGGTGGTTGATTCATCTACTCCATTTTCCATCTTTTTTTGATTAATGCTTTGATTCCTCCATTTTGTTCAGGGGAATCCCCCTTAAACCCTAAGACGGACTATGTCAATCAGTGGACTCTGCACCAGCCTCATCATACCTGGACTGTTGCTGATGATATGTTGGTGCTTCTAATTGATCGAGGTGACGCTCTGCTGGCTCTGCCTACAAACCTGAGAGGGCCTCCCTAAGAGGCGGTTGAACTTGAACTGGACAAGTGGGATGCTGGACTCTGTATGGTGTAAACTTTTAATTAGGGAATCTCAACGGAACTTGAGCTGTGGTTATGCATCAAGGTGAAGGAATTCATGATGGGGGAAGGGTTTGGGGTGAAGGGGGGGGAATCCCAGTACCTATGAAATTGTGTCATGTAATGCAATGTAATTAATGAATAAATGAATATTTAAAAAAATAATAATAAATATATAAAAAAAAAAGAAAAAAAAAAAGAAAAAAAAAAAAAAAAAAAAAAGAACCAATTTTAGGTATTTTAACTTGATGGGGCCTCAACCTTAGGAAGGAAAACACACTTGATTCTCGGTAATGACATGATCACTTCTCTTCTCCCTCTCAAAATTTCTTAGATGGATTTGTTCTACCTGGAACAATTCTTCATTATGTTCAATTATTTTTAAAAAGGAAACTTTAGGGCCCAATGTGTTGACCTAGTGGCTAAAGTCCTTGCCTTGAAAACACCAGGATCCCATATGGGCGCCGGTTCTAATACCTGCAGCCCCGCTTCCCATCCAGCTCCCTGCTTGTGGCCTGGGGAAGCAGTCCAGGACAGCCCAAAGTCTTGGGACCCTGCACCTGCGTGGGAGACCCAGGTGAAGCTCCTGGCTGCTGGCTTCGGATTGGCTCAGCTCCAGCCATTGCGGCCCCTTGGGGAGTGAATCATCAGATTGAAGATCTTCCTCTCTGTCTCTCCTCCTCTCTGTATATCTGACTTTGCAATAAAAAAATAAAATAAATCTTTAAAAAAACACGCTTTAAGAGAATTTAGTTTTCCCAAAACTTTACAACCACATTCTGTTGTTGTGGAAGTCCTAAATGTTCTCAATGCAGCAGGATTAGATGGTCACCAACAGAAGTGAGTAATCACAGATCTCTCACCCTGGTCTATAGTGAGATGGAAAATGTAGCTGCGTTGTCCTGTTCATAGCCTTACAGAGCTCAGCTCTTGTAATAATATCAAAACCATGATCAAAGTCTCACAGAATAGGTCACTAACGAGATCAACAAGTCAATACCGACTAGCTCTCTCTCTTGACAATATAAAGGTCTGCTAGTGGAGTATGTTCTTTGTTCATATAATAAATCTAAATCATCTCAATATAATAAACCAGTGTAGCAATCTTCAAAGGGCACAGGAGTCTAGGGACAGCAGTATGCACCTCTTGATCCAAACAGGAAGGGGATTTTTGCATCACTAAATTTATTCAACAGTTATTCAATATTCTGTGAACATTTTGTCATTTTTATTTAAAGTGGCATTTATTGATCACTTACTCTGTATCAGACACTATTTGCAATATTCCAGTTCCCTCAGACTCCATGAAAATCCTCTGGGTTACATGGTATTATCTCTAGATTCTGAGAAGCAAGGCGTAGGACAGTACTTCAAGTTGCTCTCAATAAGTCAGAGAACTGGGATTTGAAACTAGGCAATTTCACTCGCAGGCTCCCAAACTTTACTATTCAACTGCTGTAGTACTTTCTCTTTCCCTACAATATTACACTACCAGCTCCAAAATCATTCAAGGTCTCAGAGCAAGCATGGAGGAGACCTGCACTGCTGGCCTCCAGAAGCCCAACATTTAGATTCTTAAAAATCCCAACAAGAATATTTAGTAACCCTTTGATTACTTTTGTGCACTCAGGCTACTTTTCTGTGTTTATGTGAAACACTAGTTTTGACAGGAACTCCTGTCACAAAGGCAGTGCTCTGCAGCCATAGTCCAAGAAGGGACAAGTGAGTGTATTCACACCTGTTACCTGATACATAGAATTTGGAAATCAGTTTTCACAACTGGCATACAAAAGCTAAAAGAAAGAACTAGTTATCCCACCCTGTTTCTTCTGTGGTTATTATACACAGCAATCTCTGTTACAAACTGCACTTTGCATTTCATTTTAGGAGTGAGGGTTGTTGTACAGTGTGTAAAGCAGCTACCGGCAATGTTGGAATCCCATACAAGTGCCAGTTCAAGTCCCAGCTGCTCCACTTCCAGTGCAGCTCCCTGAATGTGCCCGGGAAATCAGTGCACAATGACTTAAACACTTTGACCCCTCCCACTCACTTTGGAGACTTGGCTGGAGTTCCAGATTCCTTCAGCCTGACCCAGTCCTGGCTGTGCATTCCTTTGGCAAATGATCCTGCGAATGGGCATCTCTGTCTCTCTCACCATCTATAACTCTGCCTTTCAAATATATAAATCTCCATAAGCGTTCACACTCCATTGCTTAGTGTAAATTACTTTCCATTTTTACCTACTATGTTAACATAAATTATTTTACAAATGAGGTATTAAGAAGCTCCTTTCCACACTGGTGGGCTTGAGTTCCAGGCCTGGATACTCCTTCTATTTCAGCCTTCAAGTGACAGCTCAAGTACTTGGGTCCCTCGCACCTACAAAGGAGACCTGAGCTCAATCCTGGCTTTGGTATGTCCTAACCCTGGCTGGCAGACATATTGGGAATGAATCTATTAAAACATATAAACAAACTGGGCCACTACTGCAGTGCAGCACATTTGGCCTCCACCTGCAGCATCAGTGCCCAGTTATGGTTGCTGGTTCAAGTTCCAGCTTCTCCACCTCTGATCCAACTCCCTGCTAATGTGCCTGGAAAGCAGCAGAAGATGGCCTAAGTCCTTAGGTCCCTGCACCCATGTGGGAGACCTGGGAGAAGCTCCAGACCCCTAGTTTAAGACCTGCCCAGCTTCAGCCACTGTGGCCACATGGCAGAGTGAACCAGTAGATGGAAGATCTCTTTCTGTGTCTCTCCTTTCTGTGTAAATCTGTTTCTCAAACCAAAACAAACAGATAAAAAATTTTAAAAGAATACAAACGATTTAAACAAAAAGAGAGAAAAAGGCAAAGACACAAAGATACAGAGATCCCCCATCTGCTGGCTCAATCCTCACATGCCTGCAGCAGCTGGGGCAGAGCCGGCTCTGAGCTGGGAGCCTGGGGACCTGCAGCTCGACACGGGGCTCACACATAGGTGGCGGGAACTTGAGCCATGACTGCTTCCTCCCAGAAGTCACTGCGAGTCAGGCAATCAGGACGTTCCAGGAAGCTGGAGCCAGACTGTGTATCAAACCAGGTGCTTTGATGTGGAATGTGTGTGTCTTAACAGCTAGGCGACACATTCACCTGCCCCTATTTTCTTTTATACCAAAATAAACATATTTTAATCTTATTATTCTATAAACTTTCAACAATATTCTCATGAAATTACATAATTCTCCCACTAATGCTTTGATTATTAATCTTTTAGAAACTGCATTTTCTAGATTTACCCTCTGCAAATTTGTATATTTCTCCAATCCTGGATTTCACTGGAAAGACTCAGAGAAAAAAAGATGTCATTTTTTTTTGGTGTTTTGTTTACTTATATGAAAGGCAAAGGGGGACAGACAAGGTCTCCCATCTTCTAGTTCCTTCCACAAACACCTGCAACTGCCAGGGTGGGCAAGTCAAGCTCAGGGGCCAGGAGCTGGATCAGATGCTCCTGGGTGGGTGGCATCACTAGTTGCTTCCCACGTTGTGAGAGAGAACTCAGGACTCAGGAGCGAGCGGGCATTGGGAAGCAACACTGTTAGCAACAAGACATCAGAGTCCGTCCCCAGCCACGCCTTTACATCCTCACGTGTGTGAGGCTCTGGGTGGAAGGATCCATCTACTTGAGCTTCTGAATCTGGGAACAGGGACAGACTCGAGACCAATTTGTCTTCGTGCTTTTAGTGCAGGCCCATTATCTGAAGGCTCTTTAGTAAGTGGTAGTTCTTATTTCTACCATTTGTATCCAGCAGTATGTTTCCAATTTAATACACCGAATATTCCTCATTTTAAAAAAATACAAGCTTACCTTTACTAAAAGCAAATATGAATTACACAAAATATTACAAAAGAAAAAAAAATCCTTGCGTAAAAAATATTCTTAATGTAAGAATTCTACAGGCTGAAAAACAGATTAAATAGCAGCTTGGCTTGCTGGTTAAGATACCAGGAAGGAAGCTTGCGTCTCCACCCCAGTGCCTGGCCCAATACCCAGCTCTCATTCCAAAACCCAGCTTGCTGCTAATGGAAATCCGGGGCAGGGGTGTAAGTCACATAGCAGGGCTTCTGTGAAAGCCTCCAAGGCGAGGATTAGTGGGCAGCTTCTAGGAAACAATTCCTTCTCAGCAGAAAAGACAATCACACAGAGCAATCCCTTTCCGACTGGTTTTAGTGTGATGCCAGAGCTACAGGAGTTTCTTTGGGAGGTGAGCATCCCTTGCACTGAGAGAACAGGACAGGGAAAGATGGAAGGAAGCTGGGTTCTCAAGGACAACACAGAGCCCCCGAAGTGACTCTTGTTACGAGGTCCCTGGCTTCAGATTGGCTCAGCTCCAGCTGTGGTGCCGTATGGGGAGGGAACCAGCGTCTGGAAGATCTTTCTCTTTGTCCTTCCTTCTCTTCATAAATCCGATCTGCCTGTCAATAAACAAAACTATCTTCTAGGCCTGCTAAAACAGTTTTGATGCCTCTTCACGATGTACTATTCTTTGTCCAACCCATTATACGATTGACTCTAGCCTCTTTACTGGGCCTTCGTTTTCCTGCAGGGCTCCTGAGCTATGTAAGAGCTACATCACACTTTTCTCCTTGCACTCTGGAACCTTATCAGGACGGAGGTTGTGTTTTTCATCTTCCAAAACATTTTCCTTATTAAAGATTAAAATGTAAATATACTAGTACACATCATAATAGAGAAAACGCTCTCACATATCACATAATCTCTTAGAAAATTTAACAATACATTTGTGAGACACACGAATACTAAGCAAGCAATATCTCAGAAAAGTAATCTTGATATCACAGTCTTAGAGACTCCCAGGGAAATTGGACTTTGTTTTAGACACTTGGGAGATTAAGCAACTCCATACTGACTTTTTAGAAGGCATTTGCTCCTAAGGGTGGAGATGCGGCAGTGGGTAAGTGAATTCAAATGTGATTACATAGGCATCTAGACCTAGTCATTATCAAGGGCTAAGATGGAGCCAATAAAAAATATTATCTCAATAATTTCCCTGAGTTCGTGTATGCTGTCTTTACCAACATTCCCACAGATTCACTAAAAATATGCTTGAAGTTATCAGTTCTTTTCAAAAGAACAGAAATAGTAACTGTGAGAAGCTCGCAAGCCTGGATGAAGGAGAAGAAAACAGTGTGCCCCATACAGTTCAGAGAGGCCATGACCATGCCTGAGTTCTCACGGTTTGCTGCCAGAAGATGAGACCAGGCTCTGGATGCTGGGTGCCCTGATGGTCCTGCTCAGTAAGGACACAAGGGGAAACAAAGCTGTTCCACAGCTGGCTCTAAGTTTTCCTAAAGTAAGCCTGCTTTTAAAAATGAGTCTCAAATTCATAATCAAACACATTTTACAGATATGACTCCAAGCGTGCACCCCAGCGACCATCCCTTGTTAACATTAACCTAATTAAAGGCGCACTGGCTTGAGACTGGCTGTGACAGCACACCCTGCTTCTTCTTATCATCCTTCACTCTTCCTTTTGAAACCTAGAGTACAGCAAAAATAGCAGATTTGGGAGAGTCCTAAACTATTGTAAAATTGTAGTAAATTGTTCTCCATCTACCACCAATTAAAATTCCTAAAAAGAGACTTATATTTACCTTCAGCACCAAACAGTAGTCTGTAGGCGCTTTGTACTTGCTCCGGTAGTCCTGGCCATAGTAAACATTGACGTGATCCAGCTGGAGAAAGCACACCAGCTCGCGAGAGACCTGTGACAAAACACCCGAGAGGCTGAGTGGACAAGGGACAAGCAAGCAGGTGTCCTACCTGCTAGCCATTTCTAGCTGACTACCAAAACTATGCTAGGCAGAAATGACTGCTACTTAACATGTTCTTTCGTTAGCCTGGAATGTAGCTACAAAGGCAATCCATTTCCCTGTCTTGTCACTCAAGAGAGAACACTGACTTGTTTGTAAATATGGGAAAGTATATTAACTGTGAAAGAGTAGAGTCAACCTCTGCAAAAACAAACAAAAAACAAGAAAATAGCCAAGTCAGTCCCTAAAATGCAAGTACAGGGATGCTCAACATAAACAATATTCTGCATGTTCTATATGAGTCGAACCAGTTAATAACCTAGATTCAACCTGCCAGCATAGAGACGTCAAGCTAAAGGCAGGCAGCGTAACAAAGAGGCTCCACAGCCAGGCACCTCCACACACCTTTGCTTTTCCTTTGGGGACATAGTAGATGCCAGATGCTCGCAGGAGAAAATAACGTTTTTTCCAGGACTTCTTGCCATCATCTTTCAACCACAGAACTCCTTCAATCTCTGGTACAGTTACAGAGCTTCCACAGAAACATTCCTAAAATAACAAGATGATTTTGGAAACACACAAATCTTGGATTTGCAGAAAAGAATTAACGTGTACCCCTACAAAATGGCTGGCTCTATAACAAGATTAGTAAGGATGGCATCAGGTTTATTTTACCTTAGACAAAACTTTCCATCCTAAATAGGAATTCATTTTAGAACTACTAAAGCAATACTAAAATGTTAAGTAAAATGCTTGTCTTAAGTGTAATAATGAATTCCTACCTAAAAACTTAATGTAATGAAGAAAAACTAACTTGAACATCACCGAGCATGATATAAATTAATTATGTGTAAACCAGTTATCAAACTTATCAAGAATCAGGGTTAATAAAGTATTAAACCTTATTTTTCTGCAAATTAAAAATATATTTACATTCACCATTAAGTTGAGTAGGAATATATTTTAAAATAAAGCTGAGTAGGGGCCCAGTGCCATGGCCTAGTGGCTAAAGTCCTTGCCTTGAACACACCGGGATCCCATATGGGCGCCGGTTCTAATCCCGACAGTTCCACTTCCCATCTAGCTCCCTGCTTGTGGCCTGGGAAAGCAGTTGAGGACGGCCCAAAGCTTTGGGACCCTGCACCCACGTGGGAAACCCGGAAGAGGTTCCAGGTTCCTGGCTTTGGATTGGCACAGCACCGGCTGTTGCCGCCACTTGGGGAGTGAATCATCAGACAGAAGATCTTCCTCTCTGTCTCTCCTCCTCTTTGTATATCTGACTTTGTAATAATAAATAAATAATTCTTTAAAAAAAAAATAAAGCTGAGTAAATGACTCATGCCGAGTAAATGATTAGCAAATTTTAAAAAACTTATGCAATGCCAAGATAGAGGACATTTATTTTTAAAATATTTAATACAAGAGTGAAAGGAATGTAAATATTTGAAAATTTGAATTCCATCCCTATGCTTAGTCTAACGAGTATTTTTACTTAAGTGTAGCTGCCGTCACTGGAAAACTAAGTGCTGGTCATTTCCCGAACTACCTGTTGTCAAATAAGAGTCTTTTCAGATGTTTCTTTATTAAAAATTAGCAAAAGCAAAAAGTGCAATTGTGTTAAATTTATTTTAAAAATAAGAGTATCAAATAATGGTCATTATTAAAAAAATTTTTTTTGAATAATTTAAGGATAAGGTTTGAAGTATCTGTAAACAGGTAGGACCCATTCGAATTGCCCTTTGTGTGGGCATGTAAAAGCAATACAACCAAATCCTTCATCAACTAGCTGTTTTTCCCACTCAGCAGCCCCTTTGTTGGCTGCTAGGCTTGGTAAAAATACTAGTTTTTTAAAACATTCTTCAGTGGCTTAATGTGGTCATACAGTTAATTTCTTCCTCACGGTATCAAAGACAAGAG
Source organism: Ochotona princeps (assembly GCF_030435755.1). Classification (NCBI taxonomy): domain Eukaryota; kingdom Metazoa; phylum Chordata; class Mammalia; order Lagomorpha; family Ochotonidae; genus Ochotona; species Ochotona princeps. The sequence goes on from NC_080836.1 coordinate 78,207,731, forward strand.
GTGTCTCTCCCTTACAACTGGGACTCTACACAGCACTGACACACCCGACTGCAATAGGTACTGGATATTTTAGTTTTATAAGAATACAGATGAGGGGATCATACCTCCAATAGCACCTCTTTGTTTCTGTCTGCCATCTCAACAGTCTCCTTTTTCCCCAGAAGATAGTTCTGGAAAAACAATGAAAGTTAAATACTGGTATGATTCTTTAAGTTGACTGCTGCCAATCCCGAGTGAGAACATTCTTTTGACAAGTTCCATCATCACAACATGCTTGACTCCAGCCTTCTCCTTGTCTACCCATTTGCCATGAATTGTTCCATAAACTTCCCTCTCGCAAATCCCCAAATGCTGACACATATGCTCTGAGATACCTAATGAAAGCTGTATTTAAAGGAGCTGGAAGGTTTACAATTTACTGAGTACAACAAATAAGGTCAATTAGCTTAAAATGTGGTGGACTTAACAGATGCAGAAAATTTATGTTCTAGGGTTTGGATTCTCTGAGGCTATAATGATCTTATTTGCTCGATTCAACTGATGTATAAAATCTGTTAGTATAATTATCTTAATTGTTCAAAACATAAAATTTGTTGCTACAATAATTATGTAGGTTTCACCAACATAACCAGGAAAAACATGTGCCACAATTAAGCCACATGAAAAATAACTACTCCATATCTTTAGCACTGCTTTTCTTTCTTAAGAGTACTTTTTTCCTGTGGAATTCTTTTTTCTTCCCTTACTCCCCGGGAAATACCAACTCAAACACTATTCTGGAATATGGAACAATACTAAACAAATTGAGGTAACATACCCTAGAATGCGAAGCCACTTACAATCAAGGTTACTGTGACTTTTTTAATCTCTGGGGGGGCAATCAAAGTGACTGCTGAACAAAGGGACTGGAGCGGTCAAGCATTTTGCTTTACTGAAATGTGAAACTCAGCAGACCAGCATGTGGCTTCAACATACTGCAACATTACAGGGCAGAGAAAATGAGCCGCTCCTGTTGCCACAAAGCGACGCTCTGTCCGCCGCTGCCAGACTGACCCCGGGCCGCGTAGCTACCCCTGTGCAGCAGGAGGCTCCTGCAAGCTCTGCAGCTATTATACGCCAATCAGGTGGCTGCCTATCTCTTCATTCTATCAACCTGGCAGTTACAGACTAAAAGACGACACACATTTAAAGATCCTGAGCTCTGTAAGTTATTCAGTCTTACCTGTGGGTTTTTGAAAAGTGCGTATTTTTCTATACGTTCCATAAATATAAGTTTGTTTTGGCTATCTCTTGTCCAGTTAAGAAGATTTTCAACCAGGTTTTCATGGTCTTCGAAGATTCTCTCTGGCTCAAAATGAGACATCAGTATTTTGTCAGTATTTATTAAAAGTGTATGGAGGACATGAAACCTTATGGGGTAATTCCCATTACAACCACAGAATCCTGACACTTGGGCCCTTGGCCCTCAGGTGATTAGGAAACACGTCCCAGTGATGTGAAGTGATTCTAGCAAGGCCACACCAAGTGACAGGGAGGAATGAGGGCTAGACTAGAGTCTTGTCACTTGCAGGGCATCTTCAGGCTTTAGCCTACTCTCATTTCACCTCCTCCCGCTCCAGTAAGATTTATTTATTTTTATTTGAAGGGCAGAGTTACACAGAGAAAATGAGAAGCAGAGAGAGATCTTCCATCCTCTGGTTCACTCTCCAGATGGCTATAGTAGCAGGAGGTTAGCCATTCCAAAGCCAGAAGCTTCTTCTGGGTCTCCCAAATGAATGCAGGGACCTAAGGATTTGAATTTTCCTAAGCACATCAGCCAAAAGCTGAATTGGAAACACAGCAGCCAAGACTCAAACCTGCACCCTTATGGGATGCCAGCACTGGAAGTGGAGGCTTAACTTACTATGCCACCGTGCTGGTCCCTCATTCCACCCGCAAAGATAAAGCACATCAGCTATGTTTTATACATCATGGCATTAAGTATTTCCAATGGTATGTAGTTCTGGGCATTTAGGACATTTCCACAACTGCTATGCTTTGATTCATAAGTGTGGTTTAATTTTAAACACAGAAATATTGTCTAATTTCTGAATTCAAAGAACATATTTTATATATTAAATATACATTGTTCTAGATACTAGTTCCTTAAAAATGCTCTTATGAAGACTTCAGTACAAATGAAAATAAACCTAAAAGTCTTCAATAAATCTGTCAATCTATGCAATTCTTATAAAGGAACAAATAGTTTTCTTAAAAACAAAACAAACTTTGTTTTAACGATTATGAAAGCTGAGGTGAACTAGACATATCAAAGAACTACAATAATTGAGAAAAAAATAAAATCATGCCTCAAAATGCTTTTATCATCATAAAAATTACTGGACTCTCATGGACATTAAAGCAATGCTGTTACTGACCCATTTGTAGCTCAGACACAGTCTCCACCAGTGACCAGTCTAAACTGTAGCCGCAGTGAGATTTATCCATCAGGTTGTCCAACACCTGTCTCACCGTCTGCCTCTCATCCACCATCATGGTTTTAGAACTGTCATCAGACATGTGGACTCTGATCACCAGCTGCCAACAGGCGAAAAGGAAATTAAGATACAAACTAAAATCTGTCCTCAAGAAAAGCAATCTTCCATTATTATTTAATATACTGACATGTTTTAAATTAAAAGGTAAAATACAAAGAAAGACAAGGTAAAAAAAATTAGATACCAAATAACCTAACTAAATAAAAGCCTTTTAAATTCTAACAACAGGTAATATCATAATTATTAAAACAATTTGGTCCTATTCTTTCAGGAGAATTTAGAGTATTTCTTAAAAGTGCATTTTACCCACAAGAAATACTCCAAGTAAAAAAAAATTATTACCAGAAATAAATACACTTTCAGCTCCCCACATCTTGCAGGTATGTCATATAAAGAAAATTCTTAACAAATCCCTAAAACGATTATGACCTTCCCCCGCAAACCAAACACAAAACCAAGACCCCACAACTCGCCTTCTTCACTTGTGCCTCTTTAATTTTCTCGAGGGCGACTCGGATCTTCTCCGCTTTCACCTTCGCTGCCTGTTCTTCCTGTGAACACAAACCATTCCAGGCATATCAGTGCTAAGGCAATGGGAATACCTGAGGAGTCTTTTTCATTCTTAAGGATGTTTCCAGCATGGAATTTTATTATAACTTCACATACTTGATACAGAGCACATTTTTGAAATAACTCAGTTTATAAAGAATACACACTGTAAGGAAAGAACATTTTGTATAAGGATATAGACAACTTACACTAGAATGTTTTGCAATACAATCAAATTCTGTAAATCTGATTCTGTCAACTCGAAGCAGACAGACGTCAGGTTTGGGGGCAGGGAAAACCTGAGCTGCCCTCTGAGGGCCTGTTGACTTGTCACGCCTGAAGGGTCGCTCAGTCTTGCCTAAATGACCCCTTCCCCGCCAGGAAGGAACGGGCAAGTGCTTGCACACTGTAGCATCGCTATAGAAAGTATTAACAGTAAGAACAAAACACAGCCTCCTTCTTTGCACTATTTGAAAGTCCTCAATAAATAAAAATTGTAGAATGTTCTCATTAGCATAATGTAAGAGGCTGTCCTGAATGTCTAAATTTGCACCGCTTTCAAAAAACTATAATTGTCTCCTTGTCCACGAGCTTAAACTTCTATTAATTCATAAAATTTTTAAATGCTAAATGCAATTTTCAATAATGTAATTTCTAGTAACAGATTATGAACGATGAAAAACTAAAAATACAGTTAAGCATTTGGCTTTCTGTATAACAGCAAATAGTATTTTAACAGCAGTACTTACCTGTAATTTCCAGCAATAGGCCATAACATATACTGTAGCACTAAACTCCAATTGAAAACAAAAATGACATTAAGTAATCCTTTGTTTACGAAGAAATATTTTCTATTTCTAAGTCACTGAATATTCTAGAAAAGGTCTAAGAAAAATATAAAGGGCCATCTTACATATCGCTTTATTTAATGGCTTTCAAAAACAAGACCAGCTTCACACTTGTCTTCCCCAGCTCACGGCAATCCCAGTGTTCACTACCCTGTGGGACACTGAGGAAAACACTGGCTTGGAAGGCACTGGGCTGGTCTGCAAGAAACCTGATCCCTTTCAGTGAAAGCAGCTACCAAATTAACACAAAGAGCACAGTCCGGAAATACTACCTGAAAACACAATTAGCAGAGAACAAGACATGTTATTTTAAGAGAAAGCAAGACTTCCTTACACAAATGAACAAATGGCAGAATTATAACACGTTGATTACATTTTAACCTAACACATCTTTTTCTTCCGAACAGCAGGTTATAAATGAATCTTAGAGAAACAAAATTTCTTTCTCTATTAAAGAGAGAATTCACCTGTACGTGTTTGCAAATTTCACTTCCCTGTCCCTAAGAACTGATTTTTAAGACTGATTAGGAAAAAAGGAATTAACGCTTTGTGTATTTGAAATATAAACATGAGCTCCTCAACGGACAAATTCTTTAAAATATTACAATTAATTTGTAGACATAAGAATGTCTTCAAAGCTGAGAACATCTTTAAGAAAGGGAATATTCAAGAGAATGAAAGGACAAGTCAGAATTTCTGAGAAAAATATTCATACAGGATGTCTCTGATAAAGGACTTATCTAAAACGTACAAAGAACTCTGAAAACTCAAGAAAATGAACAGCTCAATTGGGAAGAAAGGCAAAAGACCCAGATACTTCAGCAAAGAAAACATACAGGTAGCAAATAAGTACATGAAAAGAGGTTCCACATTATCTGCCACAAGGGAAACTGCAAATTACAACAGATGGCAACAACCACCAAGCACCTATCAGAATGGCCACATTCCAAACTCTGACATCCTCACCAAGTGCTGGTTAGGGCAAGGACAATAGGACCTCATCCATCACCGGTAACAATGCAAAATGGCAAACTCACTTGGGCAGTTTCTTAGAAAACTGACCATCCTCTTACCATATGTTCCAATAACTGTTCTCCTTGACTCAAAGGAACAGAAAACTCAGGTCCACACAAAAACCTGTGCACAGATGTTTGCAGCACCTTTATTCATAATTCATAATTTCCAAAACTTGGATCAGACACACTGTAGTTCATTCTGACAGTAGGACATAATTTGACATTAAAAAGAGGGAAGTTATCAAGACACAAAAAGATAGAGGGAAACTTCGAATACATATTACCAAGTCAAAGAAACTAATCTAAACAAGCTACACACTTACTTCTAAGTATATGATACTTTGGAAAGATCAAAGCCATGGAGACAGTAAAATGCTAGTAGTTAAAAAATTAACATCAGCTGCCAGTTGTACACTGCAGTAGTATATACACATCGGTATTTGTAAAATGCCAATACCAGGGGAGAACTCCAACGTAAATTATGGACTGTGGGCGGTAATGCCATGTGGGGGCAGTGTGAATGAGTACAGCAAATGCGGGTACCACTGTGGTGCAGCATGTCCACAGCAGAACGTTATGTGTTTTGGATGTTCACACTGGGGAAAGGGTATGTGTGTGTGCCTTGAAATTAGAAAGGGTCTAAAAAATACTTATTTAAAAAATAGAATATTAAAATCTTTACATTTTGATATTGCTTAAATACAAAAATAGCATTTCATGCTTCTATTTAAATTTATCAAATACAATGGAATATAATCAGTGCTAATTTTTAAGCATTGATACAAACTTTCTATTATAGTGTTAGCTTAAATTGAAATATTTTCTACCCCACAGGCTGGAAAAAAGGACTAAATAAACCAGAGCCAGGAACAAGCAGCTAACATATTAAACAAATTATATTGTCCAACCATCAATCAGAAATAATTTTTACACCAAGCATCTATTTGGGGCTATTTTAACAATTTCAAATTTAGCTGTCAGATTTACTTACAATGTTCCTTTAATGCGTACATAAATTGACCTGTTGAAACTTCATCAAACTCAAATTTAAGAACTAATTCCTTAATTTCAACATTGGGAAATTTTAGTTTATTCTCTCCAAGTTTATTACAGAGATAATCCTTACTAGAAACTTTTTGAGGAGCCAACTGACCATGGAGCTTTTGGAGCAAAACTAGAAATGAAAATACTTCATCAGACTCCAGGGTTTACGATATTTAATGCTTCCTCTAGGCGGTAAGATCTTCTGTGGCAGACTCTATTTCCATCTGCTTTGTATGGTTAGGCCACAACCATGTCTTTTAACCTGAACTTGGAGAAAAAAAGTCTTAGCTTACAGAACACTGTGCAATATGTGAACAATCAATCAATCTTTGTTGATGGACTTAGATGATACACTTAGAAGACTTCCAACAGTTTATAACAGCAAGGTGTATTTATGTTTAGTGTTTGTAGTCCAGGTTTAATACAAAGGACAAAACTTTCCTTAGCTCATATTCTGCTGAAACATGCCTTTTGCCCTATTTTTTTTTTTCAATTGGAAAGTCAGATATACAGAGAGGAAGAGAGACAGAGAGGAAGATCTTCAGTCTGCTGATTCATTCCCAAGCAGCCACAATGGCCAGAGCCACGCTGATCCAAAGTCAGGAGCCTGGAGCCTCTTCTGAGTCTCCCACAGGAGTGCAGGGTCCAAAGACTTTGGGCTGTCCTCAACTGCTTTCCCAGGCATCAAGCAGGGAGCTGGATGGGGAATGGGGCTGCTGGGATTAGAACCGGCTCCCAAATGGGATCCTGGCACGTGCAAGGTGAGGATTTGTGCTGCTAGGCTACTGTGCCGGGCCTCTGCCCTATATATTTCAACTATCTTTCTTCACAACTTTCCTAAACATGAATAAAAGATATCTCACACATAGGAAATTTAAATTTTCTTCCTCCCTTTTAAGATTTTAATTTATTAGGCAGATACACAGAAAGAGGAAACACAGAAAAAAGATCTTCCGTCTGCTGATTGACTTGCCATGTGGCCACAAGTGCTGGAGCTGAGCTGATCCAAAGCCAGGAGCCAGGAACCTCCTCAAGCCTTCTGTGCGGGTGGAGGGTCCCAAGGTTTTGGGTCTTCCTTTGACTGCTTTACGTGCAGAACCACAAGCAGGGAGCTGGACAGGAAGTGGGGCAGCCAGGACATGAAATGGCACCCATATGGGATGCTAGCACCTGTAAGGTGAGGACTTTAGCTGCTAGCCTACCACGCTGGGTCTCCCTTTCTCTTAACACAGCAAGAGACAACCTGTTTGCTACTGAAAAACTCCAGTGTGGCTATCAACTACCATCAAATGTCAAGTCTCCTCAAATTTACATAAAGGACAAAAACTGAGTGAAGATCGTATGATTAAATGAAAGCCAACACTGTGGTTACAAAATGTTAGAACACTCCGTAGTGTAAAGTCAGACCACGTGTATTTTGAGAACGTTACCAGTTGCTAAGAGACGGTTAATGAATTCCTTCCACTGAGAAATTAAGTCTCTGAGTTCAGAACAAAGTCAATTGATATTAAAAGGCTAACAGTGGTCAACAGTTTCTTCAGCATCTAGTTTATTTCATTGATGCAGCAGGTTTAAAAGGTTGTGTGAAATAAGCAATTCAAAGATAACTTGGGCTGATAAACAGTTTAGTATCTATGAAACACTATTTTATAATGCAACTCAAAGTCAAATAACTAGCTTCTTTCTCCTGAAGAAGCCATGAAATTGAGACTTTAATTTCCAACAGCACAAAGCCAGTATTATTATGAAATTCACTGTACAAAACGAAGTGCAGAAAGCCTTTTACCTTTCCAAGCCCATGTAGATGGCTGCCGGCTGACCGCCTGCTCCTCCTGCTATAATGTGCAGCTTATTTGTGCTTAAAGGTTATAGCTTAAACTTCTGGAGTATAAGTGAATACAACTGCTTGTCAAAAATAAAGGACATTTAGTCATGTTAGCAGTAATTTAATAAGTTCTCTGAAGGAAAAAAGGGGGAGGGCAGGTCACAATTAGAGCAATTCTTCAACTTTGATAGTCACTAAATGACCATTCTATCATTTGGCAGGTGTGTGCAGTCTATGTGCCAGGCTTGTCTATTTGCAGGAATAAAGTTTAGCCTTCCATGGAACTCAGATGTATTTAGCAAGAGAGATAAGACATAAAGGAACGGATATGTGTCATCCATGACAGAGCTACAGGAGGAAGGGTAAAAGAGGGACATCGCTGTGTCACGTGAACTCTCCAGGTCAAAGGAACTCTGCAGAACAGCACCAGAGATAAAAGGGCATCAGACCAGCTGTCTGGACTTTGCCCACTGATGGTACACTGTTCTGGTGCTACTGCCACTCAAAGAGGAAACTGCACGATATGGTTTATGCAGAGGCTCCTGGGTCAGAACTCTACATGCGATGTTATTTCACTTGCAGTAGAACAGAGATAACTGGATTAATGATAGAAGAAGACCCACTCTCTTTGCTGATCAGGCCTGACGCACAGTACTCCTGGGCTCACTCTATTGGGTACTAACTAATGATTATTACAGGGTCTCAACATGTGAGAGGGCAGGCCCCACTATGTTCACCAGAGGCCTCGGTGCTGCGTTAGGAACCATGGCACCAGGCTCTTCAGTAAGGAAAGCCAGAGTGAACTGCATTCCCATCTTAAATTCCAAATAGCCAGGTACTCTGATGGAAAGAGAACGGACATCAGCTCACCTAAGAGGCGCCATGGCTTGACTTGCTCAGGAATTGTTCCCTCTCCTCCCACTTCACTATTTAGCTACTCTTCACACTGCTGCTCAAATTTCTGGTTGTGTATAAGCAGGGCAACATACAGGAAGTAGTTAACAGCAGATGATGGAAGAAGATAAGCTGTAGCAGCCATTGCTCATTGTCAATGGAACTAATTCTTGGGCAGATGAGAAGCTCCTGATTGTACTGACCCTAACCTTACCTGACAGCTCTCTCTGCGGCAGAGCAAGCAACTTTCCCTCGTGACTGTCGTATTCTTGCGACTGTAAGCACTCACCTGCCTGCAGAAACTGCTCAGAAAACTGGGTTGAACTGGTGAATTAAGTCATTCTTTTCAGTAGGTTTACACCGCATTTAAAGAAAATGTGCTTTTGCATGGCTTGAATGATGTGACCGCTGCCTACTGCTCCAAATCAAGACAGCTGCACCTTCCCTCAACCACATGGCCGTTTCCAGCTCCTCCCCTCACTCCCTCTGCTTCCAGCTTCTTCTAATCCCACAGGCAAGGGAAATGGACGGCTACCCCTCCCCTCCATCTGCCCCACTCCTTCACCCTGATTCCTTCCTCCCACTGGGCATGGTTCAAAGGGTTTTCTCACACTTGCTTGTCAATGTTTATCATCCATTTTCATAAGCAAACAGTTCCCGAGAATGAGAAACACGCACAGTTTATAGGATGTATCTCAGCACAGAGCACAGTATACAGTTCAATAAATATTGCTGAATAGCTCAGCAAAGGAAATGGGAAGATGTGAACCAATCTGAGAGGAGTGTACAAAGTTATGAAGGGGTAACTTAGTATTTCAGTAACAGCCTTTATCAAGGTGGTGGCAATGGGAATAAAATGAATTGGCAAACTCAATAAACCCTGAAGTCTAAGAAAGGTTTCCCTGAACTGGAGACAGTCAAGGAGAGGAAAGGTGCCAAGGATGGCGAGAGGGCTCAATCTGGAGTCAGAGAGGATGGCAGCAGCCTGCACGGGAGCAGAAATGTCAGGGGAGAAGACTGACCTCTGTTCATATCGTGGGGCCTCAAGGAGAGTGTGGGTAAGGAAGCCAAACATGTCTGGGGTTTAAGGTGGTAGTAACATGCTGATGATCTTCCAGAAAACCCCTAGCAGCTATCAGTGGAGGGAGTTGATACAGAACAGAAGCTATGATGTACGAGTTAAAGGTGTGAGGTGTGGACTCCAGGAAAACAATACAGAGACACAGAACTGCTGCTGTTGTTACAAAGTACACAGCTAGACTGCTTGCTTAGCCTTCTGTACTTCCCTGGTGGGAACTCAGGCAAGAGAACAGTGTCTGTCCTTTCAGCTGTTCCTTGTAGAGATTTTAATTTCCTACATTCATCTTCTTTCCTAAATTTGACAAGGTTAGGAAAAAATGAATTTAAAAATACCTTCTTAGACACAGTAATAATAACTTCAAGGCATTTTCTATGGTATTATCCATTACTTGCCAGAAACCATATACAAGCGTGACATTCTTGAATTTACTATTACAGTACTTAAAGAAGATAATGCAACATAGACACATAGACTTGATAGTAGACAGAAACATATTCAATTCTCTGCCCTATTATTTCCCAATTAAAGGTGGCCATACTGAAAGATTTTAGGCTGATGTAAAATACCAGCCATATGAACACCCAGCCGGATGGATGGAAAACACTCGATGAAGTGAAAGGTAAAAGCTGCAGCTTTCCCTTATAGTTTGACAAAGTTGGCATAAATCAAGATTCTGTTTATACAGGTAAATGTTTTAATTAAATGAGATGATAATATAAACACAAATTAGAAAGCAAAGTTTGCTCAGGAAACTCACAGTATGGATTAAAGACTAGAAGTCAAACGTAAAGCATTTTTTTTACAATATAATAAATGTACAACATAATTAAGATTCTACTGCATTAAAGTTTAAAAACTAGTGAACACTACTGAAAATATTTTCCATTCTCAATATTGTCTGCTAATCATTAAGATCAGTAGGTGATTACCCTAGGCAAAAGAAAAAGTACCTCTATTAAGGACAAAGGTGCTAAGAAAGCAATAACCAGACAGTGCAATCAAAAAACAGAAATCATACTCTACCTATAAGGCAGTAAATAGTTACATGCATGTGCAAAGGAGGATCACCTTGGTCAGCAAATGAGAAGGCTTTCCTGCAATGTTTCTCAGAAGAAGGGAGGTTTCCCTGTCCAGATAGGAATGCTTGTGAGGAGAGAGAGAGAAACAAAACAAAACAAAAGGCAATAACAGAAGTCAGTGTAGGCTTAATGTGCTTATAAAACAAACAAAGTAAGAATGATACTCTACAATTAATCTCGTGAATTTTTCTTAAGCTAAATGAAGTATGCCCACGAAGAAAATTTAGAAAGAAAAGAAAAGGAGGGTTGAGGGAGAGCTGCCATCTATCCACAGATATCCTGGGTACTACCTGGACTCGCAGACACCACGGAGGTGCTTGGTCTGGTAGGTAGTGCTCCTAGGCACCACGCACATAGCATAAATATGCCAGAGACCGAAGATTAATCACACATCCTTTCTCGTGCTAAAGCTTTTCTCTTGTTACAGAGCTAGCATTTTCTGATGAGAACAGAGTAAGACTATATCACTTAAAAAAAAAAAAAAACCTTCTGCAAGTTATTTCTGGTCAATTCAGTGATAGTCACCCATAAATATTTTGCCTGACATACAAATTCACATAGTATATGTGAATACTAACAGCACTATGGTGCACACTAAAGAACTCACACAATAAATCAACTGAACAAAATAGTAAATACAAGTCACATATGGTCACTGTCATTTTCATTCTTACTGACTTTTCAGTAACGAGTTTTAGGGTAAAAGTTTATGTCATTCATTTTATTTATCCTCAAACTACAGCTGCTTTGATGTCTGTAGTTTAGATTTGCGTATCCCTAAATAATACTGATCTGCCATTTTATAAACACTATGTAGTTACTAGTCATTACTTAAAGCAATGTGTAGAATAGCTTACAGAAAATGTAGTATTTAATAAAATTATATCAAGTTGTTTATATAACCAAAAATTCAGAAAGAAGCATGCAAACAAATATGCAGCAGCATTCTCTCAGAAAAGCTTAAGGGGTCGGGGAGGGGTGACATCCCAGCTCAGAGTGCCAAGATCTGAGTCCTGGCTCAGCTTCCCTCTGCACCTTCCTGCTAACGCATGTCATGGAAGCTTTGGGTGATTGCCCAGGCACAACTGGTGATTGCCCTTTGGGTGACTGCCCTGCCACAAACCGATTTTACTTCCCAGGTTTTGCCTACCCCAGCCCGAGTTATTACAGTCCTTTAAGAGCAAAACAGTGGATGGGAAAGCACTTTCATATAAAAGTTTTTAAATTTCTTAAAAAGGTATGTGGTCATAAATGATAAAACACACCATTTCAAGAGTAGAAACATCAGAAGTAAATATGAATTTAATCTTTGCTCAGATTACTATGCTGAATTTACTATAGCGATTTCATCGCCTACAAGTATACCCAATTCCCTCATCTCCTCTGCAAAAACAAAACAGACATCTATCAAGATATGCATTAACAAAGTTTTGTTTTGTTTTGCTTTTTTAAAGACAAAAACAGGAAACCATCACTAAGTCCTTGATTACCTAGATGGTACAGCCTCTTAAAGACAAGGCTCTTCCATCTACTTCAGGGAAACAGAAATGCCTGAAAACTCAACTTAGTTTGCAGCTAATGAGAAAATCCTAACAAAGAATAAAAAGCACAACCAGAAAGAACAACTATGATTTTCATTGCTTCTACTCCCATTTGTGTTTTTGCCGTTTACCTGTAATAGGGAAAAACGTATTCCCACAAAATTACTACATAAAACATAAAACAGATATTTCAAAAACTAATTTCTTATAATCTACTGCTAAGTATCTTACTCATAATACTTATAATTTCTGGGGAAAAAATCTCCATATGAATAGACTATCTATGTCCAGATAATTACTTTCAAATTTTAGGCAATGAAATGTGTCCACGCCATTAAAGCAAAAGTATGATTAGAAAATGTAATTTCAAACACTAAATTAAAAGTTTAAAAGTTCATATGATTTATTCAAACTCTTATCACGTCAAGACTTCTATTAGAAAATGTATAACTTGATTAGTGAGAGGCAATAATATTTAACTATTGGTTTAAAGATTCAGAATACCTCCATTTCCAAATGCAAAATTTAAATAGATTAAAATGAAAACAGGTAATTATTATGTTTGGGGGTCTCCCAAATATGCCACACCTAAAAGAGGAGACCACCAACAATGGCTAAACATGATGGTAAATGACACTGTGGTTGGTAAATGACATAGCTGTTCACTGCACTGGCAGGCAGGGGAATCAGGTCTTCATGTTCCTTTCAATAGTTGGTAGCATTAATAAATATCTGCAACTAGAAGCAGTAAATGCTTCCCTTTCAACAATTATCTATCTTACCCCCACTGATACTGTTCAGATAATAATCTTGCAATTTCCTGATCTTTTGAAAGAAATGGCAGAGGGAAGGGACACTGGCTGCTGGAGAAGGATGCAGGAGGCATGAGGGGTACATCAGCATTCCAGCCTTGCCACAAGCTATTTAGGCAACCAAAGTGCAGCTTCACAAAAAGGGTCCTTCTTGTATCCTATATCTTGGTTACCACTATAAACAGAGTCAGGGGCTTATTTTTAATCCATTTTACTATTTTACTTTCTTGTTTTTTTCCCTCTTCAATTTATTCAACTAGTTAGTGGGTTCCTACTTTGAGCCTGGACTCGAAGCTGGGCACCAGCAAGGCAAGGCCACCGTGGCAGGTGTTCCCTTCCCTCACAGCATCTAGAGTTCTTGAGACAGAAACAGACCAACTGGAAACTACAATGGTAGGGAAACTAGCAGGTGGTGGGGACTTCCAATTCTGGCGGATGAGTAGAGGCTGCTGTTGAGTAGGACAGGAAGATGGGAGTAGAGAAAGGAAGGAACATTTGAAGCCAGCTGTTCCACAGGAGGGCAGTGCCCTCACTGAGGCATTTCAGAAAACAGTGAGGATGTTTGGGGTGCCAGGATGACGTGAAAGGGAGAGTTACTGGTATATATTGGTAAGCAAGCGAGAAACAGTTGCCTGGCAGACATAAAAAAGAAAAAGAAAAAAACACTATAGAACAACAAATCCTCATATCCCATTTGATTTTTAAGTGCTTGTACATAGAAAATCATAAAGATGGGAAATCTTATTTGGAACCTAACTCAAATTTACCTGTGAAAACAAGTTATTTTAAGTAATTTTAATATTTGGTATATGACCCTGTAAAATAAACTGAAGTGTATAACTTTGATTCAGAATTTACAAAGACTATTTCAGAATGTGGCAAAATTACGTCACTAAAGGAAACCTAGCTTTAAGTAAAAGTGGCCGGTGGCTTTAAGTAAGCTGAACAACGATCTGGTGGTTGAGATAGTAGTGAAGCTCACATGTCCCACAATGGAGCCTGGGTTTGATGCAGCTGCAGTGCCTGGCTTCCTGCTGGTAACATTCTGGGGGAGGGAGTGCAGTAGTGATATCTCAATGCTTGATTGCCTGCCACCCATGTGGGAAATCGGGATTAAGCCCCTTGGTTGGGCTACAGTCCCCAGCCAGGCTACTGAGTACCTGGGGAGATAACCAGTGCAAGGGTGAAAAATCAAGTATGGAAATCATTTCATCAGCACCTCATCCCAGACTGTAACACTGGCAATGATTTTGTCACTACTGTTGTAAATGATACTCATCTCACTTGCAAGAATTCTGTACTTTCCCATTTTCTCTACTTGGAAAAGTGTCTTAGTATGTTATCCCCAAAGATTTCCCTTTTCCTCCAATGGCACACAGGTACGCTATGAATGTCACTCACAAAAGACTTCCAATTATGGGGTCAATTGTTTCTGCTTTTTCCTGTACTGCTTGTAAAAAAAGAAAACCGTTCATCTTCTCACATATCTTAAATTCAATGCTGACTCTAAGACGGTATATGGGTTTTTATTAAAAGGGCTTGCCTTTGCATAGAGGTAGCCAAGTATTTCCATACTTACAAACTTCATTATACTCTTCAGTTATTTTTCCTTAATATTTATTGTCAGAATATTTCATTTGTTTGATTAAAAACAAGTGGCAGGCAGATTATTTGTGAATTTCATTTGGAATAAAATGATCTTATAGATTATTTGTTAGATAAAGGAATCTTGGGTCTGGAGAGAATTAAGAACTGCTTGAGCAGAAGAAACAGATGACAATGCAAGGATTATCGATTCAGTGAGACTGGCAGGAATGCTGGAACTAGAAGCGAGCTTTTACAAGTAGTTTTCATTCTTTGTGATAAACTTATTAGTGAGTTAAGAAATCAACTGACTGGGTTACTGCTAGTATTTTCAGTGTGTTTAATGGATAGGAAGGAAGGGAGGGACCGTGAGAGGAAACATGATTCAGGGATTCAGGCTTTGCTTTATTTTATGTTAACAGAGGACTCTGAGGCAGCACTGCCCAAGGGAAGCATATCATAGGCCACAGATGTTAACTTAAAATTTAACAGTAGCCACACTTATTTTAAAAAGCAGAACATTGAAATATTTATATTTACTTAACCAAAAAAAATCTAAAACATTAGGATTTTAACAATCAAAATATATTGAGATAGATTAATTTTTATACTAAATCTTTGAAATCCAAGGTGTATTATCTTTAGAGCACATTTCAATTCAGATTAACTTAATAGCCATTGTGGTAAGTGGCCTCCACATCAGAGCAGCTCTGATATATCAGGATCTGTTAACCATGGACCAGAAAATATATTTCTTGAATAGGGAAATTAAGTTTTCAGGTAAGTATCAGTGTAGGAATTATTCCACTTAATATCCCCTTCTGAAGAATGGCCAGATCTGCTAACATCATACTAATTTCAGAATAAAAAGGAAAGCAAACACATGGTTTCAGGTTCCAAAACAAAAATTCTCTGTATCAGATATACCACCACCTACATAATCTTACCACGTGTGTTCATATTCTATGGCACCACATCAGAGTTGCTTGTCTCTGCTTTTTCTTTTTTTGGTGGGGGCTGTTCACTTTTCATTTAAAATACCAAGACTGTAGGACCAAGTTTCATCACTGGAATCTAATGAATACATTTTTTTTCCCCTGATAATTAAGTAGTCTCAAGATAGGTTTACAGAACTTACAGGTGTCAGCTCAGCCTGTTCTTCTGTGAAGTCAGTATGACGCTTGGCCTGCTTGCTGGGACATCTCAGAGAAATAGCATGCTGTGAAAATGCAGGAAGGAAGAAAATGATAGGTAAAGGAGGTGAGAAGGGGGTTTTCATCATGCAGGAAGAGAAAAAGATCGCTGAAATGAAATAAAAATAGGAATGAAAAATGGCATGCAATTTTCTTTCATTTATGTAAAAATCAGAAAGGTAAGAACTAGATGATCCTAACCTTGATAATTTCAAGATAACTTCTCTCTACTTGCAAACAGTGGAGCTCTATGGGAGAACAATGCAGAAACCCTGTGTCCAAAACGAGTCCACGCTGAGGGAATCTCAACCTTCCACAATGTTTGGCAGTACTCTTAATATTTCCTCTCACTTCACTAACAGTCATTCCTCAAAGTCTGCTCTAGATTCTCCAAGGCCTGGCTTTTCTTTTCTCATCTTCATATAACTACATATTCCCCTCTAGACTAAGAAAATTACATACATCTGTCATGCTGAACCATATCATTGAAATATACCCCATAACTATCCCCATATTCTCACCTTGCCCTACATGCCCCCCTTCCAAAGCTAAGCACTTCCAATAATCCACTCATTCTCACTTTACTAACTGCGTATCTGCCACTCAACTAGGCAAGGCCACTGGCAGTAGGGGAACACAGAGAAACAGTGACTTCTTCTGAATACATTCCTCCTGTTAAATTACTGTTTGCCCCTCTCTGCTGGTATCTAAGTTCATGCCATAGTGTACATCGTCAGTTTCCCTGCCACTCATTTACCACTTAGATCCCTGCAATCTTTAATTCCAAAGGCTACATCCTTTTGAGTGGAAATGCATTCTGTAATTCCTTCTCAAAGTCATCACTGATCTTTTAACCAGAAAGTCTTTCTTCTTTTCTATCACAGTATTCACTACACTATACTGAAATTTTATCTTTAAAATCATCTCAACCATTCACTGAATTATAACCTCTTGAGGACACTTGTGTCATTCATATTCTATCTGTCATTGTCCACTGCAGTGCTCAGCCACTCAGATATTCTTAAAATACAGAAATGAATTTCTCCTTGGCCTTCAAGGGACATGAGCGGCCAGTCAAGGCTATTCTTACTTTTTCCTTCCTACTATCTTATTAAATACATTCCAGAGTACTGTCCAATATCACATTAAAATGAGGCCTATTAAATTTATGTTGCCAATACCCTCACTCTCAGCAAGTAGACACTGAAATATTAAGGAGTAAAAGGGTCAGATAAGCACAACTGTTGAGGAGGAAAATGCATATACAGAAAGAATTAAAGTGGCAAAATGTTAAAAATTGTGAAAATGGTTAATTAATGTCATGAATTATTTGTACTATTCTTCCAAGTTTTTATAACTTTGATATTATTTCAAAATAAAGAGTCTAAAAACTATAAATTTCCTCCAGGTTCAATCTTCTACAGACCCTTAATGTTTCCAAAAGCTTTTTGGTCAAATTTTCAAAACACCAAAATCCAAAGCATTCAACAATAGACAACTGGCTGGGTACCACGTGAAACAGTATAAAAGAATGCTATAAAGTTTTAAAAACTTAATATTATAACCAAAATGGATGTATGTACAAAAAGCAAAAGAAAGCAACATAAAAAAGCACACACATAAACGATTGAAAATATCTGTAGTTGGGCCTGGTGCAAACGACTCAGCTGGTTAATCCTCTCCCTAGGAGTGCCAGGATCTTATATGGGCATTCATGTCCAGCTGCTCCACTTCCATCCAGCCCCGTGTGTGGCCTGGGAAGGCTGCAGAAGACTCACAGCCTTGGGACCCTGCACCCACGTGGGAGACCTGGAGGAAACTCTCGATTCTTGGCTCCTGGCTCTAGCCACTGTGACCACTTGGGCAGTGAACCAGTGAATGGAGGATTTTTCTCTCGGTCTCTCCTTCTCTCTGTAAATTTGCCTTTTCAATAAAAAGGATGATAAGCCTTTAAATATATATGTATATATATTGTCACATTAGCAAAGATAAAGAGACTAAGGAATACAAGTTCATTTAATGTTAATTAAATCATGTTTCCGGGAAATATGTAAGCATCCCTAACAAAAATTTTTATCTGCCCCAAGTGTGGTTTTTACATACTCTTTATTACTACCATAAATGGACAAAGTGGTGCCTAAAGACATATAAAAAAATGAATTTGAGAGTGAATTCTCCAAATAAATTTTGCTCTAGGCTTTCTCAGTTCTAAATACTTTCATTTGTTTATTAAACTGTCCTTCAATCTTTCAAAAACTCTTTGCAAACCTCTGTAATTAAGTTATCGATCACCACTTACATTACACTGGTTGATGTGCCAAAATGAAGTATGACTTACCACCAAAGCCCATGGGTTGGGAATGGAGAGGGCACATATTGAAAAACATTGATCTGAATATAGGAACCAAACCATTATCAATAAATGTTTGCGTGCCAAAATAGTGGTTACAAATAAAACACTTCCTTATGAAAAGTAACCTTTTAAACAAAAACTAGAAAGTAGTAGTAGAGATTTATTACCATCCAGTGTTCAGTAAAATCTTAATTTATGTACTTTAGAGCTAGCTTGGAGCTGTTAAATATTCAAAAATATACGAAACCACCACAAGATGGGGATGTTAGTGCAGAAGTCGTTGCTGGTTTTATTTATCTTTCTTCCCTGAGCTATGCACTACTACTTTGGGATCTAACTCGAAACAGTTGGTCAATCTACCTGACTCTCCCTAAACATCAACAATTTAATGTGATGGAACAAGCTGTAAACCAGATGTTCAAGTTCTGAGTCAACCATTTAGTAACTTTCTGCCCAAACCCCAAGGCACTGTGGCAGAGTCGCCATGAGACAGCATGTAAAGCCCAGTGCCAACCCCATCACAGCATAAGCAATTAAGATACTAGTTGATGTTTTCCATTTTCCCCTTTTTCCTTTATTCCGCTCCTTATGAGCTATTACATTTGTGTAGTCAGTAACTACTTGAATGTCTTTCATATTTTTAAGTATATTACTTTTTAAAAAGATTTATTTTTACTGGAAAGGCAGATTTACAGAGAAAAGGAGAAACAGAGAGAAAGATTTCCCATTTGCTGGTTCATTTCCCAAATGGCCACAATGGCTGGAGTTGAGCCAACCTGAACCCAGGAGCTTCTTCCAGGTCTCCAAAGTGGTTGGAATGTCCCACACCTTTGGGCCAACCTCCAGTTTTTCCGAGGCCACAAGCAAGAGGTGCATCAGAAATGAAGCAGCCAGACATGAACTGGTGCTTGCAGGTGGAGGATTAACCTATTGAGCTACTGTGCCAGCCCCCAAAATAATTAATTTTGAATGGATGAACATAATATTTCTTATCAGTAAAAAAGAGGTCCTTTATAAACCATCCCTAGTCCCTGATCAAATCCCAAACAAAATAGGCCTACAGCCAAATCAAGATGTTTTTGGCTTCTGCTGAGAAAGGTAACCAATTTCTAAGAAATAGAGAAAGATTTCTAGCACCCAGTTGTTACATGTGAA
Source organism: Ochotona princeps (assembly GCF_030435755.1). NCBI lineage: Eukaryota > Metazoa > Chordata > Mammalia > Lagomorpha > Ochotonidae > Ochotona > Ochotona princeps. The sequence continues at coordinate 78,227,242 of NC_080836.1, forward strand.
TAAACCTCAGTGAAAAATGAAGCCATTAGAATTTTAAAAGAAATGTAGTTACAATAACTGGGAAATCAGTAATACTCCCAAACATTCAGGTATGCAAGACTCTGAAGTTTCAGAAAGCCCTAGACACTTCGTTGCTTCAGCACAGAAGGGTTTTGCTTGCAAGAATAATGAGAGGCTTGGCTGCCACTCGTGGCCTACTCCCACACTACATGCTACAAGAAGCAAAACTGCTGTATGACCCTCTTAATATCTTGACTTTTTTGCACAAATTTACTTTGAAATAGTTCTGGCAGGTAAAGAAAATGAAGGGATTGCTCTGAAGCTATAATATGCCTGTTACATACCATAAGTTTAACAGTATGTCCATTAAAAGCTTCATTTAAAAATCTTTTACTTATGAAGAAAGCTACAAATGTTTCAAGTTGTAATAACTCAGCTATCATTTTTTTCTGCATAATATTCATAACGCAATTAAAATTGTCTTAAGATGCAGAAAAATCTTTTGAGTCTGTGATTACAGTGACAATTTTATGTTCAACTATTTTTAAAATAAAAATGATCTTTAATTGAAAGGAATTCCTGTACTTTAAATTCCAATAGAAAAATACAAAAAAATACAAAACCACATTTTAGCCAGTAAATTCTGCATGAAATTATAATGTAATTGCTAATTAACTTTGCAAACTGTTATATTACTGAATAAAGTATTTGGTCAATGAGTTAACACAAATAAAAGTACCATAATGACATATAAACCAGCTATAACATGCATTTCGTCTTGGTTGAGGAATAAAAAACCTTTACTAGAATTTTTTTCAACTACACAAACAATTTTAAAAACCCCACAAATGGAACATAGTGCGGTAGCCTAATGGCTAAAGTCCTCGCCTTGCATGTGCCAGGATCCAAATGGACTCTGGTTCATCACCCGGCTGCTCCACTTCCCATCCAGTGCCATGCTTGTGACCTGGGAAAGCCGTGGAAGATGGCCCAAAGTCTTAAGACACTGCACTCATGTGGGAGTACTGGAGGAAGCTCTTGGCTTCTAGCTGCAGCTGCTTAGGGAGTGAACTGGTGTATGGAAGATCTTTCTCTCTGTATTTTCTTCTCTCTTTAAATCTGACTTTACAATAAAAATTAGTAAATCTTTAAAAATATAAAACAAAACACCTCACAAATGATCACTATTGCTGCTGGGCTTCAGTGCACTACTGTCTGAAATCATTCTACAAATAATTTTATATACTGTAGAATGGATTTTATGGAGAATGGTTTTATGTTCAAAATTATTTAACGTTTGGGAAATGATCACTTAATACTAGCTACACTTAAAGATTTGAATGAAAACTGGGAAGCAAATGTGCTTTTTGGAATCCAAATACAGATTTCATAGTTATTTGGTCAACTTAATTTCTTTAGTCTTGGCTTCTGCAGAATAATACACCTAATCAAAGGAACAACAGAAGGCTTTTACATGAGACATTGTATGTTGGTGCTTGAACAGACAGTATCCTGACGAAAGGCAGGAAATACAGGCAAACTGCTTCTGATGGCAAGTCATCCTAAATTATGTTTGGTACAAGGAAGGATAACCCATGGTATTACTCTAATGAGGGGCAGTTTGAATATCCACATTAGCAACAGGAAGCAGCATTAACTTCAAACTGAATTTTCCCATATTTGTCTTACCAACCTCTAGCAGAACTATGCCATTCTGTGTTTTTCTGAAACAGGTGCAACCACTGCCTCCTGAGAAACCAGCTATGGAAAAACCACAGTTCCACTACTGAAGTCTTTCACATGTTGCCAACCACCATCCCGAAAAAAGCAACTGCTGTCCAAGTCAGAGTGCAGACTTCAAAGATAAAGACAATGAATTCAACACATGTGTACACTTCTTTGTTCAAATGTCTGAGTGCTTCTTGTTGGCTAAGTATTGTTCTATGTGTTAAAGGTACATCAGGAATCAAAGAAATGAAAAAACTCCCCTTCTTGATAAAGTTTCTATTTAAGTTGGATAAGATAACAAACAAAAACATAATAAATAGCATGTTAAATGGTAATTAGAGCAGAAAAGAGGGATTTAAACACACACACACAGAGGACGGAAGAAAAGGAGTTCAATTTTTTCAACAGCAAAGAAGGACTCCTTGGAATATGAAGCTTGAGTGAATCGCAAAGGTGGTAAGCGGGTACCTTGCAGGTAACTGGACAGGGCATCCACGAAAAGATTCAGACGCAGGCTCTCATTGCTGCCAAACATGGCAAGGCAAGGAAGGGAGGGAAGAAAAACCGAGGGAGTCAGAAGCAATGGGAAAGCAGGTCAGGTATGGTTCTCCAAGACTACTCTAAGAGCTGATCTTTCACCAAGATTGCCATAGCTTTAGTGTGGATAACAGACTGTAAAGGGGAGGGTGGGTCCAGGCAGGACCAGTTTGGTGGCTACTGCAAAAATCTAGATCAAGACGGTGGTGGCTTGGTGGCAGTGAAAACCTGAGCTGTCCGTTGGACATCCAAATGAAGACAATGATTACACATACCTGGAGCTCAGGGGACAAAAAGCTGGATAAAGATACTCATGTTTCCTAAAACTGTGAGTGTATGACACTGGTATTTTCATCTTTATCAGCAACTGTCTTCAGAAGATGCCACACGGCGTGCTACACCTGCCTGTGTGCTGACAGTAACTGACAGATGCCACCTGATTTTAGGGTGTTGGTTCTCAACCTTGGCAGTGTTTGGGGCTGCGTGGGCTGTCCTCAAGGGTGTTCTAGAGCACTTCCGGCCTCTATCCTCTGGCTGCCAACTGCACTCTCCCATCACACCACAATGCTGTTCCTCTACATAAACCCTGGGGTACAAAATAGCTCTGAGTTGTAAACCACTGTTTAATAGGGAACATAAAGGGCTTAGGGGAAGCAAATGTGTCTTAAGTACAGGAAATAAGGCATTATATTTTGGCAGTGCTTAACGATGAGACCACAAAGATGAGGCATATGTGAAAAGATAATGACAAAATTTCAGACACCAGACAGCATATAATTATTTGAGTGTTAACTAACTTAGCATACCCAAGAAAAGTTGAGTGCTGGGCCCAGAGTGATGGCTCAGTAGCTAAGTCTTAATCTGATATGCCTAGGATGCCATATGGGTGATAGTTCATGTCCTGACTGTTCCACTTCCCACCCAGCTCCCTGCTTATGGTCTGGGAAAGCAGTGGAGGATAGAACAAAGCCTTGGGACCCTGGACTCACATGGAAGACTTGGAAGAAGTTCCTGGCTCTTGGCTTCAGATTGGCTCAGCTCCAGCCACTGCAGCCACTTGGGGAGTAAACCAGTGAATGGAAGATCTTTCTGTCTCTCCTTTTCCCTGTAAATCTGCCTTTCCAATAAAGAAAAGATTTTTATTTTTTTAAATCAGCAAATTCAGGAGTCCTACCTTTACATGTCCCTTAACAGTGCTCCTGTTCAGAGGGGTAGTCACTCAAAGGACTTAACAGAGCTGCCTGGCATGAGGCTCACTAAATTCCACAGAAAGACAAAGACAGCATGTGGGCATATTAGCTATACAGCTGCCATTTCCAAGGAAGTCCATGCATCTCTTCAGGGGCATTGCTGGGAACCCCACATGACCACCAGAGCTCCTTTTAGGGAAAGAAATTATGTGGAGAGACATGTGCAGGCTATGCACAGGCAGGAACTGCCTTCGTTTTAAGCAAACTTTATGTAAGGAAGGAATTAGTGTTACATTGTAACAGCTTGCGGTAAATCCCAGGGACCCTCAACAGACAAGTTCACATTCATTTCAAGAGTTACACTGTATACTATGAGATCAAGCTGTTTTCTCCTAGTATTCAATGGTTCCTGATGGACAGTCTTTCTTGTTCATACAAACTCACAGATCAGGAGTAAATTTTACAATAAAAAAATTACTTACAGATATGCTGTATTTTTAATCCAGCATGTTTTCATGAAAAGAATGCCAGGAAATGAAAACTTGACAAAAAAGGGCTCCAGCAAGCTGTCAACATTTTCTGCCTGGAACAGTGAGCATCTAATGGAGAAGGAGTCGCAGCTAGAGGCGACCACCGAGTGCACAGAGGCCAGGTGAGGAGCTGAATGCGTGGGACACCTCCTCCACGACAGAAAGTCAGCTCACAATGTCAACAGTGCCGACGCTTGAGAAATTCCAACCTAGGATTGGATGAAAACCCAAACACTAAACACTGATGACCACGTCCCACACTGACCCATCTTTCTCAAACGGGCTGCTAAGACCACTACTGGTAACCAAGCTCCAGTTCTCTCTGCAGATGTGAAGGATCTTCCCTGAAGAAGCTCATTAGCATCAGAGAAAAGCCCTAACAGTAATATTCATATTTGCTTCTCCAATATTTCATATATTTGTATGAAAGGCAGAGGAACAGAGAGCCATCTACTGGTTCATTCCCCAAAATGATTCTATAGCAAGGTCTAGACCAGGCTGATACCAGGAACCAGAGCTCCATCGTGGTCTCCCACATGGAAGGCAAGAGCTTAAGAACCCGGCCATCTTCCCCTGCCTTCCAGGTACAGCAGCAGAAAGCTGGCTTGGAAGGGGAATAGCCAGTACTTGAACTGGCACTCCAATATGGGATACCAGCTTCAAGGATGGTAGCAATAGCCCTCTCAGAACAATATTATGGAGCACCTAAACAGAAAAGAATTTTAAGATAAAATTAACACCATTTTATTTTAACCAAATGATACATTTAATAACCTGGAGGAAAGTTGATAGAGTTGAAATAATGATAAATACACAAAAAAATGAATCTTTTTTTAAACTGATGATAATATCCTAGGAAAACAAGATGATGTCCCCAAAAGGAAATACAGTACAAGTCTAGCAGAAAATTCCAAACATACAGCCACCCTCACACTGAAGACTAACTCAATCAAAATATACTGAGGGTGAGGCAACAGCAGGGGAGAAGGGTGGGGGAACCACTGCAAGACAGAAACAGTCTATTGACCAGAGTCAGAAGTCATCAAGTGGGGGAAAAAATAAACAGTTACATGAGCATGGGTTTAACGATCTGGAGATAAATGCCAGAAGAATCAGCTGATGAGTAGAAAATACTTCACCTGTGGGAGAATACAACCCCTGCCGGGGACAGGCAAGTATTTTTGTAAAGGAGTTTCACAGAACTATTAATACCATGCATAAGAAGTTGAAAATATCCTCCTTTTTAGAAGACTTATTCACTTATTTATTTTAGGCAGAGCAGGTGTAAACAACAGATGAAGAGATCACCCATCTGTTAGTTCACTCCCCACATGGCCACAAGGGCCAGAGCCGGGCCAGGCAGCCGCCAGGAGTTTGATCCAGATCCTTCATACGGGTGGCACTCAGGCCATCCTCTGCTGCTTTTTCAGGAGTTGGATCAGAGGTGGAGCAGCTGAGACTAGATCCAGTGCCCATGTGGGGTGCTGGCATCATGAGTGGAGGCTTTAACCATTGTGCCACAACCCTGGCCCCTAAAATATTCTTTAAGTTGAATCTGATTTTAAGGATAATTTGATATATGGGTTTGAGAGCTATTAACCATATCATAGCTTTGTATAGTTTGAACCAGAACATACTAGACTCAGAAAAGTACTAAAGCAAGTTCTAGGTTTGTTAAAACACACCTCTGAGTAAGGAAAAAGCAGATAGACACGAGTCCTTTCCTTGCTTTATTTCTTGTTTACTTACCACACCATAGATTTTCACAATAAACGACATCCCTGAATGCTGATAGCCTTGCACACGGAATTGCTAGATACTACCAGAGTGTGTTTGTGGAGAAAATATATTCTATTATACTTGTCCTCAAATTTTTAAAACTTTTAAGACAAGCATATTTTTACAAAGACAGACACACACACCTAAAGATGAAAACATCCTTAGTGAGGTGTTTATAATCTGTCCTTAGGTATCTTAACCTAACTCAAAACAATCTGACTGGAAAAAAGTAGTATCATCGTGCAAAACAAGATCAAGAAAATATCTCCTATAAAATCTCACTTATTTATCTCAGCAGATAAATCTAAAAGACAAAAAAAAATGGCATACTCCAGAAATCTGTTTTAACTTTAAAACAGATTTATCATAAAGTAGAAAAATTTCACTGAAACAAAAAAACCTGAAGGTTTATTACTTTTAATTCTCGACCACCCTTACGGAAGGCAGACTGAGCACTACTAACTCGACTTTTCTAATGAGAAAGTCATGTTCAGAGAGGAAGAATAATTCCAAGTTTCATCAGCAGTGAGCAGTAATGAGAAGACCTTGAGTCAAGTTTTCTGCTTCCAATCAGGTAGTTCTTTTCAGTACACACACTGACCCTGACAATAAAGCAGCAAAGCCCGAAAGCTACCATCTCAACGGATGGCAATGGCAACATGAGTGCTTGCAGGTTTTACCTTACAACAAGTACACATGAAAAAGTCACTATTAGCTTACTGAATCGCTTTGCAAATCACATTTCAATCTTTAAAATAATGTGAAACAACCAGTATTAACTAATTCAAGGATTTCCAAACAGTCATAAGAAGAAACTAAATTTCTTCTGAATCATCTTTATGGCATCTCTGTATCTTGTAACATATTCCTTCTGAAGTCTGATTGCAAAACTTAGCTCAGAAATCTCCTTGAAAACATTTAAATGTAGAAAAACTAAGAAAATTAATTAAAACTATCTTTACTACTATTTTACTACTGAAATACCACAGGAAGAAAGTGCCATCAATTTACCTCAGTGATGGGTTGCCCCTGAGGAGTCAAATCCAGTTCCTGAGGGCGTGTTACTTTCTCAATATCCAGAGAGTCCATGCTGGAGGCTGCAGAGGTGATGCTTGACCGGGAGGAGTTGCTAACAGAGCGCACGTCAGCGTCGCTCACGGTGCCCGCCGAGGCGGTTCTCCGGTGCTGACCGGTGACAAGGGGCTTGGAATCTTCCAGAGCAGACTGCTGTGCAGCCTCATCCATGCTGAGGGAGGCCTGTTCTAACTGTGCAGTGATGTCATCTAGGGAGTAGTTAGCTTGAGCAGGTTTGGTTATCCTATTAGATGAGGAAGACGATACTTTCAAAGTGCCATGTTTTGAGGCATGGCAGCCAGCAGGTAGTTTCTGAGTAGCCTTTGTTTCCGTGATTGGACGCTTGCTATTTCCTGAACCAATGCTGCTGAGCTCCTGCTCAATAGAGCAGAGGTCGGCCATCAGGGCGTCCAGGTCCACAGTCTCTCCCTGATTAAGAGCTTCTGCAATGGACAACACAGGTGATGGGGCCAGAGCACACAGGTGAGCACATACAGATTCTATTACAAATCAGTTACTGCACCAAGCAAAAGAAATCATCTCACTGGGCTTTAAAAAACTGAACTAGGTATTGGAGGTAAATAATCCATCTTTTCAGTTTTGTGGCAATCAGAGGAGAATAAAATGAATTCAAAGACAAAAAATGCTTCCAAAATCCCACACTGTTCCATGGCTTTTACCAACTCCTGGGAAATTTTTTCACCAGAGACTTCAGTATATCTAAAGATACATTTAGTATATAGGTTAGTATAATAAGCGAGCTTGTGGAGACAACATGAAAAGAGCTGAGGGCTTAAAAACAGAAGTGAAAGGTCTAAAAAGTTATAGCCTACAACGTCAGTTCCAATTACCTTAGAAATAATTAAAGGCCAAAGAGGCCGATTTCACTGAACCTTCAAAATCCAGCTTAAAAACAACAGTGCCATTAAGTTTGCTATGGGGTTCCATCTAAGTATATACTTTGTCAATTACTAAATTGACCAGGAAATTATTTTAATTACGTTACAGTTTGCGTTTTTTCTGTGATAATATAAAGTAGTAACATTTAGACAAATTAAAAAACATAAGAACTCAGGTCTAAGTTTTTGTAAAATTTGCAACTTTAGCTACATTCTTCCTATATAACATTAAGAATATTATTTTATATTTTATTTCCAGGAACACCTTACCATTCAAGTTATATATGGAGAAGCGATAAGAAAAATTGGCCATGTTTGTTTCTTGGCGAAGAGGAGATCTTTTCACAGGCTGTATGGGCTTATCAGAGTCCAAACTCTTCAAAAAAAGAAAATTTAATATGCAACATTACATTCAGGTTCTGATTATATGAAAAGATGAATAAAATCTGCTTTATGATAATGTGAACTACCACACAGTAATAAATAAAACCAAAGTTCTTAAGTAACAAGCCTTAACGAAAAATATAACTGATGTTCACGTTATTTTTATAATTATTTCAATTCTTAGATATAGTCTTAATTTTATTTTTATTTATTTCAGAAGCAGGCAGACAGAGCTTTTATCCAGTGGTTCACTTGGTGAATATCCACCTCAGCTAGGGCCAGACCAGACTAAACGCAGGAGCTGGAAACTCACTCCAGTCTCCCACGTGGGGCAGAAACCCAAACTACTTAAGCCATGCACTGCTTCCCAGGGTGTTCACCAGCAGCAAGCTAGACTTGGAGTAAGAACCAGGACTCAAACCCTACTTCCTGGAGAAGGGATGCAGGTGATCCAAACAGGGTCTGAACGGCTAGACTAAGCGCTCACGCCTGCATGTTTACCTTCAAACCCCTGAGATTTGAGACATCACAGCTTGGAGCAATGATCTTCTGAAACACATTAAGTACACTGACCTCATCTGTCATAAATCCACTAGAAAATCAGCTTAGCATGTAATAGGGACATGCGAGACAAGAAACAGGAAGCGTGCAGAGTTCTGTCATCTTCCCTCAAGCACACTGGCTTCTGGTTCATCACGGTCTCATTGGCATCAAGGATTCCCAGACAAGGGCAAGTAGGAACTCAGTTTTCATCCTCTCAGACCCAAGACACATCAAAGATGAAATACCCCTGGTTCTTTTCAAACTCCATCAAGGTGAAGGAAGACTGTAATTCAGTTGCAGGGCCTGAGACAAAACTACAGTTATTCTGCACTGTGGTTACTGTTGCTCATAAGTGATCACATTACCTTTTTGAATAGTATTTTCTCCCCCAAACCCTCTACCTCTTTAGCAGTAAGGAAAAAAAGATATTTAAAACAGAGGAGTTTAGAGCAAGTGGAAAGAAAATTGTTATTGCTTATTTTATAGTCGCAAATATTAAATTGACCTCTTCAAACTTTAATGTGTACCTTAAATAAGTATGAAGCAAGCTTCAACTCTGAGAATGAGTGCCAGATTTTATATTTGTAGAACTATGGTTTTACAGTAGAAGGCTATCTTTTTATCATTTATTTCAAAGTAAGATGAATTCATAGTGTTCACCCATTTCTACAGCTATCAAATGAGGCACATCTATAACCTCTTCATCACCTCTTTTTTTTTTCAAAGTTTCATCCAGCAATTTCTTTTAACCTGAAACCTAATTCTTTTGCAGCAATTTAAGACCTAACTCTTCTCAGAGTAGAGAAACACAGCATAAGAAGTAGGCAAGGTTTCCTGTGAAATAATTTGAATGTATTTGAGTATACACTGAAAGTCATTTAGCAGCTCAAACAAGAATATTTATTATGATGGTTTTCTCTGTCTATGACACTAGACTAGGGCAATAAGGGAAATAAGGAGGAATACTCTTTAGGTCAAGAAATTGGTAATCCGGGGCTAGCGATATGTCTACGTGTGAAGCTGACACCTGAGAAACCAGCCTGCTTTATCCTGCTGCTCTGAGTTCTGGCTGCCGTATTTCTGATCCAGCTGCTGGTAACATGCCTCGCCCCTGCACCCATGGGAGACCCAAACCAAGTTCCTGGCTTTAGTCAGGCCCAGCTCTGGCCAATGCAACTATCTGAAGAGTGAACCAGTGGATGGAATCATTCAATCAATCTCTCCCCTCTCTACTCTGCCACTAAAATATACAAAATACATTTTATTTAAAAAAAAATTGAAAATCTAGCAGAGTAGCTCTTAATTTTTTTGGAACGTCACCAAGAATTTCATTTAAAAACAATGCCAACACTATGAATCCTATCTGGAGATACATGCAAAACTTTACAAACTACTTCAGAAGATGCACTAACTGCTGAAAATTTTAAGTCTGATTCAATACAAAGCTAAAAATAGCATTAATATTGAAACATGAACAGATGACACTGTAGTGAATGAACTAAAGCAATGAAGTTAACAAACTTATATTTAGCCACTAACATAGTATATCAAATTACTTCTTGAAAAAATTTAAATATTAAAAAGAACATATTGCTGGGGTCAGCACAGAGGCATAGCACACTAATCCTCTGCCTGCAGTGCTGGAATCCCATATGGGCACCGGTTCGTGTCCCAGCTGCTGCACTTCCCATCCAGTTCCCTGCTTATGGCCTGGAAAAGCAGAGGAGGATGGCCCAAGTACTTGAGTTTACTGTGCTCCCACAGAAGACCCAGAAAAAACTCCTGGCTCCTGACTTGAGATTGGATCGGCTCAGCTCCGGCTGCTGTGGCTACTGGGGAAGGTACCAGTGGATAGAAGATATCTCTGTGAATTTGCCTTTCAAATAAAAATACCATGCTGGGACAGGCATTGTGGTGCAGAGGCGGAGCTGGCATATCCCACGTTTTGAATTCCAGTCACTTTGTTTCTGATTCAGTTCCCAAATGATGTGTCAAGGAAAAGTAGCCAAAGATGGTTCCAAATCCTGGGCTCCTGCCACCCACGTGAGACCCAAATAGAGTCCCAGGCTCCTGGCTTCAGACTGTCCCAGCTGCAGCTTTTACAGCCAAATCTGCCTGTATAATTCTGCCTTTCAAATAAGATAAATCTTAAACAATTTTTTTTTACTGTAACACATTGATATTAAGCATATTATATAATTGGGGTTTTTTTTTTTTTTTCACCCAAACTAGATTCACATAGTGAAAACAGCCACAGTATTAGCTTGGGAGTCAACTTTTTGGAGAAAGACTATTCATGTTTATCTCGGGCTATTTGAAATAGAAGGAAGAATACAAGGTATCAAGCCAGTGGAAATGCCACCTGCAGTGGAGCAGGGTGGAACTGAACTCCATCCACAGAGGCTGGAGGCACACTTACCTGCCTTTTCTCTTTACGGCACCACCCAACCCTCAAATGGACAATGAAATCAAATGGTCAAGGGCACCCCACATGTCAGCACATTCTTCATGGACTATCATTTTCTATTTCTCCTGCATTACTTCCTCTTTCTTCCTCAGTTATTATCTCTATGCCACAATTACAACTTTTTTTAATCAAGACTTAAACGGGGACAAGGCATTTGGCCTAGTGGTCAAGATGCTCACATCTCATACTGGTGTGTCTGGGTTCAAAACCTGGTTCTTTTGAATCATTCACTTATCAAGTACTCGCAAGGACAGAGTTTACAGCCAGGCCAAAGCAATGAGCTGAGAAATGTAAAAATTCTGGGATCAAAGAGCAGAAAATATCTAGAAGTGAGGAAAAATATTTACGTTGTAAAATGTATTCAAATTTACTATGTTATAGAATAGAATTTGCTGAAATTTTGTTTTAAATTTTAAAGCTAGCAATCTCAAAAATATGATACAGATTATAACTAACCGCACTGGAGAAATAGAATCTTATTAAAAAAAACCTGTAGAACAAAATAAACAAAAAACACTCTATATTGTGTTCTACAGTAACTACTCATTTAATCTTCTATCTAATTCCTTATGCAAGCATGACTGCCAAGTTTCTAAGCACCACCTCTTACCTGAGTGAGCTTGTCCAGTTCCCCAAGCCAGGCTCCAAACATTTTATCCAAGTCCTGATCTTCCTTGTCACTGTCTTCTTCAGCACCATGGTCAATTTCTTCATCGGACAGCTGCTCCATCTGAAATACAGACACGTGCAGAATGAGCAGTTAGAGGTTTAACTGAAAAAAAAATTCATTCAATGTTCTGATACACACTGCAACTTTCTGGAGTCAAGTGTTCAAAACTGGAAACAATATTGTAAAAGAAAACTAGAAGCCACAGTGTATGGTGAGTAGAGACAGATACAAGTCTCAAATTTTTAGGAAATTGTGAAGTGAAGCAAATTATGCCCAGAGCCAAGAATAACAAAAAATTATAAAACATTTTCAATTGGCAGAGAATACAACCACAATTCATTCTCTCTACTAAAAATCCTGTAATACTCCAATAGCACAAAGAAACAATTTTAGAAGATGTTAAGACAGGTTATTCTGCTTATTCTGTAAAAACAGACATAAATATGTATCCTAGAAAAATTTAAGTTAAAACAAAGTTTCTAATATTCAGTCTATTGAGTAAGTTTCTCCTTTTGTTTCCATCGTACTTTCAATCTCACTTACCTTCTTCCTCATGTCCTCATCAGGTTCAAGCACAAAACAGAACTAAAAACTTTCTAACTTTTACACACAATTTTTCATATGGGGTGACCTTTCAAACATAAAGGAGGTATTTCCTTTCTCCACGTGAATGTGACATGAACCTTGTACATTGTTCTGTGATGAGAGGAAAAGATTACACAAAATAGAATGAGATCAAGGACTCGATTAATTTCATTAAAATATTTTAATAGTACCTGCTCTAGAAAATTCAAATAAAGCTTAGCGCTGCTTAATTCAGCATACTGCAAATTCATTTGATCACAAACCTTTTCGTTCAACCTTAGGTAACATTGATTAATTTTCTCAAGAACATGAGGAATGTAACCTTATGTTACATTCTATTCACTTACATTTCTAAAATATGTATTTTGTTCCAACAGATCCAGGGAATGTTTGGAATATAACCTATACATTATTTTTAAACAATTTCCCAGGATTTACAGTCCATGTGGTTTCCTATTACAAAAGATGTCATGGGCCTGGCATGATAGCCTAGTAGCTAAAGTCATCACCCTGCATGTGCCCATGTGCCAGGATTCCATATGTGTGCCAGTTCCTGTCCCAGCTGCTCTACTTCCCACTCAGCTCCCTGCTTGTGGCCTGGGAAAACAGTGCAGGACAGCCCAAAGCCTTGGGACCCTGCATCCACGTGGGAGGCCCCAGAAGAGGTTCTAGGCTCCTGGATTCAAATGTGCTCAGCTTTGAACTTGGGGAGTGGCCACTTGGGGAGTGAACCAGCAGACAGAAGATCTTCTTTTCTCTCCTCCTCTCTGTAAATCTGCTTTCCCAATAAAAATTAATATTAAAAAGAAAAAGATGCCCCTGATCTCCTAACAATCTGATGGAAGGGCAGGCGTGTGGAGTCACTGAGACACCTGAATCTCCTACAGAGTGTCTAAGTCATGAGGTCTGGCTGCTCTGCTTCCAATTCGACCTCCTGCTGATGTGCACCCTGGAGGCAGCAGGTGATGGTTCCAGCACTGTGTCCCTGCCACCCTTGTCAGAGACCTAGACTGAGGTCCAAAATACTGATTTAGGTCTGGCCTGGCTCAGGTTGCTGGAGCATCTGGGGAATGAACTAGTGGGTGGAAGATCTCTGTCTTCAAACAAAATAGAAATTAAAAGTTTACAGAAGAAACTGAAGGATGGTAAGAGAGAGAAGTCATCCCCCTAATGCCTACCACAGCACGAGCTGGGCCAAGCCAAGGCTGGAGCGGAACTCCATCTGAATCTCCCACTGGGGTGGCAGAGTCCCCAGACACTGAGCCATTACGCACTACTTCTCATGATGTGCTAGTAGGAAGCAGGACTGGCATGGGAGGAGCTAGGACTTGAACCGGCACTCTGACATGGGATGTGGACACCCTAAGCAGTAGCCACACCCACTGACCAAGATGCCTACCCACACACTTATTTTAAATTCCATTTTCCCAATCATTTCTTGAAGTACTTTGGCACTTTTGTTACAGTTTAAATGTGTCTCCTCTAAAATTCTGGTGCTACAGCTTGACAGTGCTAACGGGAGGCCTTCAGGCGGTGATAAAGGCAATGTGGGTTCCTTCTGTATTAGCAGGATTAAAACTCAGGAAACAGGCTAAGGGCAGCAATGGCTAGCTTGCTCTTCTGCCCTTCTGCCACGTGAGGGCAGCGTTTCTCACCTAGCGAGAAGATCCCCCACTAGATGCCAAAAGCAGTTGTCTTGTTCTGAGACTTCCCAACTTTCAGAATTGTATGAAAATTTATTTCTATTCTTTCTAAATTATGTCATCCCTGAAGTTTTGTTTTTAGAGATTTATTCATTTTATTACAGCCAGATATACACAGAGGAGGAGAGAGAGAGGAAGATCTTCCGTCCAATGATTCACTCCCCAAGTGACTGCAATGGGCCGATGCGCACAGATCTGAAGCAGGGAACCAGGAACCTCTTCCGGGTCTCCCACGCGGGTGCAGTGTCCCAATGCATTGGGCCGTCCTCAACTGCTTTCCCAGGCCACAAGCAGGGAGCTGGATGGGAAGTGGAGCTGCCGGGATTAGAACCGGCACCCATATGGGATCCAGGGCTTTCAAGGCGAGGACTTTAGCCACCGGCCCGTCTCTGAAGTTTTGTTGCAACGTCACAAAACTAAGACAAAATCTTACAACTCCAAAGCAGCAATCAATAAAACCTAACCTCTGTAATCCTTAAAGGGCATAGAATATTTAAGGAATCTAATTACCTGATGAGGCATCATGAAATTCAATTTCAAAACTTATTTACTACATATATTTTACAGAAAAAGTCAAATATTGTTGCAAAATCAAACATCTTGGTTCTAAGGACACTGAAAATCACAGCATTTATGTTGGTGGTCATAGGCAGCTAATTCAAGTCCTAAGCTTGAAAGCCACCCCCCTCATCTATGTGGACCTTTGAAAGACCCACCTGTGACACTCACACATCCTCACGTGGAACCTGAGCGGGGGCAGTGTTGCACTGTTGCATAACATCGCCCCTTAAAAGTCCCATAGAGGCCCACAATGGGGAGGGGCTTTCTCTTGGCTGAGTGACCTGCTTGCTCTCTGGCTTCCCCTGGACAGACTCCAGGGACAGGTAGTCCCTGAGCATGGCCCCTGTATGTCTGTGTTCCTCACCCTTTGTTCACTACTTTGGTGATTTAGTGAACATGTTAATGCTAAGATGCTTTGTATTTCTAATTTGTGGACTTTCAAGAGTTCCAGGAGAGGTGAGGCCTAGCAATAATGGAACGTGGACAGAGAAGCCATTAAGAAGTGAATGTTTACAGCTTTGTAAGTATGTCCAACTTGTTCGTTGCATGTCTCTTAGGATAATTTATATTGCTGAGTCTAATGGACAGACCTCATGGTAATGACCACTTGTTCCTCTCAGCGCTTCTATTCAGAGTGGATTGCCATGCTCACTTGTCATCTGGTAATTTCTATTGGATCCTGCTATCACCAAGCTTGGTAATAAAGACTCCTTAATACGCCCTAGACTTGTCTGGTGTGATCTCTCTCAAACGCTCAACAGAAATTACATGCTTAAGTCTTGTTACTGGGAAGCAATACAGCTCACTAGCATCCCTATTATAAACTGATGACCTCCAATGCTTAATCTTGCATCACCTTAATCATGCAAAAAAACAGGTATTCTACCCGGGCAAACAGAAAATGGATCTAGCAATTCTAATTTGTAAAAATGACTCTTACAGAAATTTGTTTGTTAAAATTGTGACAGTACTATTTCTAAGATTTTTTTACTCATTACCATATAACATCAATCTCCATAGAAACCTGGTATAGTATATCTGAACTAATTGCTTAACTCCCAAATAATAACTACAGCTTGGACAAAATTTAGGAGCAGCAGTATACATATTCTTCCAAACAAAGGTCAACAAGCAACAGACGCTGGAATAAAAGTCTAACTTCTCTCCCCTACCAATCATCAAAATGAAAAACACTGAAACAGCTCAGAAGCTCAAACCTTTTAGGAAGAATTCTGCTTTAAGATAATGATATTTATGCTAGTTACATTATCTCCAAGTACATTTCAACAACTGTGCCTGCTTTTGGCAGAACCACAGCCATAGCAACTTTAATGAATGTTTCAGGCAGTGACACGCAAAGCACTATATTTATGGCAACCAATTTTGCACAGTAAAATGCTCTCCTGACAGAGGACTGTCCAGGTGACTTACCATGTGGAACATCTGATTTATGCACAGTGTATACAGTGTGAGCAAGTTACAATGAAAGAGGACAGGGCAAGAACAGTAGTTGCAGTCCCCTATGAAGCAAAAACTGTGATGTCGGCCAATATTTTCATCCCGTTTTATAAATGAGGAAAGCAGGTTGTAGTGAATATTAGATGTTCTGACGCACGGAGGGGACAGTACTACGGGTCCCCTGTGCAAACACTGGCACTGATTTTAGACAAGGCTGAAGTCCACATACAACTTCACTTCAATAAAAATTCACATTGAAAAGAAAAGGGATTAAATTAGCCTGTACTTTTTTCTGAACATACCATATTTGCCTATGAGGAAAATTACATACGTACATAGAGACTTACACACAATACAGATATACACGTGGGAAAGTGAAACAAGAAAAATAATTTTACAAAGCAAATATACAATAGTTCAAAATTACTGCAATCACAGAGTCAAACAGAACCACATACTCCATCAGTCTAGCACCTTCAGTGTATTTTACTATTACTCGAACAAGCTGTTTGGGCTACAAATTTCGTTAAATATTTTAACTAACAGTTTTGCTTTTAGCTGGACTACACAGAGCATGAAATAGATGGAAATTGTGAGGTAACTACTGAACATTTACCACTCCACTTTTGCCATTTTTTCCTTAATCTGTTGCCACATGGATTATCCTGTCCCCTCCCCCCACCAAGAAAAAACCTAAACACATTCAAGAGATTTTTCCACAAAAATGTAGGTCCTATGTCATTTCTCAATGAATTTATACTTTAGGAGTAGGCATTTAGCAGAGGGATTAGTTACGCCACTCCTTGCTCCAGCTACCCTCCCAATTCTTGCTTCCTGACAGCATCAAAGAAGGTTCAAATACTTAGGTCCCTGTGACCAAATGGGAGCACCAGACTTAGCCCCTGGTTCCTGACTTGAGGTTGGTGCCATCCTAGCAATTGCAGACCTTTGAGCAGTAAACCAACAGATAAGCAAGCTCACTCTTCCTTTGGAGTAAATTAGCAAAAAATCATTCAGAGAACTTCATTCAAGCTAGCATATGACCTCTATCATAGTGCCTGAGTTTGATTCCCCATTCTGGCTCCTGATCCAGCTTTCCTGCCCATGAAATCCCTGGAGGGAAGCTGCAATGGCTCAAATTATTGGGATCCTGCCTCCCATACAAGAGACCTGAATTGCAGTACTGGCTTCTGGCGTCAGCCTCAACCCACCTCTGCCGTTGCAAGAAGTGAACTAGTGGATGAGGAAGCTTGCGTGTGTTCTCGTCCTCTCCCAAAATAGTAAAATTTAAAAATTAACACATAGTTTCTATTTTCTGGAAGCTGGTATTAATGATATTTTATCTGACACCCCATACAGCATCAATTCTACTTTATTACCCATGTTAAATGGGGAGCCACAGGAAGCTTTATTTAGAAAGGTTTCCTTCAATCTAGACACTAGTCAGAAGATATAGCAAGGCAATTAATTCTTGTTTTTGCTCACCAATTCTTTGACATCTATAACTCTTCCATTGTAAAATTCAGCTGTATTATATACAAACTAAATTACAATTTTAAACTAGACTGCAATTTTAAACATCAAGTTTATTTATATAATTCCCAATCGGAAACAGTGACACTGGGAAACTGTTAATTGTCCATCCAAGAGAAAAGTTCAAGAAAATTAAAAAAAAAACCTTACAAATATGCATTTAAAATGGGTAATTTCTAATATAATTTCCTTGAATGATATCCAAACAGGCTTTAGCAAACCATAACACATAACAAATTCTATCATTCTCTGATTATTAGATTAGGTACTTTGGTACATGCAGGACAAATTATGTCCTGAAAGATTAAACATACCCTACCCTAAGTGAGAAGGTTTTCACTCCCAAGTGCAGACTTCCTGAAGATAGAATGAAATCCAAAGTCACCCCGAGTGAGTCTAGCTTTCAGCAACCTGGTTCCCAACCTCCCCTGCTCCTCCTGTCTTCTGACTACTCTGTCCTAAATGCTCCAACCTCCAGCCTTCACAAGCAAGTTCTCTGCCTGAAACTCTTCCAGACACTTCTGTGGCTTACTCTCTTGGTTCATTTAGGGTTCTGGCCCGGAACCCTCCCTCTCCGTCCTTTGTATAAACTTCTTATCATTGAACTTATCACCATCTATCACACTGTCTCTTCTCTACTAGAGAAGGAAAGCTCCACAGTGAACAATCTGGTTTTCTGTTACATTTACAATGCTTGGAAAGATGCTCCCCCCACCTTTTTTTTTTTTTTAACAGCAGGGTCACTTAATATCCACTGAATGAATAGCCAACTGTAGTCATACACAGAAGTGTGTGTGTATATATAAAAGATGTAAGATTTTTAAAAAGGTCCCTAAAGAGCCAACTGAAGCCAAGGGGCACAGACACTCAAATAATGAAAGGTTGCAATGAACATTAAACAGAGTGCTATTCTTTAGGGTCAGGTGCTTCCTGAGGAACTCCATTCAATCTCGCACTATTTGAGACAGTTCTACTTATTTATAGAAGAAGTTGGCTAACAGAGATTATGTAACTTTTACAAAGGCACACATCTAGTAAACAGCAGTGTTAGAATTTAAACCTGTGTGTATGACTTACCTGACTACTGGCTCTGAAACTGTCTTTGGAGGAGGTGCTTTCTGTGACTGCCATGGGCACAGATGTTTGAGAAGAGTACACTAAAACTCTCACTTTATTCAATCAATATTTACTGAGCAGCTCTTACTGGAGGCACTATTCTACCCGTTGAAAGTAGAGCAGTGAAATAAGCTAGCTAAAGTGCCTTTCCTAGTGGCTTCTTACCCTGTTGGCATGAAGAGTGAAGAGAGGCAGCTGTAGAAGCTCTAGGGGAAGACCGAGCAAAGGAAACCAAACTAAGACCAAGGTGCACTCAACAGAAACACTGTGCTGAGGCCAGAGTCCAATGACCTAGTCAGAGTGGCAGAATCTACAGTCACAGATACAGAGAGGGAACAGAGCCTCTACTGCCTGATCAGCTTCATTAAAAAAAAAGAATCAGTACAATGGCACCAATGCTTTTGAAAAAGTTTTATTGAAAAAGAAAACAAAAAAGTTCAATTGCTCTCTGAACTGACAGTAGGGTGGAAGCAGAATGCTTACTGAGTAAACATGAGTCAGGCACTTTTCCTAGTTTTTAAAAATATTTATTTAATTTTATTGTAAGTCAGATTTCCAGAGAGAAGGAGAGACAGAAAGATCTTTCATTCGCTGGTTCACTCCCCAAGTGGCTGCAATGGCTGGAGCTGAGCCAATCTGAAGTCAGAAGCTAGGAGCCTCTTACAGGCCTCTCATGCAGGTGCAGGATTCCAAGGCTTTGGGCCATCCTCTGCTGCTTTCCCAGGCCACAAGCAGGGAGCTGGATGGGAAGTACAGCAGTTGGGACACAAACAGTGCTGCCAGGGCTGCAAGGCAGAAGATTAGCTAGTTCAGCTGTCATGCTGGAATCTTCTGTCTACTCACTCCCAAATGCCCCAACAGTCAGGGCTGTACAAGGTCAAAGGCAGAAATCAGTCTGGGTCTCCCATATGGGTGTCAGGGAACAAAGAACTGGAGCCTTTATCTGATGCTTCCCCTAGGATTAGGATCCCTTAGAACTAAAAACCCATGCGCTCTGATAAGGGATAGTCAGATTTAGCAGAGCCTTAACAACTAAGCTAAACGCTTCACCCATTTATCCAAATTTTAAGTTGCACTCTAAGTCTAGCCTTCCATCAAGAGAAACTAATTCAACAGGAATAACATTGCTTCACTATGGCATACTAAACAGTTTTATTACATGCAGCGGAACTTGACTATGTGCTTACACTGCTGGTTAAAGAGCGGCAAGAAAATCATGACATTTAGCCACGATGACGTATTTACAACTGATCTCTTTACATGCCTTTAACGATGAGGAAAAAATTGCTTTTGTAAAAGTTAAATATTCAGTATTTAAAAACTGTGTGAACACTCTCGGAATATATGAAAGTGGAGGTACTGTAGGAGCATTTCTCTGGGGTTAGCACACTCAATGTTCTAAATAGGCAAGAGAAGATACGATTTCATTTAGCGTTTATGCTATATCTGTTGTCGCAGATAATGAGGAATGGAGCTGAATGTTACACCTTCTGTCCTAAAAGAACACATAACCTAGCAGGAAGGGGGCAGACAAGGAACCGGATGAGGCACCACTTGCTAAGCACTGTCACAGAGACAGGTGAAGTAGCTACAGCTCAACTCAACTTAAAGACATGGAAGAGTAGTAATGCTTGGGCAGATGCACGTGTGATAAGCAAGAGACGAGAGGTTGTTTCAGGCAGCGCACAGCACGCGCTCGGATGGTAAGGCATGAGAGAGTAAGACTGGGTGGCTTAGCATCTCCGAAGCACAGAATGTGAGAAATACACTCAGAAAAAAATGAGGCTAGAAAGGAAAGACTACATTATCAGCCACACTAAATTTGAACTCCATGTTATAGGGTACTATCTTTTCACCTGTGATCTGTTCATGACTTACACATTTTTTAAATCTTTAGTTTTTAACAGATTCAACATAGATAGTTCAAACACAGTTGTCAGAATATAATGATATTCCCTAAAGTAAGTTTTAAAATGGCTTGCCCAAAAACTACTGAATACTAATGTCAAGGAAGTAGGCTTCTTTTTTTAAGATCTGTTTCTTTTTATTGGAAAGATATTTACAGAGAGAAGTAGAGACAGAAAGATCTTTCATCCACTGGTTCATTCCCCAAGTGTCCACAATGGCCAGAGTTGAGCCGATCTGAACCCAGGGGCTTCTTCCTGGTCTCTGATGCAAGTGCAGGGTTCCAAGGCTTTGGACCATCTTCTACTGCTTTCCCACGCCACAAGCAGGGAGCTGCAAGGGGAAGTGGAGCATCTGGGACATGAACCAGCACCCATATGGGACTCCAGCGGATGCAAGGTGAGGATTTAGTCACTAGGCTATTGCTCTGGGCCCAGAAGTGGACATTCTTCCCAAGGTTTTCCCAGATATGGTTATGATCAAATTTTCAACAACCAAACAATAAGCAATTGTGTTATAAGTAGTAGGAGGACCTACAAGACAATAATACAGTTCTGTGTAACTATATATGATTAAAGGCAGAACTATCAAGAATAGCACTCCCTTAAAATCATAGAGGTTAGGCAGCATCAGGATCTCACAAAGAACACACCCCAAACACTCCTCCCTCCATGACGATGGCCCTGAGTTTCTTTTCACGGCTGTTCATTTAAAAGTAAATTTTAGTTCATTTCCAGTTATTTCAGTGGCTTTCCCACAAAAAATGGTTTTTAGAAACTCCATCTACCCTGCTGTAATCTGATAAGCAATTCTAAAGAAAAAGACACTTGCCAGGAACGTTCAAGGGGTACCCCCAACTGTGTAAGATGCAACTGTTTTAAAATAAAGACTAGAGGAAGGAAATCTAAGTCAGACAAAAGAAACAATAAGGCAAAACAACTGGGTTAAATTTAGTAAAGCACAAAAAGAGGAAGAGGGACTATCATAAGCAGGGAGGAAGTCAGAACAGAGGGAAAAAGAGAGGAGGAGGAAGCAGAGCCAAAGAGAACTGGGGGGATGGTGGACCACTGGGGACACCAACCCCCTGCTCTCTGGACCTACAAAGGCATTATTCTAACACAGGAGCTTTGGTCCTATTGTTAATCAAGAGCCAGTTTAAAACCACCCAAATGGGAACATAAATAGTTACATACATTCTAAACCTGAATTTCATAAATGTTCACAAAATCAAGACATTAGTCATGTTGTGGATATAGCAACATGTTCTTCAGGTTTTCAGCTTTTAATTGGTAAAAAAAAGCACACCCTCAGCACCTTTTTTTTTTTAAAGACACTAGAAGCTTTTATTATAGTTCTAATTTTTACTTTCATTTTTAGTTGAAAGGTAGAGAGGAAGCAAGATAGACACAGATGGATCTTCCATCTAGTGATGGAGCTCAAAATGCCCACAACAGCCGGCGTTGGGCCAAAGCCAAGAACCAACAAAGCATTCCACATCTCCTACTGTGGGGACCAAGTACTGGGGCCATGACAGGCTGCATCCTCGCGTGTGCATTAATAGGAAGCCAGAATCAGAAGCAGAACTGGGATTTGAATCTAGGCATGCCAACACAGGATGTGGCATCCCAAACTCTGTCTTAACCACTGAACCAAACACCTGCCCTATTTCTAATTTTTAATTACCATGCACATAGATTCTTTCCCTGGTGAACTTTTCCACTGTTTTGTTCAGAGGAAATTCTTTTCCATCCACAGATCAGATAAACATATAAATAATATAAATGTTTCTTTTTTTAGGTAATTATTAAACTGTACATAAGTTTGGTTTGATGGGAATCTCAACTGGTTTTTCTATAAATTTAAAATTTTCAGTATGTCTTTTTTATTTAAATGTTATTTGCTTGTTTCTTGGGAAAGTAGCAGAGGATGACCCCAAGCTTTGGAACCCTGCACCGCCATGGGAGACCCTTAAGAGGCACCTGCCTTTGGATTGGCTCAGCTCTGGCTGTTGTGGTCAACTGAAGAGTGAACCAGCAGATGGAAGAGCCTTTTCTCTCTCTCTCTTTCTCTTCATAAATCTTTCCAATAAAAATAAACAAATCTTTAAGAAAAAAAAAAAAAAGAAAAAGACAGGAATTTCAGGGGCCTTTGCCGATAAACTCAACAGGTGCAACACCAGCACTTCACATGGGCACCGGCTCTGTCCAGCTGCTCCGCTTCGAACCAGCTCTCTGCTCCTGTCTGGGCTCTTGCCACCCATGTAGGAGACCTGGATGAAGTGCCTGGTTTCAGTTTAGCTGTTGGTGGCCTTTTGGAAGTGAACCAGTGGATAAAAAATTCTGTCTCTTTAACTTTGACATTCAAATAAGTAAATAAGAAATGATTTTGGGGGGAGGTTTTTTTTTTTTTTTTTTAACAGAATGATGAAGTCTATTTTAAGGAGAGTCAGCGGGCCCGGTGGCGTGGCCTAGTGGCTAAAGTTCTCGCCTTGAACGCCCAGGAATCGCATATGGGCGCCGGTTCTAATCCCGGCAGCTCCACTTCCCATCCAGCTCCCTGATTGTGGCCTGGGAGGGTAGTCGAGGACGGCCCAAAGCTTTGGGACCCTGCACCCGTGTGGGAGACCTGGAAGAAGTCCCAGGCTCCTGGCTTCAGACCAGCGCAGCACCGGCCGTTGCAGCTCACTTGGGGAGTGAATCATTGGATGGAAGATCTTCCTCTGTCTCTCCTCCTCTCTGTATATCTGACTTTGTAATAAAAATAAATAAATCTTTAAAAAAAAAAAAGGAGAGTCAGCATTTCTTTATTTACTTTGGATTTTCATAATTCTTAATCTCTTGCACTTCAAACAGGAACTTATCTAAAGTAGGAAAAAGAGTTCAATGATCTGGAAATAAATTCCTAACATTCTGAAAAATAAAAAGTTTTAATGATCCATCTTCTTCCTATTACACAATATACTATGAGCCATTATCTGAAAATAGACAACTAAAAACTGAAACAAAAACACTAAAATTCAATTGTTTATATTTCATCTTTTTCATAGAATTTCAAGAGCTGTAAAAAAGCAAGTTTCTGCTATTCTGAGCCAACTGGTATGTAGCAACTTGTAACAGCAGCCCTAGCAGACTCAGTGTGTGTGTGTGTGTGTGTGTGTGTGTGTGTGTGTAAGCACATTCTTTCTTCTGAAGAAATGGGGTTTTTGTGACTGCTTCCAGACACCCTGCTCCACACCACAAACCTTTTCTGCCCCATTATGCATCTATGTGTAGCTACCTTTACAGACACATGACACTGTGCATGTACTCTATTTATTAATTAGTTAATTAATTAATTATATTAGAAAGTCTTAGAGAGGGAAGGGAATACAAAGATCTTCCATCTGCTGGTTCATTCCCCAAACGGTCACAACGGCCAGAGTTGAGCCTATCTGAGGCCAGGAGTTTCCTCTGGGTCCCCGACATTGTGGGGGTGACTTACCTTGTCCGATGCTTTCCCAGGCTACAAGCAGGCAGCTGGATGGGAGGTGAAGCAGGTGGAACACAACCTGGCACACCCATGTGGGATGCTGGCGCTTGCAGATGGAGGATAATTCCATCACGGCATGACGCAGGCCCTTGTGCATGTAATGGGCTCTCTAGCTGAAAGGGCTCCAACTTCCTTCTAAGGTAGGAGAAACTGTCTTAAAACTCCAGAAGCCTCATAGGGGCTCAGTGGCACCATTATTTTTACCTACTTTTACCCTCAAACTGTACCAGACCACCAAACACACAAGAAATCTGATCCTCAGGGCAACTTACGCCTTGAGGGCAAAGGGAGTTCAGGAAGGTGAAGCCTGGCATTTAGAGAGCTATTTGGATCAATTCTGAGTTAGCTGTATGAACAAAGTTTCACATGGATGGAGGCAAAAGGAGGGACAGAAACAAAGATGCAAGATTTGTGCACCTGTGTTTATAGCACCTCCACTGAGAGTCCAGCAGTGTGACACTCCTGTAACAACTGGCACTTAGTGCCCAAATTCTGTTCACATCCTGTCACAAAATGCTGAACCAATGGCCTCTGTCACCTGGAGAGAGGAGTCAGCCCGAAGGGGTGTTCAGAAGCCTAATTGGTGACAGTCTGAAAATCAAGATACAATATGGTGGAAGTATAAAATAAAATCCATGAATCCACACAAACGTAAGCAAAATTATGTGAGTAAGAAAGTTCCACAGGTAGCAAAACAAAACAACACTATATAGTGTAATTTAAAAAACTGGGCAACTGGGGCCCAGCACTGTAACCTAGCAGCTAAAGTCCTTGCCTTGATCATGAGGGAACATATACGGGCACCAGTTCGTGTCCCAGGAGGCCCACTTCCCATTCCTGCTTGTGGCATGGAAAAGCAGTTGAGGACGGCCCAAAGCCTTGGGACTCTGGCACCCATGTGGGAGACCTGGAGGAGGCTCCTGGCTCCTGGCTCCTGGCTCCTGACTTTCGATCAGCTCAGATCTGGTCGTGGCAGTCACTTGGGAAGTGAATCATTGGACGGAAGATCTTCCTCTGTCTCTCCTCCTCTCTGTAAATCTGAATTTCCAGTAAAAATTAAATAAATCTTTAAATAAATAAGTGTATACAATTACAGAATAGAACAAAGTCATTACGAATTGAGAGCAGGAGCTGATGCGGTGGGGTAGCAGGCTCAGCCTTCAGCCTTCGATGACAGCATCCCATGTGCACACTGGTTCGTGTCCTAGCTGCTCTGCTTCTGATCTGGCTCCCTGCTAATGTGCTGGGAAAGCAGTGGAGAGCAGCACTTGGGCTCTTAAACTCACATGAGAGACCCAGAGGAAGCTCGCAGCCCCTGGCTTCGGCTTGGTCCTGTCCCAGCCATTGAGGCTATTTGGAAAATGAACCAAAGATGGAAGAGTTATCTTTCTCTTCTCTCTCTCTGTAACTCTACCTTTCAAATAAATTTAAATATATATATATTTAATATATAAAGGCAAATATATATATATATATATAATAAATATATATGTATTTAAAGGCAAACAGGAGATGGTAAAGACATCAACAGATTGAAGCTCTTGGCACATTTCTAGAAGATAGTAACAGCTGGAATCAAACAGACGTACCAGAGCAGCGGTGACTATGGCTCAGAGCATGTATTTTTACTCAACATTTACTCAATGAATACACACTTAGTATACACTCTGGTGCTACTTATTTACTGTTCTAGGAGCCTGGGACACAGCTCTATGTATGAAAAATGAGGAAACAGATTAACACTGAATTTACATTCCAGTCAAGGGAAAAATCCATTAAGCAAGTCAACAAAATCAGATCGGGGCAAGCACAGTATAACTGAGAGTTTCAAGGAGACTGACCTGGTAGCTAGCTGCGTTGTGTTTAATGAACAGGTAAGATCTCTAGCAGTGATGTTGAAGCTGAGACATGAATGACAAGCAGGAATCAAGCACATAAAGATCAGAGAGAAGTGCATTTCGGGTAGAGGGCTCAAGCTCGGGGGGCACAGAACAGAAGATGGGTTCGATGGGAAGAGATGAGTGAGCGGTAACAAGATTAGGTTGGTGGTCAAGTGCCAAATCATACAAGGTTTTCAAACCAAGAAACAGTTTGCATTTTATTCTAAAATGCCCCACTGATGTTAGCCAGGAAATCACAAAAGGCTGTGCTGAGATGGGGAAGGGGGCGATTCCGTGCAGAATGGCTGCTGGTGCTCGCCACTCTGATATCTAGACAGTTTAAGTATGTTAGCAAAACTGGAAGAAAGGAAGAAAAAAAAAAAAACAACAAACTTCTCAACTCTGGGTGGCAAACTCAAACACCTTCAGCAATGAGCCAGTCATTATAAATACTGGTGGCAGCCAGATGTATACCAATAAGGAGTGGTGGGGCCCAAGAACTGTGAAGTCGAGCTAAAAAGAACAGAAGCTCATTTGGGGACATACAGAGTGGAGCAAGTTGTGTAGCCCTGTGACTACACTAACTTCCATTCAATTAAACACTTTTGAAAGGAAAAATGTTATGCATTATATCCCAACTAAAAACAAAAACATTTAAGTCTTCTACTAGGTAAGCAAAAGAAGAGTTTATACCACTTTTTCTTTTTTTTTAAAGATTTATTTATTTTTATTAGAAAGGCGGGTATACAGAGAGGAGGAGAGACAGAGGAAGATCCTCCGTCCAACGGTTTATTCCCCAATGACTGCAACAGCTGGAGCATAGCCGATCTGAAGCCAGGAGCCAGGAGTTCTTCCGGGTCTCCCACGCGGGTGCAGGGTCCCAAGGCCCTGGGCCGTCCTCAACTGCTTTCCCAGGACACAAGCAGAGAGCTGGATGGGAAGCAGGGCTGCCGAGATTAGAACCGGCGCCCATATGGGATGCTGGCACGTGCAAGGTGAGGACTTTAACCACCACACTGTTGCGCCAGGCCCTATACCACTTTTTCTTAGAGGCCCGTGAACTTTGTAACTCTATGGCATTTATACCTAATCAGCTTTGTAGGTGGTGGTTACTCATGTACTTGCCTTATCACCCTCCACACCCTACTAAGATCCAAGCTCCAGCAATACAGAGATCATACGGTTCTCATTTTAACCCTGGCGTAATTAGCACAGTTTCACATACATTCTTGATCTGATATGATCCATCTTTTTTTTTTGTATTAAATATTCCAGTATGAGTTAGCTTGAAGCTGGGGCCAGCATTGTGGCTATAGATTAGCCCAGCTTCAGCTGTCGTGACCATGTGGCGAATAAACAAGGCGGATGGAAGGCCTCTCTGCCTCCCTCTTTCTCTCTGCAACTGTCTTTTTTTTTTTTTTTAAAGATTTATTTTATTTTATTACAAAGTCAGATATACTGAGAGGAGGAGAGATAGAGAGGAAGTGGAGCTGCCGGGATTAGAACCAGCGGCCATATGGGATCAAGGCGAGGACCTTAGCCACTAGGCCACGCTGCCGAGCCCTCTGCAACTGTCTTTTAAATAAATACATCTTAAAATTAAAAAAATGATAGCTCAAACTAAAGTTACATTTCGGAGGGAAGGGAGGAAGTGGGAGTAGCCAGCTGACCTGGATTTAAATAAACATAATTTAAAGAGATGGACACATTTTAAAATAAATTTCTCTTATAGAAGAATGGTTTAGAAAATCAGAAAACTCTACAAAGCACTTTAAGGCCATGTGTTTCCAGACACAGGAGTTGCTAACTCTCCAAGGCAGGCATTGGGCAGTGGTTGAGGGACTGCTTTGGGACATTCCAGGTCTGAGAGCCCACGTTCAAACCCAACTTGAGCTCCTGACTCCCTCAGTTTGGAACCTGCTACCCACACAGGAGACCCAGATGGAGCTCTGGCTCCCAGCTCCAATGTAGGTCAGCCCTGAGTGTTTTAGGAACTGAAATATCAGCTGAAGATAATCCTCCATCTATCTCTCTTTCTCTCCCTTCCTCCCTCTAAAATACAACTGACAAAACAAAAACAAAGAAAGAAAGAAAGGACTATTAGTAAGGTTCTTACATCCGATAGAATTCTAATTCAAATTAGTTTTAAGCAAAGATATTAAAATTCAAAGTATGAGAAAGCCTATCAGAACATTTGTTATTTCTTCTCTCCACTTCCTCACTTTCTTTTCCTTCCAAAATTCCCTAATTCCTGCTCTACAAGCTCTTTTGCATCTCCATGGTTTTGGATTCATATTCTCTCCCATCATCCCCCATTTCTGTCTCTCCCCACCCAAAGTTCTACTCCCAATTCTGGCATATAAAAAACCAAAGCCCACTGTTTCTGAAGACGATGTTAAACATCAGCCACAGGGTCCACACTGTGGCCTAGTAGATTAAGCTATCACCTAGAGTACCTGAATCCTACACGGGCCCCAGTTAATGACCCACTTCCAATCGAGCTCCCTACTAATGTGCCTGGGAAAAGCAGCGGAAGATAGCCCAAGTACTGGGTTTCCTGCACCCATGTGGGAGACCTGGAGGACTTATAAGAAGCTTCTGGCTTCCACCGTTCCTGCTGGGTCAGGAGGTGAACTGAGTAGGGCTGGCTCATGGACTCCCTGGTATGCGCAAAATCTGGCATTGGGAGAGGTTCTGAAGGAGGAGCCTGGACAACTCCTCTGGCAGGACACAGACCCGGCAGGTAAGCACAAGAAGCATGATAGGAAACAGCCCAGAACAGGCATGAAAAGTTTCCCACTGGCTTACATTTGGCATGGGTCAGGGACAGACCAGGCTGAATCAGTTCACGTCAGCCACTGGCAAATCCGAACACCAGAACAGAGTGTGGGTCGAGCCGGGTTCAGTCATGACAAAAACCAGTGCACAATACGGAATGCTAAGGTAAGGTTGCCTGTACCGGATGTGACCGCAGCAACCAACCAGCACCTGTGAGAACCAGGAAGGGAGGGGGAAGAGCTGGCAGGGGGAATAAGTGGGAGTTCCCTTGCTGGACAGCTACACCCACTGGTGAGCATGAGCTGGGATGGGGCAGACCAGACTAAGTAGGGCTACAACATCTGTGGGCCTCATGTGGCCTAGATTAGGGAAAAGCCAGGATGGGCTGATTGTTCCTACTGGTGCAAACAAAATTAGAGTGGGTGAGGGTTGTTTGGGCTTAGCCAAAGCATCAGCTGGCAGAAGCTGGCACTGGGGGCTAATTCTGTCAAGTCAACCCACAGAACTACCTGGAGAGTGCATAATCGGGGAGTGGGAGAGGCCTGGGAGGGAAATAGTGGGCTCCTCCCTCTTGGGTTACCACTTCCCCCTCAACGGGAGGGCATGAAAACTAGGACAGGGGCTGGGATGGCTAGACAGAGAGACACCCAACAGCATCTGTGTGGGCTGCATAGTGGAGCTGGTTAGATGGAACTAAGCTTTAATACCCATTGACATGTACGAGAGCCGAATGGGGTGTGGGACAGACTGGACTAGTCTGCTACACATACTGGCAAACCAGGGGAGGGGGCGGGCCTGGTGGGGGTTATTGTGGGTCGCCCCGACTAGGCTGCAGCTCCCACTGCTTTATGCGAGGGTCGAGTATGTGCTGGGCAGAACCAGGCTGGACTGCAACACCCATTGGTTCCAGTGGAAGTCGGGGCTGAAAACAGAACCAACCCAGCAATTTGCAACCACCAGCTGATCGGGGTGATGGACTGTGCCGGGCCCTGTGCTTGCTAGAACATACAAGAATCTGGTCTGGGAACACCTCAGACAAAGTTTCTTTGGGGATCCCCCCAGTCGAAATGCTGGACTCAGAACCCTAACCAAGAAAAGACAGAAGACAGAACAGGTCAATCAACCACTTCAGCTATATGTTGGTAGCAAAATACTGGGCAAATGGACACTGTATGATGGACTATGTTAATCAGTAGATTCTTCAAAGAGCTCATCGTGCCTGGAGTGGCGAGACTGGCAGCGATTCATAACTGGTGAACTATCAAAACCACCTGAGCAAGAACCTCAGAGCATGCCCTACATCCAGGACCTGGGGGGGGAGGGAAACTGGGTCGGGCTTCTCCCTCAATATCCCCCTTTAAACATGAAGGAAACAATATGGAAATAATAGTCTTACCCACTTTCCTATAGCCCTTGAACCTTTTTACCCTAGTTAACCATGTAAAGATTGTCAAAAATATAATAAAATAAATAAATAAATAAATAAATAAATAAATAAATAAATAAATAAAGCTTCTGGCTTCAGCCTGGCCTGGTGCTGGTCATTGCGTCTATTTAGGCAGTGAACCAGAGGATGAAGAGTGCTATCTCTTTTCTCTATATATAACTCTGCCTTTCAAACAAAGACATAAACACTTTTTTTTCTGAAAAGAATTAGCTAGAATTCTAAATAGATACTCAAGGTTAGGGAGAAATTAACTTGCTAGAAAATAAATCCCATGGGCCCGGTGGCGTGGCCTAGCAGCTAAAGTCCTCAGCTTGAACGCGCCTGGGATCCCATATGGATGCCGGTTCGTATCCCGGCAGCTCCACTTCCCATCCATCTCCCTGCTTGTGGCCTGGGAAAGCAGTCGAGGACGGCCCAAGGCTTTGGGACCCTGCACCCGTGTGGGAGACCTAGAGGAAGTTCCTGGCTCCTGGCTCCGGATTGGCGCAGCACCGGCCTTTGCACTCACTTGGGGAGTAAATCATCGGACGGAAGATCTTCCTCTCTGTCTCTCCTCCTATGTGTATATCTGACTTTGTAATAAAAATAAATCTTAAAAAAAGAAAAAAGAAAAGAAATCCCACATCCAGTAGTCCTCTTCTACCCTTTCATGTTTCGGTCCTTTATTGAAATCCAACCAGAGATGAATTGTCGTGCTGGACATAAACCATACAGAAATGGAACCAGGTAAAATTTAACAATCCAGATTGTTTTGAATAAAAGAACAGAGTCTAAATAAAGCTATTGAAATTTCCAAATGAGTTTTCCGAGTGTTTAAATAATACATGCTGAACAAGAAATCTCAAATAAGTGAATCATTAATTTTTATGTTCTATCTGATTTCATCAGGTGAGTGTTGTGGAGTAGCAGATAAAGCAATGCTGGCATCACATACGGGTATCATATTGTGTCTTGGCTACTCCACTTCCTACCCATCTCCCTGCTAATGACCTTGAGAATGAAGTAGAAGACAGCCCAAGTGTTTGGGTTCCTGTCACCCAGTTGGGAGAAAAGATGAAGTTCGGGATTTGGTTTGGCCCAGGGATGGTCACTGCAGACATCAAGGAAACCGGTGGATGGAAGATTTCTCTCCTTCTCTCTTTCAAAATGTACAAACCATTTTTTCTTTTTGAAGGAAAAAAACAAAACAAAACAAAACAAAAAAAAAAGACCATCATTGCCTTAAGGAGAGGTTCAGCTCAAGGAAAGTGTCTACAAGAGCTCTTCATCTTCAACTACCAAGGATCAAACAGGGGGCCATGAAATGTAAGTATCTTGCTCTGCCACTAACTGGTGGAACTGTGAGCTATTTAAATCCTTAGCTTTCCTGTGCATGATCAAAAAACAAAAGGATAGAAAAACATGATCTAGTTGATTCCAGAGGCCTCTGCCAGCCCTAACTCATTCTTGTCGGAAGTTCTACTGCTTAATTACTGATATCACACTAAATTCCTGCCAATTTGTAAACCTTCTCTCACTAACTTTAGTTCCAGAGTAAAGGTGTCTGTGGCCTGGTACATTCACAGTTACTGCTCAAGGGAGGAGACACTTAGGCAGCGGCCTTCCCACTTTCTTCAGAGTCTGAATTCTCAACCACAGCTGCCTGTGATACGCCCTGGTTCAGTCTCAGCAAGAGTCTAGACCTTGTTGAGTATACTTTACTTCTATTTAATTTGATGCTTTTAGTTTTTTTTTCTCCTGTTTTTTTGTTTTACTCTCAGAGGAATCCAGTCACAGACTGGGAGCCCACTAAAGAGAGCTAGCTGGGAGACCAGTGTAGCAGCACAACAGACTAATCCAGTTGGTGCCCCAGCTGCTCCACTTCTGATCAAACTCTTTGCTTACAGAGTAGGAAAGCAGCAAAGGATGGCTCAAGTCCTTCAGGGCCTGTCCTTGCATGGAAGACCTATAGGATGCTCTTGGCTCCTGGCTTTGGATCAGCTAAGCTGCAATCGTTATGGCCATTTGGGGAGTAAACCAGCGGATAGAAGATCTCTGTCTCTATCCTCTCTCTGTAAAATCTGCCTTTCAAATGAAAGTAAACAAAACCTTAAAAAAAAAAAAAAAAAAAGAGCTACCTGGAACTCTCAGGGCCACTTTTTGTCAGACAAAGAACCTGTACTGTTCTCCCCTCAATCCACAGAACACAGGTGTTCTGCCATCTTGAAAGAGAAGTCACTGTCTGAATCCATGATGCCCTAGGGAAGAGAACCTCCACAGGTTCCCACCTCTGGGGCCCCCAAGATACTCCCACCACACCAGCAAAGACGAAGACAATCTAGCAGAGCAAGGGTGACAACAGCACCCTAGCCCACACAGAATTCTGCACTAGGCATGAGAGACGGGAACAGACAGCAGCAGCTTCCTCACTGTGGGACCCTAGATGTAGCAGGTCCTGTTCCCACAGCAAGTACATCCACTGCTGCTACTGGGACCTGGGTGCGGAGACTTCCACGATCCTGGCCTGACTGCTCACGAGTGTTGCTCAGCACTGTGCAGAGTGCCTGGTTTGCTCTGAGAGCCAGCAGCACTGTCACACCTCTTGCTCTCTGGGAGCAGGCAGGGTACTGTGGAATTGCTGGCACAGGATCTGAGCAACATAATTCTGCTACTCTGTCCTAATACTGGATATAGCAGAAAGTACAGGGAGCCTTATACTATGGTTGTAAAGTAGGGGGAGAAAGATAGCTTAACTGAATTGACACCTGTAGACATATCTTTAGGAAAAAGGCTTTTAGCACACATACACACAGTTAATGAAGGTGACTGATACAGACAATGGATCCATCACATGAACAAATATAAGTATAGAAACACAGTATGAAAAAGCAAGAGAAAAAAGTCAGTATAATGAAATCAACACATGATACGAAAAAGAAACTCAACAAGGAGTTAGAGATCTTAAAAAAAGAAAAAAGAATGAACAAAAAAGAAATCCTGGCAATAATGAACTCAATTAAGACAAATTAAAAATACAGTCCAAAGGGTCTGGCATTGTAGCATAACAGGTAAATCCACTGCCTGTTTCACCAGCATCCCACATGGGTTCCAGAGGGAGATCTGACTGCTTTACATTCGATCTAGCTTCCTGCCAATGTACCTTGGAAAGTGGGGGAGATGGTTCAAATGCATGGGCTCCTGCACCCATGAAAAAGACCGAGAAAAAGCTCCTGGTCCCTGGCTTCAACCTGGACAAGCTCCAGTCATTGTGACTATTTAAGGAATGACCCAGTGGATGGAAGATATCTCTCTTCTTCTCTCTCAGTAACTCAGTCTTTCAAATAAATCATATTTTATATATAAATGTACATATATGTAAATGTGTATCTATATATCAGCAACAGATTAAAGTAGAGCAAAATATATCTGAAATGAAGAAAGATCTTGTGAAATAATCTCACTCAAACAAAAAAATATTAGTAGAAGAATAAAGACAGTCTCTAAAGTACTGTGGCACCATTGAATGAACAAAAACTCCAATGCTGGGAATCCTTGAGGGAGAAGAGAGAAGTAAAGGTATAGAAAACCTCATCACTGGAATGAGTGATAACTTCCCCACTGTGCAAAAAGATATGGACCTGGAACTAGATTGGACTATAAGATGTTGGACTCTATGTTTAGTTTATGCTGCAAAGAGGGAATCTCAACTGTACTTGATCAGTGGATATGCAACAAGGTGGAATATTCCACATGGGGGGAGGGTGGGGGGAGGGGTAGGGTGATTCCCAGTTCCAACAAAACTGTATCACATAATACAATGTAATCAATGAATTAAAAAAAATATATATATATATATAAAAAGATATGGAACTCAATGTATACGAAGCTCACAGAACCGTAAGTAGATACACGCAGAAAAGACCCTCACCATGACACATTATGGTCAAACTCTGAAAAGTACAACACAGAGAGAACACTCAAATATGTAAGACAGGAATGACAACTCACGTTGTCATACAAGACATTCTTCCAACAGAAATCTAAGAAGCCAGCAGGGAATGGAATAATGTATTCCAAATTCAGGGGGGAAAAGTGCCAACCAATAATACTATACCCAGCAAAACTATCCTTCATAAACAAAGGTGAAATAAAGACTTTGTGAGATAAGAAGAAAAAAAATTTCGCACCACCAGATTTACTTTATAAAAGATGCTTAAAGGAGTCTCAGGTAAAGAAGCAAAGAAAAAAATTACTACCAACATAAAAACAGAAGAATAAAATCAAGCAGAAAAAGAGTGAAAGATATGCAGAATAAAGAAAAAACAGTAATAGGTCTAAATTCCTATCAATTACAACTTCGAATGCAAATGGATTAGATTCTCAAAGGCCTAAAGACTAGTTTAATGGATAAAACCAGATCCAGGGCCCAGTGTGGTGGCCTAGCGGCTGAAGTTCTCACCTTGCACATCCAGGATCCCATACGGGTGCTGGTTCATGTACTGGCTGCTACACTTCCCATCCTGATCCTTGCTTGTGGTCCAAAGCCTTGGGATCCTGCACCCACGTGGGAGACCCAGAAGAAACTCCTGGCTCCTGGTTTTGGATCAGCTCAGATCTGGCCTTTACAGCCTCTTGGAGAGTGAATCAGTGGACGGTAGATTTTTCTGTCTCTCCTCCTCTCTGTATATCTGACTTTTCAATAAAAATAAAAATCTTTAAAACCAGACCCAACAATATATGGCTTTAGAAGACTCTCACTTCATCACTAAAGACACGCACAGACTGAAGGGGACACTGTGACTCAATAGGTTGCACCTCTACTTGGGACACCTGTATCCCACATCTTAGTCCTGCCGCAAGTTCAACTACTTGACTACTTCCAATTCACTTCTTGTTAATGTGCCTGGGAAGGCAATGAACGATAGCTCAAGCATATCAGTTCCTATTATCCATGAGGGAGACCTAGATGCGGTTCTGTGATCTTGATTTCATTCTGGTTCAACACTGGTTGTGGAAGGTATGTGAGGAGTAAATTAGTGGAGAGAAAGTCTCTAACTACTTCCCCGTCACTCAGCCTTTAAGTAAACAAATATTTAAAGAAAAAAGACAGACTGAACATGAAGATGGAAAAAAGATGTCCCATGTAAGTGGAAACCAAAAGCAAGCACAATTAGACTTATATCAGATAAAAGCAAGCAGGAGTAGATACACTTAACTCAGACAAAAATAGACTTTAAGACAAAGCGAAACACCCAAAGAAGGTTATTATATGAAGATCAATTCAGAAACCAGCATTGCGGCACAGTCAGTTGAACTACAGCTGGTATCCCATATGAGTGCTGGTTCAACTTACAGCTATTCCACTTTTAAGCCAGCTCACTGATAAAGTGCCAGGGAAAGCAGAAGATAATATTCCAGGTACTGCAGTTCCTGCTACCTACCTGTGTGGGAGACCCAGATAGAGTTCCAGGCTCCTGGCTTTGGCCTGACTCATTCCCAGCTGCTGTAGCAATTTTGGCAATCAATCAGTGGATAGAAAATTTTTCTCTTTCCCCTAACTCTACCTTTCAAACCAGCAAATCTTTTCTTAAAAAATCAATTCAAGAAGATCTAATGGTTTTAAGTATACATACACCTAATGCTAGAGCACCTGATTTGTAAAATATTAATGAGAGAAATAGACACCAATATAAAACTCCACTTTCTTCAAAGAACAAATCAACCAAAAAATTCCACATTAAAACAGCAGACTACGCTGTAGATCCAACTGATCTAATCAAAATGTAGGGAAAATTCCATGTAATGACAGAATGCACTTTTTTAGATGAATATACAGAATATTCTCTAGAACAAAGCCTGAAATATCACAATATTTGATTTCAAGACATACTACAGAGCTACAGTAACCAAAAACACATGGCACTGGTACTAAAAACAATACCAATGAAACAGAAGAGAGATTTCAAAAATGAGTCCACACCTATGACAAAGTGATTCTCAACAAAGGAGTCAGAAAAAATACACTGAAGTCAGTCTCTCCAATAATACTAGAACACTTGAAACACTTGCAGATGACTAAAACTAATCCCCCTCATTCTATACAAATTAACTCAAAATGGATTAAACATCTAAATGTAAGATTCAAAATCCTGAAATCATCAGGAGAAAACAAACTTTGAGATGTCCCAATACACTAACCTTTTGGATATGATCAAAAGGCATTGGCAACAAGAGCAAAATTAGACAAAATGGGATTATACCAAACCAAGAAGTTCCTGCATAGCAAAGGAAACAAAAGCAGGACAGGTTACAGAATGGGGAAAACATAAGCAAACTGTGTATTTGGCAAATATATTAGAATACAAGAAACTAAAAAAGCAAAAACATGTAATAAAACAAAAAAATCAGTTGAGAAGCAAGCAAGCAATCTGGAGAGCATTTCTTCAAAAGAAGAAATGCAAAAGAGCAACAAATACATGAAAATGCTCACTATCACAAGCCACTGGGGAAAGGCAGATCAAATGAACTCCAGCTAGAAGAGACAAAAAACAGGCTGGCCAGGCTTGCCACGCTGAAGAGACAAAAGCAGACACCTTAGACACTTATAGTGAGGATGGAAATTAGCAGACATTATGAAGAACAGTGTGGAAATTTCTCAAATATAGACCTATCATATGACCCAGCTATCCCATCTCTGGGGATATAGCCAAAAGAAACTGGGCCCAGTACCATAGCCTAGAGGCTGTCTTCCCTTGCAAGTGCCAGGATCCCATATGGGTGCTGGTTCATTTACCAGCTGTTACGCTTCCCATCCAGGTTCCTGCTTGTGGCCTGGGAAAGCAGTCGATGAGGGGCCAAAGCCTTGGGACCCTGCACCCATGTAGGAAACCAGAGAAAAACTCCTGGCTCCTGGTTTCCGATCAGCTCAGATCTGGCCATTACAGCCTCTTGGAGAGTGAATCAGAGGATGGAAGATCTTTCTGTGTCTCCTCTCTGTAGATCTGACTTTCCAATAGAAATAAATAAATCTTAAAACAAAACAAAACAAAAACACCTGTAATCAATAGTTTAGAATTCAGGGGGAAAAAACCAGAGTGGGGATGTAAGCAAACAGAGCTTGCTTTTCAGTTCATGTTCCCAGAAAACTCATCTTGCACAACTGTGTGCAAAAGAGGACAAAACACCAAAAGTCCATCTGAAATCAGCAGAATTTGGACTACACATTGTATCAAGATGTATATTCCAAGTGTGAAGGGGCCTCCTGTTCTGTCTTTTCTGCATCCTGGCCATATCGCAATCCTAGCTATAAAATCCCTGGCAAACTGCTAGTCAGGGAGGTAATTTCTTCACGGAACTACACCATCCTATTGTCTCCTTTACTGCCATACCCTATTGTCTACTGACACAGGTAAATAAAGCTTTCCTCTGAGAAAATCCCAATGGAGGCAAATTATCTGGCAAAATGTCAAGCAAATGGATACCTTGTGTCAATTAAAATGAAATCACTAAATCATGGCTGTATCTGTACGCCCTTGTTTATTACAACATTAGCTAACATACAGAATCAACCTAAGTGTTCATCAACCAATGAATGGATAAAGAGTGTTGTATAAATACACAATAAAACATGTGACTATGGAAAAAGAATGAAATCCTAACAGCTACTACAAAGCAGACCTGGAAGTGGTCGAGGGAAATAAGCCAAACACAGAAACACAAATACTATGTGTTCTTTTTCCCATACAGAAGTTAAAAATAAAAAGTCAATATGAAATTAGAATAGTGGTAACTAGATACTAGCAAGGGTGGAGGCAGGGAGATTGGATTAAGGATGCCAAAACACTATTAGAAGTTTTAGGTCTGGTGCTGTGAAACACGATGGAACTACAGGTTACCATAATATACTGCATAACAAAGAACTAGAGAGGAGCTCCTGGGCTCCCGACATGAAAAGTGGGGAGGTAGGATGCTGTTTGGATCAACCTACGCTGTACACATTTGCTGAAATACCGCACTGAGCCCACCACAGTGTTCAGGTAATAAAAAATATTCTCTAAGAAAAATTTTAAACACTAAGGATAAAATGGACTTTTTTAACAAATGAGGGAATTTGATGTCTACACAGCTGTCTTTCAATAAATGTTAAACATAGTTCATTAGAGAAAAACAAAATTATACAGACAGGTAAGACACTCAGGTTTATATGAAGAGCATCAAAGATCGTTCCGGACACCCCTCAAAACAAATAACCAAACAAACAAAATATCTAGAATAGACAGACAAGGAACAACAAGGAAAGCTTAGAATCAGACAGGAAACGGTCAGCATGGATTCACTTATACCTTACTAGATTGGACACAAACATTAGTTACTCCTCACTAGGGTACTGAGGATTTCTCCGCACACCCCTCCTAAAACTGTTCTGCACCTAAGCTGTTGACATATGTCTTGTTATAATTATAAGCCAGTCTAGACTACCCCAAAAAAAAGCCAGGTTCAGCAAAATTATGCTTCAATGCTATAAAATGCTAAATATTATAATGAAAATAGAAACAGGACAGCTGAACAGTAATCTATAGCCATTTTAAGATGTACAGAACCCGGTTGTATATAAACTAAAATTGAAATGTCAATGAAGTAGTCACAGGATGTGGTTAAGAACTTGCATTTTTTTTAACACATTGGTTACTCAATACTATGTCAATTCCATAACGTTATAAATTGTTGCTGATGTTATGTTGGGGCTTTTAATTGATCGGGATGATACTCTGCTGGCTCTACCTTCAGACCAGAGAAGGTCTCCCCAGCAAGCCGTTGAACTTATCTGGACAATAAGATGCTGGACTCTATGCTTGGTATATGCTTGCAATGAAAGAATTTCAACTGAACTTGAACTGTGGTAATGCAACAAGGTGGAGGAATCTACCATGGGGGGAGGGGTTTGGGGGGTGGTGGGGGTAATCCCAGTACTTATAAAACTGTCACATAATGCAATGTAATTAATAAAAAAAAAGAGGGAATAAGTGAAGGTGTAATAAAACTTTCACTTTTCTGACCCTGAAGAGGCCCAACAGTGTTCAAAATAACAGCAACAATACATACAATCACATATGCTTAAATACACATACATACACCCACATGTGCCTTGTATGTTCTTAGAACAGATAAGTATTCTGAATGACAGCAACGACCCAAGGGACAGGAGGAATTAGAATTGTCATTATTATTATTTTGAAAGTCAGTTACAGAGAAAGGAGAGCTAGAGACCTACATTTGCTGGTTCACTCTCCCAAATGTCTACCATGGCCAGAACTGAGCAAGTCGCAAGCCAGGAGACTGGGGCTTCCCCCAGGTCTGCCATGTGAGTGCAAGGGTGCAAGGGTCCAAGGACCAAGGCCATCCTTTCCCCTTTCCTAGATCCTAAGCAGGGAGCTAGACTGTAAGTAGAGCAGCTGGGAGGAACTCCAATCAGCTCCCTTATGAGATGTCACTGCCCACTACACCATGGTGCTGGTCCCAGGACTGTTCTTTTAAGGTACTCAACATTGTACCTTGGGCCCGGCAGCGTAGCCTAGCAGCTAAAGTCCTCGCCTTGAACGCCCCGGGATCCCATATGGGTGCTGGTTCTAATCCCGGCAGCTCCACTTCCCATCCATCTCCCTGCTTGTGGCCTGGGAAAGCAGTTGAGGACGGCCCAAGGCTTTGGGACCCTGCACCCGTGTGGGAGACCTAGAGGAAGTTCCTGGCTCCTGGCTCCGGATTGGCGCAGCACCGGCCGTTGCGGTCACTTGGGGAGTGAAACATCGGATGGAAGATCTTCCTCTCTGTCTCTCCTCCTCTCTGTATATCCAACTTTGTAATAAAAATAAATAAATCTTTAAAAACAAAACAAAACAAACAAAAAAAACATTGTACCTGTACAGTGTTATTGTGTTATCTGAAGGTTAAGGATAACTATGAATGTACACTGAAAATAGTATACAAAATGCTCAGTAAAAACCATAAAAAGGGGGCTGGCATCATGGAACATCAGGTTAAGCCACTGCCTGTAATGGCAGCATCCCATATTAAAGTGCGGGTTCCAATCCCAATGGCTCTGCTTCCAATTTAGCTCCCTATTAATGTGCCCAGCAAAGCAGTAAAAAAAAAATCAACTAATTGAACACTCACCACCCAAATTCCTGTCTTGTAGCTCCTGCTCATCCAGTCCTGGCAGGTCATGCTGGTCACTTGAGGAGTAAACTAGCAAATAAAAATCACTCTCCATGTCCTGCTCTCTGTCACCCTACCTTTCAAATAACTAAAAGTAAATCTTAACAAAAGAGCTCAACGTTTATAATCTTTAAAATGTGAGGCGGAAGACAAGGGACAGAGAGAACCATATACTGGCCCTCTCTTTGTGATTGGATTAAAAAAAGATTAGCTGGTAAGTGCAAATGATTTAAGACTAGAAATTACTTACTCTGGTAATATGGGATGTATCATTTATTTGTATATTTTTAATCCTATTTTTCAAAAAAAATGTCTCCCCTCTGTGAATAATGAAAAACATTTAAAATTTAAATTAGCACCATGGGGCCTGGCATGATGGCTCAATGACTAAATCCTCACCTTGCAAGCGCTGGCACCCCATATGGGCCCCAGCTCATGTCTCAGCTGGTCCATGTCCTGTCCAGCTCCCTGCCTGTAGCCTGGTAAAGCAGTACAAGATTACCCAAAGCCTTGGGAGCTTGCACCCTTATGGGAGAACCAGAAGAAGCTCCTGGTTTCAGATCAGCTCATCTCCGGCTGTGGATGGCCATTTGGGGAGTGAACCAGATCTTTTTTTTCTAAATGAGCTGCCTGCTAGTGTGCACCTGGGAGACTGGAGGTAATGAATGGGTCAAGTACCGCAGTCCCTGCTGTCCATGTAAGAGTTCATGGCTCTTAGTGATGACCTGATCCATCCTCCACAATTTCAGACATTTGGTCTGAACCAGAACACAGAGCAGACATCTCTCTCTCCCTCTCTGATATTCAAATAAAATGAAATAAATTTAAATATGTTCCCAAAATAAAGTTCACAGAAAGTAAAGGCAGCTAGGTGTTCTGTTAACCAAGCACTAATCTAACTTACCTACAAAGATGTCACGACCTTTGGAGCTAATGCATTTTAGGCAATTCTCCACTATCTAAATCTACAACCAGAATGTTAACATTTCTAACAGGACAATGTTATCCTACTGTGGAATAAATAAAGACAACTGAGTTTTTATTCAAACTCTTTTAAAAGCTTCAGTTTCTGAAGGACATGACCATTTACAGTATCATTTCCACAAATTAAAAATGCTAAAGAATGCCTTACCCTAACAACTATACTTTCAGAAATGAAGAATGCTATATATCCAACATACTCAATACACATTTTTTAAATGCCTCAAACAGACGAAGTATTAAGTGAGATTAAAAACAGGGGTTGGGGAGGATGTGGAGCAGAGGGAACACCTTGGAAAAGACTCAGTCCAAACCATCATTGAGAGCCATCTGGAGACCACAAATTTTTCAGATCCAATAGTACCACTTCTAACTGTCCAATTAGGAGATAAGCATCATAAGAAATATAAAATGATGTTTCCTGTGGAATCCTATCTCACTGTCTGAAAAAGGGAAATGGAAAATTATTCTGATAAAAAGAATGAACTGGAACTGTGAGAATCAACACAGAAATACCAATCACATAGCAGAGCAAAAACTGCAAATTTTTAAAAAGCATTGTTTGTATAAAATGTAAAAGCAGAGAACACTAACCAGTAAAATTTTATGCATACACACATGTATCAAACATACTAAAACATGTATGAGAACATAAATTACCTGGGGAAGGATCTCTCCTTAAACAAAATTATTTGAAGTAAAACGCAAACAACTGATTATTACTGCTTGTGAACTTGTACATGCCTACCATATTTCTATATGTTGGTTTAAACTATTTCAAGATTTAAACAAATTATTTTTAAAAAATTCAAAACATGCACAGATTGACTACAA
The DNA here is from genome assembly GCF_030435755.1 of Ochotona princeps. NCBI lineage: Eukaryota > Metazoa > Chordata > Mammalia > Lagomorpha > Ochotonidae > Ochotona > Ochotona princeps. The sequence continues at coordinate 78,269,543 of NC_080836.1, forward strand.
GTATGCTCAAAGCCAAATATTAGTTTAAATCAAATATGCCAAACTGAGTTGTGCATAACATGAACTATGCAAATTTGCATAAATATACACTAGTCAATAACAAAATTTTAATTCTAGTGGGAATTTAGCGCAGCAGTTTAAGTTCCTGGAATGAGTATGGGCTATTCTGCTTATGTTCCAGCTTCCTGCTAATGTAAATCCCAGGAGGTATCAGATAATGGTTCAAGTAGTTGGGTCCTTGCCACCCACAACCCAGATGGGAGTTCCAGTCCCCTGGCTTTAGCCTTGTCCAACGGTGCCTGCTGTGGGCACTGGAGCAAGGAGTTAGCAGATGGAAGATCACACAGACACACACACAGACAGACATACACACATTCTCTCTCTCTCTCTCTCTCTCTCTCTCTCTCTCTCGATATATATATATATATGCCCTTAAAAAGAAAAGAAACTAAATTTAAAACATTTTAACTGTTGGGGTGGGTGAGGTGCTGTAACACCAAGGCTCAGCCTGCAGCATGAGTAATCCATATGGCGCTGGTTCATGTCTCAGCTGTTCCACCTCCAACCCAGCTCTCTGTGGCCTGGGAAGGAGTGCAGGCCGGTTCAGATCCTCAGGCCTGCACCAATGTGGGAGGCCCACAGGAAACTGCTGGCTTCTGGCTTCAGATCAGCCCCTCTCTGGCTGTTGCAGCCATTTGGGGAGTAACCCAGAGAAAGGAAGATCTCTGTCTCTTCCCTGTAACACCACTTTTCCAATAAAGATAAATAAATCTTTAAAACATTTTAACTTAGTATTTCTGTGTGCTAAATAATCTCTGCTTATTTTCTTCTTTAAACATGCCTCTGTGATGTATATCTCCACTGACATTACTAGTGAAAAAAAAAAGAAGCAAACTACAAAATGTCAAAACAAAATCCTCTGGTATACATACATGCCCCAATGAGAATGACAGAATGCTATTTATTTCTGATCCTAAAAATACTGGCTCATAGAAATAAAGATAGAATGGTGCCAATAATCCTACAACTTCACATTTCTAAAAGTGTCCATTTCAGTCTCTTCTATTTCTAGCCCTGTCACATCAGGATAGATGGTCCCTTTATGCATTAGATAACATTACCAAATAGAAAACTTCCATAGCAAGTCTTATACCATATCATAATGTATCTGTAAACAATTTTATGGCTGTAAGAGATGACAGAAATAAGACAGCATATAATATTTCTACAACACTTTTTATGACAAATGAAAAATACAAAACATTGCTGAAACTAAAACTCTAAAGAAAAATGGACAGACTGGACTAGAAGATGCAAAATTATTGTTATTTCTCCCTCTACCTGAACCAAGTATTTGATGTGATCATAACCAATAACCCAGCAGGTTTTTTTAAAGTCAAAATTTACAAGTTGATTCTAAAACTTATATGGAAAAGCAAATATCCTAATAGAGTGGAAGACTTCATTCTATTTGACTTTAAGATTCACTGTGAGGCTAAATGATTGAGGCAATGTAGACAAACAAAAAGAAAAGGGAATTACATCGATGTAACAATATGGGAAGTCCAGGAACAGATCCATGATTCAATGATTTTCAACAAGGATATCAAACTAGTTAACGAGAAAGTGTCTTTGAGCCAGGGAACGAAGTGCTGGGTTTGGTGTGGGGGGAACAAATACTCCTGTACCACACCATAAACAAAACTTGGTTCATGGCTCAAAAATTTGAAATGCTGCGGCTAAAATGATAAAGTTCCTAGGAGAAAATATTCTTTTCAATTTTGTGGTAGGTAATTTATTGATATAAAAAAACAAATTAACCTTCGATGGTAATTGTGATAATAGCCAATATAAAACTTCTGTTTAAAGGACATTGTTAATAAATTAGGCAATCCAGATTGAGAACATGTTCATTCAAATATACGATAAAGGACTTATTTATATAATATATAAGGAATTGATGAAACCAAACAGAAGATACGCAACTTATTTTTTTTTTTATATATATTTATTATTTAACTTCAGTAATTACATTGTATTATGTGACACAATTACATAGATACTTGGGTTCTCCTTATTTTTTAAAAGATTTATTTATTTTTGTTGGAAAGGCAGATTTACAAAGAGACGGAGAGACAGAAAGATCTGTCTTCAGGTTCATTCCCCAAGTGGCCGCCGTACAGCTGAAGCTGAGCTGATCCGGAGCCAGGAGTCAGGAGCCTCCTTTGGGTCTCCTACACGGGTGCAGGATCCCAAGGTTTTGGGCCGTCCTCTACTGCTTTCCCAAGCCACAAGCAGAGATCTGGAAGGGAAGTGAGTAGCCGAGATCCTATATACACGCAAGGTGAGGACTTCTACTCACTGAGCTCTCACAATTTTTAAGAGACAAAAAAAGGTCTCCAAAATGACTACTGGTGACATAAAGTCACTCAAGTCTTGGTAAAAATCAAAGAAACACAAATGATACCATTATACATTCATTACAAGGGCCAGAATGAAGAGTAGCAAGACCAAGTGAAAGGATGTGGAGCAGCTGTTACATAATGTTACTTAGAACACACACAAAAAAATGATGCAACTTTGGTAAGATCTGCCCACTTAAAAGTTAAAAATACACTCACTGTATAACTCTGTTGTCCTCACAGCTATTTAATCAAGAGAAATAAAAATGTGTTGACAAATATCCTAACAGCTTTATGTGTAGAAGCCAAAAATCTAAACAACTGGGGCCAGTGCTGAGGCACAGCCAGTCACACCGCTGCCTGCAGTGCAGACATCTCCCACGGCAGGCAGCTCCACCCAGCGTGCTCCATTTCTGATCCTAACGCAATCGGGAAAGCATTGGGAAGTCCAGAGGAAGCTTCAGGCTCCTGCCTTTGGCCTGATGCAGCCCTGGTCGTTGCAGCCATTTGGGGAATAAACCAGCAGATGGAAGACCTGTCTCTTATCTGTGTTTTCATCCTCTCTTTGTACCTTTGCCTTTCCAATTACTAAAATCTTTAAAAACAAAAATCCTCAACATCCTAAGTGTCTATCAAAGGTGAATGGATAAGTGTGGGATATACTCACACACGTCCTGGGACGCCACTCAGCAGTAAAAAGAAACTAATCCAAGTAACATTAAAAAAAATTTAAAAGAATCATTATTTTGCATGAAAATAATTGAGATCTGTGGCACAGGACACTGAGAACACTGATTCCATTCATATGAATTCCAGAAAATGTGAACCAATCAATAATGACAGGTTACAGGAAACAAGAGTTAGAGGGACAAACTCTAACTGAGCTAGATGCAAAAGCATCTACCTCAAAGTACTAAAAAACTACTTAAAAAAATAAGCAAGCCAAAAAGAAAACTTTAGAGTGGACTAGAAGTCAAGGTAGCAGGAAGGCCAGTGCCAGGGTAGTGAGTTAAGGTGCTGTACGGGCGCTGGTTCATGTCCTGGCTGTTCCACTTCTGATCCAGGTCCCTCCTAAAGACCTGGAAAAGGGAGATGAAATGCCTGTGCCCTTGCCACCTGCGTGGCCAACCAGCTAATGCTCTTGGCTTTGGTTTGGCCAGGAGCTGGCCAGTGCATCCAGCTGGAGAGAGAACCAGTGTACAGAAGGGCTCTCACACTCTTTTTGAATCTCCTTCTTTGACTTTCAAGATAAACAAATAAATCTTTAAAAAGTCAAGGTAATTGACTACTCAATTAGGATGCTAGGAAACAGAAGCCAATTATGAGGGAGGTTTCTGGCATGTCAGTAATTTTCTATGTTTTATCTGTGCTGGTTACATGTAAGAGCTGAACAAACTCAGGCATACTCTTTTGAATGTATATTCTTCAAACAAAGGTTTTAAAAGTTTGAAGGTCTAGCTATAGCGTTTGGCAATTCCTTCATCCAACAGAAACAAACGAAAATTGCACAGAAAGATATAAACAAAAATGCTTGGGGCCAGCATTTTGGTGTTGAAGTCAAGTCACCACCTGTGATGCTGGCATGCCCTCTGGGTGCCGGCTTATGTCCTGGCTACTCCATTTCCAGTCCAGCTCTCTGCTAACAGCCTGGGAAAAAGCAGCGGATGATGGCCCAATTATCTGGGCCCCTCCTGTCCACATGGGAGATACAGATGAAGTGTCTGGCTTCTTGCTTCAGCCTTATCACTGCCTCTCCCTGCAGCCACCTGGGAAGTGAACCAGCAAATGGAAGATCCCAGTTTCTCCCTCTTAATATAAAACTCATTCAAATAAACAAACAAATCTTAAAAAAAAAAAACCAAAAGTGCAAGCCATTTTCTTCCAAGCAATCCCAAACTGAAAGCAGCCCTGTGGTCCATCAAAAGAAAATTAGATAAAAAATCTAGGGTATGTGCACATATTTGCAACTGAGTATTAGCAAATATATAGTATAATACAACTGAGTATTACCCAGCAAGAAAAATGAACTACAGATACATACAACACAGATGAATCTAAAAACATCATACTGAGTGCAAGAAACCAGAGACAAAAATGTAAAAGGCTATGATTCAATTACCAGGTGTAACTTAACAGTGACGAAGAAACGGTCAGTGCACTGGCCTCAGGAATGGGGAGAAGAAACAGAAAAGGTGGGACAAGGTAAAGGGGTCACAACACATGTTTTATATTTTGCTGTGTGCACTGAAAAAATATTCTATGGACACAGAAAATGTATGTCTCCTGAATATTAATGAATTACTATATTAAATGTTAAATGGGTGCTTAAGATTTATATTTTTTTAATTGGAAAGGCAAATTTAAAGAGAGAAAGAGAGAAAGAGCTTTCATCCACTGGTTCACTCCCCAAGTGGCCGCCAATGGTCAGAGTTGAGCTGATCCAAAGCCAGGAGCTCTTCCGGGTCTCCCACGCAGGTGCAGGATCTAAGGCTTTGGGCCATCTTCAACTGCCTTTCCAGGCCACAAACAGGGAGCTGGATGGGAAATGGAGCAGCTGGGACATGAATCCCACATGGGATCCTGGCGCATGCCAGCTGAGGACTATAGCCAGTAGGCTACTGCACCAAGCCCTAATGGGTACTTTTGATTCACTGTGAACAGTTCCTGAAAGCATACTGCAAAGTACAAATTTAGGCTTCTGAAATAAACCTATAAATACAACTGTGGTGAACAGTGAGATTTTAAAGTCTCATCTCACTTAAATGTATCTACTTTTCTTCCACTACCATTACTTTCCAATTCAAGAGTGAATTAGACTGTCTTGTCACAGGTGCTTCGTTTTTAAGACACCTTCATGTGAGGCTTGTGTGAGCTATGAGATGGAACTTCATATGAAAGGCTCACTACTAACCGGAGATTTAAGACTTCCAAAATAGAGGTGATCCTACCCCAGAAGTATGACTAATGGGGTAAAAGAATATTGTATTGGAAGTTCTATTTGTATTTAATTTTTATCTTAGTATGTACATGTATTTTAAGTATTATATTTATCTTTAACATACAAAATGGCATTGGTATCTTCCTTGTAGCCATCTCTCAATCACACAAACAACAAAATCCAAAGTCCTGTACTAAGTAAATTCTGAATACTCTGAAAGAATGTAACACTGGCAAGGACTGTTTTAAATAATGAAACTACCTGTTTCGAAAGCTGCTATAATAAACTGACATTTCAGGGTCCAAACCCAGGGGTCCTTAACTCTTGTCTTGAGCAGTCAGAACACAAACTGGCACCCATACGGAACTCATGCTTGAAGGGAGAGGATTAGCCAAATAAGCCACACTGCCAGCCCAAGACATAATTCTCCATTGTGACAGCTGTCTTCATAGAAATAACACTCAATGGGGAAGCCATGTCCTGTAGTCCTTCATCAAACAGCTGCTTTGACCTCTAGAAAGCTGAGAGTAAGCTTTCAGGGCCGGCACTGCAACACATCAGGTTAGGCCACTGCCTGCAATGCCAGCATCCCATATGGGTGCCGGTTCCAGTTCTGCCTGTTCCACTTCTGTTCCAGCTTCCTTCTAACGTGCTGGTCAGGCAGCATAGCATGGCCTGAGTGCTTGGGCTTCTGACACCCATGTGGGAGTACTGCATTTTCAGCTTTGGCTTGGTCTAGTTATTACTGTTATGACCATTTAGTGGGAATGAAACAGGAGATGGAGTATAATCTCTTTCCTCATCTGTTTTTCAGATATATCAATGTCTTAAAAAAAAAAAGGGTAAGCCAAAAATTGAAAACATAATTATGCTGCAATAAAAGAGCAATGGAGCAAGACTAGAGTTAAGTCTTACAGAATATTCTTGACAAGGCTGAAGAACAACCTTTCTACTAAGAGGCAAACAGACATGCTGGTCGTCTCATACGGCAAAGTATATAAAAAGAACCACCCAATTTAAAGACGAAGGAAACAATTATCTTTTATAAAAACACCAGAATGGCAAATCTGCCACTGACAACAAGTGGCTGTAATGGTATGCTATCTAGCTACGGTTCTTAAAAACAAAAACATGGGAGCTTGGGCTGGCGTGTGGTAGAGCACATTAAGCAGCTGCCTCACTTGGCAACCTATGTGTGTCCCCAAGCGTCCAGGCTGTTCCTTGTGATCCAGCTTCATACTAACATACCTAGCAAAGCAGCACAAACCCAGATGGAGTACCAGGTTCCTGGCTTGGGTTCAGCCATTTGAGGTGTGAACCAGAAGGAAGATGATCTCTTTCTGTGTCTCCCTTCCTAACACTTTGCCTTTCAAATAAATCTTGATTTTTTTTTTTTTTCTTTTAGCAACATGGTTGCCAGCATTGTAGCTCTTTAAGCAACTGCCTGCAATATCAGCATCCCATATCCAGAGTGACATTTCAAGTCCCGGCTGCTTGAGTTCCTATCCCACTCCCTGCTAATGCATCTGGGGAAGCAGAAGATGGCCCAAGAGACCCTGATGGAGCCTGGCTCCTGGCTTCAGCCTGGTCCAGTCCCAGCCTTTGTAACCATTTGAGGAGGTAAACCAACAGAGGGAAGGTCTCTGTTTCTATCACTGTGCCTCAAATAAATAAAATCTTCTAAATAAACAAATGCATAAAAATAAAAACATGGTTTGTCTATCAATACCTTAAAGGTAAAGGAGACACTTTAAAACTTAGTAAGAAAAATCACTACATTCCGAAAAAAATAAATACAGTGGGACTCCTTGAAATAGAAATCTAACACACAAAACCCCTTTCTAATGTTCTGAATACTTATGACAGTTTCAATATACTTTGAATTTATTTATTAAAAACAACTAAGTGTGAGTAGGTGTTTAACCTCGGAGGTAAGCCATGAGTGAGAAAGCTCTCCACCCCGTATCTGGGTACCTGGAGTCTGATGCCTGGCTCTGGACTTCAGCTTCCTGCTAATGCAGACTCTTGAAGCCAGTGGCAATTGCGCAAGCAAACAGGTTTCAATGATCCATATGGAAGACCTCAACCAAGTTCTTGCGTCTGACTTAACCCAGCCTCCATCAGTGTGGGAATCTGAGGAGTGGGTCAGCAAATGGAAACTTTCCTTCTCTTCCATGCCTCTTAAGTAAACAAAAATGAAAAGGAAACAACAAATGCTGGCTAACGTGTGTGCTTTGCTAATAGGAATATAAAATGTTCCAGCTGGCGTGGGAAGCATGATGCCAGGAGCAGGCATTAGGCCTAGTGGTTAAGAGGAAGGCCTGGACCCTCACACCCCACAACGAAGTCCCTGGATTCAAGTTCCAGCTCAGCTCCCAATTCCAGCCACCTGCTAAGAAGCACCCCTGAGAAGCAGCAGGTGATGGTGCCAAGACTTGCATTCCTGCTGCTCACAGCTTAGAGCTTGGTCTGACCCAATCCAGCCACTAGGGGTGTTGGGGGAGTTAACCAGCATTAGACAGCTCTATTTCACAAATAAAAATTTTTTTTAAAAAAGATTTTTTAGAGAGAAAACAATGTAGCAATTTAAAAAAAAAAAAAGGTTAATCTAGAATTAACACATGATCCAGAGGCTCTAACCCAAACCAATGAAAGCAGGGATTCACATTCAAATGTACATCCAATTTAAAGATGAGCTAAACATGTACTTTATACAAAAAGACCAAAGTGGCAAGTTTGCCAATTTTCTTTGATGACAGGTGGCTGTGGTGGTATGCTATTATTCACAATAGCCAAAAGATAGAGACAATCTAAATTTCCATTCAGTATTAGAATGAAAATTTGATACATGGTACAACATGGATAAATCCGGAAGACATTATGCTAAGTGATATTAGCCAGACCAAGAACATTAGACAAATTCATCTACATGAAAGCACCTAATGTAGGCAAATTCAGAGACAGAAAGTACAAGTTTTTACTAAGGGTTAAGGGGAGGAGAGGAGAGAAGTTATTGTTTAATGGGCAGAATCAGTTTGGGATGATGAAAAAGTTTTGGAGATGGATAACACGATTGCACAACAGTGTGAATGTCCTAATGTCGCTGAAAACAAAATTAACCACTTAATTTGCCACTGGAAGAACACCAGTCACTTAAAAATGAAATTTGACGTTATGCGCATTTTACCAGAAAAATTTAAGAAGCAGAGATGCATTGTTTATTTCACTAAAGTGGCAATGTGGAAAGGTGGTTAAGAATATAACCCTAAGAGCCCAGCACAGTGGCCTAGCAGCTAAAGTCCTTGCCTTACAAGTTCCTGTCCTGGCCGCTCCACTTCCCATCCAGTTCCCTGCTCGTGGCCTGGGAGCGCAGTCAAGGTTGGTCCAAAGCCTTGGGATCCTGCGCCCACGTGACAGACTGGGAACAAGCTTCTGGCCTTAGATCAGATCAGCTCTAGTCGCTGTGGTCACTTGGAGAGTGAACCAGTGGATGGAAGACCTTCCTGTAAATCTTTCCAAAAAATTAAAAAAAAAAAATACAATCCTAAGCATTAGGTTGTATAGTTTCAAACCCTGCTGGCCACACAACAGCTCTGCTGTCTCTGGCAGCACTGGCTGCTCATTTTCTCAAATAACAGAACTTATTTCAGAGGGTTATGGTGATGATTAAATATTACACAAGAGGTGTCTAAAAAATGCACAGTCTCCTAGAGATTTAAGTCAAACATCAACAGCACCACTTGAAGCTTCTCAAATCCAATGAACTGTGGTTTGAAAACCAGCACTCTAATACAAACTTATTTCACGGGAAAAGAATTAAAGGATCAAGGTAAGTTATTTGCCTGAGTTTTTCCTAAAACAAGGGTCTGAAGCTAGCAACACTAATGTTGACATCCATCTATGTCCCTACCAAGGCAAGGAAAGCCATGACTGTACAATGTGCACCCAAGAATCATTAACCGTGACAGTTACCCACAAGGCTAATGAAGAAGCACTTATTTCTGAGGTAAGAAAAGCCATCAGTGGTTTAAAAAGACTTCTTCAGAAAAAAAACTGGTTTAAAAAGACTTCTTCAGAAAAAAAAGTATTGAATGTTCGTGGAACTACAGCCAACTTGAGCCCACTACATAACTCCTTCCAGCCAGTCACCACAGAATCTCAGGGAGACCTCTGCGTTTGAAAAAAAAAAAAATTAGCTCCTGCTTCCCCAAGATAGAGCTACCATTCCTCACAAGGAAACAGCTACAACTAATTCTCCATTAACGACAGCAGTAACCCAAATAACACAAAATGGTTAGCCCCACCCCCAATCATGTATTAAGCTTTGCAGGCAGTTTTTGTACTTACTTGAATAAGGCTGTATCTGGTTTCTGGGAAACACACGACACAAAAAGCAAACAGAGAGGCAATATTTGAAGGTCAGTCTCAACAAGAGCTAGAAAGCTCTGAGCGTCTCTATTCCGCCCTTCCTCCAGTGGTCTCCCTCCGCGTGGAGCGTCTTCCTCCTCCCCACCCGCTCCCGCCCACATCCCGCAAGGCTCCACTCGGAAGCCCAGGCGGTTTCCCTGAATCTGCACCCTCCTCCCCCGGCCCTGCCCATCGGCAGGTCAATCCGGAATCAACCTTTCCTCTTCCTGTGCTCCTCCAGTCTACACCTGCACCTCAACATTTACACGGCCGACTACACCTTCACTTCCTCGCCCTCCTCCAAGACAACCTCCATACAGCAGCAGGGAAGCCAGCAAAAGGAATTAACATTTGTTAAACACCTCCCAGCCGGGCCAGGTGCTCCGCGTTTTGCATACATTTTATCTTCGTGAACCTAACTGACAACCACCTGGGGAAGTAAACAGGTGGGGCGAGTCCTATTTCGCGGCCGGCGATCTACCGCAGAGGTCACTAGCTTATCCAACCTCCCCTAGCCGGCCAAATGGCTAGGCTCCCGGGACGTCACTTTCCCAGGCCGGGAAACAGCTCCTCCCACCACTCCAGGCTGGAGGTTGGCTCCCCCAAACCTACTGCACGGACTAGGTATTCACAGATGTCTGCTGAATTTAATATTCCCACCCGTTAACAGCCCGATCACGACTCATCGCCAGCCCCCTACCTTTCCCCTGGTTTTGCATACAGACAGCTCTCTTTCCACATTACCATGATAAATGCTGCAGAGACGGAGCGAAGGACCTTTTCGCTCTCCCACACTTGCCCCGATGGCTCTTCCCACGGAATACAAGAAATACACACCCGCAAAAACACGTGCAACATTCACACCACCCTTCCAAAAGAGCTCTCATTTCCCACTCAGCCACGTCTTCAGCAGTGTCCAGCTCACACCGTGGGGCCACCCTAAGGCACTGTCTGAATGAGAAAACCCCATCTTGAAGGCATCCTACCTGACACGACTGCCCTGCCCCCTCCTGCCCTGTGTGTGCGCGCGCACACACACACACACACACACACACACACACACACACACACCCCGCTCACCAAGAATGGCAGTTTGGATTTCCGGCGGGAATGTGCAAGAAAAACGAGCCGGGGCTCAAAAGCCGGGCAGTAATTACTTCGCCTCCTTCATTAGAAGGAAGAAGCAGCAGGCGCGCCCCGCCTTTCTAAATCTCTGCGCTGAAACCAGCTGTGAAAGATGGGGCGGAGGGGCGCTCAGCAATCCCAGCCAGCCGACCTCGGTGCCTAGATTCTGCGGCTGGCCGGGAGGAAGACTCCCTCTCTTCCTCCTCCCGGCCCGGGGCCACTGCCCCCGGCGCCGGGTCCGAGGAGCCCCACCGCACCCCTTCCGAGGCGGCCCCCTCTCCCTCATTGTCTCTCTCTCCGTGGCGGCTCCCAGGGGCGCAGGGTGCAGCCCAGGCCCCGCCGACCCCCGACCCACCCACCGGCCGGCTGCCTCGCCGGGCGCGGTCCAGCTGGCCCCGGCCCCCGACGCGAGCCCGGCAGCGACCCCGCCCCGGGACTGCGGCCGCCCGCACCGTGTCCGGATGGTGGGGCCCGGGGACCGGGAAAAAAATGGAGGCGGGAGCCGGAGAACTGCTTCACCGCCCGCGTCCGCCCGCCTTCCCTTTCCCGCGGCCGCGAGGGCGAGGTGGAGTACTCACCGCGGCTGCCGCTCGGCCCTCCGGCGCTCCCCGGCTACCGTGGGCGGCCCCGGGCAGGACACCCGCCGCTCGCGCTCCTCCAGCCTCCGCCCCAGACGCGGCGCTCCTTTCCCCGGAGGCGCAGCGAATGCCGGCAGCTCCCGCGCCGTGCGCTCCGTGACTGACTGACAGACCGCCTGACGGACTGACCGGCCCACGGCGACGGCGGCAGCGGCGGGGCCGGCGGGCGGCCGCAGGCGGGGCGGGGGCGGGCCGGCCGCAGCGCCCCACGGCGGCCGGAGCGAGCGTGGCCGCCGCCGCCGCCGGCCGAGACGCAGAAGGCGGCGCTGAGGGCCGGGCGGCCGGAGGGCGGACCCACTCGCGCCGGGCCGCGGGCGCCCTCCCCCGCGCCTCCGCCCCGCCGACGACCACTCACTTCCGGCTCAGGCGGCTCCGCCCGGCCCCGGCCCGAGCCCCCAGAGCCCGCGGCCGCCCGGCTCTGCCCTCTTTCTCTCTCTTCCCCTTGGGGGCGCCGGAGCGGCCGCACCCAGCCGGGGCGGTCCTCGGGAACCCCGCCTTTCCTCCGCTCGTCCCTGAGAACCGCCTCCGGGAATGAGTGAATCAGAGAATGAATGAGTGGGGAGGAAAATCCCGGTGCGGCCCCACCCCCTGCTCGCCGCTCCTTGGGAGCCTGCCGGGGGGCCTGTGTCCGAGGGCGCTGGGAGTCGCCGAGGCTCTGGGAGTCGCCAGGGCTCGAGCCGCCTCGCTGCAGAGCTGCCGGCTTCCCCTCCTCCGACGCCACCCATGCCTCAGAGGTGCTCTCGGGGCACCTGCGGGGGTCGTTGTCGCTGGAATCTCTGTGATGCCTTTCTCTAGGAAACCCCGTTTCGGCCCAAAACTGCAGTTTCATGCAGTGTGTTACTGATGGGAAGCTTTTGGAAACGGATCATTTCACTACTGTGGAACTTCGAAACCTTTCTGCCTTGTGTTCTGGATTTCTGAGTAGAAATTTTCTAGGGGTAGATACTGGCATTTTCCTGATCAAGGTCTAAATTTCTTAGATCCTCATGTTTTGGTGCAGGCTTGACTTACACCTTTAGATTTTAACCCACGTCCTTATTCTGACCTTCACCTAAACGTGATCAAAGGAAGGGGAGGAAAATGGAATTGAACCATTATTGCTTAGCTACGTGCAACTTGGTGGACAACATTAAAACAACTGACACATTGGAAATGCAATGTGGAACTGGTTGCAATGAACATCCCTATTTTCTGCCTTCCCATCTGCTTGCTGGGAGTTTTCAGTGTCATGAGTTTTCACAAATAAAGAATTGACTATACATTTCTAAAATCTTAGCTCCCTTTCCAAGAACCGGAATGCGCATTTCCCTGTCCTGGGGCCAAATCCTGGCTTGGTTAATTGCATTCTTACTTCCTGATATTCTTGAGGACTTTCAAGTGGTTTGAGTCTTTTTTGCACAATCTCTTTCAACGTGGTATTTAGAACCTCACACAATACACTTACTGGCTGTAGCTCACCCTAGGGGATATAGCTATACTTCCGAAACATAAAAACACTTTTGTTCTTGAAGTTTTCTTGGTGTTTCAGTCATCTGTAAAGTCGTACTATTCCTTCTTAGTGTGGCTGACCAACTCCTAGCTCCTTCTCTTCCTTTCTTGTGGAACTCATTTGTTGCCTCTCATTAATTTATTTCAGTAAGCTGTGATCTTTCCTAAAAAATGTAATACAATGTATTTATTGGCCTGCCTGCCACAGTATCTGGCATGGTAACTAACTTTGCACAATAAATATGTATCAGTGCTTTTTAAAAAGTGATGATATCGTCCCAATCTGTCTCAACCTCATCTTCCTTTGGACCAGGTCCATTGAGACTAGAAATTTCTGGGTGGTAAGCTTAATATGTAACTATTGTTATCAAGTGCTAACACCAGTCTGTGTGACACCTTACAAACAAGAATCTCACTTCATGGAAACCTCCTTTAAAAAGTAGACCTGTAGGGGCTAGCAATTTGGCTCAGTTGGCTAAACCACCTCCAAGAACCGGCATCCCATATAGGCGCTGGTTCATGTCCCAGCTGCTCCACTTCCCATTCAGCTCCCTGCTTGTGGCCTGGAAAAGCAGTAGAGGCTGGCCCAAGTCCTGCACCCACATGGCTTTGGATGGCTCAGCTCCAAGCCGTTTTTGGTCATTTGGAGTATGATCCAGGGGCTAGAAGATCTTTCTCTCTGTCTCTCCTCTCTCTGTATATCTGTATTTCCAAGAAAAAAAATTCATATATATATGATTATATATATATATAAAGTAGACCTGTTGTACTTCTTAGATTGCTCTTGGTCAACTCTGCCACCTCTAGGTGCTTAGGTCTGTCCAGACTAATCAGAAGAAAAAGAGGAACTTTCAGCTGCTGAGAAAAGTAAGCAGGCTCCTTTAAGATGATTCATTTGTTTGCTCAGAGCTGATGGCCATCTAAGGCCTAGGGATACACAAGATAAGAAGGACCTGGCACAATTCTTCCTGCCTTCAAAGAACATTCAATCGCCATGAGAATGTTAAGTCTGTTCCCAGGTCAATAGGGAAATCGTTCAAGTAGTGGGGAGAGCTACCAAGATGAAGGGAGGAGCAGGCATTCCAAACAGAGCAACAAATCTTGGGAGGCCCCAACAGCATGATGACATAGCAGCCTAGCATATAAATTCATTCTGTCTGCACAGGTATAGGACAGAGGCAGAACAAAGGGTGGGAAGGACCTCTTTAACAAAACAGCTTGTGGGCTAACCTAAGAAGTTTGAACTTGACACTTGGGGTATGATAATAATTAGAAAGATTTTAGGAAAAGGTATTTGGTGCCACTATTAAGATGGCTCTGCAGATACTGGCATCCCCATGTTTATAGAGTAGGGTTCAAGTCCCAGATTGGTTCTCTATTCCAGCTTCCTAAGAATGCAAACTCTGAGATGCAGCAAGTGCTGGCTCCCACATGGGAGACTCAGACTGAGTTTCCAGCACTTGGTTCTAGCCTGGCCCAACCCTGCTATTGCTGGTATTTGAGGAATGAATCAATGGATGGGATGAGATTTTACTCTCCCTTCCCCTCACCCTGCCTAGAGCTTTTCAAGCAAATAAATAACTTTTAAAGCGGGTCTTTAAAATACTTTAGCCTCAAAACAAGTGGATTTGTGTTTTGGAGAGCAGACTGGAGGAAGAAAAATTAGGATGAGCAGGTGAAATATGCTGCCAGTTTGAGTATGAACAGAGGCAGTAGAATGGGAAGAAGGGACTGACAGGTGGGAGCCATGTTAAGGAAGTGGAATCTACAGGATTGGATGTAGCAGGGAGTGTAAGAAGAGATAGTTGGTATGACCTACAGGATTCTGGTGTGGAGGATTGGATTCAGATTTGGTGGTGACTGCTGAATGAAGAAGGAATTGGTTTCAGGGAACTGGCCAGATAGTATAGGAAGAATAGCGCCTTAGATCTAGATGTGTCAAAGGAGCTTAGTCCAGCATTTCCCAAAGTTTGTTCCACAGAATTCCAGTTACATAGGATTTTAGCAGGTTGATTCAAAAAATGTTTTACACTTCCTTTAATCGCTTAAGTAAGAAATGTTAGGTTAAATAAAATTCGGCGGGTTTCCAAAGTGAACAGGCTTTTGGTGGTTTGAATGTGATAATGTACACTATGAATTTCTGAGGTTGATATTTTATCTAGCACTTCCCAAATGTACTAAACTATGAAATCCCTTTTTCCAGTGGAACAACTCATAAGACATGTGTTCCATAGAACACACATTGGGAAATGCTGATCTAAACCATATATTTGGGTGAGAGTAGAAAATTACAGCCCCAACATCTGAAGTGACTTACCTAAAGTTACATAGGTACTATTGGCAGGTACTAGACTAGAATCTACACCTTCTGACCCCAGTCACATTCTCTTTCTACTATAGATAAGAGTCATGAAATATACCTTTTTGAATGAGGTTTCAAATCAGTAATTTTTAAAGCTGTACTACCAATAATTGCTTCTTTAGGTAAAAGATTTCTACATTAGAAAAATTGACTCAATTATTACCTGGATATAAGCTTTCTGATAATTCTGTGCAGAATTCATTGGCTTATCTGACTAAATAGGACTTTTATCCAGTCATCCCTGAGGTTTCTTTAATTAGAATAAACTTTCAGAAATGGATGGAAACATTGACATTCTCCCCAGAAATGTCATTGTTGATTTTTATTTCTCTTTCACACTAAAGAAAATGTTCAGAGCTATGAAAATCCACACCAGATTTTGTCTCCTTCTTTGTCACAATTCTCCTAGTTCTGACGACTCTAATAGCTAATAAGCCAGAGGGTTCTCTTATCCTACATTCATAGCCCTAATCCCCAGAGGAGAAGTTTCAGTACTTCCTATTCTTAGAAAAATGAGACAAACTGTTTGTTCTCAAGAGAGGTCTTGGGACTCTGGTACAATTTGCATTTTAAGAATAGCATCATCTATGCCGTGTGAAACTGGCTATCAGTGTTATAATTTATGTTGCAAAAACTCATAAAACATTTGCTATATTTCTGGTTTATATTCACTTTTAATAGACAGATCAGGGACTATCATATGTTGACTGAATAATTGGTTAGACATTTCCAGTAGTTACAAATTATGGAGAAAAAAATTAACTATAGATTAATTTCTCAAAACCATTTCTTCAGTATCCACTGTGTCCTCAACCTGTCTAGACTTACTAAAGGAATATAAGAAATAGTCTCTAGTCTTTAAAATGATACTACCCATTGGTAGCAAAAATGGAAAGAAACAGGTACTAACACACCCTGCAGGTGGAAATATACATTCTTACAGTGCAGTTTGACATTAAAAGGACAAAACATTATCTCTGATATTGTGGGGGGGGAAAGCAAATAAGTAGAAATTCCATAAATGTCTACATATTAGAGTTTCACTTAGAAACAGATGAATTATAAAATAATATTTATTGGTAAGGGAAGTTTTCAGATTATGTAAATTAATAAAATAAACAATTCATACAGTGTGATCTCATGAGAAGACATTGTGTATAGGGAAAAGCTGGAAGAAAATAGAAGACCCAGTGTTTATTACTGAATGGTATGATTAGAATACTTCATCATTAATAGTGGATTTGTATTCTTTCATTTGCAAGAATGAGTAAGTCAACCTTTATGATGGTAAATCTCTTTAAAAATGCTAAGGCAGCAACACAAAACATGTACTACTTCATAGAAAAGTAAAGCTAATTTTAACTTAAAAGATGACCTTCACATTCAAAGCTTCTGGTTCATGAGACAGGAACATATGAAATTATCAGAGAGTAACTGAATCCTAACCTCTAACACAGACTATAAGTATAATAAGAGTAAATCAAAGAGAGAATTCAAGTGGGATCCAAGTAGGTTCAATGACTTCATGGAAGGAACAAGAGTCAGCTGGCACTCAGAAGCTGAATGAAAGGAGGAGGAACAGAACCGGGGTAGAAACGTAGGGTAATTTCCTTGAGGTGAGGATTTCACATGGCTCATGCTGCCAACATCCGCCTCAGTGTACAAAGCCACGGCGCACTGTTTGATACTGACTACAATGTGTTTCTCTTCCTTCCATATATGTGGGATTTATGCTTCAATAAAATATGCAATAGGTGGAGTACCACATATCTTTTATTATCTGTTAAAAGTTAATCTGTTAAAAGTTTCTTTGGTGTAGCCTTTTGTAGGAGTCATTATTTATTGACAAAAATCTGTAGAACTGGACATTCCCAGATGTTTACTTAGGACGAATAGAAACTATTATGCAAGAGCAGTTATCACAGCGACCTAAACTCTCGTGAATGCTCTGACGTCTGTGTCAGACCACAAATGAATTTAGCCAATCAGAACTCAGTGACTCTCTTGATTATGCACATGTTAGAGTGCTATTTTAAAGCCAGCTTGGCATGTGATAACTAAATTGCTAGTAATAATATTAGCCACACATATTAAAGTTGCTTTAATTTATTAGAAAGAGACTCTCCAAATCCCCTCTACAGCCAGGGCTGGGCTAGGTCAAAGCCGGGAACTGAGGAATTCAATAGGGTCCCCTACTCGTGTGGCGAGGAACCAGGTATTTGAACCATTAGCTGCTGCCTCACAGGGCACACATTAGCAAGAAGCTTAGCCACAAATACCATTTGAAAGAGTGGATGATTTGTGTTTAGTGCCTAATAATAAAGTGAAAAGTTTATGGCCATTTCAAAAATGTCTGCAACGGGAAGGGAGGGGTGGAGCATGAATTTCCACCAAGTATTCTTGTAGTGCAGGGTATTGCTGGGTCTAGAGTTGCCTCTATAAAGAGGGGGGACCATTCTAGATGGGAAGATGGCATAGCAGACACTGGGGAACATTGTTTCACTCAAGCCAAAGAGGAAGGTTAAGTAACAGTGAAATGGAAGGAAGACAAATTATTAGGACCTTTGGAGTTCAAGCAAAAGGCTTGGGAAGTGGTGCAGTAGGGTAAATGATCAAGATCATATTTGAATGTGTCAGTCACTTCCCCAGATCAAAGCCTGTCATTCTGTCTGGAATGCGCTTTTCTCCTTCTTGGCCTCTACTCATTACAGTTCATCTCTCTCTTTATAGCTGGTTTCCCTAGATTCCTCTGTTTGTTGCATCCTAATACTTGCACAATAGTATAAGAACTTTCTGTGCCTGTGCTTGATTCCACCGAAGATCGAAAGTTCTTCAAAAGGCAGAGACATAGTTTACTCCAGCACCTGTCATGATGTCGGGAACAGAAAAATTCAGCAATCATTGGCAAATAAAAGCATGGTGAAAGACAGAAAAGGAAAGATTGGGAAGCTGGTTGTATTAATCCAGGCATGAAGTGTTGAGCAATGAGAAGGGAGAGAAACTAAATTATATTTGGAAAAACTGACAGGCACAGGGAACAGAGTGGACAAGGGCAAGAAGGAATAGAAAAATCCCTGACCTTAGGATTCCTAGAGTGGAAGAATGCTGAATGTGGAGAACTGATATCATTGCTAAGTCAACAGACAGATATTGAGTTCTTGTCAAATTCAAGCCATTATCCAATAATGTGGAGCCATAAGGAAGAATTAGAGCCTTTCAGTATCCTACAAAGTAAAGTCTGTCAGCCAAAAAGGAAGCTTAGGGCACGAGTCTGTTTGGGACAAGTTGCATGTGAAGTGATCGTGGGACATTCTATCAAGGGACTTGATTTTTAGGATACTTGAAATAAGTAATTGGATGATCATCAAGGTCAAGTACTGTGCCTTTTATATTGTTGAATATCTAGTCTGTATCCTCTGACATAATGCCTCGTATATAGTAGATTGCTATATTATTTTCCCACAGATACCATTACAAAATAACACAGAGAGAGGTGCTTAAACAACACAAATGTGTTTTCTCACAGTTCAGAAGCCTGGAGGTCCAAGTTCAAAGTGTTCACAAACTGTGTTCTATCATCTACTGCTTAAGATGGATATCAGTCATATTGGTCTAGGACCAATCTAACCGTTCATATTTTAACTTAAATATGTTATCGGAGAACTTACAGCAAAATAAAGTCACATTCTGAAATACTAAAAGTTACGATTTCAGCAAATGAATTTTTGGGGAACAGCATTCAATCTTTAATAGTTGTTCAGTAGGGCCTGGAATGATAGCCTAGTGGCTGAGGTCCTTGCCTAGCTTGCGCCATGATCCCATGTGGGCACTGGTTCTGGTCCCAGCTGCCCCGCTTTCCATCCAGCTCCCTGCTTGTGGCCTGGGAAGGCAGTAGAGGACAACTCAAAGTCTTGAGACCCTGCACCCACGTGGAAGACCCAGAAAAGGCTCTGGGCTCCTGGCTTTGAATGGGCACAGCTCAGCCATTGTGGCTGCTTGGGGAGTGAATCAGAGGATGGAGGATCTTCCACTCTGTCTCTCCTCCTCTCTGTATATCTGAGTTTCCAATAAAAATAAATAAATCTTTCAAAAAATAGTTGTTCAATAAATATATTTTGAGGAGACTTCAGTCATAGTGGGAAATCAGGGCTGAATAAGAAAATACACACATTCATACATATGGAGGCATACATGTGCATACACTGGCCATCAGGGCTGTGGACACATGTAAATATATTTCTAAATTATTTCTTATAAATTACCTATTGATATTAAATATATTACATATTTGACAATGTTTCACGCTATGTTTAGTGTGTCATTCATTAACAATGTGTAATTCAGTGTACTGTGCGGAGTGGCAGCAAACATGGTGCGGTAATGCGCTTTTTTCATCAACCCCACTATATAATGAATCCACCTGTGATTCTTTGCTTCAAATAATCTGTGTCCCAGATGTTCATTAAATATGTGTGCATACTGTATCTCAAATGAATTCATCAAGGGAGTTTAATTTATGAAAAACCAAACTATCATCTAGGGGTGGGTGTTTGACATAGTAGCTGACTCCGGTTTGGTTATCTGCATCCCCTATTCAAGTACCTGGATTTGAGGCTCATCTCTGTTCCACATTCCAGCTGCCTTCTAATATGTACCCTGAGAGGCAGCAGTGATGACCCAAGTATCTGGGTTCCTGCCATTCACATAGGATTGAGTTCCATCTTCCAGCTTATGGCCCTAGCTCAATCTCAGCCACTGTAGACATCTGCAGAGTGAACCAGTGGATAGTTTTCCCTCTATCTGGCCCTCTACTTCTCTCATACATGAATCAATTTTTGAAAACAAAGAAAAAATCTTGTTATCATTTTGAAAATGCATAGCATGAAATATCATGCATAGTATGATTTTTATATAATTGAAAATAAAAAAACCTAAATCCACAAGCATGCATGATGTATAAATATATCTATTGTGTTAATTTACTATTTCTAGAGTAACAAATTATCCTAAACTTACTTAAAACAACACAAAGTTATTGCAGTTCTATACTCAGATGTCTAATATTGGTGTCAGTGGGCTAAAATCAAGGTATTGTCAGAGCTGAGTTCTTTCTGGAGGCTCGGGAGGAGAACCCGCATCTTTGCTTTTCCAGCTTCTAGTAGCGTTCTCTGGCTTATAGCCACATCTTCCATATTCAATGCAAGCAGCAGGGCATGTTTCAATTTCTTTCTGGCTCAGACTCTTCTGCCTTCTTCTTATACTGTGATTACAAAAGACCCATCTGAATAATTCAGAATAATTGTTGTGGTTTGAAGGTAATCCTCCAGATTCTTCTTTGGAAACTTAATCCCCAATGCAATGTTGGGAGGTGGGGCTGAAGGCTTCGTGTCTAGGTCATGAGCGGCTTATGATCATGAGTAATGACATTCTAAAATCGGCTGCCAATGTAGTAGGTGTTTTACCTAACCAGTAGGATGTCATGTCCCATCCTGGAGTATTAGGTTCAATCCCAGTTTCTAGTTCCTAATTCCAGCTTTCCTGCTAATGCACTCCTTGGGAAACCATAATGACTCAAGTAATTAAATCCATGACCCTTCTGTGGCAGACTTGGATGAATTCTGGCTCCGGGCTTTGGGTTCACCCAGCCACAGCCATGGTGGGCTTTTGGGAAGTTAACTAGCAGATGGCAGTTCTCTCTCTCCCTCTTTCTCTCTCTCTCTCCCCCTTCCCCCTTTCTCTCTCAAATAAATTGTTTGGAAAAAAAAAATCTTACAGACACTCTTCTGCTGTCTGCCCTTCTGCCTTCCTCCTTGTGATGATGCAGCAGAGGCCCTCACCAGGGACCAGCAGCTTGAAATAGGACTTTCTAGCTTCTAGAACTATGAACCGTCACATTTCTTTCCATTAGAGTTTACCCAGCCTGAGACTTTCTATCATGACGGCATAAAACAGACCAAGACAGCATTCTTTCCAGCTCAAGATCCTTAACTTAATAATCACAACCCCAAATCTACTTTTGCTACAAACAGCAGCATATCCATATTTTCCAAGAATTAGGATATGGATATCTTTGTGTATGGGTGTCTGGGCAGGAAAGAGGGCATTAGTCTATCGCAGACAAATACATAAACACAAACAGATAAAATTGAAAGGAAGTATATTAAAAAAAAAGGATCCATTATCTCGAGCTTACAGATTTTTGGTGTTTTAAGGTTTATTCTTTGTGGTTGATCAATAGTTCCATTTTCAAAATGATTTTTTTCCTTTTTTCACTTTATGATTACTGTCATACTCCATGTTATTTAATAATAACATCCCTGTTTTCTAGAAAAAAAAATGCATCGTATAGATATGTATAATGTCTGCCAATTAAGTGAATATTGAAAATTGTTAAGCATGGTTAAGATATATTTTTTTACAGATTTATTTTTTTTTTATTGGAAAGTCAAATCTATAGAGAGAGGAAGAGAGACAGAGAGGAAGATCTTGCATCCAATGATCCACTCCCCAAGCAACCGCAATGGCTGGTGCTGCGCCGATCCAAAGCCAGGAGCCAGGAGCTCTTCCAGGTCTCCCACGCGGGTGCAGGGTCCCAAGGCTTTGGGCCGTCCTTGACTGCCTTCCCAGACCACAAGCAGAGAGCTGGATGGGAAGTGGAGCAGCCTAGACATGAACCAGGGCCCATATGTGTTCCTGGTGTAGGCAAGGTGAAGACTTTAGCCACTAGGCTACCGTGCTAGGCCTGGTTAAGATATTTATTTTTTTAAGAAGCCAAACTGATTTTGCATTAGTTTGGCTTTCACAGAGAATGCTAATGAGAACAATTCCATGCATGCTACCATAAGGGCATCTACTCTTTCATTTCCTCTGTTCTGTCTTCCTCTCTTCTGCAGACAGCATGTTTCTTTCAAAGTTAGTCTCTCCTGCCAGCCCAGCCCCCAGCAGCAGTGGAGCTCTAAGTGCTGCTGCCAATCTCAGCACTGCTTTGCTGGTCACAGAGGACAGGGTGTGACCTGTGCTGGGATAACCAGAGCCACTCCAGCATTCCCCCCTCCCCCCGCCCCGCTCCCCACCCTTTTTCTTCCTCTCAACTGCAATTGAGAGAAAAATCTGTTTTTTTTTTTTTTGCTACGGCATTCAGGAAACAAACCAGAAAATGTCAGTGACCATGATTGCAGTGTCACAGAAAACAGCAGAGCAACGTAAGGTGAGGAAAACGGGGCGGGGGAGCAGGGAGAATCCTAGTGGTGTCTGTATCCTTGACTTTGGGTGTCTGATGACCAGTTCTACTCCTCTCCTTCCATCCATTGGGACATATAAATCAATAGATTCCTCTTCTGTGGAGTAGACAGTTTCCATCATTCGCACTATTTGGATTCGGGTTAAAATAGCTAGAAAATTTTCTAAGCCTGCCACAAATCCCTATTGCCTGTAACTCAAATTAACTCCTCTGACTGGCTGCAAAGCTGTTCACGAGCACCATCTTTCTCTGCCTCCACATCACTCCAGCTGGTTTCTCATCTTCTCTTACTCAGCTGACGGAGCTCACTTTTTTGGCGTTGCTCTATCAATTCTCATTGTCTGGACAATCTCCCCGCCCATTCCTGCCCATCCAAATCCTGGCTGACCTTCCCAGCCACTTCCAGTTCACCTCCATAAAGCATTCTCAAATCAGAAAGTGAAAGCTTCCTTCTCTAAACATTTATAATATGCAAGGCCTACACTATGTATTCCATGCCCATATCCACCTCTGCATGGTCTGAGATCATTCCAAATAAATTGCAGTCACCATGTGCTCAAAGAACTGTTCATGCAAGTTAATTGTCAATTTAATTCATGCATTTGATCTTTTTGCTGGGTAAAACTCAGAAATGCTAGGGTACAGTCATGTACACAAAAACGCACATTGTGAATATGTTTAAGTGGTCATGATGGTCATTGTGAATACTTCTAATTTATAAATAGCCTGTTACATCGGAGAATAGCATCAGGATGTTACATTGCCATACAGATTTTCCCATCCTTTCCACAAAGATCATTCAAGAATGGGAAGTAAGAGGGCAAGTGTCACAGCATAGTGGATGAGGCTTCTGTTTCCCCAGCATCCCATATCGGTGCTGGTTCAAGACTGGGCTGCTCCAGTTCCAATCCAGCTCCCTGTTGATGGCCTGGGGAAAGATGGCCCAAGTGTTGGGGCGCTGCCTTCCTACATGGAAGTAGCTCCTGGATTCAGCCTAGCCCAGTTCAGCTCATTTCAGCCAATTAGGAAGTGAACCAGCAAATAGATTTCTCTCTTTTTCTCTCTCTGCCAATTTCTCTGTACCTCTGATTTTCAAATAGATAAAATAAATTTAAAACAATAACAACAATACTGGTTGGGAAAAGACAGGAAGAAGTCACTGCGTTTTTCGCTGTGAGAGAAAAAGTGAGACAGAACCTAACAATTTTAACATTTATGAAAATTAACTATTCAAGAGCTAGTGTCCTTCCTCCCTAGAAATAGAGACCACGATGGGGAATATGCATACAGTGAAAATCCAATGTGTCCAGATAGATTCTTTTCCACATGCAGGTCAAATGGTGGGATGAATTCTGAACTTCATCTACTCTTTCATGGTTTTCTCATAAAAGTCTTTTGAAATGGTTGAAGTCCGATTTTGCCTACAGGGAAGGATTTGAATGAGATGAGTGCAAAAAGAATTTTTACAAACTCTAAAAATCTATTTTATAAAATGTTGATTTTATTCAGAGGGGAGAAATACTTTAAATGGTATTTAAATGTTATAGCCCCAGTCTCAAATGCTTTGTATCATTTTCTCCATGAAAGGAAAATCTGGTATTCCAGTCACACTCAGGGATAAATTAAAACCTTTGCCTGAACTATTTATCCACTTTCTTCCAAGGGCAAACTTAGCCATGCTTAGATGTAATTATCTTTTTTTTTTTTTGCATTGAGTAAAAGTATAAAATTTTAAGTCAAAATCAAATATTTAAAATGCTTATTAATATTCCCTCCTTAGAGACCGATAATCTTTTCCAGATAATTTTAACATGGACACAAAACAGAGGACTCCCCACCCTGTCCCACCCTGCCACATCCTTGCATGGCACAGTGCGTCAAGACCAGTCAAACAACAACATGGGCAAAGAACTAGTAGCAGACAGCACAGAGCCCTCCTAGGGCACTAACACTACACTCTATGGTATGTTCAAGGTGGATCCATTTCATCAGGTACTTCTCAAAATTCACAGGACATACAGCACAAACCTTGAACCCACATGTCAGCTACAGAAGTCAACAGCAGCATGCTAACAAAGAATGCCAACTTCTTTTTCTATGTTTTGAGCATCTATATTCCAGTAGTTTGGGCTATGATTAAAACTCTCATGGATGAAAGAAAAATAATATTCCTGTTGTGGTTTTCTTTAACTTATCTCAACTCTGAACCTCCCCCTGCCACGATGTAAGCCAAAAATTCAACCTCAGTTGTGGCTGGGATTTTTCTCCCGTATTGTTTCTGAGTTGCCACCAAGCAAGTGCAGAGGCTGTTCCCAGCCCCAGAGCACGGGACACTGTCCCTTTGCCTTCTGCCCACGCTGAACTCCAATGAGGTGCTTGCTGCCTTGGTCCTGCCACCCTTCAACACCCTACCAGATAAGAGCGGGCAGAGAATGTTAGAAGTGAGCAGACCTTTCTCAGTTTCAAGGCACACTCACCCTCTTCTGTAGGCAAACCCAGTTCTCTCTGTCTTCCATGGAAGTTGGCATAAACTTCTCTGTGGACTCCGGATGTTGAAAAGAAAAACCACCAAGGGAAATATTTTGTTGGCAAGTTCTGCTTTCCTTTTTGTGACATATTAATACTTCCATGAGGCAAAAAGGCCAGGGCATACTACCTCCCTGTGTATGGAACAAGAAAGAGGAAAGGCATGGAGGGGGCCATGGATGCATGCCTGGAAAGTTGGGTGCTTCCACACAGTAAGGTTGTCTCAGCTGGTTAAACCAAGTGGATATGGAGTCTGTAAGTCCAAAGGGTTAACTGCTAGTCAGCTACCTGCTACAAATCACTTAGAACTTCTGATAGGAAAGAAAAAGGTCAAAGGTCAGAGAATAAAAATGAAATTGTTTTGATACCACATTTATTTGAATATAATTCTCAAAGATAAAATGCCACAAATATGAAATCCTATGTTCTGGGTCAGTTGACAAAGTTAGAGGAATTTAGAAGCGGCTGTCTTTTGATTCTCCCTTTAAAACTTGCTGGGGGCCCTGGTGCGGTGGCCTAGTGGCTAAAGTCCTCTCCTTGAACATGCCAGGATCCCATATGGGCGCCTGTTCTAATCCTGGCAGCTCCACTTCCCATTCAGCTCCCTGCTTGTGGCCTGGGAAAGCAGTTGAGGACGGCCCACAGCCTTGGGACCCTGTACTCAAGTGGAAGAGCTGCAGGTTCCTGGCTCCTGGCATTGGATTGGCTCAGCTCTGGCCGTTGCAGTCACTTGGGGAGTGAATCATTGGATGCAAGATATTTCTCTCTGTCTCTCCTTCTCTCTGTAGATCTGACATTGCAATAAAAATAAATTCAAAAAAAATAATAAAAAATAAAAAAAAATAAAACTGTTGCTGGGAACGCAGTTTAGAAAGTCACTATTTCATTGGAGGGAGACAAATCTCTCCCCTCCCAAGGTATCTATGTTTGGTGCACCTTCATTGATTTTTATTTTTCCTAAAGTAACATGATAAAGAGCAAAACAAATCATCATCAGCAGTTTCTCCAGTGATGTATTTGCAATTTCTGTAATAACCTTGTCTCTGTAATTACTGTTTTTTTTTTTTTCTAGAAACTCACAGGTGACAAAAGAAAACAGGAGTATCCATTCTGTCTGGTGATTTTTGAATCCTGTATTCTTCTGCTCCAGGTCTGGCTACATTCCTACGTGTGATAGCAGCGCTAAGTAGAAGTTATAATTAGTATATCATGGCAATGTAGCATGAGTAATATATATATATATATATATATATATATATATATATATATATATATATATATATGCATATATATATATGCAGAACTTTGTTGTTACCACAACAAATAATGAGAAACCACAGGTCATCTTATGAAATTTTTCCGTTTGGAAGATCATCCATTTAGAATACTGGTCAAAGCTCTACCCTGCATTAAGTAAAATGATTTTTTTTTCCTAAGCATTTTTCCTATCTTTCTTATTTATGCTTTATGTTTTTATTTGTGTAACAAAAATTCTTTCCTTTAAGTGTTATCCCAAAGGGACTTTCACTAAATTTCAGTGTTCATTTAAACCATTCATTAGATCGTATTTCACATTTATTTTGGAGAAGATAAGGGCATCTGCCACCAATTATTAACATCCATATATCATGGTTTGCACAAACAGGGGCAAAAACCACACACATGAAAGGCCAACCCAAAAAAGCCGTTTGCATTCTGTGTAATATGAACGTGTGTGTATGATTCTTTCCTTAAGGCTCCAAGAAGGTAGAGAAAAATCTTTTTCCTCCAGCTTTCGTTAAGCAGCATAGCAACTGAAGAACAAATGATCTACATGTGAGTGTCTATCATATAGAAATATGAACTCCAAGGGAGTCATATGGGATAAAGAATTATCATCGACTACTTCTGTATTTTTGGTGTTACTAAATGTTCCCTCACTCTATCCTACGTCTGGCATTCATTCAGAGTAACTTTTTTTTCCAGGCTTACCATGTGTTAGGTATAGTCTTCAAAACAGAAGAGTAGCTACAGGCTAGGTTGAAATGCTGAGTTGTGTTCAGGTTCATGGTGGGAGCTCAGCTCCAGTGACTAGCTAGTCTTGGCACCGAGTCAGTATTTGAGGATGAGGTCAACGCAGGCATTGGGAAGGTTTTCAGCTAGATGGTCTCCCGGGAGTAAAGGCCATGCAGTCATGTTAGAGCAATGAGCAGAATCTTGGCAGGCGGTCAGGAGCAGGCAGGCCTGAAGCGGGTTCTATGGTTTGGAATGTCATTCCAGTCCAAGAGAAACGGGAGACAGGTGGGTCCCAGGCCTAGTACAATTTGAATGGGGGATGCAATATAGACTATTGTTGGCCACCCAAAAGCCTTCTCATCTTCACTTGACATCAAGGTTAACCATGTGACCTAGTTCTAACCTGAGAGACATTAAGAGAAATCTTTTGGGAGTAGAGCAGGCTTTTGCGGAAGTCTTTTGCTAACCTGATATAAAGGGTTAAGGATAACTGGCAAGACCTTTTCTCCTTTGTTTTGTTTTCTGGCCTTGTGAATGAGCATGCTGAATCAGTATATAATGATCAGAGCAACACGCTAAGGATGGTGGAACAAGAAGAGAGAAGCAAGCTGGGTCTTTTATTATTTTATTATATTTTACTTACTTTTTTTTTTTTTTTACAAATTCTAGTATGAAATTTTTGAATATTTATTTAATTTTTTTTATTGCCAAGTCAGATCTACAGAGAAGAGGATAGACAGAGATGAAGATCTTGCATCAATGTTCCATTCCCCAAGTGACCGCAACAGCCAGAGCTGAGCTGATCCAAAGCCAGGAGCCAGGAGCCTCTTTTGGTTCTCCCACACAGGTGCAGGGTCCCAAGGCTTTCAGCTGTCCTCGACTGCTTTCTCAGGCCACAAGCAAGGAGTTGGATGGGAAGTGGAGCTGCCAGGATTAGAACTGGTGCCTATATGGGATCCAGGTGCGAGAAGGGCAAGGACTTTAGCCGCTAGGTTACCATGCCGGGCCCAAGATCTTTCCTTTGTATAGCCATTGCCTCAGCCCTGGATGGCCTGCCTCCAGACTTCAGTGAAAAACATAAAATGAACATTTGTTTCATTAAGCTCTAGGAATTTAGCTACTCAAGTGGGAGCAAAGGTGGAAGACACCAGGAACCAGATGGAAACTCAATGATTAGGATGAGGGAAAGTGTCCACATATAGTATAATTGGTAGAAGGCTAAAATCCAATTTTCTTAAATTCCACATGGTCAGAAATAAGTTTGGACTCAGCCCCTGGGAGAGTGATAAGGAATCCAGTTTAGGGCAGGGGGAATTTTGAGGGAAGAAAAGCAGCAAAGTCTGTATCTTGCTGCACCAAATTCCTCTTGAATTTTCATCTCTTGTTTGAAAATCTCAAGTTGACTAAACTCTTTCTTTTTTTTGGATAAGGAGGAATTAATTTTTTTTATTAAAGATTTCATTATTATTGGAAAGCCAGATATACAGAGAGGAGGAGAGACAGAGAGGAAGACCTTCCATCCGATGTTTCACTCCCCAAGCGAGCCGCAACGGGCCGGTGCTGCGCCGATCCGAAGCCGGGAACCAGGAACCTCTTCCGGGTCTCGCACGCAGGTGCAGGGTCCCAAGGCTTTGGGCCGTCCTTGACTGCTTTCCCAGGCCACATGCAGGGAGCTGGATGGGAAGTGGAGCTGCCGGGATTAGAACCGGCGCCCATATGGGATCCCGGGGCTTTCAAGGCGAGGACCTTAGCCGCTAGGCCACGCCGCTGGGCCCTCACGTGCACATTTAAGGATCTTTTCCTTTTGTTCAATTGAAGAGAGCTTGAAGATCATATGTCGTGGTGAAGATTGTTTTTGATCAAGCCTGTTGGGAGTTCTGTGCCCCTCTTGGATCTTGTTTCCCAATTCTTCCTCTAGATTAGGGAAATTTTCCTTTATTATTTCATTAAATACATTTGCAAACTCAGCTTCTCTTTCTGCACCTTCTGGGACTCCCATAACTCTTACATTTGGCCTCGTAATAGTGTCTTTCAATTCTTGAATACTTTTTTTGGCCTGATCCAGCTCGGCTTCCAGCTTTTCGTTTGCTTCCCCCTGGTGATAGGAAATATCTTCCAATTCTGAGATTCTTTCTTCTGCTTTCTTCATTCTGTTTTGGAGACTCTCCACTGTACTCTTAATTTGCTCCACTGTGTTCTTCATTTCTGATATATCAGCCTTGATTTGCTTTATTGCTTCCTTAAATTCTTTGAACTCTTGCATGAGCTTCTCATTGTTAATCAGAATCTTTAAAATGAGTCTTATGGATTCTGTGTGCCCCATTTTCTTGATGTCTTCCTCAGTTAACTCTGAGGTTGACATAGGGTTTTGCTCCCTTGCAGGGGAGTTTTCGGCAATATTCATTGTGCCTTTGTCTCTTCTTTTGCTCTTGATCATTGTACTTCTGGTTAGCAGAGTCTTCTCCTTGGGGTAGGTTTCTGATTTGTGTCACCCACAGGTCTACAATGCGATTTTACTTGTTGCAGTTGGTACACACTTTGTGCTTGCAGCCACTTGTGCTACAACCTCCAGTGAGTTCCAGGTTTGGGTGCTTACGTCAGATTTCCACTGTGGCTCACCACTCTCCACCTCCTGTGATACTGTGCTGAGGCTGCACTGTTGTCTCTGCAACTTTTCTCCCACTTTCAGTTGGAGCAGGTCTCAGGATTAGAGGCACCAGGTGTCCTATATAATTAGGTTGTTGGTGTTGGATGTTAGGTCTGGGTGCCACACGGACCTATTTTGGCCGGTACGATGCCACAGTCGGTATTATTTTCCTGCGGGACCAGTGTAATCACGGACCTCAGCAAGTTCTCGCGAGATCAGCACATGCGCAGTTCACTTTTGTCCCCTTCAGTCCCAAAGCTATTGCCACAGTGCCCAAAATGGTGCCTGACGTACCACCACTAAGGTTCTTGATATGCTGGCCGTCAGATCCGAGGGCTATTCCAGACCTGTCCTGGGTGGAACCCGTAGAATGCCACGTCGTTGCAGTTCACTGAGACAGAAATGAGCTCACTCCCAGCTCAGCGCATGCTCCGTCCTCTCCCTTGCCCTTTCCTCTTTACACAAAATGGCGCCCAATTCAGCTCTAGGGGGCTGACTGGGCTGTGAAATCCACTCTGTTCTCGCACTGCCCATCTGAGATCTGCTGCTCTGTCTCTGCTCCTGGTCAAATCAAATGGAGCAGCAGAATGGACAGTTCTTTGTCTGGGTTCACCTCCCAAGCTCCCAGTGAAAGTCCCTTCCCACCTGGTTGCTGGTGGAGTTATGGCTGCTGTGGAGTTCAGATCGCCATGCTGGAGTATCAGTCTCTGCAACACCACACCGTTGTGTCTGCTGCTTTCCTGTGTCGGTCAGTCTCTAGATACCCCTCTGCTGTTGTTCTGTCCTTTCCTACAACCTGAAATATGTCCTCTCTGCTTCATCCTGGTTAAATGTTTTTCCGTCTGTATAAACGTGTCCTTACCCTATTCCGCCATCTTGATTCTCCCTAAACTCTTTCTTGATATTAGTAATCTAAACTATAAAAATCAGAGTTGGGAGATAAGAGGAGACTAAAATGAATGAAGCCTTATAACTCTGTCCAAGAAAGCATGACTATGTAAGTTTAGTATTTTTTATTAGCAAAGAGAGTGAACTGCATTTAGAGTGTTGGATCTTGAGTGTGAAGTGTGGAAATGATGGGAAGCATAATATGTAGGAGAGTATGGTTTATCATTTGTTGTAAATCCTCACTATGGTTAACATTCTGAGTCATCATCTATATCTTGGAGTCTTGGGCAAAGAACCAAAAGTAACGGTTGAGAGGTGAGGACACAGATGGAGCTGGAGGGTGTAGATGAAGGTCTAGGACACAGGTTCTCCAGGGACAATCTGTGTTTTATCTTGGACAGATGATCACACCTTTGATTTGGATTCTTTCTACTGTCTAAATTCCAGGCCCACCCAAAGGAAGTTGCCATCTACAGTGTTCATAGAGCTCTGTCAAGAAAGAGCTACATCCACTGCACATAGGTTGGGTTGTGAATTTTCCCTAATAAAGTTTGAGTAGTACTGAGACTTCATTCCTAGAAAACCTGGTTGCTTGATTTGTCACCGTGGTAGAGCCATTGAATTGCTGCCAAGATCCTCCTGCTACTCCTCCATTCTAAACGTGGTTTTCAAACCGAGTTTTCTTGAAAGTCAATGTTCAGTCGTGGACTGAAGGGTTGTCGCCAACAAGATATCTGATCAGGAACATGGATAAGGAAGGAGACCTTAGTTTTTTCCTTGATTTGGAGCTAGAATACAGAAGTGACTATTTTCTCAGGGAGATGGAATACAGTGAGGAGGCTTACACTCGACCTAGCACAGGTATTCTAAGCTTGGTAGAGACAATAACCATAGAGGAAAATAGTTAATTCTTCATTCACCATGGTCATAAGCCATTCCAGAGTCTCCTGTCCCCACAAAAATCATATTACTAGCTTGAATATACCTGAAATTCCTTTCTTTAACATCTGTTTTCATTGAATGCCTAGGAAAAAATGCCTAGCTGAAACTCATTTGCACCAGGGTAATGGACTAACTAATCAGCAAGACTAATCTACTGATTTGGGGATCCTTGAAGTAGATAAGGAGGTGGAGGGACGCATACATGCAGCAGGAAACTTTGATGCATCTTATTAAATGATGGGATTTGAGAACTCTAAAGGAAAATGTCATTCCACTCAAAATATTGCTTTTGAGACTGGTATTGTGGTACTGTGGGTAAAAGGCCAGTTCAAGTCCTGGTTGCTCCCCTTCTGATCCAGCTCCCTTCTAATGTGCCTGAGAAAGCAGCAGATGGTCGTCCACATGCATGGACTCCTGCCACACATGAGAGATACCCAGAGGAAGCTTGTGGCTCTTGGCTTTGACGTAACCCAGCCCAAGCCCTTGTTACCATCTGAATGGAAGTGAACCACTCAACCATTGAATGAACCACTTAATGGAAGAAATTGTCTCTCTCCCTGTGTTCCTCCCTCTGTGCAACTCTGCCTTTCAAATAAATAAATAAACGCATCTTTAAAAAAGGAATATTAATGATTTATTCATTGAGAGAGAGAGAGAGAGAGAGAGAGAGAAACAGAGAGAGAGAGAGAGAGTCTTACATTCGCTGACATAGTCCCCAAATGGTTGGAATGGTCAGAGTTGGGCTGGTCTGCATCCAGGAATCTGGAACTTCTTCCAGGCCTCCCACATTGGTCCAGGGGCCCACGAACTGAGCCATCTTCCACTGATTTCTCAGGCACATAAGCAAGGAGATGGATTGGAAGTAGAACAGTTGGGACTCGAATTGGCACCCATAGGAGATGTTGATGCTGCAAATGGGGGCTTAACCTACTATGCCATGGCGCCAGCCTCATAGTTATTTTTGTGGAAGGGTGTGTGTGTGTGTTTACATGTCTGCATGTAATCTAAACATGACCAATTTCACTATAAAGCAGTTTCATTACAGACAGAATAGGTTTCAGCTTATATAGTAAGTAACCATTATAGATCAATACTTATATTAATTAAAAATAAAGTTGACAATACAAATGCACATAAGACAGCATGTTATGAAAGAAACACACGAAGTTTATAAATTCAGATAATTTACCCAAATTGTTGCTCAGTCTCTCTTGCAAATGGGAAGAAGTTAAATATTATTATCTCTCCTCTCATTTAGGATGTCTTATTTTTATTCATATTTAATTCTGAGGAACTCATCTCTTATACCAACTCATGAACTTTGTTTTGCACTTTGATCCTCAAGTAAATGAAATTTTTCTGTATCGTTTAAAGTATATTTCTGCTCAGAAAATTATTATATTTAATGTGAGGGGTAAACGCAGAAGTTTAAATAAATGAGCACACCTATGAATGACACTGAAATTTGACCAGCATTTCTCTTGTACATTCAACATGCTGTGGGCATGGCATTAAATAATGTATTTTGTTACTAGAAAAGTGTAGGCTGTTTCTATCAACATTGTGGGCTCTCTATTTCTTGGAGTCTAGAAAAGTTTTTTGTGATCATTGAATCATTTTAAATAACATCTAAAGTCTGATACATGAAAATTCAGGACATGACAAAAATAAATTAAAAATTATGATAAAAGAGAATCCTGAAATAATTTTGTAGGGTTTTGCCATTCAAGTACATTTAGACTATTGAAGAAAATAGCAGTTCAGTTTTATGAGAAGTCTTAAATTCAAATTGCACAAGTTTTTAGATATTCTCATCCAGTGTTGTGGCAGAAATGGCCACTGTTCATTGAAACTCACTCTCCCTCTCATGGTGAAAGCTGTTTCTAGAGCATAACTGTGGAGTTAGGGCCTAGATTTCCCACCGTTGTTTGTACTTATGTGTGACCATATGATGGTTCTGTCAATGGAATGTGAGCAGAAGTAACCACCATCACTGTGGGCCAAGACTTCTCAGAAACAGGTCCATCCTTTCCATGTGCAACCTCTCCATCCATCTTCTTTTCCTCCTCCTCCGTGTGGCAGGAGGCACATAGCATTGGGGTTCTCAGAGAGCTGGAGCCACAGATGCATTGAACCTGGGTTCTGTTATTATCATCTGGAAGAAAGCTGGCTGTCAGCCATAAATCCTACATGAACAAAAGATGGGCCCCTAATTGTAAAACAGCTAAAAGACATTACTAACAATAGCAGTTAGTCTTTGCCAGCAATTTCTGATAGTGTCTTTTACTGTCATTCATTGGGAATTATCGGAAATTTCCAAGATGAAACCTCACAGGACTTATTCTAATAAATAAACAAGACTCATTTGCATGAATAGCATCCTTTGGGCACATAATTGTATTGGTATAATTGTGACAAAAACTGTATAAACAGAGGCTTGCTCTCAACAATTTCTAAGTGGATATTATGATATCATCAACTACCTAGATCTCTAGATCTTTTCGATCTTGGATGGCTGAAATCAACTCCTGAACAACTAGAATCAGATTAAAAACAGTGTTTACTTGGATGGGTGTTTACATGGAGGGTTAAGCCGCTACTTGCAACCCTGGCATACCATATAGAGCACTGGTTCAAGTTCTGCCTATTCTGTTTCCTATCCAGCTACGTGCTATGGGACTGGGAAAGCAGCTTAGAAGATGGCCCAAGTATTTGGACTCCTGTATCCATGTGGGAGACCCAGATGAAGGCTGTCTCTACTTCTCCCTCTGTCACCTGGCCTTTCAAAATGTAATTCATCTGAAAGGGAGAGAATAAGAGTATGCATGCTCCCATCTGCTGGCTCACTTCTTTTTTTATTTTGAAGATTGATCTTACTTATTTGAAAGGCAGAGAGAGAATGAGGGAGGGTAGGTAGTGGGAGGAAGGGGAAAATAGGAAGTAGGAGGTAGGAGAGAGAGGGGGAGAGAAAGAGAGATTGACATTTTCCATCAGCTGGTTCATTCTTCAAATGGTTACACTGGCTAGGGCTGGGGAGCCATGCCAAAGCCAGGAACCAGGAGTTTCTTCCAGGTCTTCCAGATTGGTACAGTGCTGTTTTCCTGTTTTCCCATACTTATTAACAGGGAGCTGGTCCATAGCTAAAGAGCAACTGGTTTGGAAGTGGAGCAGGCAGGACACTTGTGTCCATATAGGATGCCCGCATTGCAGGTGGCAGCTTAGCCTGTTAAGCCACAATGAACCCCTTGCCCCATGCCCACCAATGTTTACTTTCTAAATGACTATAATAACTGGGGATGGAATTGCAAGCCAGGAACTCAATCCAAAACTCCTATGTAGTTTGGAAGGATCCAATTATTTGAGTCATCACTACTATCTTCCAGGATCTACATCAGCAAGAAATCAGAGCTGAGCATCAAACCCAGAGACTCTAACATGTCTTGACTGCTAGACTAAGTACGCACCCATGGACATGAATTAAAAAAAAAACTTAACAAAAACTTCATGGCTATAGGGGAACAAAAACGTTTCTTGGCATGTTGATTTCAGTACAAGCAAATCACAATATTTAGCACTGTGTGACTCTCACTATGACTTGCATATGATCTCTTCCTATGGAATATTCAGCTCTCCATTTGTTGATTCAATCCCCAGTTGCCCCACAACAGTCCAGGCCAAAGCCAACATCTGGGACTGCATCTGTGTCTCCCATGTATTTGGCAGAGATTCAAGTAATTGATCCTTCATCTGCTGCCTGTCAGGATATGCATCAGTAGGAAACTGAATCAGAATGGGATGCGGGACTCCATCCCAGAAACTCTAGTATTTGATGCAGGTGTTCCAAGCAGTGGCTTAACCTGCTGCCCTGCAATGCTTACCCCTAAGTGCTTCTTACATAATATCTTATTTTAGCAATAATAAAAATGTGCAAGATTTTTGTGAGAGGTGAAATGAAAGTGTATTCTATGTAGACTCCCTTTTCTATATTAAATCTAGGATTATTATTATGCACTCTAATGAATCAGACATGAATCTTATTATCACTGATTTCTAATTAATGGAGTATAATATAAAATGCTTAAAGTAACTCCAAGATGTATTATTAATATAAGTGTTCTTGTACATGGACACACATACACGGCATGGTTCTGATAGTTTTCAGCTTATGGAGATGACTGCAACAATTCTCCCCAAGATACTGTCCTAGTCTGTGCTGCCCAAGCACGATAGCAATGTCTGTCATAGCAGAGTCAGGCATTGTATTGTAAGAGCTGGTGAATGAACTGATTATAACCTAAGATCAGTTTTCACCCAAGAAGCAAATAAAAGAGTTGGCAACACACCTTCCACCGGAAGAGTAATTTTATCCTCTGCCATATTGACTCCAAAAGGTACTCTGTGGAGTAGCCAAGAACTGGAGAAAAATACCAGGAATTCCCCCTACTTACAAGAAAGAAATAGTCACAAACTATTGAGCACATGTCAAATAATACAGAAATGTTAACTCTCAGTGCACTGTGACTGCTGACTTGTGTGCGTTTTCCAAGTCATTTGTGTGGGACGAACAATCTTAAACTCTCTAGTTTAAATTTAGATTGAATGCCCATATCAAATTCCCACTCTCTTCCTCCTTTCAATTTTACCCTCCCGGAATAATATTCTCTATAATCCTTTGCTCTCCTATCTGCTTTCATTGGTTCTTATGTTCCAATCCTCTTTACAAGATCTGTTCATGTTCCTATCAAGGATAAACCTTTAGTCTCTTCCGGGCTCTCTGAAATTTTCTCTTTTTAGTTCCAACAGCTGGGATCATGAAGCTTTCACTGACAGACTCATTCCACATTCATATTTGGGAATGACTCTCGGTCAGATCTGAGAGAATTTAAAGAGCCCCAGGAAGTATCTGGATGAGGTAGCCTCCAGTCAGCATGTCTGATGTCATATTTTAACACTTTGTGTTTACTCAGCAGCTACCACCTTGCCATCATTCTCTACCAAATGCCTGATGTCACGTGAATCATTGGAGATATAGTGTTCCAAAACTTTATCTTTATCTTGAGGACCTTTCAGTTTAGAATGTGTGTTAGCTTCTCATCATATCAGCCAAAATATCTGATGGGAGCCACTTAGGAAGAAAGAAGGTTTATTTTGATTTACAGTTTGGAGATTTGCAGTGAAAGATTGAGAGGCCCCATTAGTTTGGTGTTTGATGAAGGCTGGCAATGGCAGAGCACATGTGGAGGAAGAACTGCAGGGCAATCCAGAAAGCAGGAAGACACAAGGAGCTCACTGTTCCTCTATCCCCTTGTGATCTCTCCCTATAAAGCCATCAATGGCTTAATCCATCCCAGCAACCTAATCCAATCCAATCACTTCCCCAAAGCACCACCTTCTGACACCATAATCAGATCAAATTTTCATCGTAATCTATTAACTGTTAAAATTCATCCATTAATTGCTAAAACTTTGGAGTTTAAACATTGGTTTGAGTTTGGGGAGCCAAATCTTATTTAATCAATAACATAAAGACAGATGCACAAATCAATCATCTTATTATGTACTTCAGTGGTATTATTACCACTTAGTAGGGTGATAAGTACTGAGACGGGGCAGGCACAGGTCACCAACTTTGGGAGTGTGTGGATGGAGTGATGGTCAAAGGCTTCCAAGAAGAGCTGATTTCTGTATAAACTTCTAATGGATGAATACAAGTTACCAGTGCACACAGAGGAGTATGTGTAAAGCTGGAGGATGAGAAAAATGTTCCATGTTCCTAGAATTCTAAGTAGGTCTCTTTGGCTGCCGCATAAGGTAGTAGATAAGATCATGCTCTCAAACTAGGTTTGAACTCTGAGTCTGCTGCCCTATGACGTATGGCATGTCTTTGGCCTCAATTTCCCCACTTGTAGAATAGAAATGAGAATAGAATCTATTGTGAAATAGAACCTGTGAGAAATAAATCTAATAGCTGTAACTGTTTAACGTATGACATGATAACAAGAGATTATTATTACTTACAACAAATAAAACACAGAAAATGAAAAGCCTCAAATGACCAAAGATGGCATTTTGTGTACCCTGGTAAGAAATCTGTACTTTACAATCATTTACTGAATCCTTGTTGCTCTCAGGCTAAACAGGGGAAATATGTTGCCCAATTACCACTTTCAATAACCCACTCTGCTTCAGAGTAGATACTTGTTGGAGGAAAATATGTTCTGTCTATAGCAATTTCTGGGAAGATGATGGGCTTCTTGGTCCATTCTCTATTCCACCGAGTGGCCACTGGGTAAACAGTGCCTAGGGCCGCAGGGTAGATTGGGAAAATGAGAAACCATATAGGGTTTCTGAGGTGTCTGTGGAAGCAAGTGTATATGTCTCATAAGCAAGTGGATATTTTGTTCTAAAGACAAGAGTTGGAAGTAGTTAGCACTCGGAGACTACTTGAAGGCCCTAGAGTCAGTGTAGATTGAGAAAGGAGAGAATCCAAGTGTGCTGAGAAAGATTACTGTTGAAGAAACAGAATAAAAGAGCTCTTACAGGTTCTTGAGAAGGAGCAACTGGAGAGGCAGGAGAAAACCCAGAAGCATTAGTGTTGTGAAATCCAGGGGATATCAACTCAGAAGGGATGAATAACCAGCAATGTTATGTGCTGCTTTGGAAGTACATAATGGGATAGGAATGAAAATGGTCTGTTTGTCTTACAGAAGACTGACAAGAAGAGTTTTAGTGGACTATTTGCTGGAAACTGGTTGCAACAGGATAGGAGTGAACAGGAAGTGAGGGAAGGGGAAAGTGCTAGAAATGTAAAAGAGTTCAGGTGGGTAGATTCAAGAAGACATGAACAGTGAATTCCAGAAATGTAGAGGCAGAAAGGAAGAGATGGAAGAAAAGAGGGGAAGAGTACAGATGTTGGAAGCAGCATGTAATGGAAAGAAGGTGAAGACCGTTTAAATGTTGGAAGTAAAGAACCCAAAGAGCAAAGATGAGAAGGTGATGACTGGGGAGAAAAAAATGTCTCTAAGGTGGGTGGGGATGAGGTGGAGAGATTAACTTTGGGTAGGAGGAGGGACAGTTAAAAATGTAGGGCGGAAGAACAAGAAACAGAGATGGGTATAAGAAGCCTGAAGCTGAAGAAGTTACCTTCCTGGTGATTGTTTGAAGAAGTAGGAGGTTAAATCTTTTGGTTCAGAGGGAGGAGTCAGGGACAGATTGGAAAGCTGGAGGAGAGAGAGAAATGCAAAAACAGAGCATTCCTTGTAAGAATGTTTGATGTCCCAGTATTTTTCTGGAGACCATGTTTTTCCCAATGGTTTAACACAGTAGAAAGTCTATTCATGATTATATACTTTCCAAAATGGTAAGGCAAGGGCTACTAACATCCAGGATGGATACCCATGGATTTTGAAAAATATTTGTTCATTTATTTATTTGAATGACATTGATAGACAGTGATGAGGAAGAGGAGGAATAAGGGAAGGAAATGAAGGAAAGAGAGCAAGTGAACAAGTGAGTGAATGAGCTTCTATTTGCCAATTCAAATGCCTACAACAGCCATGGCTGGACCAACAACCAAAGCTAGGAACCAGGAACTCCGTCCACTTATTCCATATGGGTGGTAGGGGTTTAAGAACTTGAGGCATTATCCACTGCCTTTCTGGACACATTAGCAGAAAGCTGTATTGGAAATGAAGCAATTGGAACTTAAAAGCCAACACTCCAAGGGGAGATACTGGTATTGTAAACAATTGCTTTGCTCTCTGAGCCAACATCTTGAGCCATTTTCTTGTGTTTTTAACACTAGCAGTGTTTGATAGCCTCATAACCTGTAAATAGGAAGTGGGTGAAGGGAGGAGCTCCAGCACTCTCTCGCACTCACTAATGGGAACCACAGTCCAGCAGGGGTATCCTCTTAGTTCCCCAACAAAGCTTACTCCCAGCTACAGATCCTGCACATGCCAGTGTTTGCTCTGACTCAGCCCATCACTCAACTTGGCCTTTGCCATCAGATGCTGTAGCCTGGCCTAACCTGGACTGTCCCCAGTCCCAACTCTCTCTGGTGGGTGCTGTAGCCTAGCTTTGCAGAGCCTGTCCCCATCCCTGGCTCTAATGCAAACTGGTAGGTGTGATAGCTTAGCCTAGCCTAGCCCAGCATGGCTAGCCACAACCCATCCTGCTATGGTTTTGCCTGGTTCTGCCTGGTCCACACATCTGCCAACAAGTGAAGCAGCCCTGCCCTGGCTGACCAAAACCAGCCCTTACTCATGTGCTCACTAGTGGGAGCAACAGCCTATCAGGGCAGTTCTTCAAGTTCCTTCACCAGGCCCACTCCCAGACCCAGATCCCATGTGTCCCAGCAGGTGCTAAGACCTTACCTGGCAGTCTGACCCTCAGTGTCAGCCTTTGTTAGTGGATACTGAGGCCTGGTCTGCCACACACCCAATTCATAGGTGTGTTTGCAGGTGCTATAGCATGGACCAGCCTGCTCTATTCCCATGAGTATGGTTGAGTTCCCCATCACCACCCCAGTCCTCAAACAAACCAGCTGGTTTGGCAGTCCCACAGGGTTGAACCCATGATGTTCCATACAATCTACTCACAGACCACGTTCTCTGAGCTCTCATGAGCTGGTTAATGTCATGGCCAAGACTGACATGGTCCATCCTCTGCCCCAACACCCACTGGTGGGTACTGTGGTTGAACTCAGCAGGCAGGCTCCCCAGCTGTGGCTTTTTTTTTTTCTAATTGAAAAGTCAGATATACAGAGGAGTAGAGAAAGAGCGGAAGAGATTTTGTCTGCTGATTCACTCTCCAAGTGGCCACAATGGCTGTAGCTGTGCCTATCTGAAGCCAGGAGCCAGGAACCTTTTCCAGGTCTCCCACGTGGGTGCAGAGTCTCAAGGCTCTGGGCTGTCCTCAATTGCTTTCCCAGGCCACGAGCAGAGAACTAGATGGAAAGTGGGGCTGCTGGGATGAGAATCGGCATTCATATGGGATCCAGGTGCGTGCAAAGTGAGGACTTTAGCTGCCAGGCTACTGTATCAGGCCCCAGCTGTGGCTTTTGTGTGCACCAGTAGGAGGTGGCTGAAAGCAACAATTCCAGCTCAGGTCTCCCACATGGGCGGGTATATTGGTTTGGCCCCAAGAGATCCTCCGGTTTCCCTCCTCTGAATCACCCAGTCTCAGCCCTCCTTTTTATCTGCAAGTGTAGTAGCCAGATTGGTTGAAGACCCCCAGAAGTCACTCCTCACCTGTCATGTTCTCAGCAGTCCTCCCTCCCACACATCTCTGGACCTGCTTCCCTGAGCAAGCCATAGTTTCCCAAGCTTGGTCCCCTGGTGGTGTGCTGTGCCAGCCTGGGGCCCTGCCTGCCTACCTAGGGCCCATGCATACTTGCATGCGGGTCCCCAGATGTTGTCTGTTGGCATACCAGTGTCTGCTCCCATTCCCCACATATTTAACAAAAATGAATAGGCAACTATGCTGGCACACTGGTATAGTTAATACAAATTTCGCATTAACCAGGCCCAGGAGACCTGGCAGCTATTAGCTGCTTTTCTCCCAGCAGTGTAACACTTGCTGAGGTATAATGCAGTCTAGGTCATTGCCCAAAGTCTGGGTCAGCCGCAGTTCTGTAGCAGAGATGGTTCTTGATAAAACCTCTCTCTTTCTAATGGAGATCCAGCTCCATCTCAGCTTCCAGCCTGCTCCCAGGTTTCTCTCTCGCTTGGGTTTCTCTTTTCTGACACAGGATTTTTGCAATATTGGACCTTTCTTGATCTAGGCCTATGCCCCATACCTCTACTTCAAATGGTCTCAGAATTCCTGGTTCACAGGAGCTTTCTATTGGGTCTTTGCATCTTCAATTCTCTGCTCCTTCCAGGTCTTGTCCATCTTGTATCAACTGACTTTCAGTTACGTGGTTCTACTTCTATCTTTCCACTTTTCCAAAATAGTGCTCCTGTGCCCAGAACATTTTTTTTTCCTCTTTTGTGGTGTCATTCTGCCAGTATTATCTTTTGTGTTTTCTTTTAAAGGTTTCTTTTTGAAACAATATCCCATGAACACTGGTGTTTGGAGGGATGTTAAAGTAATTCTGTAAAAGGAGAGAAGGGCGGTTTCTGCAAGCAAATGTTTGGCTAAAGAAAATTAAACAAACTTTTCTGTCATAGAACCTCTCAGAATCTCTAGGAATCTAACATGAGTTGTGAATTCTCTGGAAAAGTCTAAAATAAATATTTCCCAAACTCTGTTACCAGCACAACACACTCTTATAGCATGTCTGGTAATATCTTTTGGGACTTTCTGAGTTGCACAGCTTGGAAAACACTGTTTTAGTGCAATAAACAAAAGTTAGGGCTCTGTTTTAATTACAAATCAGGTGTCCTTTCAATTGTTTTTCATTTCAACCAAGGTATCCAGGAAAGCCTATAATCTGAGGTTGTGTACTAGAGTCACTGCGATGGTTTGAACTCAGAGAAATGTAAGCATGGTCATGTCCTCTGAACTCATACTCACTAATTCTAGTGATTGCTGGTCGTCAACATGTCTTACTCACTGACAAACCTCATGCAAGACTTGATACTTTTTAAAAAGATTTATTTATTTATTTATTGGAAATTCATATATACAGAGAGGAGGAGAGAGAGGAAGCTCTTCTATCTGATGATTCACCCTCCAAGTGGCTGCAACGGCTAGAGCTGAGCTGATCAGAAGTCAGGAGCCAGAAGCCAGGAGCCAGGAGCCAGGAGCCTTTTCCAGGTCTCCCACGTGGATGCAGGGTCCCAAGGCTTTGGGCTGTCCTTCACTGCTTTCCCAGGCCACAAAGTGGGAGCTGGATGGGAAGCAGGGCCTCCAGGGTTAGAATAAGCGCTCATATGGGATCCTGGTGCGTGCAAGGCGAGGACTTTAGCCGCTAAGTTACTTCACCAGGCCCCAAACTTGATAATTTTAACAACTTAAAGCAGTTGTTGCAGTGGATCGATCATTGGGCTCACAGAAGGACTGCTTTGAATGTCACCCTCCTGGACTTGTGTTCTCATCTGTGAATCAGGGATAGTTGTGTATTTGGTGAAGTTAGCCATACATGAGAGACTATGTAGGAAAATTTTTTGCAAAGGGCTAGAAAATATAATTTATTTTCAGAAGGGATGACTTATTGAGTGAAAGAAAACTATAATGTTAGCCTTAACTAAGTAGTCAAGGCATTGCAGTCAGAGATTCAAGTTTGCTTTCCATTTTTCAAAAAAAATTATTTATTTATTGGAAAGGTAAAAGTATCAGGGGAGAAAAGAGAAAGAGAGAGAGAGAGAGAGAGGTCAATATTCCATTTGCTACTCCCTAAGTAGCTACAACAGCCAGGTCTGGGTAAATCAGACATGGACTCCATCCTGGTCTCACTCATGGACAGCAGAGGCTTAGCCATCTACGTCATCATCCACTGCTCATTGACAGGAAGATGGATCAGAAGCAGAGCAGCCAGGAATGGAACCTGCTCTCTGATACAGGATGCAGGTGTCACTTGTGGTATCTTAACCCAGTGTGTCACAACCTTGTCCATTTAAAAAAACAATGCTCCTTTTTACACAGGAAACATTAATGTTGATACAAATTCAAGTAATAAACCAATCTCACACTTTCAAATTAAAATTTTTAGAAAGTTCTAATGCACTATTTAGTTTCTGTGCTCTACTACATTAGCATTATAATTGCATTTGCAATCAAAGTTTAGGGTGGTAGTGGTAAGTTTCCTTCCAATTAAGATACACATTTAATTGGGTAGGAGGCATCTTAAGCAAACAAAAGTTCTCCAATACTTTTTTGGAAAGCAAATGCGTGTAAAAATTAATTGATGTGTATTAGATACTAAAATGCTTACAGGATCAATTTAGTTGTGCTATACAGTCAGTTTAAAAGTTAAGCGGAGGCCTATGGCTGTGACCACAGAGGGTTAAGTTGATTTCTGCAATACCAGCATTGTGCATGGGTACTCTACTTCTGATCCTGCAGCCCTCAGGGAGACCTGGGTGGAATTCTGGGCTTTTGGCTTTGATCTGGCCTGGACCCAGCCATTTCAGGCATTTGGGGAATGAAGCGTCTTTTTCTTTCTACGATTTTTTCTTTATCAAATAAATAGGTAAATTTAAAAAAGGCAAGCATAATAGAAAGGAAAAAGAAAATGATCAGAAGAATGCAACACTCTGAATTAATAGATCTAATTTTC
The DNA here is from genome assembly GCF_030435755.1 of Ochotona princeps. Taxonomy (NCBI): domain Eukaryota; kingdom Metazoa; phylum Chordata; class Mammalia; order Lagomorpha; family Ochotonidae; genus Ochotona; species Ochotona princeps. The sequence continues at coordinate 78,313,364 of NC_080836.1, forward strand.
CACAGGAAGAGAATTTGCGTATAATTCTGAGAGCAGTATTCTTACCAACAGTGATGGCATATGTTGCTTCAACACTGTGAGATCCACCAGGGACTCCATCTTGTGACAGTACCTTATTGAATAATAGCTAATAAGTTTCAACACAATGGAAGGTATGAGAATAATATGAAAGGATCTGGAAGTATTCTCAGCTCTTTTGAGGTGGATGGTTTGTTGTAAGAAAAATACCTTGTTCCTATTTCTTAAGTTACAAATTAAACCATCTGGATTTTCATTTAAGTCCAGGGACTTTATTAATATGGCAAGACAGAATCGCCTAAGGTAAAAGTCATATTGCCATCGATTCATTGCAATTAGCTAATTTGATGAATTCTTTTTGTCCCTATGGAGAGGAGAGATGCTTATGAGTTAGAAAAAACTGAAGAGATCATCTTTTTATAGATAAGAAACTTGAGTAATTTTTGCTGTTTTAGAATGATGGGCTTGTCTATTTATTATACCTCACTCCATGCTATTATTGTACAGATGGAAAGAAAAGTATTTTAAATATGCTTTTGTAGGACTTATCTAGAGTCAACCACTATTTGTATAGATTATTCTAATTATGGTAAAGAACAGCCCCAATATTTAGTCATTTTTCTCCACATGTAAATAACTCTTAATCCTTGCTTTGAAAAAATAGCTCTTTCCTGCTCTGTTTGAAAATGCTGATATCCAATGCTTGTTTCTTTTCCGCAGTTGTTTTTGAACATTCTCCTAAACATCTGAATTTAAAATGATCTGTTGGGGAGTGAAAATACTTCTTTCATTTGCTTTCCAAATAATAAAACTGACTCCAAAAAATCAGACTGGCGTCCGTTGGAAGCCCCACTAATTGCAAAGTCATACCTAATTTGTACAGCCTTGAAGTTTGGAGCTGCTTGTGGAAACTCATGCCATCAACTCTCTGAATCCATTAACTCCAAGCAGGTTAACCTCCTTGCTGGCTGTGGAGTCTCAGTGAAGCAGGCAAAGAGAGAGAGAGGGAAAAAAAAAAAAGAGGAAGCACTCGTAAGAGACAGCTCTGCTGCCTGTAATTCCCATCATTCCAGATTCACTTTTGAAGTAAAAATTTTTTTCCAAGAGGCAGAATAAAACACAGCAGTCTTTGGGTGAAATGCAACATTGGACATAACTGTCTGCTGTTAGCAATGCGGGGATCAGCACCATTTTGGGAGACACTAGATCTTTGAATAGGAGGTTACTGAGCAAGTACCAAGAACTGACCAGGGGACTAAGGACGTACCACTCTGCTAATAACTGCGGGGTGATTTTGCACACATCGTTCCTTTTAGCCAACCTGCCTTTAGGCATCAGTAGAGTGAGGAAATTGTCCCACAGCATGTTTCCATGATTTGGCCAAGGAAGAGCAGGCAGAATGAGGTATGAGTCTTGTTGTCCTTGGTATTTCTGTCTCTACAAAGGGAAAGAGCTTGAAAATCACATCCCAAGCAGTTTTCTAATCCATGCTGAGCTTTGCGCTTGTGTTGCTGTCTTGGTCTTGTGTTGTTGTTTCAGCTTAATGGCAGTTCCTGATCAGGGAGCAAAATCCAAAGAGATTTGCCTCATGTTGAACCCCACCAAACCTTGTAGTCAGCCAGCCAGTCTTCCTTCCTTTCCTTTCCTTTCCTTCCTTCCTTCCTTTCCTTTCTCCTCTCCTCTCCTCTCCTCTCCTCTCCTCTCCTCTCCTCTCCTCTCCTCTCCTCTCCTCTCCTCTCCTCTCCTCTCCTCTCCTCTCCTCTCCTTTCCTTTCCTTTCCTTTCTCTCTCTTCTTTCTTTCTAAGATTTATTTATTTTTAATTGGAAACACAGATCAAATCTACTGAGAGAAGGAGAGACAGAAAGAACTTCTGTCTGCTGATTCACTCCGCAAGTGACCACAATGGCTGGAGATGAGCTGATCTGAAGTCAGGAACCAGGAGTCTCCTCTGGGTCTCCCATGTGGTTGCAGTGTCCCAAGGTTTTGGTCCGCCCTTGATTGATTTCGCAGGCTATAAGCTGGAAGCTGGATGGAAGTGGAGCTGCCGGGACATGAACCAGCACTCATATGGGATATTGGCACATGAAAGGCAAGGACTGCACTGGACCGGTACTTAATTTTCTAACAACAACAACAACAACAACAACAACAACAAAAGACCATGTGTTACTCCTCAATGATACTTTGCTTTGAACATGAAACACCTTTTGTCATTCTTCTGATCACAGTCGGAGAGAGGTCACACCCATTGGCCAGTTCTCTTCAGCTGCATTTTCTTCTTTAAAAGAATCCTACACTTGGAACTCAGACTGGACTGGAGTTATTGTTCTTGATCCAAACAGTGTCAGGGTAAAACTGATTTGCAGAGCTAGCTGAGCTATGGACCCAAGCTGCTGTTCTTTTTAACCAATTAGAAACATAGTAAGAGAAGCAGACAATAATACAAATGGATGAAGTGACTCTACAAAGATCCTTCTGAGCATTATTCCGCAAGTTTTCAATACAAGCACACACATGTATATTCACATTCTCTTTCTACATAAAGGAGCTTGAACTGGCCATCCACTTCTGCTCTCTTTCCGTGGCTAAGTGGTGTTTCATTGTTGAGTGTGCTGTAATTATTGGAACTGATCCTCCACTGAAGAGCATTTCAGCTCCACCCTTCAGTTTGTTAGAAGGGTTAGAGAACCTTGATAGAGAATCCACATGGGTACCAATTTGAGTCCTAATTGCTCTAATTTCAATCCAGATCCCTGTGAATGTGCCTGGGAAAACAGCAGAGGATGACCCCAAGCTTGCACACCTGCACCTATTTGGGAAACCTGGAAGAAACTCCTGGTTCTTGGATTTAGACCAGCCCAGTTTTGGCCATTGTGGCCATTTAGGGAGTGAACTAGTCAATGGAAGATTCTCTCTCTATATATATATCTGTCTTTCAAACAAATAATTTTTTTGAGGAAAAAAAATCGTGTTTTTAAGAAAGTCTGCTTTTTTGGATTAATTTGCAGGAGACTAGCTATATCCATAGAGCTGAGAACGCTGTTGCTTACACATAGCCTCTACAGGGAAAGTTTTTTTTTTTTTCCATGCAGTGAAATCTACGTGCTACCTGGCACAGTTACGTGTCTTACCTTAGTTGGCATTTGGTAATATTGAAGATAATTAGTGTGTTTCAGATTAGAGGAAAGAAGTGAGTTACTGAGAGATCAAGCCTCAGAAGCATGGAGGCAAGCCTCAGAAGAACCAGTACTTGGTTGTTGAACTTGCTTTTTACTCATTAACTGCATCTCATTATTTCAGGCAGAATTATTACCATTACCAGTAAAATAGCTGGTTTAACGTTGACAGGTATAAATGCAGACTGGAAGACTGATAAGACACAGGTAAGTCTAAAACACAAGAGTTGAAAAGAGGTCCATGTCAGAAAGTCAAAAGTGAACTCTTATTATTATTGGTATTTTGGTGCTTCAACTGGAATGAAACGATAACAATCACGATCACATTGTCATTAATTTATATACTAAAAATAACTGCTTTATAGGATTGTTTCTCAGGACGAGCAAAGCTACAATTTTCTGGGAGATAATTCTCTACTCCTAAGTGCTTCTTCTGTAATTCTAGGATGACGTGATCTGCAGTGCAGTGAGGAATAGCAATTACCAAATCTCTCCTGTGGGCAGGAGCTAATGCTCATTCTCACCTTGCTTCCCATAAGATGTGCAGCAGGCATCAATCATGACTGCACAGCCTGTCTGCATTCTTAATTAGGAAATCACACACAGGAGAGCTTAGTGACAGAGTATGCAGTATTATGCCTTTTTATTGTTTGTAGTAAGAAGCAATCCCAGGGCCCGGCGCAGTAGCCTAGTGGCTAAAGTCCTCGCCTTGCATGCGCTGGGATTGGCTCAGCTCCAACCATTGTAGCCACTTGGGGAGCAAATCATTGGATGGAAGATCTTCCTCTCTTCCTCTCCTTCTCTCTATATCTGCCTTTCCAATAGAAGCAAATAAATCTTTTTAAAAAAATCCTAAATACATTGCGCAATGGTTTGGGCAGTGTGAACCCAGGATACCACAAAGACTCAGAGAAAGCCAAAACCTTTTGATAACACTTAAGAAATTGACTTGAATATATCTTGATTGCCTAAGGCATTTGCAATTCTTTGTTGTTGTTGGTTTTTTTTTTTTGAATGAATTTAGAGTAACCCAAGAATAATGCTTTTTTTAAGATTTATTTTTAATTTTTTTTTTATCAGAAAGTCAGATAACGGAGAGGAGGAGAGACAGAGAGGAAAATCTTTCATTAGCTGATTCACTCCCCAAGTGGCCACAATGGCCAGAGCTCAGCTGATCCGAAACCAGGAGCCAGGAGGTTCTTCCATGTCTCCATGGTAGGTGCTGGGTCCTGAGGCCTTCGGCCATCCTCGACTGCTTTCCCAGGCCACAAGCAGGGAGCTGGATGGGAAGCGGGGCTGCCAGGATTAGAACTGGTGCCCATAGGGGATCCTGGCCCATGCAAGGCAAGGACTTTAGCCACTAGGCTACCAGGCCAGGCCCAATACTTCTATTTTTATTGTCAATTTCTGGGTTGCTTGACCTTGCTGTGGTTGCTTCATGCTGGGTTTTTTTTTTTTTTTTTGGCTGTTTATGCGGCATTTGATGTGATGTGCTATTAATGGCTCCAGCACAATAAAAGATGATAATCTTTTATGGATGGGAAGACACCATGACCTGTACCTGATTGATTCATTGCTTTGCTGTTTCATTAGTTGTCATGATTCATCTTGGTTAGTATTTGGCAAATAACATGAGTTATTCTGCATTAAGGAAAATCAAGGCATTTACAATGGCAGCAGGATGGGGAATGGAGCTAACATGTACGGAGTGCCGACTGCACTCCAGATGGTGCTCCAGAGATATTTTCTAGTGTTAGCCTCAAAACACACCCATGAGAAAGTGAAGAAATTGAAGTTTGGATTATATAATTGCTTAATTTTGCCTCTTAAACAATAGTACTTTATTTTCGGCCAGAGCGGTTAAGGTGCTGCATGGGACACCTGCATCCTATGTGGGAGTACCTAGGTTTGTCCTCCAGCTCTGCTTATGGTTTTAGCTCTTAGCTAATGAACCCACTGAGAGGAAGTCGATAATAACTCAAGTGCTTAAGTCCTTGCCACTCTTGTGGGAGACCAAGATTCTTATCTCAGCTCCTGCCTTCGGCATGTCTCTGCCCCAGATGACATTTGGGGGTGAATCAGTGGATGAAAGATCTCACTCTCATTTAAAAAAAAAAAAGAAAGAAAAAATTTGAATTAGCACCTTACATTTGTATAGAACTCTATAGCTTTTCATATTTTATCACTTTTTTTTCAACAATACTGTGGGGGGTACAAAATACTAGAAAATGTTACAATTGAGGAGTCTGAATATGAAGCTGAAGGAAGCTGTGACGCACCCAGAGTTAGACCATGAGAGATAGCATGTGACGGCTTAAGACTCTAGGATCATCACTCTCCCCATGACATTACTTAAGTCTCAGAGCCAGCCAATCTTGCTGAAAAGTATACATTGTTTTGCGCTAAGTTTTGCATTTATCCGTACTTATCTACATCTCTAGCCCATGTACTTGCAAAAATAGTTTGTGAGAATCTCAGCTTTAGACTTAGATATGGCTACATAATTAAAGCAAAAGTTTCAGTCTCTTTTCCTTCTTCTATCCTTTATTTCTCTCTTACCTCCATTACTCCTCCTCCTTCCCTCCCTCTCTCCTGCTGTTTTCTCCTAAGCTCTCAATATACTGAAATGGATTTGCAGAAATTAGACTCTGGCAAAGACATTTTGGATCTCTCAAACAACACAGAGCTTGTTCATATTTTTCACTGCAGCTTTCAGATGTAGAACTTTACCTTTGTAACATTTGAGGTGCTTTCTTAAGCTATTATGTGTGGAATGGTATTTATAAATAGCAAGTTTACCTATTTCCAATTGCAGCATATTACTTTCTGGATGTTTCTTCAGCATGTTCATAGTTTGGATTATTTTGATCATCCTAGGTAGGTTCTTATATTCCATTAGATCAGCTAAGTAGTTGAAAATGCATTGTATTACACAGAATGCTTGAAAACTAGATGCTTTACAAGGCATGAGAAACTTGATCTATTTCTCTATGGCTCTTGGTAGGTTTTTCTCCTGCGCCGCAGTAAATGTGGTCGAAGGATGTGTGACTCAGTGTGCTGTCTCCGTACTCTCAGAGTGCAGGGGTACAGGTGGGGCTAGATTTTCTGCTGAGGTACCAGGTATGCAGAGTATAAGCAGAGAGACAAAGCATCCATGTTAGAGGCACTAATTAATGAAATATTTGGCATGATATAGAAAAACAGCGAAGGATTCTGTGGTCCCCAAACTCCAATAAAACTGTGTCAGGAGAAACAGCTAACATTTGTCGCCATTCTTCAACAGTGACACAACTGTGTTTATTTGAAGATTTTGCTGGATCTGGGTAGCCCTCCTAGCCAGTGTTTTGGCTTCTATATAAGTTAAATTTCATGAAAAAGGCATTTTACTAGTTGAATATCTTCTCTAAAAGTTGTTGTGTGGGATCAGCCTTGTGGCGAAGGGGATTAAGCTGCCAACTGCAACACCAGCATCCCATAGAGGCTCTGGTTTGTGTCCTGGTTCTTTCACTTCCAATCCAGCTCCTGTTAATGCATATGGAAAAGCAGAGGAAGGTGGCTCAAGTGCTTGGGCCCAGAACTCATGTAGGAGCCCTGAATGGAATTCCTGGCTCCCAGCTTCGACCTGGATCAGCCCCAGCCATAACAGTCACTTGGAGAGTGAACTAGTGAGTGGAAAACCTTTCTCTATCTGCCTCTCTCGGTCTCTTGTAACTCTGCCTTTCAAAATAAATAAAATAAAAATTTAAAGTAAATGAAAATTGTTATGTGCCTTTTCACCAGATTTAGTTTAGAAGTAAGTTCTGGAGATATGATATACAGCATGGATATGATAAAGTGAGGTAACAAAAACCTGAAATTTGCTGAGAGTAAATATTGTGTATTCTTACCACACACATATAGGAAAGTATGTGGATGATCTATATTGTAATTAAATTGATCGTGGTAGTCATTTCATAGTGCATACAAATAGTAAACCATTACCTTATATACATTAGTGATTTGTACATAATTCTTATTTGTCAACTACCTTTAACAAACTTGAAAAAAGCAATTCATAATACAATGGAAATAATAAGTAATAAAGGCAATAAAAATTCTGAAATGCCTTTTAAATTTGCCTTTGTTGTTCTTTTTGGAAATACACTTGGGGTGACTATAAAGTAAATATTTCTAAAAACAGACTTTGTAAGTTTTTTCTTCCTTTTTCTAATAAGATTGTATACCTACTCAAATAATGCTGTTACTCTTTAAAACATTTTTATATTAACCTGAAGGGGCTTTGTTATGGGTAATTCCACCTGAGATTAAATCAAGATATGATAAAAGATTTATGATGTCTTTTATCATATAAGAGGCATAAGATATGGTAAAAGAATGATAATCTTGGTGCATAAGCTGGCTTTAAAAATAAATGAAAAGAGAATTTTAAAATAACTTTATGTGATTCCAGCATCACTGGAATTACATTGCCCTCCAAGGTGACTGAAAATGTAACACAAATTGATAGCCTTAGTATACAAACAACTGCATGGTTCAAAAAGAACTTGTAAGATTAGTCCTATCCAAACTAGCAGAAAGGAATGTTAAACACCTCGGAATAAACCTAACCAAATGTGAAGCACCTCTATGATGAAAACTACAGAACATTAAAAAAATAGAATAAGACATTGAATGATGGAGAAATCTGCCATGCTCATGGAATGGTAAAATCAACATAATCAAAATATTTATATTACTGAAAAAAATCTACAGATTCAATGCAATTCCAATTAAAATGTCAGCAACATCCTTCCCAGAGCTAGAAAAGATGATACAAAAATTCACGTGGAAACACAAGAGATCCTGAATAGCCCAAGCCATCTTCAACAATAAAAACAGTGCTGGCTAGAAGAATCACAATACCAGATTCCAAGATGTACTTACTACATGGCAGTGGTAAACAGAACAGTTTGGTGATGGTACAAAGACAGAGAAAACATCAATGGAGCAGAATAAAGACTTCATAAATGAGCCTACACATCTATAGTCAACTCATCTTCAACAAGAGAACTAAAAACAACCTAGGGAGAAAGGACAGTTTAATGAAAAAATGCTGCCGGCAAAATCAGATATCCACTTGGAGAAGTAAGGAATAAGACTCCTACCTTACACAAAAATCAGCTCTAAATGGATCAAGGATCTACATCTACACTCAGACACCATCAAACTGCTTGAGGGGAACAGGGGAGACTCTATAAGGAATAGTTGTAGGCAAAGATTGTTCGGAAAAGAGCACAAAGTACTGGCAGTTAAAGCAAAATTAAACATATGAAAGTACATCAAACTAGGAAGCTTCTGTACAGCAAGAGAATTGGTCAATAAAGTGAGGACACAATCAATAGGATGGAAGAAAAGTTTTGCACTCAACACAATAGAGAGGGGACTAATATTCGAGGTCTATAACGAGCAGCAGAAACTGAACAAGAACAAAACAACCCTGTCAAGAAATGGGCAAAGAACATGCATAGATATTTCTCAAAAGATGAAATTCAAAATGCTAATAACCACATGAAAAAAATGTTTAGATTCCCTTGCAGCTAGTGAAATGTAAATAAAAACTGGAATGAGGTTCTGCTTAACTCCAGTAAGAATTGCCTACATATAGAAATGAGCAAACAATTGTTGACAAGTATGAGGCGGGTAAAAGCACTCTGATTCACTGTTGGTGGGAAATTAAAACTAGTACAACCACTTTGGAAGTCAGTATGGAGTGTGCACAGACAACTGAGAGTTGGTCCACCATATGGCATAGCCATTCCACTCCTGGGAATATATCCAAAGGAAATAAAATCTATATTTAAAAGAGAGACTCACAACCCTATATTTATGGCAGCACAAGTCACAACAGTGAAAACTTGGAATCAACCCAGATGCCCACCAACAGAAGAATGGATAAAGAAATTGTGGTGAATCTACTGTATGAAATACTACTCAGTCATAAACAGGAATGAAATCTTGTGTTTTTTTCTTAATTGTATAAATTTTATTTTTGATAGTTTTTGCATATTTGATTAGGGTGTGACGGGTCAAGGGCTGGAGGAAAATGTGTGAGACCATTGCTTTCACATTCTCTTTTTGTCTTTCCTGTAGCTAGAGTGTGGGAGAGATAAGGGAAGAAGCCACATTCAACCTCCCAACCATCCCAGGGTCTATTTGTTCTGTCCTCCGACCTCTGTTATGGTACCAGGGTAGGTCCCTTCAGCTCCCCTACCGGGTTTGCCCATTCTCCCCTGGGTCTCCTGTGTACTTGTTGGGCACTACAGTCCAGTCTGGCATGGCTTGCCTTACCTCAGGATTTGCCAGTGGGTATTGTAGCCTGGCCAGGCCCGGCACAGCCCTCAGTTCCAGTTCATGCTGGTAGGGGTTACAACCTAGCCAGTGGAACCAGCTCCCAGTCCTGGCCCTAATGTGAATTGGCTAATGTTGTGGCCTGACCTGCCATGATGCACACACCATTCTGGTTCTCAGACTTGCCAGCAGGTGATATGAACTGGCTTAGCCTATCTTGCCCCAGACCTGAGTCAAATGTATGCTGGTGGGCCTGATCTGGGCTGCTCCCATTCTTGGTGCTTTCTCTCAACTGCAAGGGACTGTGTGCTGGTAGAGGAGTTCTCCAAACTTCTCCATCAGAACCTCTCCCAGTGCCAGATCTCATGCACACTGGTGGGTCCATGGGTCAGCTCTACTTAGTTCACCTCCTGTCCTAGCAGGAATAGTAGCCTTTCCTGACTGGCCCTCACCTATTCCAGTTCTTACTCTTAGGTGTTACAGCCCAGCCAAGCCTACCTACTCCACACCCAGACACAGTTCACACACGGCTCGGCAGGGGCAGAGACCTAACCCAGTCCATCCTATACCCACCCTGGTTCTCATGATCACCAGTGGGTACTGGAGTCTAGCCCAGTCTGGCACACCCCAGACCTAGTCTACACCTGCTTGGAAGGATACTACAGCCATGTCCAAACTAGCCCACAGCCCCCACTCTGACCCTTGTATTCACCAGTGAGACCCACAACCCAGCCAGGGTGTGTGCTTAGCTCCCCAACCGAGCCTGATCCCAGCCACAGATTTTGCACTTGCCAGTAGTTGCTTTGACCCAACTTGGCATAGCCCCTCACCTGTCTTGGCCTTTGCCTTTGAATGCTGCAACCTGGCCTGGCCCAGCTGGCCTCTAATCCTAACTCTTATTGGTGGGTGCTACAACCTGGTCCTGCTTATTCTGCTTTCATCCCTGGTTCATATAAACCAGTGGGTATGACAGTCTAGCCCAGCATGACCTGCACTCCATCCTGTTTTCTGCATTTGCTGGTGGACTATGGTTTGCTCGGCCCTCCCTGCCCAGTCTGTCCCTTTCCAAAACTAACTCACACCCTTGCCGACGGATGGAACTACCCTGCCCAGGCTGCCTAACACCCAGGCCTGGATCATGAGCTCATCAACAAGAGCCATGACCTATTAGGAGAGTTTCCCAGGTTCCCCTGCTTGGGTTACTCCCAGACTCAGATTTCACGCATGCTAGCAGTTGCTTGGTCCTTACCCAGTATGGCCTGCCCCACCAATCCTGGCCTTTGTATGAGCTGGTGAGGCCCGGCTATCCCACACCCTGTTTTAGAGTGCTCATGAGGGTGCTGCAGCCTGGACCTGCCCTGCTTGTTCCCAGTCCCAATACAGCTGAGCATCAGTGAGTTCTATGATCAAGCCCTTGCTCAGCCCATCACCATCCCAACTCTCAAACTAACTTGCAGGACTTGTAGTTCCATAAGGTTGAACCCACATATCCCCCACAGAATCCACCCCAGACTTGATTCTCTTGCATGCTGTTGATGTCATGGCCCAGTCTAATGTGACCTACCTCCTGATCCAACACTCACTGTGAGGTACTGGGATCTAGCCTTGAAAGACAGGCCCCCAGTCATAGCTTGCATGTGTGCTAGTGTGTAGTGGTCAGCCATGTTCCAAGCTAACAAGTCCAACCCAGGACTTCCATGTGGGCTGGTGCATCAGTTTGACCCATAAAGATCTTCAGATCTCTCCCCTCCAAACCACCAGGTCTTAGTCTCCTCACTTACCTGCTAGTACAGTGGCCCTATCATTGGGTGTCCCTCAGGATTCATTCTTCACCTACACATACAGTGGCCTTATCCATGAATGTTCCTAGGCAGTAACTCCATACCCCCAAGACCCCAGAGCTTGCTGCTGGGTGGTCAGCAGGTGAAACCCGGGGTTAGGGTTAGGGTTAGGGTTAGGGTTAGGTGGTTGGTGCTTTGGCTGCCCACAAGTCTTGCACCCTCCCCCTCAGTAGTGGTAGATGGCGAGGGGGAGGACTATTTTCCCCAGCAGGAAGCCTGGCCAGCCTGGACCAGACACCAGTGCCACTTTACCTGGACTCTGCCCACCAACATTGTAGTGGGTGGAGCCATGGCCCTGAGCATGTCCAGAGCTGTCTGAGATCTGTCCCCAACATGGTTGTTGTGGATGGAGGAAATTCTTGGACCTTGAGCTTGAACGAGCCCAGCAGCAGTGGGTGGGGTGCCAGGATCCCCAGCAAGAAACCTGGCCTGACATGGGTTCTCCCAGCCATAGCTACATGGTGGGGGGATCTAGACACCCGTGCCACTGCTCAGACTTATCTGGATTCTGCCCATCAACATGAAATCTTGCTTTTTTCAACAAAATGGTCTTAGCTGAAAAGCATTATGACTTAGTGAACTAAACCAGTCTGAAAAAGACAAATCTCATATTTTTTTTTTATATAGGACAACCAATACACAAAGTACAGCATACATACACACACACACATATATAAACGTATATATATATATATATATATACATACCACACACACACTAATATACAGCAATTGTGCAAGGGAAACTAGCATACTTGGAGGTAAAGGCAATTTGCAGTATGCATCTCTCCCAGCTAAAAGCAGGACTCCCGATGAGACGTTTTATATATGAATGAAACTTTACAATGAGACTTGTAAAATGCCATGCCAGGTTTTTTTTTTTTTTTTTTTTTTACCTTTGCCTGTTCTTATCACATCATGATACATTTAAATATCAGAAAGTTAAACCTAGAACTTGTGCCAAGGGACTATACTTTGTGATAATATGGTGGAGGGATGATGGGAGAGGAAAAAGAGGGAGAAGCAAAGGGAGGGGAAGAGATAAATTCCTACACCTACAAAAATATATTGTGGAATACAATAAAAATGAAAAAATGTAACTTTTGAAGCATTTATAAAAATTCAGCCTTGTAACTTATTAGTGGCAGTTTATGTCAGGATGGATTGAGTCAACAGGAAATTCCAAGAATTTAGGAAGTATACTTTCAACAAATAAGGTATTTTTATTCAAGGGCTTAAAATGATGCCAAGAACTCTGGTATCTTGTTAAATAGTGGACACTGATGATGCCTGATTCTGATATTAGTGGAGTTGATTGTGAAAGAAGATTTGGAAAGATACGAGTGATTACAGGATTGCTAGCTACATCAAGGTTGCTGGCATTACTTTAGAAACAAGGATTGAAATTGCTTTTTGCTGATAGCTTTTTTTTTTTTTTGCTGTTTTTCAAGGCAACCTATTAACATATGTGCCATGCTTGCTCTGAGGTAATATAATTGAAATTGTGTGATGAAGCTACTGTATGTGGAAGAACAACCAGTGGCCATGGAGACCAGTACAGAATAAACACAGAGTGGCTCATTAAAAACATTGTTTTTATTTTGCTTGAAAGGCAGAGTCACACAGAGAGAGAGAGGGGAGTTGGGAGAGATAGAAAAGGAGCTCTTCCTTTCACTGGTTCAATCCTCGATGGTCACTATGGCCAGAGCTGGAATGATCTGAGACTGGGAGCCAGGAGCTTCTTCATGGTCTCCCACATGGATGCAGGGGCCCAAGGACTTGGGCCATCTTCTGCTGCTTTCCCAGCCATTATCAGGGAGCTGGATAGGAAATGGAGCAAATAGGACTTGAACCAACACCCATACGGGATATCGATGTTGTCCACAGGTAGAGGATTAACATTCTGTGCCACTATACCAGTCCTGAGTGGTTTATTTTGAGGACAGAAAGTAACCAGAGGCCACAAAAATTACATGAACACCTGTTAGTCCAAGGGGAGGATTCATGGATGGTTGACTTGCAAGTAGAATCAAGCCACACCAAAGTTTCTATGGTTATTTGTAACTTGGAAAATGTTAGTACTTTCCTTACAAGATGTGTTAATTGATCTTACACTCTTAAGCATACAAGAAGATGTCTCTGGATTTTGGGGGAGTTTGCATGTTAGCAGAGGAAATCAAGACAGATAAAACAATAGCCAAAATGCCAGGTAGAAAGCGGCACAAATCATCTGAAGGTGTAAATGAGTCATTGGTTGGAGGAAAGAGTCCAAGAAAACTGCAAGGGGAAGGTAACATTTGAACTGAGATTTGAGAGTGAGATCAGGGAATGATGCGTCTCATACCACATGAAATACATCGAGGCAAAAGTCCACAAGGGGAAAGAGTGTAATATTCAGTTAGCTGGGAATGTGGGAGTGTGAGGGAAGGAGGGACTGGATCAGTGAGGTAGGAGGAGTGAGCAAGGAGTGAACCTGAGAGTGAGACTTCCTAGACTTCCCCAGAAACAGTCCGGGAGACGACTATTTCCTCTGATGTTCAACAGTTGGCCAATGTCCAAACATTACCCTGAGATGTCTGTCCCTAAGTGTGAACCAATTTGACTCGCAAGTGCATCTTGTATTCCATGCTTAGCAGTATTTCTGACTGCCTTGGTATGTGAAACTTCTCACAGGTGAATGGTGTGTACACGTGCTAGCTTTACACTGTCCACTAGCTGAACATAAAGGAAAAACAGCTGTTGAACTTAGCCAAGTAAAAACACCTCAAGCATGGATAACCTTACTTTTTTTTTTTCACTGTAAAATGATGAATCTGAAGAAAATCCTTCGGGCAGAGGTAGGAGTATTCATTTGTCTGTAGCCTTTTGGGTGGATTGATTTGTTCACATTTTTGTAAGCCTCCGCTTGTGGCAGAGTACAGGTTAGTGCAAGCCCCTTTTCAGCTCCTTAGGCTACAGTAAACCCCACAGCTGCTCTCTCCTTATGGGTGGCAGTAAAATCATGCATCTGGTCTTGGAATGCAGGCCTGGAAATCAGAGGGCTCCCATTATGTTGCAAAAAAACAAAACAAAACAAAAAAACCAAAAAACAGAAAACCCCCCAAAAAACAAACCAAACAAAAAACCCAAAGGAAACAACAAAACCTAAAAGCTCAAAAATTCCAAACCTAAAAATTGTGTGTAGTTAACCCCAAGAGATGCCAAAGCCAGAGTTGATGGAGCAATCAGCCAAGGCAGGATTATGGGTTTCATTATGGTGCTGAGTCACCCTCCGAGGTAAGTGCTCCAGCTGAATTAAAGTGGCAGAGTTCTGAATGTAGCTTTTACCAATACAGAGCTCTCCTAATCAAGTGTGGGTGTAATAACAGGACAGCAAATTATAGGGAACCAGAGATGGCATTCTGCAACTGAGGAAGCAAACCAAAGGAATAGCTTTTACACGAGTCATGAATTTGGTTCCCCACACATTTCAGTGTACTTTCCAAATATAGATTTCTTTTTTCCCCCCTGTGGTACCAATGACTGAAAATGTGGGCCACACACATAATAAATTCAGTGTAGCAAAAACTGTGTGTATTGTTGAATGACTGGGAAGGTTTATCCAATTAAGCGTAATTCTAGCTCAGTGTTGTACATGACAAAGGACAGTGGAAAATGTGAATGAAGTTGTGTGAAAGAATGCTCCTTTTTTGCTTTTTCTACAAGTCTATCTTCTGTGCACCAAACTGTGCTGGACTGGGCAGGGTACACACAGCTGAGCAAAGCACAGCTTTTTCCTTAATGAGCAGTGGACTAGATTACAAAGGAGTCCATGTTAAACCATACACAAGCTCAAAAGCAACAGACGCACCATGCTCACTTGAATGAGAAACCTGCCCAAGAAAACCGCAATGGAAGAAGTAGGTTTGGGCTCTCAAGAATTCAGGTACTTCAATTCGCTCATGGAGATGTGAAAGTCAGGAGAAAGGGCAAGCTCGCTTAGGAACCTGGTTTGAGTTTTGAGAAATCAAGGGCGCACGATGTCTTTGATGTCCAGGAAGTGAGTGAAAAACGACACAGAGAGAATTTGAGAGTAGGGGATTAGATAGACATGCAGGAATGGCAGAAGTTGTGAGGAGGTGAGATCACCAAGAAAAACCAGAAGAGCACGGGGAAACTTTAGGGAAATCCCCAGGTTTAGAGGTCCAAAGACGAGGAGGTGGTATTAAGATCTTGAAGTAGTGGTCTGGGTAGAAGCAGAAGCTGGAGAATGCAGTGGGAAGGAATTTAAGCGAGGGCTTCAGGAGGGAATCTGGCAACACCAACACCGAGGATTGTAGCGAGGGTGAAGACCGAAGAAGCAAATGGGATGTAGTGATTAGAAAGCAAGTGATGACAGAGGCTTTAGTACAGTGGTGGAGGCAAATGCTAAACTAATTACGAAACATCTGCTGAAGCAAACTACAAAGCAAGTGACACAAAGTCCACACAGTTTCCAGGTAGGACAGCTACTCCTACCCTTAATAGTTGGAGGAAATAGTTCCACAATAGTTTACACATGGAAAAAACTCCATGTGGTGAGGTTATCTGAGTCTATGCCACACGTGCTAACCTAACCCTTTCTTGAGATATTGGAGTGGCTGTCTTCACACTTGTTCCGCACACTTGTTAATATCACTGATAGAAATGACAGGACATATCCTGGGCACCAAAGTGGGGGAAGTCTGGAGAGGATCATGGAAAATAGCCTGAAAGTTTCCATCTCCAGGAGCTTAGTGTGTGAAGTTACATTAGTCACTGATTTAGCCACTCCGTCTTGGAGTGTGGATTGCTCCTCCTGACTTACATGCTTTTCCTAGCACCCCAAACTTTTTTCTTTAGTGTTATTTTGAGTGGTTGCTGATGAAGTAGTGGGGCAAGAGTTGCAAGACTATATATGGCACTTCTCTGATATGATTAATCAGCTATGGTTATGGGAACAAGGTGCAAAGACTACATTTTCTTATCTAGATATTACTATTTATTTCTCAAAACTTATATATACACAAGTTTCTCTTTGACCTCACATCAGTACAATGGGGATAAGCAGAAGTGTTCTGGAAAGGAATAGATAGACACAGAAGGGATTAGTGCTGTGGTATAATGGTTTAAGCCATTGCCTGTGATGCTGGCATCCCATGGGCACCAGTTAGAGTCCTGGCTATAGCACTTTCAACCCAACTCTCTGCTATGGACCTAGAAAAGCAATTAAATATGGTCCAAGTTTTTAGGCCCCTGGTCCCACGCGAGCCTGGCCCAGTTCTGGATGTTGTGGCCATCTGGAGAGCGAACCAGTGGATGGAAGATCTCTCTGTCTCTCCCTGTCCATTCCTTCCTGTCTCTACAATTTTGCCTTTCAAATAAATAAATCTTATAAAACAGACATGGATAATTTAGGTTTGCCTACTGACTCTTTCCAGCACCATTGTAAACTGTTATTGGTTTATTGGAGAGGAGTTGGGCAAGGTGCAAAGTGAGTGAAAGAGGTCATTCCTCCATTAACTGATTCACTACTCAAACACCTGTGATGTCCAAGTCAGGGCCAGTCTAAAGTCAGGAACCAAGGATTCCATCTAGGTTTCCCTTGTGGGTGGGAGAAACCTGACTACTTCAGCTACCATGTTACATTTTATTTAAGGCTATTTTTCTACCCTAGTTAGATTGAAATTATGTAGATACATAATATTTCTATACATTTTTTTAGAAAAAAAGTTTAGATGTTCAAAGATAATTAGATTCAATTCCTGACATCTGTGAGATTCTTGATACTCTGTGCAAGAGGAAAAACAATGCAAACCTGGTTGAGATGAAATTAGATATTTTATTAAAATTAATATTGAGTGTAGAGTTTTCCAAAATTGTAAGAAGTTAGAGTGAGGCAGCTTGGCTTTATCTGATTTCTGAAGAGCTCTCTTATTTCAGTTTGTTAACCTTTTGTGTAAATGTGTATTAATAATTTGAGATATTTACTTATTTATATTGGAAAGGCAGATTTACAGAAAGATGGAAGAGAAAGATCTTCCATCTGCTGGTTTTCTCCCCAAGTGGCCACAATGGCTGGAGCTGAGCTGATCTGAAGCCAGGAGCCAGGGGCTTCCTCTGGGTCTCCCACGTGGTGCAGGGTCCCAAGGCTTCGGGCCTTCCTGTACTCCTTACACAGGCCACAAGCAGGGAACTGGATGGGAAGTGGAGCAGCTGGAATTAGAATAGCGCTCAAATGGGATCTCAGTGTATATGAGGACTTTAGCTTCTAGGCTATTGTGCTGGGCACCTAATATGAGATATTTAAAGAAGGGATATTTAGGGGATTGGAGAGAACAGGGGAACATGCAAGGGAAGGAGAATTACTCATTTATGAATTCTTTCACTCATCCATTCATTTATGAGTTATTGATATCAGTATGTGCCAGGGCTTGTGTTAGATCTGGGATATGAAAATAGATGTCTTGATGGACTTTTCTGATAAGAGAGAGAGGACCTAGTATTTGTTGGAAAGGGCAAGTTTTCCCTTGGACTTGCCGTACTGTTAGAGAAGAGTTTGCTGGCAGTCAGCAATTAAAGCATGAGGAAGGAAAAGGGGCATCAGGATGGCAAGTTGGCTACTACTCATGGCATGTGCTTTGAGTTACTCTGCATCAGAAAGACTTCACACGGGCTGGGATCCCTCCACCTGCAGTGTGCTGGTATCTCATATGGGCATAGGTTCCAGCTGCTCCACTTCTCATCAAGCTTTCTGCTCATGCACCTGGGAAAACTGAAGTGGATGGTCCAAATCCTTGGGCCTCTGCACTCACAGCAGAGACGTGGAAGAAGGTTCTGGCTTCAGACTGGTCCAGCTCTGGGTGTTGTGGCCATATGGGTATTCAACTAACAGATGGAAGATTTCTCTGTCTCTCCTTCCCTCTATTATAACTCTGCCTTTTAAATTAAAGCGAATCTTAAAAAAATAAAGACTTGATAGTAGCATCAAAAAGAGAGTGAAGGAGAATTTGAAACCCTGAGAACATGTAGGAGTGAATCAAGATATATTTCCTAGCATGTTCTTTTAGTGAGTAATGGTACATTAAAAAAAAATAATAAAGATATGTATGCCACAACTGGAGGATCATGTTTCAACAAGTGCCTTTCATTTTTCTTCAAGAGAAAAAACATTGTCTTTTGGATCATCAGCCCTAGTTTCTGCAATAACAGTTTTTATTTTCCCTTTTTTTAGAAGCTCTTATATAAGAATTGTCCAGAGTTGGAGGCGAGGTGACAAGTTCATAGCCCAGAAGGAACATTGTGTCTCCTCCAGGCTGTCAAAACATTAATCACTTCTCCAGTCATTTAGCTGGGATTCCCTAGAAAATCTCTGGCTCTTAATGAGCAGGGGAAACACACGGCTGAGAAGATTTGGACAGCTGCCTGTATGAGCCGAAAGCATACTGACAACAGAACCCAGATGTGTATCCTGAGTTGTGTTGATTGTATTGACAGTTGACAGTCAGGGTCTAGGACACAGTGCCTTTGACAAATCAACTCTCAACTTAAGTCTGTGTTTTTCCGAGTCAGGAGTTGTAGTAGAAATGAGTGTTTATTCTACATTAATAGCAACCACACAGTGTCTGTGTTAGAACTGTAGACTTTGGCTGGTTCCACTGTTAGGGGATGAAGCGAGCTAGAACGCCCAGCCAGTTCTACAGGGGGTTATCTGAGCCAGTCTGCACGGGTCTCTGAAGGCAGTGAGTCAGCACTTGTAAGGTTCCAAGGTGGTAGGGAACCAGAAAGACTGGTTTCTCCTAATTGCTGGCCTCAGAAGGCCTAGTGTGACTAATCAAGTCCTTTCTGGGCAGAGACAGTTCAAAAGTAAACAGAAAACAGATCCAACAGACTGCAGCTGAAATCTGTGGCTCTGGTTTGATGTGGTGGATGTATTCAATGTAGCCTAAGAGAAGGGAGGGACCTGGAGATCTGTGAATTTCTAAAAGGTTATGATCACTGTTCAAGTCTCTGAAAAAATCATATGCACTACTGGAGACTCGAAATCACCAAGGAATGATCTGGACCTTTGTAGGTCCAATGAGACTATGAAATGATAGTGGATAAAGACATTTTAATAAGATTGGATAAAAACAGGCCAACGATAGTCCTTAGAGTATTAATCATTCATGGCAATATGTTTCCAAATCTGTTTAAATCTTTTTAATTATTAAATCATTTTACTCTATTGAAAGCTTAAACTGCTCTTTTTAAAAAATAGCCACCTCTTTACAATTTGCTTCTTCCATTAAAAAAAATAGAAGCAGGAATATCAGCATAAAATACGTTTGTGACATTTCAAGCAGTTCTCATTTAAAACTACACATGTAGGTGCACTGAATTGAGATTTTGGGAGGGGGTGCTTTTGCAATTACAAGTAGATGGATGGGACCTGTAGCTGGTACAATTGTCTCCAGGCCTGATACAGCAGAGGTTGTATCACCCTGACTGCCGGAGTAGGAAGGCAAAGCTGAGTTGTGCAGAGGGAGTGTCTTCTGGAGGCACATGTAGCTGTCGCCCACGCAGACCAGCACATCAGCCAGCACTGATGGCCATTCTTCAACCTTTCACTCCCAAGCAAGGAGCAGCAGGTGCTGCCCAGGGTCCTGCTCAGCCTTTACTGCATACACAGAAGCACAGAGCCAGGAACTCTGGGCTCCATTTCTATTTCCTGGATCAGGAATTGTCAACATTCTTGGGCAATCACACATGAAGCCTTATAAGGCATCTGATTAGCTACTTTATTTTAAACGGAAGCACAGAAGCACCTCTGAAAGGAGGTTGCTCCATATTGTGCCCACCCCCACCTTTAATGGTATAGGAGCACGGAGTGTTAACTCAGCGATTTTTCTCTTTGTGAACCCCATAGTTTTTTTCACTCCTAGGACAGGCCCAACAGAAATAGGAGCTGAGCATTGTTTTGCTGTTCCTGATACTTTTAATACTGTTTTTTCTCAACTTGTCCTAGTCTTTTCAGATGTTAAGGCACCAAGGACTCAACCAAGCTTGCATCAGTGATGTCTGAGGCTTTGGAAATGAGAAAACCAATTAAAGTTCAAATTCATGTGACTTCATTCACAACATTTCTGTGTTCTGTGTATTTACTCTATTCTGTGTTTCATAAAGCTGTCAGCTGACCTGCATGTCATTCCCATGTCTCGTTTGGGTTCACTGAATGGGGCCAATTTGATTGAAATCAAATTAAGACGCAGCTTAATTAAGATTAAGATACAGTGGTCAAGATACAGCTTGGGAGCTTGGGCTGCCTGTTTGCTCTGTCTTTAAGCTTTCCTATCCTGTCTCTGGCTCCTAACTCCAGCTTCCTGCTAATGCAGACTTGGGGTAAGATACAAGTGTGGGTCTTTGCTATCTTACCTATGAGGCAGATAAGCATGGGGCTCCTGTCTCCTGGCTTTGGCCTGCTCTGTATCTGGATGTAAGGAGTGAACCAGAGGACGGGCATTCTTCCTCTCTCTGTGTCTGTTTGCTCTGAAAATAAAAAAGTCAAAACAAAAGTGGCTGAATTAGAAATTTCAGACTTGGGGACTATGGAAGCTTGCAATATTTTCTTAAATAACAGCATGCAATGCTGTTTGACTCAGAGTGTTTCAGTAAGTAATGCTCTAGACTTTATTTCTAGCTATAAAGCTAGACTAACCCCATGGCCAAAGACCAGCAGGCAATTCACCAATGTCTTTCCCTGGTTTTGCCAATGCCAGGCTAGAACAACACAGGCGAATTATGAAACTCCTCTGGGTTTTGTCACAGAAAACCAGGGGGAATTAACAGACTGGGCCAGGAGGTGGTACTGAGGTGGGATTATGAAACATAGTCGCTCTAAGTAGTCATGACAATAACATCTTTTTAGAGGGAACAACAACACCTTTATAGCCTCTGATAGGACATTTGATGTGCTTCCAAACCTGTGTGTTTCCCACTGAAAGAAGGCTGGGACCTCTTGACTGGGAGGGCCTGCTCTCCATATTTCAGAAGTGCCAAAATAACAAGCAATGTCTGGCTGAGTGATTTTCCACATTTGTCTTGTTTAATGGAAGAGGCTTGTTTTACCACAAACAGTTATGGGAACTGTTTACCTTGGGTGGACTGGTCCGTCTGGGCTGAGAGGGCCTTCTCACTCTGCTTTCTGGCCAAGGTGGGAATTTGAGATTTGATGCCAAAGACTTCCTGGTTCTGTTGAGGCATGCTGTATTTGGGTAAGTTTGGGGAGCAGCAGGGAGTAATAGCAGTAGCTTGCGGAGGGAAAAAGCACACTTTAAATATTAACTGTTTAAAAATATTTTAGAACTAGTTTATTTTTGTTTGAAAGTCAGAGACAGAGATGTACGCACACACAGATAGTGGCAGAGCGGGGGGAGCGGAGGGAGAAGGAGAGGGAAGGGGAAGAGAGGGAGAGATTGAAATTGATTTTAATGTAAGGGTCACTTCCCAAATGCCGGCTATAGCCAGGGCTAGGCCAGGCCAAAGCTTGAAGCCCAGAACTCAATTCTGGTTTCTTGCCAGTTGGCTAGCCAGGACCCATCTACTTGAGCCATCACCTGCTGGCTTTCAGAGCACTCCCAGCAGGAAGCTGCAATCAGAAGTGGAGCTGGGACTTGGGCTCAGGCACTCTGATAGGGAATACACGAGTTCCAACCACTGTGCCAAACAACCTGTGCCAGCTATAACCATGAAGCTGAGCATGCTGTTTTATCTTAAGACGACTATTGCCTGGACTGACTAGGGAAGGCTCTAGCCTGAAACTATTCTGTGAAGCAATGGAAGCCCTTTGTGAGTCTCTTGGTTCAAACCATGAGGAGAAGCACTAGAGGTGAACTGAACACAGTTCTCAGCAAACACACACACACACACACACACACACACAGAGTACATGGGCTCTAAATGGGTGTCTGAATGTGAGATGAGTTTGGCTGCTGGAAGTAGGTCTTACTTTTTTTTATCATTCCATTACTTTCTGTACTCAGAGCATATGTGCAGTGAGGAGTCATGGCTTTACTCACAGGCTCTAGAGGCAAAAGGCCTTGGGTTTAAATCTTGCTCCTACCCATTACCTGGAAGTGACATTAGCTACACTGAGTTCCCTATGCAAAATGGGAGTCAATAAATGAATGTATATGAAGCACCAAAATGATATCCAGCACCAAGTAGGTGCTCAATAAAATATTCACTATTTTAATTTTCCTCTTTCTTTTGGAATTCTAAGTGATGCTATCTGACCACTAATTTGTGGCATGATTGATGCTTCCGGTTAGAGAGGGAGACATACGTGAATGTGTCCTTTGTTCGTCTTAACTCAGGTGTATCCATAGCTGTGTACAAAAGCAGCAAAGGGCCCATTAAATGCTGAAACATTTATGAAGTCACTTCTCAGAGGTCATCATTCTGCTTCAGTGCTATTGGCAGATCAGTCTAAATGTAATGTCCTCCTGTCCTTTTAAAAATGTTTATTTATTTATTTTCAACTCCTTGAGCAAGAGCCAGTGAGCAGGCACACTCCCATCTGATGATTCTGATGGGTTAAAAGCCTGTGATGGTACGGTGTGAGCTTGTAATCAGGGAATCCCAACGGAACTTGAGCTGTGGTTATGCATCAAGGTGAAGGAATTCACCATGGGGGAAGGGTTTGGGGTGAAGCGGGGAGAATCCCAGTACCTATGAAATTGTGTCATGTAATACAATGTAATTAGTGAATAAATGAATAGAAATAAATAAATAAATAAAATGCAAAAAAAAAAAAAAAAAAGCCTGTGATGGCCAGGCCACGCTGGGCTGTGCTGGGTCAAGGCCAAAGCCAAAAGCCAGGAACTCAAGAGAGCTCTTCCCAAGGGGTGGAAGTTGGATTCAGGTGCCACAGGTGGGCACAGAACCCGGCAACTCTGATTTGGGGTATGGGCATCTTAACTATCAGCTAATCTAAATCCCCGTCCTCAACGTTTTAAAACTCTTGCTGTTCATCTGCTCTAGTGAGCTGTACGCCGAGCACCTTCCTGTCTTGGATGCTAACTGCTTCCCAAGGCCCATATTGCAGATCACACTAGTGGAATCCAGGCTCCCCATGGT
This sequence comes from Ochotona princeps, assembly GCF_030435755.1. Taxonomy (NCBI): domain Eukaryota; kingdom Metazoa; phylum Chordata; class Mammalia; order Lagomorpha; family Ochotonidae; genus Ochotona; species Ochotona princeps. The sequence continues at coordinate 78,336,840 of NC_080836.1, forward strand.
ACTCCCTCTACCTTTGGTTCCTTCTTCCATTAGGTATTTATTATGGCCCTTACAAAGCTCATGGAAAATGCAGATTTTAAATAAATGGGTATGGATTTAGGAAATCCATGTATACCAGAATAAAGGTTGCTTAATTCTATTCTCCATGAAATTTGTGAAGTGCCTGCGTACAAGTTCTCTCTATGTACAAGTCAACGCATCAGGCACTGGGGCTGCAAAGATGACTGAAGTTTTCCATACAGGGACCATATCTCAGATGTTAGAGGGGAAGAGGAACATAGATTGATAACTTCAAGTACTAGAAATGTGAACTTTAGAGGCTAATGTGGTAGCATATCATGCAAATCCTCTGCCTGCGGCACAAGGATCCCATATGGGCACTGGTCCATGTCCCAGTTGCATCACTTGCATTCCAGCTCCCTGCTTATGGTCTAAGAAAGCAGTGGATGATGGCCCAAGGCTTTAAGTCCCTACACCCACATGGGAGACCTGAAAGAAGTTCCTGGCTCCCAGCTTGAGACCAGGTCAGCTCTAGCTTCTGTGGCCATTGAGGGAGTAAACCAGCTAGTGCAAGATCTTTCTCTATAACTCTGACTTCTAGTAAAGTAAATAGATACGCAAATAAAAAAGGAAGGAAGAAATGTGGACTTTGAACCTGAGTGCTAAGGCTCAGCTTTCGGTTCTACTGGCTGTGTGATCTCGGACAAGTAACAACTTTTTTGGCTTCCATTCAGCTGTGGCCTGAGGCTGGGGGTTGCTTCCAACCCAAGAGGATGGAAAGCAACGGCTGGCCTAGAGCAGAGCTGCTCAGCATCAGTGCAGAGCTGGTGTAGACTGGCTTGTCTTGATCTATCTCACACCCAGAAGGAGTCTTGCCTTGTTCCTCGGACCACACCTTCTCTGTAGCAGCACCTCTGGTTGTCCTGCATTCTTAGTCTCTGCCCTCATTTCCAGCCAAGCCCCAGGGTCTTTTGGAGTAGAGGTCCTGCCTGGCTTTTGCTGCTCTATCCTGACAGTCTCGATTACCCAAACAAGGTTCCGGCTCCAAGGTACCCAGAATCTGTCGCGCTCAGGGTCTCCAAGTGTTCTTTGTTCTACTAGTCTCCATTACCATGCTTATTCCACCTTTGGCAGCCACCCACCTGCTCATCACTGCATTCTGTAGACCCTGTGTACTTGGAGGGTCTCTTCTAATTGACTGGATCCCGAGTGCCTGGCCCTCCAGGGCAGGTGCTAAATCTCGGCCTTCACCTCACTTTCAGATTACGCACAACCATTTAACCCTCCCTACTGACAGAGGGTAAAGGCCTGAGTTAGATATTCTGTGTGCTGTTCATGAACTGACCTAGTTTAGTTGGTCAGTTGAGTTGCTGGGTCAAAAGAATTTGGGAGGGGTGTGTACTTCGAGGTAGCCATGATAAATGACTGTGTAAGCATATATATGGATAAAAAGTTTGTTACATGGTGTCAAAGTGAAGGAAATTTCTTCGCTAATTTATCTTCCTGGATCATTGGTCTTCCCTAAATACATGATATACATTGTCCCACTGCTTCTAAATTACTCTAACGGTCCCATCATTGTGATTCTAGTTTTTCCTTTGAGTTTTAGCCATGTATTTTTCTTTCTCAGTATTTGCTGGCAGGTTAAGTGTTTCAGTAAGCCATGGGGTTTTCCTCTGACCCACCCTCCCATTCCTGTTTCTTTGCTTCTCAGAATTTTCCAAAACTTGAATATCATTTAAATGTCAGCCCAAAGAATTTCTCTTCCTGTGGATTCAATTCTGTTGAATATGGCCGCTTTCATTTTGAATCAGGAATCCAATCGTCTCCATTACGATAATAACCTCCAAGCTTTATTACAGGCGAGGGTGTCGTGCAAGTAAGTCAGTAGTGAAAGGGAAATAAAGGGCATAGTATAATCTCCATGCTTTTAATGATGCAACCTAATTTTCATTAGACCTCATGTAGCTGCCTAATTTCCATTAGGCGCGTGCTGATTTCTTTCAGCCTCATACATGGAGACTATTTTCTTTTCCCTTCAGTTCTGTGTGGTACTTAGATTTAATTGGAAACTTAATTATAAGTGCTTGAAGTTGTCTGCAGAGCGTTTTTCTTTTGTGAATGATTCTATTATTCATTTTTATGGTATGCATTTATTTTCTTGATTGAAATCCTTTTCATTTTCATTAGCAGCTGACAGTGGAAGGGTTTTAAAGCACCTTTGTGCGTGTCCTCTCAAAGTCCACTACAGCTCGGTGAGGTAGGCAGAACTGGGATGACTCCTATGCTGGTAATGAGGAAATAATGGTGGAAGGCAGGGTGGAGGACAGTGTAGGAAGGGCTGTGAGAGGTGCCTGAGAGCCGGCACTGCGTGGTGCTTTGATGTTGCTGACTGCGTGCTTCTAGGCCGACTGGTTAACCTCTTCAGATCTTTTTCTTCACACTAAAGAGGGAAGGGATTTAGATTCAGGCTTTCTTCCAGCCCCAACTTGGAATGATTGATGCCTGTTGAAGCAGATATTTTTCATATTCCCCTTCCCTGGTTCCCCATAAGCATGAAAGACATCTTTAGGCCCAAGAGTTGAAGCCAACCAACCCTGAAATGGTCCAAGGAATACTTCTGGGCTGGGAGAGCCAGACATGTAGGGGGAAGTGGTTTGTTCATGCAAAGGTGCCCTGGATATTCATTCTAGGTAGGAACCTGGATATGAAGACTTCTGGCTCATTGCAATAAAATGTGGAAAAATTAGAGGTTGGGATAAAGTTGGAAAGAATCTTAAGATTTATTTATTTTTATTGGAAAGGCAGTTAGTTATACAGAGAGGAGGAGAGACAGAGAGGAAGATCTTTCATCTGCTGATTCACTCCCCAAGTAGCTGCAATGGTTAGTGCTCAGCCGATCTGAACCAGGACCCAGGAGCTGGGAGCTTCTTCTGGATCTCCTACATGGGTGCAAGGTCCCAAGGCCTTGGGCTATCCTCTACTGCTTTCCCATGCCACAAGCAGAGAGCTGGATGGGAAGTGGGGCTACCGGGACGAGAATCAGTGGCCATATGGGATTCCGGCTTGTACAAGGTAAGGACTTAAGCTGCTAGGCTATTGTGCTGGGCCCTAAAAAGAGTCTTCTTTTAGAGAAGAGAAATACCGTGTATAATTACAAAGCTTCATTGAATGTGGGTTAATAGAAATGTGCCAACCAGTAAAATTTTGGGGAAAAAACCCTGAAAAATTGAATGGCCTTTTGGAAAAAATAATGAATTTACTAATCTTTGTATAGAGTCTTCTGTAACACTTTGGAAAGGAGAAACCTTGCTCTTTCTCTTACTGTATTAGAGTCAATGTTTTGGTACTAATGCTCAGAAAAGGGTAAAGCTATAGTAATATCTGTGTTGCCACACATAATCCAGACAAATTTGAATTGCAGTGCTCATACAGTGGGGTGTGTGTATGCGTGTTATTCAATATCTAGTGGCTTTGTGGCTTTCACTGGTCATGCAATGCTTTCCTTCGTCCCCGTTAGAGTCATCATCTTTTCTAAAGCATTGGTAATCACCAATGGAAATATTGCAGAATCATTGGAAAATCTAACTAATGGGTAAGTGAGGTCAACTCAGTGTGGGCAAGGAGCCTGCCTATGTCATTCACCTTTGTACCTGAGCATCTGGCAAAAAGTAGACCCTCAATAAAATTGTGGACAGATAAAGAGTATTTTTCCTAGAATTAAAATAACCATGAATGTAGCAAACTACTGGGGAGAACTGTTGTATTCTGCCACAGCTGAGTAACATAAGAAATGACCTCTCTGAGGTTAAGTTGCATGGAATATTTCAGCGATGGTATTTAGTGAAGCTCTTTCCTTTATCTCTGAGATCATGAAGTTATGGAGTGTCCCTGGTTTGTTACTGGACAGGACATAGTTTCTATAGCTATGTGGCCAGGAACTTCTGCTTCTGTAGGAAATTTTAAAAAGCAAATATCCCATACAGAGGTTGGCAAGGACACTAGAAATATCATGGTCTCAGTGCCTGGAAATCAACCAAGTGTGAAATTTCCATGTGAGACTCCCCTGTGGTCTTAGACTGAAGCTCCAAAGCAGAGCACAGGAGGGGACAAGTACCTCCACTTTCTCTTTCTTCTCAAAAAAATATTTATTTATTTGAAAGGCAGAGTTATAAACAAACACCACACACACACACACACACACACACACACACACACACACACACACAGAGACATTTCTTATCCAATGGTTCACTCCCTGGATAACTGGAGCTGGGCCGGGAGCCAGGAGCTTCTTCTGGGTCTCCCATGTGGATGGCAGGGATCAAGGGCTTTGGATCATCTTCAGCTACCTTACTGTGTGTAACAACAGAGAGGGAAGAGGAGCAGTTGGGACTTAAACAACATCCACATGGGATGTTGGGTGTTGTAGATGGAGGCCTAACCTACTGCACCACAGTACTGATCCCAAATATATACACATTCTATTCAGAGTAATTACAGTAACATTAGGGCTGGTAAGAGGTGCCTAAAAAAAATTTTTTTTTGAATGTGTGATTTCTTACCCACCTCCCACAAGAGAGTCCTTGGGAGGATTTTTTAAAAAGATTTATTGTATTTTTATTAGAAAGTTAGATATACAGAGAGGAGGAGAGACAGAGAGGAAGATCTTCTGTCCGATGATTCACTCCCCAAGTGAGCGCAACGGCCGGTGTTACGCCTATCCGAAGCCAGGAGCCAGGAACTTCTTCCAGGTTTCCCACACGGGTGCAGAGTCCCAAGGCTTTGGGCTGTCCTCGAGTGCTTTTCCCAGGCCACAAGCAGGGAGCTGGATGGGAAATGGAGCTGCCAGGATTAGAACCAGCGTCCATATGGGATCCCGGCACGTTCAATGCGAGGACCTTAGCCGCTAGGCCACACCACCGGGCCGGGGGGGTGGTTTTTTTAAATAAGAGTTTTATTTAGATGTGGCTCATCTACCATCAAATCCACCATTTTCAAGTGTGTAATTCATCGGCTTCGTAAATATTTCCAAAGTTGCACAATCATCACTACACTGTATTTTATTGATTTAGAGAGACAGAAGCAGAGATCTCCCATTTGCAGATTTATTCCCCAGATGCCTGCAAAGCCAGGGCTGGGTCAGACTGACACCAGCAGCTCAGAACTCAATCTGAGTGTTCCATGCTGGTGGCACAGACCCTAGTATTTGACCCGTTATCTACTGCCTCCCAGGTTGCACATTAACAGGAAGCTGGAACTGGGAGTAGAACTGGAACTCAAACTCAGGCATTGTGATATGGGATTAGAGTGTCCCAGTTGGTGACTAATTGCTCCGCCCATGCCTGTCCCACAATCTAACTTTAGAACATTTTTATCTCCCTTGAAAAAAACTTGTTATTCATTCCCAACCACCCCCTGTCTCTTCTCCCAATCCCTGGTGATAACTGACTGCTTTCTGTCTTTGTGTACTGGCTTACTGGGGATACGTGTAATCCGTGGGCTTAACATGTGTGGCTTCTTTCCCTTAGAACAACATTGTCAAGTGTCATCCCTCTCACACCCTTTGCATGGCTGAATATACATTCATTGTGTGTCCATGTCACATTTTGGTTATCTAGTCATCTGTTGATGGACATTTGGACTATTTCCACTTTTGGGCTATTGTGAAGAATGCTGCTATGAACATTCATGTGTATGTTTTCTGTGTGGTCTTGGGGGAGAGGGGGTTTGATCTTTGTTCTCTGGAGTTTGTGAGCAAAGAGTATGGTTTGCTCCCTGTCTCGATGTGGAGCTGGTTGGAGCAATTCCTAAGAGTAAGGAGATGACAGCAGACTGCAGTGGGCAAAAGCTACCATTTTGTAGTGAGTGGGTGGGTTAAAGTTTGTGTTTCATGTGGCCTGGAGTGGATATCATGGCAGGTGTAATAACCACCTTGAAAAGACCCTGCCCAAGAATATTGTCTGTGTGGAGGATTATTAGCTTAGGATGAGCTATTGGAGACTCTTGAATGGTTACCAGGAGGTTGTCATCTACTGAGGGAGCACGAATGTATTTGAGAATCTCGGTGGGGTTAAGGGGTTTTCTAGAAAACACTTATGATCTCCTTACATAAGAGTCAGTTGCCACAGAAGACACCATGGTCACATGCATCAGCATTAGCAATATAATGAAGACCTTTTTGCTTCTTTTCTTCTCCTTTACCCTTCAGTTGAGGAGGAACAACAACTAATAGTGATGGGGATGTGGCAGGAGAAAGAATGTGTTCCACTTCCCCACTGTTGTAGAATGTGCGACCTGATCTAGACTGTGGGAGAGAAAGATTCAAAGGAGAGAAAACAACGGGGCTTGAACAGTAAAGATTCGAACATGTTTAATACCTTGAAACAAGATTCTGGCGACAATCTAAAGAATCCAGCCCAGTGAATAAACAAGTTTTTGTCAGAGTGAAGTTATCTCTGCATTTGCATTGCATAGGGTTTCTTGGTCCTCAGAACCATGTCAGCAGTTCTTTGCTGAATAAAGCTGCCCAACAAAGGGCTTTGTCCCTTTTATCACAGATGTAAGCACCATCTGTTTCCAGGTGACAGTGATGGGTTCAGAGGTGATCGCGTGATTCGAGTGGAGTCCCCTGCCCAGGGAGGGATTAGGAGGTAGAAAGGAGTTCCCCTTCTGTGATCATGAGCTGTGAACACCACGTGCTTCTGTTGCTTCCAGGATTGTCTTTCCTTCCATGTGGCAAGAACTTGCTGGAAGATGAAGCAACCTAGAGAGATGTGAGTTGAGAGACAGACACAGAAACTAATTTGTGGTTCTAGTGCTTGATGAAGAGGAAAAGATGCACAGATTGCTCCCTTTGAAGTCATTAGCGCATGGCGTTGAGTTATTCACACTCCTCAGTTCCTGGCATCTATGACTTACGGCATGTGGAAGAGGCCAATGAAGTCTCTCATTTTAAAATTTATTGTTTCTGTTTTATCTCATTTCTTCTTTCATCCTTCTCCTACCACAGGCATCTGCTTAAATGGATTGATGTAATTTCAATAGAACATAGAAATCCAAGAACATATTTATTCATCATTTTACAGATGCATATGCTTGCTTTTAAAGTTTCATTTATTTTAAAGGCAGAGCAACAGTGAGCAAGAGGGAGAGAACTAAATCTTCTGTCTTCTAGTTTAATGTCCAAATGCGTGCAACAGCCAGGGGTGGGCCAGGCCAAGCCAGGAACCCAGTGTGCTCCTTCTATGTCTCCCCTGGGGGTGAGCATTACATGCTTGCACATCATCTGCTGCCTCCCAGGATCCCATTGGTAGGAAATTGGATCTGAAGTGGAGTACCTGAGATTCAAACCAGGTTCTGATAGGAGATGTGGGCATCTCAAGCAGCGGCTTAATCCACTGCATCACCACATCTAAGTCAATGACACTGTATTGTGGACTTTGGTAGGATTCTTTCTGTTGTTTTTAATCTGATACTGTATGGTGATGTTCTCACATTCCTATATGCAACTTGTTGGCCTGGCTATTGAGTTGCTTGTGGATCTTAGGTTGACTCAATCTCCCTGTTACCATAAAAAAAACCCAAAAAACACAACTATTGACATCTGCATGTTTATGTGCGGATATACCCAGAAGTAAAGATGTTGAAACTGATTTCTGGATGTTTTAGTTAATATAGAAATAAATATGTTCTCCTTTCTTGCCTAAGGCACTCAGCAACATGTTTGCGATGCTTATGGTTAAAGGACTCCTGCTGTATCTTTGCCTGTGGGGGGTAAAGGGTACCAGGCCCCACTCACTGGGTTGTCACTGACTTCCTTTGGAGAGGCCAACACAAAGCAGCCTTCTCCCCACCCCAAAACCCTCCATCTATCATCCATTATCTCAGACTCAAGACAAAGTTACTCCCGTTTCATTCTGTGGACAATATGAATCTGTAGGTATTGTTTTATTTAAAAAGTGTTTTCATAAAAAAAAAAATTCTGAGCTAGAAATGCAGTGCAGCAGTTGAAGCCATTGCTTGAGAGGCTGGTATCTCATAAGGGCACTGGTTCTAGACCTGGCTGCTCTACTTCTGATCCAGTGACCTGATTATGCCCCCGGGACCTGGAAAAGCAATGGAAGATGGCCAAGTGCTTAGGTCCCTGCCACCCAGGTGGGACACCAGAGGAGTTTCCTGGCTCCTGGCTGCCCCTGGCTAGTCCTAACCATTGCAGCCTTTTGGGGAATGAACCGTGGATGGAAGATCTATTCCTCTCTGTTTGTCAAATAGAGAAATAAATCTTAAAAACACTTTAAAATATATCTCAAATACTCAGAACATTTTGGAACTTCAATTATGCTTGCAACTTTCTAGAAACGGAAATATCTGCTAAAGCTAAAAATAGTTCACTGGATCAATCATCTTAATAATAACATCTTATTAAAACAATCTTTTCTCACCACAAGAATGCTAGTTATGAAACCTCGGTTAGGGAGATTTCCTTCTGCAGTGCATAGATCTTGCCCCAAGTGTTTTTGTTTACGGAACAGTTGGGGACTTTTCAGGCATCTTCCGGTGACATGTGAGGTCAAAATTCCTGAATTCGTACATAAGGATCAGTCAGTTGATGTAGCTGAAGAATAAGAATAACTCTATCCCTTGAGTGTCTGCTGTTGGTAATCAGATGAAACTCAGCAGAGATAAGTTCAATAAGTAGAAATGTAGAGCTAGTCATTGACATTAACAGACATTAAATAGGTTCAGGCGAAGGCAGGCATGATCAGGTAGCAATTCCCGCAGAAAACACGGAGAGGCTATGTGTGTGTCGGGGCAGGGGGCCCCGGGAAAGTCTTTTTTATTTTCGGCTCAATTTTGCAATGAAGTAAAATTGTTCCTATAAATGAAGTCTACTGTACTGAAAGAAAAGAAATACAGAGCAGTGTTGGGCCCGGCGGCGTGGCCTAGCAGCTAAAGTCCTTGCCTTGAACACCCCGGGATCCCACATGGGCACCGGTTCTAATCCCAGCAGCTCCACTTCCCATCCAGCTCCCTGCTTGTGACCTGGGAAAGCAGTCGAGGACGGCCCAATGCCTTGGGACCCTGTACCCGCGTGGAAGACCCGGAAGAGGTTCCTGGTTCCTGGCTTCGGATCGGCGCAGCACCAGCCAGCCGTTGCAGTCACTTGGGGAGTGAATCATCGGACGGAAGATCTTCCTCTCTGTCTCTCCTCCTCTCTGTATATCTGACTTTGTAATAAAAATAAATAAATCTTTAAAAAAAATACAGAGCTGTGTTAATTGATCTTAATACACAGCAACGGTCTGAACAGTCATCATGCTCCTGTGGAAACAAATCTCAACCGACAGGTGTCAGCAAGCAGAAGACAGCGAATCAAACAGGAAACTTAACAGGAAGCCTGGTTGGTGCCTTCTCATACTGGAAGTGGGTGGCTACCTGAAGTGGTGAAACTGTAATTACGAGGATAGGATGTAGGTGAGGAGGGAGGGGCGCATGAGTGCAGGGGTGCAGGCAAAGAGTCGGGAACAGTTTGCCTGCCAGAAATTGTTTTCCGGAGGATGCTTCAGGAAAGCTTATCTCGCAATACGACAGCCAAGATGGGGCCAGACCACCAGCGAACCCAGGAGAAGCTACAGAAGCCAGTCGGAGTCAGCGCTTTAGTCATCCAAGGTATGAAGGATGCCCTTGCTCCTCCCTCTCCCTGGAAGAAACTCCCCTAACCTTTGCTATGAAAGCGCTGGCAAACTGCTGCTCAGTGAGGCAGTTTCTTGGGGGAGCCCCGCCTTCTTACAACCACAAATAAAGCTCTCCTCTGAGCACCTCCTGCCTGACGCGGGTGGTTCAGTGACACCCCAAGCAGACAGACACCTTGTGTTTGCAGTGTCCCTGTCGATGGTAATCTTCAGGTGGAATTTAGATAATAGTCACCAGGGATAGGATGGACAAGATCCCTGTGTGGAAAAAGACATTGGACAATCTTATTTCCTCTAAGAAAACTGCATTTGTATTGAGCTGGGAAGGAGGCAAGCATATAAACAGGCTGGTGACCTGCTATGTTTTCATTTGTCAGTGTGTTGACTGGAGTTGAGATCTGAAAATAGTAGCTCATTTGAAAAAAATATCCCTCAGACTGCTAGCAGATAAAGCACTCATTGATGTATCTATGTCACAGTCTTATTTCTGTTTCCTCTCTGATCCTGGTACAATGGTGTGAAGGTCTCTTGCAAGTCAGCCATATTCCTTAACACCAGATAGACACAGAGACAAAGCAGAAGAGAATACTCAGGGAAAAAAAAATCAGGCTTTGAGAACTGAGTTGGCTGGGCTGCTGGCTGCCCAGAGACTGCACAGAGTCTGATGTTTGTGCGGCCTTGAGAGTCTTTCTTTCTTTTCTTTTTCTTTTTTTAACTGTGATTGGAGCTCAGGAGGTGACCTGGGTTAGTAACTATGGAGACTGATGTGTTTGCTGCTGAGGAGGTTCAGCACTGACAAATCACAACAGTCTTCCTCATGCAAGCAGGGCATCTATGCGTGCATCCCTTATTAAGCGGGATTTGAAGAATACAGGAATTAATGAAACTGAGGAATCCCAGGAACTTCTTAAAATGCAAGTGCCTAAGAGCAAACAGCAGTGAGAAAGGGCGAAAGGGCTTATAAAAGTGTGGAGACCAATGTTGCCTGTTATCTCCCGTTTTCTGCTTCTGGAATGTCCTGTCCACGCAGAAGGCGACTGGGCTCACCGTACAAGTCCAACGCCTACCTGTTACACAAAAGCTTCCAAATACAAGCTGCCACTTTTCTGACTGCATCAGACAGTTTCTGTGCCATGTCTGCTTGCAGTGGGTTACAGTGGGCTGAAGAGCTTCATTATGGCTCCCAGGGTTGTCCCACAAGGCTATGCATTTTGGGCTCTTGCCCATAGGCACCCAATGAAGGGGTCAGGTGGGGAGCTAAAACACACTCCCCTGACCACGACAGTCAATTGGCCACCTAGAAGAAACTGCAGGTGCCTTTTCTCACAAAGGATCAAATGGGTCCATTGTGGTTCTGATGGTCTCGGGTTGACATCAGTGAACTTGTACAGCTGTTAAAGGCACGAGTTTCTCAGAGCTCTTTCTCTTGCATTTCCCTGGGGAGCCTTGGCTTACATAAATGGCTGTTCACTTAAATACTGGCAAAGAATAGAAAGCAAAGGTGGAGTGTAGAGGAAGGAGAAGGCCTAGGAAAGCAAGGAGAAGCTACTGAACTGGAAAAGTAGAGGCCACTTACTGACTCTGCTTTTTTTTTTTTTTTTTTTTGCCTGTTTCCCAGAGCATCTTGGTTTTCCATGACATTTTTGGCTCCTAATCTGTAATTCAGTGCAAGGCAATTGAACACCAAGAAGAACACCATGGAAAATTAAAGGGCTTGGTTTGTGGGGCTGCACCAGCCTTGTTGGGTCCTGCCAGCTAACAGAGCTGGGCTGGGCTGGGGATTTAAATGAGGAGCACTGGGCTCTGTGTGGATCTGAGGTTATGAAAGTTACAGGGTGATCGTTGGGAGGTGATATGGACCCGTTCACTGGATCCTGGGGGGAAAAATCCCAAGACGATCATTCCCTTCCTCCACATAGCACCCACCCTAAGTTTACAAATGAGGTTTCCTTTCGTCCGCACTCAGGCATAGCTTTGTCATCTATGAGCCACTTCCGCAGGGGCTTCCCCCAGACTCCTGAATCAGTCAGGCCTGGCTGACCTCCTCACGTTCAATTTCTGTCTTTTTTTTTTTTTTAGAGTCAGTGACAACCATGCATGTGATATAAGAAGAAATCAGACTGCCACATTGTTTCCTCTTTCAAATTTCCCCTACCTCAATCCCCAAACCCAAAATACCATTAACTCACCACTTTAAAGGAAGTCATTGGGGAAGCTAAAACTTGCCTGAGTAGTGACTGTCACCCAATAGCAGTTGCAAAGACAAAGAAGGAATGAAGCAACCAAGGGAGTGAGGGAGGGGGAAAAGCAAAGAAGGAAAAGAAATAACAGAAAGGAAATGCAAAGCAAAGCAAGACCCCATCAGCATGATGGAAATATGGGGTTGGCACTGTGGCACAGTAGGCTAAGCCACTGCCTATCCCATCAGCATCCCACATGGATGCCAGTTCAATTCCTGGCTGCTTCTCTTGTGCTCCAGCTCCCTGCCAATGGCCTGGGAAACCAGTGGAAGACGGCCCAAGTGATTGGACCCGTTTACGCCAAAGGCAAGACTCATCAGCTGGGATAGACTTTGGAAGCTCAGAGGAAGTGAGAAGGCTCATCAATGCAACTGTTTCAAGAAAGGGTTTCATCCCTTCCATCCTTAACATGAGCACAGACCTCATCACCTTTCACATTTGGGTAGCAGTCACACAATAAAACCTTGGGATTAAATAGCAGAAACAGAAGGGCCTTTACTGAATAGCCTGAAAGCTCTCTATCCCCCAGTAGATTTGTTGGGTTTAAATAGACTCTGAGACACACAGACAACAAAAATGAAGATGCCTTGAAGCAAATATTGCACAACTTGCAACTTGTGGTTTGTAGTGTGGGATGGCAAAGAGATTCTTTCAACTTTAGTAGTTACATTGTTTGTGAAATGGGGAAGATAATGATACTCAATGGGCTTACTATGAAGTGTAAGTGAGATAATCCATATAAAATAGGTGTGTAGCACAGGGCATAGGGCTCAGTAAACCTTTGCTGTCATTGTGTTTTGGCTCAGTGCTTTAGCTTATAGGTGCCAGTGCATGTATGTCTGTCTTTGGATCCTGACTTTATTACTTACTGGTGTTACAGCTTTGAACATGTTACTTAACCTCTCTGTTCTCCCATTTCCTAAATGTTAAATGGGAGAGGAACTATCACTTTTCTGTATTGTTACTGTGAGAGTTAAATAGGTAAGTCTTCCAGGCATGCCATAACCATGTATTAAGTGTTAACTATTTTCATTATTCTGTAACTAGGACTTTGTGGATCAAATGGTTCTCCTTATCTTCTTTCATATGCCAAGTCATGGGTTGTTCAGATTATGAGGGTTATCCTCTCAAAATGTAAGCTATTAGGAAAGTCTAAATTCATAACATACTTGGGATATGATTCCTTTTCTCCCAGAGGGGACATACAGTGTTGGAAGAAGAAGCTCTTCTGAGGCAACAGCCCCGATAGGCACTGGCTCCTGACTGGCTCTTCCCTAACTGAGTCCTGAGCTTAGGCATGGCCTCGTGAGTCTTGTGGAAGTGTTGAAATGCCAGGGACTTGTTGAGAAAGATCCATGGACTCAGGAAGGCTCCCAGTAGAACAGAGCAGAACTCCCAGCCCAATTTGCTAACTTCTGACAGTATTGGAGTCTAGAATTGAAATTCATTCTTTCTAATTTTTGATAGAAAGATTTGTCTTCCTTTTTGAGCACCTCTCTTTTCAGTTATCTTCTATTCTTTATTCTCATCTATGATGATTTAATTTAAATATCAACTCTTTGAAGGTTCTGATTGCTGGTGAAGCATATCCTTCCTAGGGTTGTCTAAGTGTGATTAGCATTTGCATTAGTAGATAAAGATAAGCTCTTAAGAGTATGCTCTGGGGGAGGGGGCATACTCCCATCTATTGAGGGCCAGAATTCAGTAGCCTCCCCATCTCCCTAGCTACAGTTATACTTCCTGTGGGTTCAGTTACCTACGGTTAGCTGTGCAACTAAAATGTTAAGTGGAAAGCTCCTGAGAAAAACACCTCATAACTTTTAAGTTGTATGTTGCTCTGCATGTCCTGCTCCATTCTGCCTGGGACCTGAATCAGTCCTCCGTTCATTATATCTGCACTGTATATACTACTTGCCTTTCATTTTATTATAGTAGGTAATTTATCACTTACCTACTTCTGTAAATTAAACTTAATCTAACAAGCTATGTGTAAGGGCTGGTGCAATGGCTCAACTGGCTAACCCTCTGCTTGCAAGCACTGGCATCCCATATGGGCACTGGTTCATGTCTAGGCTGCTCCACTTCCTACTCAGCTCTCTGCTTGTAGCCTGAGAAGGCAGCATAGGATGGCCCAAAGCCTTGGGACCTTGTGTCTTCATGAGAGACCCAGATGTCGCTACTGGATCCTGGCACTGGATTGGCTCAGCTCCAGCTGTTGCATCTATTTGGGGAGTGAACGAGCAGATGGAAGATCTTTGCCTTTGTCTCTTGTTTCTGTAAATCTGCCTTTCCAATAAAAATAAATAAATAGTAAAGAAAGAATTTGTAATGAAAAAGCAGCTTCTTTAGAATTTGGTACTGTTATTTCAGGTATTCACTGGAGTCACAGAACATATTCCCTGCTGATGAGGGTGTGGTGATGGGGACCATAGTAGAAAAAAAAGTCAGAGGAAAGTCAAATTTTCTCTCTCTCTTTTTTAAAATAGCAAATCTGTCTTTTCCAGTCCTGAGATAAGAGCTTCTACATTTCAGGCCTTCACAATGCCCGTTTTCCTGGCCTCCACCATCACATGAGTCAATTCTTATCATAAAGTTCCTCTTCTATGTCTATGTATATTTTGCTGACTTTGTTTCTGGAGAAAATGACAAACACATAATCCTTTCCAAAGCCCCCACCCAGAGCGGTTGCCTCACCTTAAATGCTTTGCTAACTTGAAAATAAGAAACTTGATTCCAGTGAAGAGATTTGGGGCATTGGGGATTTTGGAAATTCTAATCACAAAACAATTCTCACAATAGCAACAATTATAATAATAATGGCTACAGCAACTCTCATTGGCATGGCATGTGTCATGCCCTTTAATTAAATAATTCCACTGCAAACTTTGTGGGTAGGTGATACTATCTGTATTAAATAAGAGAACTTAAATTACTTGCTTAGGATCACATGGGGAAGAGGGTTAGAATCGAGATTTGACCCTAGACTCTGTGTCTTTAGAGACTGGGGGGGGGGGGGGGGTGTTTCCTTTGCTTGTACAGGAGAAAGCTAAGGTTTGGCGAAACCCTTGCGAGAAAAGCCAGGAATTCTCCACTCCTGCAAAGAGGGCCACAAACACAGACCAGGTGGCACTGGCCCTCGATCCAGTCTTTATTTTATGAAACAGCAGTGGAGTAACTATAACTGGCATTCTCATTGCAAGGATGGTAGGTCCTATAAGCTCCAGGATCTCTGCTTAATCAGATTAAACATTTCCCGGGGGGGCGGGGCTCCAAGGCTCCTTCTCTACCTACAGGGATGATTTATATGGAATGAGTGTTTGAAAGCAAATTAGGCTATAGGTTGTGTTTTGTACACACTCAAATAAATGATCTCCAATTGGATTTGAAACAGTTTATAATCCAGAAATTTAATGGGATATAAATCTTCCTTGTTTCAGGTCATGCAACCAAGATGAATACTAAAAACACAATTCTTACTTTCTTAGAGAGCACCATCAGTCTAAAAACTACAAGGAGGCTTAAAAAATCATGGAAAAATGGCATTAAATGATAAATTAATTTTGGTATAAAAATGCCGAAAAATTTGCACATGAGTTTTCAACAAGTTCATGGAAAATGTGAATCATGAAAAAAACCTGTGCAAAGATTTCAGACATTTTTTGCACTAGAATAAGCTCGTCTTTAAATTCCATTTCCATGCATTTTTGAAGTCCTTTTATACAGGAGGACTCCTAAAAATCAGGCTATATTTTGTTCCCTTTTGTGATGTCTTCTGTGGACAGGTGGAAGTGGACCTGATGGAAAGCATACTGGATTTTGCTCTGGAAGAAAGAAAATGGGAAGGCTGAAGGACACAGAAATGTTGAATACCCAGAGAGAAGCTAGCAGCTTAGGAGCAGCTGTGAATATTCTAGGATGCCAACTTTAGCACCAAAATAGAATTCGTAAGATATGTTCAGTAGAGATAAGAAATAGGTAATCTAAACATACTAAAGAGGGATTAAGTGAAATCAATCATGGGAAAAGACCAAATGTTAGCTAAGATGAAAACGAATGGAGAGTAGGTCCTGAACATGTCACCACTGGACTGATGGCTATGCCATCCCTAAATTGGTCATCCATTCGTGACATCCATTCTGGTCCCACATGTCCTCTGTCTAGGAAATCCAATAAAACCCAGAGTTATTCAGCAGAGTACTCAGGAAGCCACAACTATGGCCAGTGTACTTGCCACTGAATATCTCTGTCAAACAAGTGTTGCTCATTGATTCAAGAATCTTCTCCCTGGAGTTCCTTTGTCTCATTGTTTTAACTCTGGTCCATATAACTGCACCCTCAATTAGGAAGGCTGCTATGAGGGGCAGAGAAGAAGAGCAAGGAGAGGGGCGGGGGGGGGGGCAGAAAAAGAGAAAGAGAAAGAGAAAGAGACAGAGAAAGGGAAACGAACATTTCCTACCTTGGGACCAAGGTCATTGAGGGTCATGTAGTCTTTCCACCTATTTGTATCCTATTATAAGTGTGTTCATTGACCCTGTTTCTTACCCTTTGCTTTTCATGATGTGTTTTACACTGATGTACTAAGCCATGAACTTTGAGCATATTCAGTTTTGAGACATTCATTCTTTTGCCTCAAGGTTAGTTCCCACATGGCAACCATTATTAGAACATTCACATTTGAATTTTTCACTAGTGTAGTTTCACTAGTATGTTCATCTGTTTCCTTGGATAAGCCACCAGCAGTAGAAGCTTTTGCTCCATGCAAGGCCCTTGGCAAGAGCTGTGCCAAGAGAGTTTGGAATGGAGGCAAAGCTAATTTTGGAGCAGTCCAATGTGTGTTGAAAAAGAAAGCAATCAAATAAATGTGTTGTATCACATCCTGAATGTGGTCTCAGGCCTTCTGCCAGGTAGTCAGTGAGCATTTTTTATGAATTTGATTTTTTTTCCATTAGGAAAATTATCAAACCTCTGAATTTACCAAAACAGTACAAGAGAAACAGCATGGGCCTTCATTCACTCAGAGCATATCAGGAGGAGGATGAGGGTAGAATGATAGTTTGTGAAATGAGTTTATAAATAACAAAGTGATTGTAATAACCTTCAGTGACTTAGTGGCTCATACTGAGTAACCTTGTCAACATATTGTTTATGTCTTGCATGTCTTTGCTAATACAACTTGTCTTTCTTCCTATGGCCACAGTATTTGATTGCTCACTTACTGTGTTTTGAATACAAACTTTTTGCCACCAACAGTTAGCCACATGGCTCTAAATGAAATATAAATTACAAAAGAAAACACTTCCTACACATTTATGCAATGGCTTCCAGCTGGTCTTTAAAGTATTTCCAGTTCCCTTAGGATGTAAGTGTTTATCTGCTAATGTCCATCACTTGGGACTTTCCTTGCTCAGTTTTGAAAGAGACAACATAGAGAGTAAAGCTAACATTTTTAAAAGATTAGTATGAGAAACATAAAATTTGATGGAATAAATATTGCCCTTCTGTAAGAAGGAGATTTTAACTATACAGTGAATGCATGCATCCCCATTCACCAAATAAACATGAAGTGGCGGCCAATGTGTCAGGAAATGCAGGGCTTGGTCCCTTTGGGATGCGGAGGAATGAAGTTGTGTACTCAGAAGAGGGAAGATCATGGAGAGAGAGCGAGAGAACGAGAGAGAGAGAGAGAGAGAGCCAGAGAGAGAGAGCGAAGTCCCAAGTTATGCATCTATTCCTGCAAGGCACCTCAGATTTCTGGGTGGAATTACTGTGGGAAATTGCTTCACAATGAAAAGGGCCCCATCAGGTCCTCAACGTACCCTGAGTCCACTGTGGGTGCCCTTCTGGGTCTGGTTCTGGACTTATATACACTAGTCCTATGAACTATTCTGATTGCAAAGTTGCTTTAACTCTTGCTCAGTTTTGGAAATAAAAATGTCTGCTCCAAAAAAAGAAGCCACATTTTAATTTTTGGTTAGAGGACTAGGTGCTTGCTAGGTTAAGTCCACTTGCTCCCCAGGTTAAGTCCAGCAGTAGTCCTTCCTGCCTCACTGGTAACGTGGCTGCTACTGTTTCTGAGCCGAGGTAGGGCAGGGAGAGGAATGGGAGGAGGTCAGGGCTGGGGTGGGAGATTCTTGACCCTTGCTGTCACGCAATGGGCTGGCGACTTGAGGCTGACTTCTAGGTATGCCCCCGTGATGGTGCGATGCTACTTCTCTGGCTGGTTGCTTTCCTGGCCGCTCCCCCGGCCCCCTTGCCTCGCCCCTGTGCTTTCCAGCAGTACATTCTACAGGGACTTCTCTCTGGCCACCCACATGGTCTTGGGCAGCGTCTCTGTTGATCATAACCTGTCTCCTACCAGGTCCACAACCAGTTGTCAGGATGCACACACCTCTGATCGACCGGATCACTCCCCAATTTAAGTCTCTCTTCTGCTGTCAGTCCCTGCTGCTCTCCTGAACCTGAGCTCCTAACTGGTGGGCTTCCCCGCAGAGGGCGCATTTTAACCCTTGTAAATGGTCCCTCTGACTCCTACTTCTATGGCTTGAACTGAAGGGGGAGCACTTTTCACCCTTTACGGTGGGGAAGGACATAGCACAAATTCTTCCCTCCAAATCATTTCCCCCCAAACCTCTTTTTACCCTTCTTCTGAGTGCCTGGATTTGATTCTTAACTCTGGCTTTCTGATTCCAATTTCCCGCAAGCACAGATGACCACTCATACGGGAGACCTGGATTGTGTTTCTCAGTTTCTGTCACCTTCCTGGCACAGCCTCTGCTAGTTTGGGTACGTTGGGAGTGAATCAGTAAATAGGAACATCTTTCTCTGTTTCTCTTTGCATATTGAATGAATGAATGCATAAGTGAAAAAAATCCCCCTTTCTTTCCACTCTTTCTATCCTTTCCCATCTTGAATATGACTCAGGAATTTAAGGTAGTGCCTGGTGCAATTTTCGAAGTGCCCCTCGGGATGCTCGTTTCCCTTAGTGGAGTTCCTGGTTCAAGTCCCAGCTCAGTTTCTTGCTCCATCTTCCTGCTAATGTGCACTCTTGGAAGCAGTGGTGATGCATCAAGTGGTTGGGTCCCTGCAACCCATAAAGGAGACCACGGGACTGAGTTCCGAGCTCCTGACTTACACCTTGCCCAGTCCTGCATGTGGTGAGTATTTGTGGGATGAATCACTGAAAGAAAGATTTTCGTCTGTCTGATTTTCAAATAAATCAATAAATATGTAAAGCAAATAAAGCTTAAGGAAGAGTTATAAACCCAATGTTCAGTTAAATCTTTCAAAAATTTTGTATTTGGATTTATGCCTCCTTATTATATTTCAGTTGAAGCTTTCGTTTTAATTTCTGTTACAAAAACATTACATATATTAAAAATGTCTTCTTTTAGAAGTGTAATTTTGCCTAGGATGGTTTGCCAGGAAGGGATTTTTTTGGCCCAAAGGAATTGTAAAGAGTATTTTCATTCTAAACCCAGGATGGTTTTTCTCAACCTAGAGACTGAAGGGAATTGGTCTGGGGATCAATCCTTTTGGAGAAGCTAGATCCTATGTTCAGGGATGTAAGGGCAGCTATTGGAATTTTTCATGTAGTTACAGTAATTTGCTTATCTTTATAGCACTAAAGGTTTGAGGTTCTTCACACTACTTCTAAGCAACACTTAGTTACAAAGGGACACATGCCCAAATGTTCATAATGGTGACAGGACTCTTAGATGTCAAAGATTGACAGTGTGAGCATGAACTATGCTCTACATAAATATATGTATTAAATTACTTAGACCTCACCTCCACACTAGGACAAGGCACTGTTATTAGATCCATCTTCTGGATGAGGGGCTGAGGCATAGTGCAGTTAATTGACTCATCTGCTAGTGTCACAGCTGAAGGTTGAACCCAAACAGCCTGTATTGAATGTTTTCCTGCAGGTGTCTAACAGGTGCACAGATCTGACTCTGACAATATCTGTTGAGTTTGTCCTTTTCTCTTTTGTTACCTTTTCTAAAAGGAAGTATGGAAACATTTTCAAAACAGCCTCATTTCCAAGGGCAGCAGACTTGAATGGACACAAAGAAGCTTGCCATCCATTTGGATGGGTGCTGATTCACCCTCAGCAGCTTTCGTCTTGGCTTCTTTTCCCCTTGAGGGAGAAGACACATAACTCAGTTATATTGGGTATATACCAAGATAATCAGTAAAATGTCTGTGTGACTGAACGAATGAACCTGTCTACATAGCTACCAACTCAAGTGCCTGCCCTACTTACATGTTCTATTTCATTATTGATGCTAATTATCATAGTAACAGTAAAAGGGATTGCTATTGCACCTGTGTTGCAAATGCAGAAGGTGAAGTTTAGAGTAACTAAGGCTTTATTTTGCCCAAGGCCATGCAGCTGGGAGCCACAGACACCAGTGCTGGACTATTGTCTGTCTTGCTCTTCTGCTCACCTGATGATGCCTGGTACAAGCATAGCATTAGGTATTAGCATATAGATTTCCCTTTGAAATGGCCCCTTTATGAAACATAGCCAGTTTATCCTCATTGAAATTCAGTCTTGCTATTAAAAATGTTTCCTTGTGTCTCCAAACTGATTGTTCACATCCTTTTCATCAAAATTAAGCCAGAATAATTTCTGCATAATTCAGAACACTGTTGGCTTTGTTAGAAAATCCACCATTGCATTTTTCTCATATGACATCTTTTTGAATTAATTATTCCATTCTCTTATATCCTTTTTGTCTGAGTGTGAGTTCAGCTGCCCTGTAAGAATCCTGGGAAGACTTTCTTTCTCATGCCCTCTGAGGATGAAGTTGCCCTACCTTCAGTCCTAAAAGAACAAATATTTTAGTCTGGTGTCGAACAACCTGAGTCGTTATCCCAGCCATGCTTTTCACTAGAGTGGGAAAGTATTTTAGATGTTCTTGATTCCAATTTCCCTTTTATCAGACTAGGCCAGTGAAAAGTGTTAGGTGTGCTGAGGGAGGGCAGACATCACCAATCCCTCTAGGCTCTCTCCCCTGCTGACTCAGTGCACGTCAGCTATCAGCTCCCATGGACTCATTGGAGCTTGCATCTCACTCAATGTCTGTTGCCATGTTTTGTAAACCTAATACTCGACTTGCACCCAGGCCTGCTCTCACAATTGTGGGGTTCAGAACCAGAGTATACCTATACCAATGAAGAACACATGCAGCCCTGTGTCCACTGATTGATGGGTAAACAAAATGCTTGTATATATATAAAATGGAATAGCACCCAGCCTTCAAAAGAAAGGAAAATTTAAGACACAATGAAGATGTGCCTTAAGAATATTGTGTTAAGTGAAACAAGCCAGTCACAAAAGAACAAACACTCTCCAGTTAAACTATGTACTTTATGCAGTTTCTCTCATAGAGACAGAAAATAGAATAGTAATTACCAGGGGTTCAAGGGAGAAAGGAATGGGAGTTACTGGTTAATGGGTAAAGAGTTTCAGTTTTGCAAAATGAAAAGAATTCTGTGGTCAGATAGCATAATAATGTCAATCTAATGGTCTTGAACAGTACGCTTAGAAATGGTTAGGCTAGGGTATTTTATGTTATATGTATTTTACAATTTTCAATAAGTAAAAGGGTACATTATTTAAAAACTAGACAATGTAAAATTCTATACTTCTCTAAGCTGCCATTAAAGAAGCCAAAATAAAAGTTCTTTTATTCAAAATGCTGTATGTAAGAATAACAGACTGTTAATAATATGTTTTATATCCTTACCTTGAAAAGTATAGCTAATTAATAACCTGGATTTCCAAGGCTGCATTTAGAATTATGCTATTAGAGTTCTGTGTTGGAGTATGGCTGCATATGCAGTCACTGGCCACAGCTTCCCCCCTTTTCTTCTTGTAACTAGATGAATCTCATGTCTGAGGGGCCTCACTGTAAACAGGTTGTCCCCCCTACCTGCATGCCAAAGCTCTGTCTAGGAACAGGTGCAGCATCTGCCTCTTAGGCCTAGATGCAAGTGCCTTATGTCCTCAGTATTTAGAGAAGAGGATTGTATAAGAGTTAGAAGGCCTGGGGTCATTGAAGAAGTCTCCTGGGGAGACCTGAGCTCTTGAGGAGGTTATTTCTGGCCACATGGGCCCTCTAGACTCCTCACTTCATGTGAAGAGGCATAGCTAAAAGACACCTGAGCAAGTTCTTGAGAGCATAAGGTCCCTCTTGTCTGATCATTCTTTCTTCTCTAGACACTATCAAGGATGAGCTCAACCTTTTATTTTTAAAGGCTTATCTGAAAGGAAAGCTATAGAGAGGGGTGGGGACCAGAGAGAGAAAGAAAGAGAGAAAGAATCTTCCAACTGTTGATTCACTCCCCAAATGGGCTCAAGACCTGGGGCTGGGTCAGGCCAAAGCTAGGCCAAAGCTAGGAACTTCTTCAGGGTCACAGACATTGGCACAGGGACCCAAATACCTGGTCCATTTAATGCTTTTTCTCCTAGACGCATTAGCAGGAGCTGGATGAAGTGGAGCAGCTGGGGCTTGAACTGGAGCTCATATGAGCTGGTGTTGCAGACAGTAGCTTAACCTGTTAAGGAATAATGCCAGCAACAGAACTCAGCTTTTTATTATTGGCAATTGATGACCCGCTAAATACTAGGTATTTTATATTTATACTTCGTAAGAAATCAAGAATGGGGCCTGGCGCAATGGCTGAATGGCTAAACCCTCGCCTTGCACATGCTGGGATCCCATATTTGGTGCTGGTTTGGGTTCTGGCTGCTCCACTTTCCATTCAGCTCCCTGCTTGTGGCTTGGGAAAGCAGGGGAGGATGGTCCAAAACCTTGATATCCTGCACCCACGTGGGAGACCTGGAAGAAGCTCCTGGATTTAGATTGGCTCAGCTCTGGCTGTTGCAGTCACTAGAGGAGTAAACCAGTTGGTGGATGATCTTTCTTTCTGTCACTCCTTCTTTTTGTAAACCCGATCTGCCTTTCAAATTTGAAAAAGAAATGTTTAAAAAAGAAATAAAAGGGTGAAGCAAGTTTAACCAGGGAGGGTGGGGTCAGCAATGTCATATGCAGCAGCAGGATCTTGTAAACTAAGGAATGAGCAGTGCCCATTGGGACTGGAAGTTGGAGGCAAATTGGTGAGTGTGGATAGGTGATGAGAAAGGTGAAAAGGTGGAGGTAGAGAGTGATGTGCATGATGGCTTTTCAAAAAACTTAGCTGAGACAGGACACGACACTGGGATTTGGAATCAAACTGGTTTTTCAAAGAAGCCACTAAAGGATGTTAAGATCCGTTAACGATTTATCAAACAGTGCAGAGAGAACTTGCTATTAAAGAGGGAAGGATAGGAAATGTAAGGAGGAGTAAGCTGATGCTGCGTGTAGAGGACAGGGCTGAAGAGCAGAGGTGGAGGCCAGGGCCTTGGCTGGAGGTGGGATGCCTCACCTTCTGAGGCTGGAGATAGTGACAAATATGGGCAAGTTTGGTACTGGGATGTTGAGGCAAATTATGATTTATTTCTTTAGTTCCAATGAAGAGGCAGTGGCGCATGGTGAGAATGTAGGGAGAAGAATGTGGTTGGAGATTTATGGAGAGTGTTAACATTTTGCAGGAATTAACTGCTTAGGAGAATGAGGGAGACCGCTGATCAAGGCAGTCAGAATTATTGTCTAGTGGCACAAGGGCAAAGCCAAGTTTGTTGAACATAAACATTGAACGGCAAAAATCTACAAGGTTGTGTGTCTCCAACTCCTCCTCGCCACCCCCACAAGTTAGCAGCACAGGGAGAGTCAGTGGGAGATGACTCCGGGTAGGCATTTTGGTGCTCATGTGCAAAATGGTTAGAGGAACAGGTGTATAAGGGAGTGCAGGGAATCCAGTGTGGGCCACAGGCTTGGATGAGGGCAGATTGATGCCAGCAAGGGCTGATTCACTCTGAGAAGCTGGAAAAGTCAAGGCAGAGCAGCAGTAACCAGAGTGTGTGTGGGAGAGAATTGGATGGAAAGGAAAATCCTGGACATTGGTGCTCAAGATTTCCAGGGGAAGCAGTTACATAGCTAGAATGAGATTTAGGGTGAGTGACTTGGGGGTAGGGATGGAAATGCAGCTTAGCATTGAGGAGATTATGGACATTGAATGGACAGGTTGGTTCAAATTCCCATATTAGAGTTATATGATAATACAGAACCTGCAGAAAACAGGAAATCTGAGGATATTATTTAAAACTCTCTCTTGATTTAAGAATGAACCTTACAGGCATGGCATCCTTTCTATCCGTTGATTTCTGTCATTTACAAGGTCCCAATCATGCCCTCAGATTTTATAAGACTGCATTGTGAAGGCTGGGAAGTTATCGTGTGGGAACAATTTTGAGGACCAAGGGGTCCTATGGGAATGTAGATCCATCTTACAGATTTAGGAGAGTGAACAATTCCCCCTGAGGGAAACTGTATATTAGGGGGAGGAAGCCAGGTCCAGTAAAGAGAATTGGGCCTCAGCTATTGCCTGCCAAGGACAGAAGTGCTGTATGAGGCACTAGAAAGAAGTTATTGCCCTTTTTTCAGAGGACATTGGAAACATATGGAAAAAGGTGGAAGGCCAAGAGTGATGAGAGCAAAGAATGGAAGTGCAGATTAGGATTTGTGCCAAGTTGATTAGCTTTTATCCAGAATATTTAAGGAAAATATAGGGCTTGCTTGCAGAAAAAAACTTGATAATATCATATAAAGCTCTCTTCTTATTTAAGACATAGCTTTCTGGGCATGCTATCAAAATTTAATTTGTATCACTTATGGAGAGATATTGGGGTGAAAACATGCACTGAGATGGGGAAGATTATACATCGGCTTCTGCTCAAGGTTGGCAGGGATGCAGACAGGTTCCAAATGGAACAGTGTGCTGGGTTATCCTGCCAAGGAGTTAGTCAGACTGGGGAAGCTGGGCTGCCAGTTTCCACACTGGCTTCACAGCCTGGATGTTAGGATGTAAGTCTCAACAGACTAAGCCTGGCACCTGGTCTTGCATGGTAAGATGCCGTTAAGACCCCTTCATCCCATATCATAGTGCGTGGGTTCCAGCTCAGCTCCGCTCTCGATTGTAGTGCCCAGCTAGTGAGTACCCAATGAAGAGTATGTAGTGTCTCAAGTTATCATGTTCCCAATGTCAAGGTGGGAGACCTGGACTGATTTCTCAGCTCTCAGCATTAGCCCTGGCTTGCCCATTGTGGGCATTCCCTATGGGGGATTTCTGTGTCTGTCACTCTGCCTGTCAAATTATGAGACACATAAAAATAAAAGGACTCAATTTTATGAGGATAGCTTATTAGACTAGGAAAGATTAGAAGACAGGACAGCAAAAGGGAGAAGGGAAAGTAACATGGTTTTTAAGGCTCTACTTAGGCACTTTGCATTCTCTCACTTGATTTTCTCACAATAATCTTACAATGGAAGCACCATTATCTTCTATTTACAAATGAGGTGTCTACTTGCCTGCACCATAATGTGTATTTCTACACGAATGCAGATTTTTTCCAAATTCTGAAACTAGACAAAGCAGAAATAGAAATGAAGCTACCGAGTAATAAAAATGCAAGTCAATAAGCATAGAGCCTTCATAGTTTCCTTTTGTTTCTAGACAATATTGTCCTGTACCTTTTCTGTCTCCTTTGTTCAATCTTGGCTCAGGACCTGCTTTACATTTGACAGGATTCAAAGTGCTATTTCTAATCTTCCCCAGTAAAAATATTCAAATCATATGCTGTAAGGAGTAATTCATTTCAGGTTAACTCCCTCTGGGGAGGCGGCTCTGATGAACTGTATTAGAATCATGTGGATTCCAGTTCTGGTCTTTGCTATTGACTAAATATGGAGACTTAGAAAGATGCTCTACCCTCCAATTTCCTATTTCTAAAACGAGAGTAATGATACCTACACTGCTTACCTTGTAGGACTGATGTGTGAGGGAAAGCACTATAAAATGCTCTGCAGATGGTGAGAGCAGAGAAATTCCAAACCACAAGCATTTATCTGGAAACATCCAAGCCAAGTGTGTTTCAGAATGATACAGCTAGCCTCCTCTCAGAAAGGAAGAGTCATTTCCATATTTTGTATTATTTACCCCCCCCCCCATAAAGTCCAAAACAGCAGCCTAGTTTCCCACAGTACCATTCCCATTGAGAGGGCTAAGGATCTGACCACTCTAATTTTCCTTTAGATTGATATAGTAGATTGAGTAATGGCCATCCAAAGATGGTCTTTACAGACGTGATTGAGCTAAGGTATCTGACAGGTGTAATTAGCCCAGGTTGTCCAAGTGGGTCCTAAATGCTATTACCTAGATTCTTACATTATTGGGTACTACATGCTATTACCTAGATTCAGATGGCATTCTGACCCAGAAAGGAGAGGAAAGAACAATGTGACCACAGAAGCAGACAGACTGGAGTGACATGACCACAAATCAGGGAATGCTGGGAGCCAACAGAAGCTGGAAGTGGCAAAGACTGGATTGTCTTCGACAGCCTCCATAGTCAAGGGCAGCCCTGTCAACATTTTGACTTTGGCAGCATGAAAGTAACTCTAGACTTCTGTATAACAGCTAGCGTTTTATTGTTTAAGTCACAAGCTTGCACAGTCAGGTCTTGCTGACAAATAAGTTATGAAGGCAATGCTCTCTTTACATTTTGTGGACAAGGATCTAGGTACCCAAGTGCTGTTTGAGTTAGTGGCTATGTTGTCTTGTTCATCCACAGCCAAAGAGAATGATGCGTAGGAGCCTAGAATTTCTACTAGTATTGCTTACTGTGGTGGCAAGACGGGCACTGAGACATATTGAGAAAGATAGGTGGGTAGACTTATACAATAATAAAATCTGAGCTGGAGAAATAGAATGTTCAATCTGAGGGACACAGCAGCATCCAGCCTCAGTGATTTGTGGAGCAGCTGAGTATTTCCACAGTTAGATGATCCTTGCGAGTTCAGTTAACTAAACACAGATAAGCAAGTGTCAGGGATCAGGCGAGGTTCAGGGCAAGGACCTGGGTGTCCAAGGGCATTGGTAGTCTATAGGTTAATGCTGTGGGTTGAATGGATGTGCCCCTTCAGAATTCTTGCATTGGAGATTAAACTCCAAGGTGATGACGTGAAAAGAGAGCCCTCAGGAGGTGATTGGGCCCAAGGGATTAATGTCTTTATAAACAGGCACTAGTGAACTGCCTTGACCCTCCATGTTTTCTCCCATATGAGGACACCTTCCAAAGGTGCCATATTGGAAGCAGAAACAGGGCCCTGACCATACACCAAGTCTTCTAGTGCCTGGTCTTATATTTCTTAGAACGATGGGAAGTTATTTACAGATTGTCTATTCTAATGAACTTCTTTACAGTAGCCTAAATGGACTAAGATAGTACAAAAGAAACTGAACAAACAGGGAGTGATGCAGAAGTGCTCTTATATGAGTGTGTATGTGTGTGTGTGTGTGTGTGTGTGTGATGTCACACTGGCCAGGGCAGGCTTTTATTATGGAACATTGAGACATGAGGTGGGAGTGATGATTCAGAGAGAATTCAGGTTCTGCTTAGATCCTGGACCAGACTAGCAGCAAAGCAAATCCAACCCCCCCCAAAGAGTGTGACCTGGTTGGAAACTGGGAGCTAGCACCAGCATGATAGCACTTGTCTAGGCAGAATGACAGGGAGACGTGCTAATATTCATCCCCATAAGGGTTTGTGTGTGTGGCAGGGGAGCTGAGCCCCATACTTCTTAGTTCTTGACGTCTCATTTGACCAGGTAAGATGGGAAGATGAACAGTAGACAGTCACAGACCAATGAAGGAAAAGTGAAGAGAACTCCTGGCGTTGTCAGTCTTAGTGTGTTTTCCCCTACTTTTGGCTTATGTGAAAGTCAAGATTCTGGTGATAAAATAAACCCTATATCATGAGACAATTGTCAATGATGAATGTACTGAAAAATCTCCACTTTAGTTTCTTTGAAGGCTATTTAAAAAGTTGAGATCTAGTCAACTCAAGGTCTGGTTGAGTAAACTATGTGCGTCTATACAACTTGATATTTTATGGCCATTAAAATTAAAGTTATAAAGAGTATTTAAAGGCCTGAGTTGAGGTTTCTGTTATAATGTTAATGAAAAAGGTAGGGAACATGCTTATACAGTGTATATAAAACAAAATGACATCGGGATCGCTTCGAAAACCCCTCACAGCAAACAAACAATCATACAAACTAAAAAAAACCTAAAATAAATAGACAAACAACAGAAAGTAGAGCTTGAAATCTGACAGGAAAGAGCTGGCGTGGATTGGCTCATGCCTTGCTGGGTGGGACAGAAAGATTAGTCACTCCTCACCATGGTGTTGAGGATTTTCCTGCACAACCCCTCCAGCCCCCCCCCCCCAAAAAAAATGTTCTGCACCTTAAATGTCGACAAATATCTTGTTAGAGTTACAAGCCAGTCTAGATTATCCCAAAATCTGCCAAGATCAACAAAATTATACTTCAACACAACAAATGGCTAAATACTAAAATGAAATAGACACGAGACAGCTGAATGGTACCTTATAGCCATTTTAAGGTATATAGCAGCCGGTCCGGTCCTGTATATAAACTAAAATTGAGATGTCAATGAGCTAATCATAGGTTGTGGTTAGGACTTGTTTTTTTCTTTTCTTTTCTTTCTTTTTTTTTTTTTTTTTAACATACTGGTCACTCAAAACCATGTCAATTCCATAATATTGCAAATTGCTGTTGATGTTATATTGGGACTCTTAACTGACTGTGATGATATTATACCAGCTCTGACTTCGGACCAGAAATGGTCTCCCCAAGAAACTGTTCAACCCATCTGGACAATAAGTAGCTGGACTCTATGCTTGGTATACGTTTGCAAGGAAAGAATCTTGATTGAATTTGAACTGTAATACTGCATCAAGGTGGAGGAATCCACCGGGGGAGAGGGGAGAGGGAGGGGTGGGGAGATTCCCAGAGCCTATTAAACTGTCACATATTAATAAAA
This sequence comes from Ochotona princeps, assembly GCF_030435755.1. NCBI lineage: Eukaryota > Metazoa > Chordata > Mammalia > Lagomorpha > Ochotonidae > Ochotona > Ochotona princeps. The sequence continues at coordinate 78,365,791 of NC_080836.1, forward strand.
ATAAAAAAAGAGAACTATGAAGATAAAATATATACAAGGAAATCCACCAAAATATTAATATAGTGACAGACTTTATGAGTGAGGTTTAGAGTATTTAAAATTAGAAAAAAATTACCTATCCTCTGTGTTTTCTGTGCATTTTTCCTTATTTTCCCATTTTATACACATTACTTTTGTTATAGGAAGGATCCAATAAATTTTCCTTTCTGAAAGAGGCTACATGTTAACTTCTCTAATTTTATTTATCTGGAAGGCAGAGTCACACAGAGAGGGAGGGGACACGAACATACATGTGCAAAGAGAGATCCATTCATCTTCAATCTACTGGTTTACTCTCCAGATATCATTAGCCACTGAAGTTGGTTCAGCCTAAAGCCAGAGGCCTGCACTTGAACTCACGCATTCTGATAAGGGATGTGTGTCCCAAGCAGTGTCTTAACCACTGTAACAAGTGCCCACCCTGAGTTTTTCACTTTAAGATCTGACTACTCTGCTGCTTCTTGCTCTTTTTTTTTCTTAATTTGAAGGCCAGAGTTGCTGAAAGAGAGATCTTCCATGTGCTGATTCACTCCCCAGATGGCTACAATGGCTGGTGCTGGGCCAGACCAGAGTCAGGAGCCTAGAACTTCTTCTAGGTCTCCCACATGGAGCACAGATGTTCAAGGATTTGCTTTCCCAGGCCCATTAGCAGGGAGCTCTATCAGAAGTGAAACATGCAGGACTTGAATCAGCACCCATATGGGATATATGCATTGCAGGAAGTGGCTGAACATGTTATGTCACAATGGCAGCCCCAATACACGTCTATTCTACTTCTGATCTAGCTTCCTGCTAACACACAACTTTGGAGGGAGTAGGTGTTGGTTCAAGTAGTTGTTTTTTGCTATTTATATGGAAGTCCAAGACTAAGTTCTGTGCTCATGGTTCCACTCTGGTCCAGTCTCATGTGCTAGAGGCAATTGGGAAAGTGTATCAACGGATAGAACCTCTCTCCTTCCCTCCTTCTCTCCCTCCCTGATTCTGTGTTTTGGACTTTGAAATAAAAACCAAGTGCGTATACAATGAAAATGAAATTGCATAGGTAAAAACAAATCCTAAAATAATGAATCTGGATGTAAAACAATTTGTGCTTCAAAAGACAATAAAATCTACAAAGGAAAATGACACTACATTAATGCTTGCAGTTCTGTAAACTCTAGATATAAAGACAGATTAAAAAAAAAAGAAAAATCTTATTCCCAACCCTCCAATATCCAGTCCATGGGAAAGATTAATTTACTGTTTTTTTTTTTCCTTCTGTAAAGCCAAACTGGTGGGAAATTCCAGCTGTGGAGAGGCACTTGGGGGAGATTGTGATGTGATGTCACTGACAGTCTACTGCTGCAGGCAGCAGCTGCTTTCAGGGGTGGGTGTGCAGGAAGAGAAGCGGTGTCTGCCACCCCAGCCTGCAGTGTTCCTGTAGGATGGGATCCTTCAGGATCTCCCCCTGGCATCAGCTCTCTGCACCTGCAGTTGAGGCAAGTGTCCTTCAGTTTCCTTAGGACCCTGCAGGGTTCCTGCCCAGGGCTTGTCACCTCACTCAGACCTCACCAAGAGGCTCAGTGCCACTACTTTATTTCCAGGGCTTCACTGACACAGGACAGGAACTCTGGCAGGTAGCAAGGGCTGATTAAGTACATAAGAGAGTTGAGTAATGCTCCAAAAATGTGAGAGCAATTTCTTTTTAAGATTTGTTTTTCATTTGAAAGGAAGAAGTACAGAGAGAGAAGAAAGAGATCTTACATTCACTGGTTCACTCCTCAAATAGCCACAATGGCTGGAGCTGGGTCACTCAGAAATGACTTAGGGGCTTCTTCTGGGTGTCCTAAATGGGTGCAGGGTGTCAAGGCTTTGGGTCATCCTCTACTGCTTTCCCAGGCACATTATCAGAGAGCTGGAATGGAAGTGGAGCAGCCAGTAGTTAAAATGATGCTCATATGGGATCGCAGCACTGCTGACTGAGGCTTAGCCTGATCTGCCACAGCACCAGCCATGAGAGCAATTATCTTAATTTCCATTAATTACTTAGGGCATTCAAACCAAATTATAATAAACTCTCATTAGCTACACATTCCACATGCATGTGGAATTCACATTCAATCAACCTCAGATTGAAAATATTTTTAACAATGTGCTTGTATTGCACTTGTACAGATCTTTTTCTCATTATTCCCTACAAATATGGTATAGCAAATATTTAGTCATAATTTACACTGCATTTGGAATTATAAGTAATCTAAGGATGATTTCGGGTATGCTGAAAGATATGCATGGGGTATATGGAAATATTACATCATTTTATATAAAAGGCTTGAGCATCCATGGATTTCATTATCCAAAGTGGCAACTGGAATCAGAGCCCTAACCAAGACTGTAGGACAATTGGTTATGTCTCTGCCATCCATGTGGGGCACCAGGGCCGAGTTCCAAGTGATAGTTTTGACATGGTCCAGTTCCAGGTATTGCAGGCAATTGGGAAGTGAGTCAATGGATGGAAAATCTGCATCTCTGCCTTTCAATTAGATAAGAATAAATAAGTAAATGGTCAAAATGGTATTGTTTAGGTTACAAAAACTTTTAATGATGAATGAGGATTTAAAATATTTTGTCTTTGAAATGGCAATGATATCTACAAAAATGGCACACTGTATTAACCTATGTAATTCTGTGTAAGTTAATAAAAATTGATGTTACAATTTTGGGTTCTAGCAGTCCAAAATCAAGGTATTGGTGAGGTTGGTTCCTTCTGGAAGATCCTAAGGGAGGGGCTTCTCTCAGCTTCTAGTGGTTGCTGGCAATCCTGGGTATTGCTTGACTTGCAGCTGTGACATTCAACTTCTGCTTTTCTCTTCATATGACATTCTTATTCTATGTCTGTGTATACTTAATCTCCATATCTTCTTCTTACAAGGATATTTGCCATGTTAGATTTGGGGTCTAGCACGATATAGTTTCACCTTTTCTTAGCTTGATTACAACTCTGCAGACCCTATTTTCAAATAAGTCACACTTACAGGTACCAAGGCTAGGAGGTGAGCATGTCTCTTTGGAGGGACACCATCAATCCACTACAGACACAATAGTTATCATTAGATGGTATGAGTTTTGCCCAGATACCAAGTAGATGGCAACAGCCAGCAAAGCATCTTGCTTAATAAAATGACTGGACAGGGAGGCTACTTGAGACATAATCAACTCTAAGTAGGCAGGAACAGGTGCCTGCTTCAACTTGGGGTACATAAAGTACAACTGGATAGGGATGTGGATGGCTGAGTAGGTGGACATTGCAAACCAGAAAGGAAGAAACTGCATTTCAAATTAGATAACGGCGCCAGGCATGGAAAGAAAGGAATTTAGGTGGAGAAAAGTGGTTTGTAAAGTCAGCTGAACATTGTCCTTCTTATCATAGGGTGTTTGACAACTGCGTATTTGGTGTCCTTTGGTTCACCATCTATGTGGCATCTAACCTCCAATATATCTGCATCAAAGACTGGGCACCAAATGAGACAGCTCAGAGAGAAAGTCAAGGATCTTTCTCCTAAGAACCATAAAAACGTGCTAACTCTGTGTATAACAGGATTGATGGGAAGCAAGCTGAACTACACAGTTGTCCTACTATCATTATAGTATCTGACGAATGAAACCCATAGGATTCGGTGGAATATCTGAAAATGAAATCCTGATAAGTGGCTAGGTGGCATGTTTTATAAGTGAAATGTGGCTTGGAGGTTGAAGAGTAAAAGAAGAAGGCATATTATTATTATTTTTTGAAACTAGACTTGTTTAAGCATTTAATTTGCCATTCACTGGGAAGAGTAATTAACAGTAACAAATTGGAAATTATCTTAGTAAAAGAGTGCCCTAAGCAGGAACAATCTCCATGTACTATCCCTTTGTGTGAGTAATTTTTCCTGAAATCTCACAAGAGCTGTCCACTGCTTAGCGTCAGAAGTATGAAAGAACCTTAACATTCCCCTAGGAAGAGAAACTCTTGTGTTTGTAATCTGTTACTATAAATCACTTATCCAAGAGTATCCAATCCAATGGAAGTGTTCAGACTTGAATATCAGAGCTGCAAAAAAAAAAAACTTCATGAATTGAAATGCTCTTGCTCTGATTAGGAGCATGTCATTTGAGTTGAGTCCAGTTGAAGTAAACAAGCTGCAAGCCAAAGAGAGAGCTTGGGAAAAGGCAGCACACACCAAGTCCAATCCCGAAGATGGGGGAGACCTGGGATATGGAAGCATCAAAATTCCAGGAAAGAATGTTTACTCCCCAGACTCCTAAACACTAGGAGATTGGAATTTGTAAAGGCTTGGCTGGGCCTTGTCAAGTGCAAGCGGGGGCTCCAGTTACTGCATGCATGCTTTTGGACTGTTTCAATATCCAAGCATATCTTTAGTAACCCAGGTCAAAAGGAAAAATATTTGTCCTACTGAGGGAGCTGGGCTAGATTGTGAGATGGGCTCTGAGCATTCCAGCCTCCAAGATATTTCAGACTCAAGAAGTTTTCTTCTCGAGTTAGAGTTCAAGAAAAGTTTATACTGATTTCACTATTGGCTTCGACTATAAGTGTCAGTACCCTGTTATTCGTGGTATTAACTTACTTGACCTTGCGTTTGCACAGGAAACATGCTGAGGAGAAAGGAGGCAACAAGAAAACAGATTTTTAAAAAATCTGGTTTTGAGCTATGCCTGGCATGCTAAAATATTTAATTCTTCAAAACTTGGCGTTTAGAGGAGGGTGGATTTAAATAGAGGATGACCAGCTGGCTAATTATATGTTGCCAGCCTTTGCCTCTGGCTACTGACTGGATGAGTCCTGTTTATGTCAAAGGCCGACTCTGTCCTTCATTCACTTTTATGACTGAGAAATGAAATGCCATGCATTTTATTTCACATGAAATGTTCTGGTATGGCCCAGGGCAACAAAGGCCTCACTCACTTGGAGAACCAGGCAAAGCAGGTGGCAGCTTCAGCACAGGCTGAAAGTTCTGAACAACTAAAATTCCAGCTCCCCACCCTCTCCATCTCCTTTGAAAAGAGAATGACTTCCCACTAACTAAAATCTCGTGAAGCCAAAAGCTAGCGGTGACATTCTCAAGGCTAGACCTTCCTGCATAAAAGCAGACGGCAACTTCTAGAAGCTTTCATCTGCCTTTACCCTAGCAGATCTGTTTGGATAAAGTGATGGTGGAACTAATGAGAATTGGAGAATGAGGTCGTTCCCACTGTGTAACTTAAAACAAAACTTTCAAGGAATCGCATAGAAAAGGAGTCTCTAATGAAAAGAGGCCTTCAAAAAGTTTTGACAATATGAATATTTTCATTAAATTTCTTCACAAACTGTTGGAAGCACTTCCACACACATCTGGAATGTGATGAGGCCTGGAAGAGAATGGTGTGGAGTGATTGCGTGAGGTCACCCAAGTCCATGCCTGTCACACACTCTACTGTAGTAAGAATTGCAAACACAAATGTCTAGGTTGCTGATTAAAAATATGAGAGGGCATATGACTGCAGAGGGAATGGGAAAAGGTACAATGCAAAGGGGAATGATGGTGACTATGTCAAACTGCAGACTACATGTGCAGTATAAATACGTTTAAATTTAAAAAGAGAAAAGTAAGAATACTGTGCTGACCAAACAAAATGTATCTGTAAGCTATATTTTGCTTGAGGGCTACCAATTTGTGTCTGCTGTCTTGTGAGAACTTAAAATTAAAGGTCTGAGTTTTGGGCTGTACTTACTTGTTAGAAGTGGTTTTCAGGGGCAAGTGTTTGGCTCAGTGGGTTCTACACCACTTGGGATGCCCAGATCCCAAATCAGAGTGTCTGATATGAGTCCTGGCTCTGCTTTCAATTCAACTTCCCCCTAATGTATATTTGAGAGGCAGCAGGTGATGGGCCAAAGTGCCTGGATTTCTGCTTCCCACTTGGGAGTTCTGGATTCAGTTTCTGCCTCCTGACTTCCACCTAGTCCAGCCCCACCTATCGTGGGCATCTGGAAAACAAACCAGTGGATGGAAGATCTCTCTGCCTTTCAAATAAAAATAAGTAAATAATAATAATAATAAACCCTGAATTATAAAACCCCATTTGAGGAAAATGCTTTTTTTCCCCCAAAAGTGCTTTATACAAAGTATGTCATGATGAGAAGTTCTACAAAATACTTTCTTCCTGTCCTTTTTCTATTGCACTGAAATGAAGGACACAGTCTAGAGTGGATGATGTTCATCTTGGAAGTTGTCAGGGGAACGTCCCGTCATTTCCTTGATGAATAGTGAGGGATTATCAGGTGGAGTGTCCGCCTACAGTTCAGCTGCACCTCAGGAGTTATCAGCAGAGAGCTGTGGGCCTCTCCTCACCCACAAGCATGCTAGGCTTGCCGCCACTTCTGCCCCAAGTCCCAGTGGCACCATACAGGAAGCAAGTCATCATAGCAGTAAGCTTTAAGTCAGATTTGTGAATGAGGCCGGAAGTTTTTGTTGATCGGAATGAAAGATTACTTTGTTGCTTTGTATAAACAGATCAAATTAAATTCCTCTTAAAGTAGACGCCCCAGCAGGGAAGCATTTGCATGGATAAGGTGTACAATTGGGGTGGCATTTATTGAGAGATGTGAATATGGTATTTTAAAAAACCTTTAGGGCTGCAAGCTATTTTCTGGATCTCCCACCTGAGACCCTCTCTCTAAATACCTCAGAGGGATATTGTTAAAAATATTAATGCACAGAGCATAAGAGAACATCTAAGATGAAACATAGCAGCCAATCTATATGACAGGATTTGGCTTAACAGTGTTACTTCTGGTGAGTTTTTCAGGGTTTCTTGAGGACAGGTTGGAATTTTTTTTGAACGATTAATTGGAAGAGACAGAGTCGTAGAGAGGGGGGAGAGACAGAGGTCTTCCATCTGCTGGCTCATTTCCTAAATAGCTATAACTGCTGGGGTTGGGTCAGATCAAAACCAGGAGATTCTTCTGGATCTCTCCCATGGGTGCAGGGGCCCAACGATCTGGTCTACCTTCTTTTGCCTTTCCAGGTGCATTAGCAGGAAGATGGATTGGAAATGGAGAAGCCAGGACTTGCTGATAGCCATATAGGATATTGGCACTGCAAACATGGGCTTAACCTGCCCAGTCTAGGCTGGAATTTTCTGAGCAAATCTTTACTCTTGCCAGACCACAACCTGCAGGATCCTCTGCTACAGTCAGACAAGAACATCCATACTCCAAGCTGCCAGAGCAAAACATAACACCAGAAAAACATTCCTGAACCACTCACTGTGCATCTAGTAGTGTGTTACAAGAAAAGTGAAATGGAGGGCGTTGTGCCATAGCCTAGTGGCTAAAAGTCCATGCTATGCACGTGCCAGGCTCCCATATGGGCACTGATTCTAATCCTGGTAGCCTGCTTCCCATCCAGTTCCTTGTTTGTGGCCTGGGAAAGCGGTTGAGGACGACCCAAAGCCTTGGGACCCTGCACCCGTGTGGGGGACCCTGCACCTGCGTGGGAGATCCTGAAGAAGCTTCTGGCTCCTGGCTTTGGATCAGCTCAGCTCCGGCCATTGTGGTCACTTGGGGTGTGAATCAGCAGACAGAATATCTTCCTCTCTGTCTCTCCTCCTCTCTGACTTCCCAATAAAAATAAATAAATCTTTGAAAAAAACGTGAAATGGAAATAGGTTTCAAGTGGGTGGTTTGAAGAAGAGGGTTGGAAAAGTAGATTAGAACCAGTTAAGAAGAGGTGTTTCATATTAGACCAGAAGACTGGATATTTTCCTGGAAGTAGGACCACTGTAAGATTTCAGCAAGGAAGTGAAATAAAGAGAAATTCCATAGAAAGGTTAACTTAGCAAATCTGTGCAAGAATATGTTTAGAGGAGAGATATGAGCTGGAAATCAATGATAGTCAGTCCAAACATCAGATCATCTCAAGATTTAAAAGTGACAATGGGATACTGAGTTATCATGGGGAATAGCTAATGTTAGCTGCATGTTCTCCATGCACCAAGGTATTGTCTATAAGGACACTATATGCATTAGTTAATATTTGCATAGGCATGTTGAGGTTGATGTTTTTAAATATTACTCTGTTAGAGGAAAGTAACTTGAGGCTCAATTTTTGTTCAAAGTGGTGGAGAAATTTGCTCAGCATTATCTGGCTCAAAGTGTCAGAGATGGGCTACAAAATCAGGTGGTTTGGCTCCAAGATCCTGCTCTTCAATCCTGTTGTCTTTCAGCAACTTGGACTTGAAAGTCTTGGGCCCTTGGCCTTCGTGCATTGCAGCAGGTTAGGATCCAGGCTGGGACGGTTGACATCTCACTGAATTTGTATTTGTACACAAACACCGAGTTTAGGTGACATCCTTGCCCTGGTGTTGACCTTAAGAAACTCAAAAACATTTGCAAATGCTTGCATCTTTTTCAAAGATTTGGGAGCCAAGCAGCAGATGAAGATGAGGCACAGAAACTATGTAAAAATATTCTCTATTGGGATAAGTAGTTGGTACAGTGATGAAGATGCTTCTTGAGACTCTATCATCTGCCATCAAGGGTGCCTGGATTGGAATCCTGGTTCCACTCCTGTTTGTAATTCCTGCTAATGGGGCCTGGGAGGTGACAGCTCAAGCAGTTGTGTCCCTGCCACCCATGTGGCTCCAGATGGAGTTCTAGGCTCCTGGCTTCATTCCTCCTGGCCTGGCACTGGCTGTGGCCAGAATCTGGGGAGTGTACCAGCAGATGGAAATTCTCTCTCTCTTTCAAATAAAATGAAGAACAAAGCATAACAATTCCCCATGACTGCTCAGCAAGTTCTAGCAGAGCAAGAAAATTCACTTCTTTTAACTAGTTGCTTTGCAGTAGAGGGTAATAATATTGCTCACCTGGCCTTATTGGGTGTAGTTCAGTGGTTTTAGGGTGCAATTACTTCCAAAATGGGAGATTTGGAGCTAACTTGGTGTTGACTCATTTGCTGTTCAGTGGACATTCGTTAGTCATCATGAGAAGAAGAAAACTTGTTATGAACTCGGAGTGACATTTTTTTTTTTTCTGAAAGCTGTTGTGAAAGAGCTCAGATATTTTGAACCTGTGGGTGCTGCAGACCAACACAACTTTGTAAGAAAAAAGCCAAGAAGACTTGTCTGCCATGAAAGTTTCTTTTAAAATTTGTAAAGCCTGCTGCAGCATCATGTACAAAGTGGCCTAATTAGATCAGGCTTACATCAAGTTAATTCCTTATAGGTTGTGTAGAACAATTCATATATCTTATTATGAAACCTCTGTCTACAAAGATTAGTCATTAACACAGAGAATATTAATTTTGGCTAGGACTCAAGATTTATAATGTTGTTTTTTTTATACTGTCTAATAATAAACATCATGGTGTTCAAGGAATTTTGCTATAGAAAACAGAATACCTTAACAGTTGACATAATTTATTTTTTTGTTTGGACATCATGTCATACAACAGAGGAACAGAATGCACACATATTTGATTCAATAGCGATTTCAGCAAACATTTCTTGAGGAACTGTGTATAACAAAATCCATGTGACAAGGTTTTCTGCTAGGCTGGATTCTTTGTGTTAAGTTCTATCTGGAAGAGGTTGCTTTCTGTTTTAGCAGAACGGCCTCTGCTCAGACCTAGCTGCCTTCTATGGCATCAGCAGATGAACCTATTGATTAACTGTTGAGTCTATTTTTAAGTTTAAACTTTGGCCAGGCACTGATTGGAATGGATTTGTTTTTGCAAGCAAGCAGATTACAGAGGTAAGTGACCTCTGTAAAAAGAGTGTTGAGAAATGTTGAACCCATTTTCATCTAGAAAGTTGAACAAATTCTTTTATTCCATGAGATAAACATCTCGATCAGAGCAGCTACACAATAAAGTTCTCTAGTTGTCAACAGTTGAAATAGACATTGATAAGACTGTCAATTGCTTATAAAAATATTACTGAGATCTGTAAGATTAAGGTTATTAACTCATGAAGCAAGCTTAAAAAAAACTAAAGTAATCCTTATCTGATTTTGCACGGGCCTAGATTTAGTTAGAATTGTAAAAGTAGGACATTTTTTTTTTTTAACAGTAGAGAAAGTTCATCAAATCCTTGAGGAAAAGTTTAACATTTGGGTCACTCTTCCAAATAATACTGGGCTTGTAGAACTGATATTAATTGAGAATTAAAAATTCCATTTCTGCTTAACAGCTTTAGAAAATGATTCTCTGAAATCAGCTTTTAAAAGCCAGCCTTCCCCAAATCCTTATTATATTTTTCTTTACAGTATTTTACTGTATTTCTGTTGACACTTTGTCTGAAGCATGGAGTTCTTATTTTCTTTTTTCCCTTTGTATTTATTTATTTATTTTTTAAAGATTTATTCATTTTTATTGGAAAGCCAGATATACAGAGAGGAAGAGAGACAGAGAGGAAGATCTTCCATTCGGTGATTCACTCCCCAAGTGAGCCACAACGGCCGGTGCTGCGCCAATCTGAAGCTGGGAACCTAGAATCTTTTCCAGGTCTCTCACGCGGGTGCAGGGTCCCAAAGCTTTGGGCCGTCCTTGACTGCTTTCCCAGGCCACAAGCAGGGAGCTGGACGGGAAGTGGAGCTGCTGGGATTAGAACTGTCGCCCATATGGGATCCCGGGGCGTTCAAGGCGAGGACTTTAGCCGCTAGGCCACACTGCCGGGCCCTTTTCCTTTGTATTTAAACAGTAAGATTCTTTAAAATGCATTTTGGGCCCATGAAATGTTAAAACAACCCATATATATATATATATATATATATATATATAAAATCCTAATCTCCAACAATCTAGTGCAGCAGAATGGTGTTTGGATGAGCTGCTCTCACTTCCCCTCCAGCTGCAGGAGGAAGAGTTCATTCCCAGAATTCTTTCTTCATGTTTGCACATAAATGCAGCTACAGTTCACCACGTGTGGACAAACGGCCTTCCAATGAATACAATCAACAATGTGCAAGCTATTGGGAGGTAAAGAGATGAAACACTACTGATTAAACAAGTATGCCTCATGAAAGGATTTCCTCTGTTTCTCCTGTGTATGACTGGGTCATTCTTTTCTTGTCTCCAGGAGAATGTAGCAGACATGCACTACATTCTGTCAGTACTACAAAACAATTCATTTCTGTTCCACAATGTTACTTTTATAATCAGAAAAAACAAGCTCCTTGCAAATCTTATTAACAGAATGTTCAACTACACCCCCCTTTTCCTTGCCTTCCTTTCTATCTTACCTTCTTTCCTCACCATTCTCTGCTTTCACCTTTTCTTCATTTTTCCTTTGCCTAAGCATGCCGGACACTCCTGATCATCACTGGTCTCAGAGGTAAGCCATACAAATTCTTTCTGTCACATCTGCCCAGTGTGACACTTGGAGGCTAGTGAGCACTGATTTGGGGCCAGTGTGGACAGGAAGCTCTGTAGTCACACAGACTCACACTTGGCTCTAGCACTTGCTTGCTCTGTGACCATTGCAAATTATTGAATCTAGATTACTTCCAGATCTTAATAATGAACGGATGTATGTCCCATTTTCTAGCCCAGTCTCTCGAAATGCTGTGAGTGTCCTTACCTTAGCATCAGTGCCACTTGCCTTGGGATGGTGTAGAGAGAGACAGGGAACATCTCAGTAAACCTCCACCCACAGGTTGGCTTCTGGAAGGATGTTTCCCGACTATGTGAGAGTTCCTGTGAGGAACCAGGGAGAGGAGGGCTCAAACGTGAAGAGACCCAGACAATTCATTAAGATATTTTAAATTAGATGTAAATGCTCAAAGCCACACTGACCAATGTGACAAAGCTGAGACATAAGATGGGTGAAGGTGAACTTTCACTTAGCCTGACAACCATGATGGAATTGGCTAACCAAGCATTGTTTATTTATAAAGCCGATAAGATAGTGGGAAGTTTGAAAGGCCAATGGCAGGAAGTGGTCTGTTGGCTTTTCCCAGCACTGGTCTGACCCCCAACTGTGACTACTCTGTGTCTCCCCTTTAAGGAGGATGTGGGGAACTGGCAGAGCTCCAGAAAAGAGCAGAAATGTAATTAAGGCTTGGAAAAGAAGGACTGTGAAAGGAAGGGGAAAAAAAAGATATAGGGTTCTTTAGCTTGGAGAATAAAGGGCCAGCTGATAGAAGGGTAATTATAAGAAAGACGTTGGCTGGTTCTTCTTCTCACAAATAATAGGACCACAGGAAAAAAGAGGATGAGCAGAAGGCTTTGGACTGTGTGAACTGTGGACAAGGAAATCTCAAGGACCATGCTGATAACTGAAAAAGGCTAGGCATAGTGGCATAGAGGTAAGCCGTGACCTTTGCCACCAGCATCCCATACAAGCACTGGATAAAATCTCAGCTGCTCCACTTCCGATCCGGTTCCCTGTTGGTGACCTGGGAAAGCAGCAGAAGGTGGTCCAAGGGCTTGAGTCTCTGCCACCCACATGGGAAAGTCAGATGAAGTTCTGGTTCCTAGCTCCAGTCCTGGTGGTCGCGGCTATTGAGAAATGAACTAGTGGATGAAAAATCTATCTTCCTCTCCCTCTGTAACTCTGCCTTTTGAATAAATAAAAGAAATCCTTAAAAAAGAAAGAGGATAACATTAAAACTACCACTTGCCCACTCCTTCACATTTGTCCATAAAGGGAGCATGGAGCTGATAACCACAAAACGCCAGCTTGTATATAACTTGGCAAACAAGTCTATTACTTTTTTGTTTGAAATAATCATAATACATAATAAAAATCAGTTTGAAGGCATGGGTGTAAATTAAGTAGGGACAGAAATTTCTGAGCCTAGGCCTTCCTCCACTAGACTGGTTTTGCTTTCTTGGAACTGCATTGATTCCCTGTGTATCAGTGGAGATCACACTTGAGTATGACTTTTAGGAACACTCTGATAGACCATGGAGCTGGCATGCTTATGACTATACCACAAAGCTGCAATGATCTGAACCCCCAGGGCTCTTCTGTCTTTCTTGGGGTCCTGTAAGGGCTATGAGGAGTTTCTGCTCAGAGTAGGGTGGCGTCAGGGGAGAGGATTGCGTCTGCTTCTGCAAGCAAGTAGTGCATCAGTGCTTCCAGCTGTGGTTCTGACTTTGGTGGCTTGGGACTGACTTCAATTTGCTTTCTTCCTTTGTAACCAAGAGAGGACACTTTTGACTCGAAGACTTACGGGGAGCTTTAGTCACCATGTTCTTCTTCCTCTGCTTTTCCTTCACCATCCTTTCGATGAGCATGTTCTGTTATTAATTTTTAATTACATTAGTAATACAGGGCAATATATCAAGAATTTTTCATGTTAGTATATATGTAGCAGTTGCTCTTTTATTGTATTTTTTTTTCAATTTCAATTTCCTGCAGTCAGCTCTGGTTGGGCCAGAGATATTAAATGGAAAACTCCAGAAATAATCAACTCAGAAGTCTTCAGGTGCATGCCAATCTGAGCAATGAATGAGTCTCCGGCTATCTTGCTCCATTTTTTCCTGGGGATGTGACTCATCGCTTTGATAGCATATCCATGCTGTTTGTGCTGCCCACCCATTAGTCACCTTGGCTATCAGGCATGGCTCAGCACTAGCCACCGCTTCAGGGATCCTGAGCAGTTGTGGACTGTATTCTCCACGGGGACCTTGGAATGCATGACAGGAAACTACTATGTAATTCTTTTAACATTATTCCTTGGCATGGATATACTGTCATTTCTTACTGGTATAATTTAAACATAACTTAAGATTAGTGATCATGGTGGAAGTCAGAGTAAGGGTTGTTCCTGCAGGACATTGATTGGAGGTGGTTTACAGCAATCTGCTGGGATGCTGCTGTTTTGTGTTTGCCCCTGAGTGGAGAATGAACGTTCATACCAATAAAAGTGGTCTCACCTGTGCTATTTATTGTATGTAAATTACACTATAATCTAACAGTTTCACAAAATGAGTCTAAACTATTATGTCATAAAGATACAAAGTGGCAGGCTATATTTCTGCAGAAGGACAGAGATACAGAAAATGAGTGTTGGGAAGGAAAGCAGCCAACATTTAGTACCTCCTATTTTGTCAGCATGCAAATAATTTTTTTATTTTATTATCTATCACAACTCTGTGATGTGGATGTTTTCATTGTGTTTTTATTGTATTTTTGAAGATGCAGAACTATCTTTAAAAAGCCAGGAAAATTGCTCAGATTTAAACTCAGATCTTTCTGATTCTCAAGTCCTACTTCTAATTCTGAAAAGGGACAGTTGGACTTAGCCAAGCTATGCTGTGGATAAGTGGCTGTCAGGCTACCAGGCTCCTGTCTACTCTTGTGTGCAACAAAACACTTCCCTTCCACTTAATTTTTAGAATGTTCAGCAAAGTCATTTTTTTTCTCTTATAACCTAGATTGTGAGGATTTACTGTTGAAGAAACTTCTGGAACCTCCTGTAAAAGATTCATACATTTAACTTCCACAAAAGGGTGAACCAAGAGCCTGAGCACATTTTTATCCTCCTTTATTTTGGCTCAGGGGCAACTTGAAAATTACATGCTTTAGTAGAAAATGATTTGGTTTCTAACCTCAGATATGTCTAAAAGACTTAAGGACTTTCCTTAGTTTGCAACTTGTGAATGATGTATTATTTATCTGAATGTGATAAGAATACTTCAAGTTGTCAGAGAGGTGGATCTGGGATGATTTAGGAAAGTTAATGTAAAAGTATGAATTGCACAAACTTTTATCAGGTTGCTTGTAGAGACTAGCTCTCCCTTTTCTGGCTATTTCTCCTCAACTTAACTTATGAAAAAATTTGTCAAAATCCCATTTTCTACATTTATCATTTACATTTTTCTTTCACTCCCTCTTCTTTTTTTCCTACTTCTTATTACTTAGTTATGTACATTTTCATTACATCTCCACTCTTGACATGAGACTGTTGACATCAAATCCACTTAAGCATATTTCAGAAATTGATAACTTTGCTCCTTTAATAATGACAGGAATGCAGCAAGAACCACACACTTCTGATGTGTCAGGGCTGGGCCTCCTCAGTGGCTCAGATGGAGCAGAGGACAGCATATCCAAATGTACATGGAGGATAGGGCAGCACATCGGAGCTTCCAGAGGATACCTGGCACCTGGCAGAGGCTAGAAGACGGAATAAATTGATCAACCACCCCAGCCAAGCATTGGCAGCGAAGATCTGCGCAGGCGGAAACAGTAGGGTGGACTATAGCAACCAGTGTATTCGGGAGAGATTTCGTTGTGATTGGAGTGGTGGGATTGCCAGCAATTCAG
Organism: Ochotona princeps; assembly: GCF_030435755.1. NCBI lineage: Eukaryota > Metazoa > Chordata > Mammalia > Lagomorpha > Ochotonidae > Ochotona > Ochotona princeps. The sequence continues at coordinate 78,381,124 of NC_080836.1, forward strand.
GACTGTTGAACTGTCAAAACCTCTTGAGAAATTCATGGTGCTGCAAATTTCTATTTTCCTTCCCGTTGTTGCTTTTGTATTGTGGCTTTTCGTTTAAGAGGAATATGTGGTGACTGTATAATGGAGACTATCACGTCCAGAGGTGAGGATGCAGTGCAGTGTGCATCGCTACTTCCAGGTCAAAGATGGGCTACAAATGAAACTATTAGCTGTATTTTGACAACAGGAAGCTGGACTCTCTGCCACTGTCCATGCCTGCAGTGATGAACATGTGACTGTTTATGAAGAGCTATGCTATAGTAACAATATAGGGGATTTCGGTAGGGTGGGGGCAGAGGGTTTGGGAAGGGAGTAGGGGAAATCCCAGGGCCTATGGAACTGTATCATAGAATGATGATAATAATTTTTTAAAAAGTTAAAATAAAAAAGAAATAGGAACAAAAATTAAAAAACAAAGAACCACACTCTTGATCTAATCAATCCACTCCCATGATCACAAATATCCACTATTGAGAACTATATGGCTTTTAAGCGCGACCCCCTCCCGTTCCCCAGCACACTTCCTGAAGTGTAAATAATAAAACTGTAAAAGATGTCGAATTTTTTATCAGAGGAAATCATAGCTCAAGCATCCTTTATGCAAATTGGTTTATTCCAGCTAGTCATCAATGATGCACACAGCCTAAACTTCATGATGTCTTTTTACCCTTAATTTAAATGTAATTACAGCGGCGAATTCCTTAGCTGAATTTTTAGAAGTGTATATTCTAATGTGTACAATTTTTGGAATGCCTTTTGACTTTGGTACTTAGTAAACACAGAATCACTGATCAAGAAAGAAAGAACAAAAGCCCAGTGCTTGCTTCGGCAGCACATATGCTAAAATTGGAACGAAAAACAAAAGTCCAGCATGTTTTTTTTCAACTGCTTGGGTTTTCTGGCATGAAACAAAGTTAAATTTTAGCAGAGTCATCTTAGAAAAACCCTAGAAGTGGATGACATTTTATTCCTTTTTGCCTGTAGAGTGGATCTAAATAAAAGGAAAAGAGTGACATTTTCCTGGCTGAAATATGCATAATATGCTAAAGGAAACCTTTGGTTCTTTTGACTGTCTCTTTGCATGGAAAAACAGATAGCCAAGTCTAACCTCCGGTTCACAAACTTTGAAGAGGTGATGATTTTCTGACAATGACGAATCTATAAACCAAGTTCAAATCTATTATCTGATGAAGAACATGCTGTGTTCCAGGTGACCTACTTCTATTCCAATAGAAATATATTTTGAAATGTTATTTCTGGAATATATCACTTGTTATCATGCAAATCTAAAAGAAGGTAGGTTCTTTTCTGTCACCAAATTTAAGTTTTTTTTTTTCTTTCCCAACTAAAAAAATAATAGATTATTTACGGAAGACATAGAAAATACAGAAAATTATTTAAAAAGCAAGTTATCCTGATTTCCAATTAATCTTAGTACTTTGAAAAGCACCCTTCTCTATATCTCTCTATGCATTTATTTTATTTATTTTATCCACTAAATGTGTATTTGTATATGCGTATGCACTACAGGTCTTTAAAATGTTCATGGAAATGCACATTATCTCTTTTCTTTTTTCCTTAAAAGTTTTTATTAAAATTTTTAACATATAAAAATTGTACATATTATGGAGTACCATGTGAAGTTTGAATACCTATACCTATTGTGCAACATACAATCAGCATAAGCGTATCTATCTCTTCAAACACTGAATACTTCTTTTCATGGCTGAAACATCCACAATTCTATCTTCTAGGTATATATATATTTTTAATAGAGTACATTAGCTGTAGTTACTCTACTGTGCACATGAATTCCAGAATTTCTTACTCTCACCTAGAAATAACTTAGTATCCATTTAAAAATCCCAAATTATTTTAAAAATTATAATTCATTTTAGTTTACATGAATAGGAAAGAGAGAGAGGGAGAGATCTATCTTGTATCTATTAGCTCACTCCCCAAGTACTCACAACAATCAGAAGATGCTGAGCAGGGCTGAAGCCAGGAGTCTGGAACTCGACACACATCTCCTCTATGGAGGGCAGGGACCCCGTGCTGGAGCCATCATCTGCTTTCTCCCAGGATGTGCATTAGTAGGAAACCAGCATTGGAAGTGGAGATGGGAGTCAGACCCAGGCACTGCAGTACGGCATGCTGCTGTCATCCCAAGTAACAATTGCTGTGTCTGCTTCTAGCATTATTTAAAAATGTCATTGTTCCTGTAACGTTTGGAAATACCGTATATACAATACATTTTTAATGTAAGACATTATACTTCCTTTGTCCTTTGTTTTTACCTTGACAGTCTATCATTGTGAGTTAATTTTCTTTAATGACTATTAAGTTCTGTCCAATAACTACATAGGAACACACTGTATGAATGTACCAAGATTTAAGTAATCCCCAACTGGTGGACATTGATTGCTTCCAGTTTTTTATAAGTGAAGACTGAATTAACATTCTTATGTATAAATCCGTACCTTAAGTACATATCAGTCAAGTATATTCCTAGAAGTCTGATCTATCTCATTTATTGTTTTCCAAAAACTTCAAAAATAAGTGTGTTCTAAATCAAATCTAAATGGAAAACAGATCTAAACCTACATCCAGAAACCTTCAAACTTTTGGAAGAAAATGTTGGAAATACTCTGCAAGATCTAGGGGTAGGTCCCTACTTCCTAAAAAGGACACCAAAGGCAATAGAAATCAAGACCAGAATAAACGAATGGGACCTCATCAAACTAAGAAGCTTCTGTAGAGCAAGGGAAATAATCAACAAAGTAAAAAAGCAGCCCACAGAATGGGAGAAGATCTTTGCGCACTACGTAGGTGATAGAGGGCTAATCTCCAGAATATACAAAGAGCTACAAAACAACCAAAATGTCAAAAGAAACAAGCCACTCAAGAAATGGGCACGGGAAATGAGTAGACACTTCACAAAGGAACAAACCCAAATGGCAAATAAACATATGAAAAAATGCTCAAGTTCCCTGGCAATAAGGGAAATCCAAATTAAAACATCAATGAGGTACCACCTAACGCCAGTAAGACTGGCCCACATGAATAAAAGCACCAACAACACTTGTTGGCGAGGTTGCAGGGAAAAGGGAACCCTACTCCACTGCTGGTGGGGCTGCAGGCTGGTACAGCCTCTATGGAAATCAGTATGCAGAACATTCAAACAACTCAAAATCAACATACCGTATGATCCAGCAATAGCACTCCTAGGAATATATCCAGAACACTTGTTTTATGAGAAACCAACATGCACTCCCATGTTCATAGCAGCACAATCAGTAATTGCAAAAACATGGAAGCAGCCAAAATGTCCATCAACAGAGGATTGGATAAGAAAGCTATGGTTCATCTACTCCATGGAATACTACTCAGCTATTAAAAAAAACAAAATGCAGTTCTTTGTGGCCAAATGGGCCAAACTGGAAACCACAATGCTAAGGGAAATGAGCCAATCCCAAAAGGTTAAATACCACATGTTTGCCTTAATTTAAGATGATATGATGTTATGTATAACATGTTATGTTATGTATGTTATATGTTGTGTATAAACTAAAATTGAAATGTCAATGAGGTGGTTAAGAACTCGCATTTACTTTTAACATATTGGTTACTCATTACTATGTCAATTAATTCTATAATGATGTAAATTTTTGCTGATGGTATGTTGGAGCTTTTAATTGACTGGGATGATACTCTGCTGGCTCTGTCTTCAGACCAGAGAGGGTATACCTAAGAAGCCGCTGAACTTGACTGGACAATAAGATGCTGGACTCTATGTTTGGTATACGCTTGCAATGGGGGAATCTCAACTGAACTTGAACTGTGGTTATGCAACAAGGTGGAGGAATCCACCATGGTGGGAGAGTTTGGGGAGGGGTGGTGAGAATCCCAGTACCTATTAAACTGTGTCACATAATACAATGTAATTAATGAATTAAAAAATAAATTAATTAATCAATAAAAAATGCTAAATGGAAAATTACAAAATGACAAAAAAAGAAACCTAAACAAGTAATTTGACAGTTTAAATTTCAATTATTTTATTACATATATGCCTGTAAATAATATCTACCCATTGAAAAGTGTTTCTTTCTCCCCTTAGTCAAGTGAAAAGATGAATCATTCACATGATGGGTTGGTTGGACGTTGTCTTTATATGACTTTTTAAAGTATGTTTGTAGGACAAAAAAAAAAAAATAAGTGTGTTGCCTATTTACATTGCTACCAGCATTTGAAGGCATAGAAACATTCTTTCAGTTTACTAACTTGGAAATCTTCAAAATTAACATACAGTACACTAATTTTGGAAAATATTAAATGTTCTTAGTATAGAGATTAAAACAGACATGATATTAATGATTAATAAGTAAAACAAATTTTCCCAACTGTCAAACAATTGGGAAAAGGTCTTTTCTTGCTCTGTGTGCTTACACACAGCACTCTGTATTTCTTTCTTTGGTGGTACTAATCTTTTTTAAGATTTATTTTTTACCTGAGAGTGAAAGTTACACACACAGAGAGAGAGAGAGAGAGAGAGAGAGAGAGAGAGATATCTTTCATCCACTGATTTATCTCCTAAATGGCCACAAGGGCCAGAGCTGGACTGAGCTAAAATCAGGAGTCAGGAGCTTCCTGCAGGTCTCCCATTTGGGTGCAGGGGCCCAATGACTTGGAACATCCTCCATTGCTTTCCCAGGCCACGAGCAGAAAGCTGGATGGGAAGTGGAGCACTGAAATGTGAACTGGCCCCATATGGAATGCCAGTACTGCAGGCAGAGGACTAGCATGCTACACTCTGGCTCTGGGTCCTAGGAGAACTTATTATTATTGTTACTATTATTTTTAAACTTTTATTCTTAGGTGTCTTTCCAATTAAAGCATTGTTCCTTGAAGGCAGGAATTACACAGCAATCCTGCAAATATTTCATAGGGTTTATTGTTTCTCAGTAAAGTTTGAGGGTAAATTGCCACAACATTTTCATTTGTTTCTCCCCCCGCCCCCCCCCTTTTTTTTTTTTTTTAGCAATTTCCATCTCTCTTTTTCCTCAGTTTTGAAATATAAGTTTGATATTTGCTCAGGGATAACTGACTTGGGGTCTGGGAGGGAGCATTGTGTAATGGATGTTACGTCTGGATGATTTAACTCTTGCCTTTCTGATTTATTAGATAAATGATGCTGGACAGGTTGCTTGATTCCTTTATATCCTAACTTCCTCCTCTGTGACATGAAAATCACAGATCTTCTGACATTTTTGTGCAGATAAAAGGAGATCACATATGAAAGCTCTTAAGCAAGGCATCTACTGTAACGCCAGCAAAGTGATAGCTGTATCTTACTTCCTCAAAGGCACAGATATCCTCATGTGACTGTTTCTTGTCTTCCGTTCTGGCTAATATGTAAAGTTCCGAACTGAAGACACCAAATACCTGGAAATGCATGGAGATTAGGGGCTGAGACTTTAAATAAAATCAGTTGGGAACATATGTCAATTGTTAAAAATCTGATCTTTATGCTTTCAAAAATGAGAGGTAGTTAAAGTATTAAAACAGGTGCATAGCACTGGGTTAGGTAGTATTAATCATTGAAAGTTACCACAGTGGGCTAAAAAAGATACCTTTAGGCAGGCAGTCCCCAGTCCCTAGCCCAACCACCTTATACAACTGCAGAGGCTAAAAAGAAACAAGCAAACAAACAAATGCAAGTTGAACTAAAGTGACCTTGCTTTTTGCTCCCCCATCTTTTATAACAGCAATTGACCTCAGGCTTTTTGGCACCATCTTTGTTTTTCTGCAGTCACGCATGTGTGCCGAGTTGACTATGTAATGACAGTCTCAAACATGTGAGACCATCTTGGGGACCTGCTCACTGTTTCCACCAGGTCTGCTTTGGCTGCTGGCCGTGGCTCAGGGAAACGCAGTCCCTGTGTGTCTCAGCTCGCTCTGCCTGCTGCCCCGCTTCCCTCTACCTGCATTTCTTGCCAGTCAAGCCAGGCATAAGCAGTGGGAATGGTAGTAAAAATCTCCAGAGCAGGAGATAATGACATCTTTTGCACATAATAAGTGTTTTCCCATGTGGGTCAAAGATAGCTCCCTGGGAAATGCAATGGTTTTTGAAAAGACTAATAAAATGTATATTTCGCGGAACCAAGTGAATATCCTCTGCATGAATACAAAAATACACTTGTCTCCTCCAAGCAAGCCGGATCCTGATTCATTTTTTTTTGTTCACATCCAGCAGAAGCACAATGCTCTGATTTACGGAGGCTTATCGCAATACACATGGTAGCCCTACAATTTCCGTCAGGATAAAGTCCTTCCTATGGCTTTAGGCCAGAGAAGGTCACTGCCACCGAGCACATGTGTAACTTCTGACACAGGCACCTACATGTTTATGCTGTGTGCTTTCAGGAAATACTTTAAATATGTCATTGTTTTCCGCAACATGTCATCATCAGATGCTGCAACTGGATTTTGCCTAGAACTGGTTTTCCTATCCTGGCGTGGATGCTCAGAGAGTGCTGCTAGTGAAAGTGCCACCCACTTCGGAGGTCAAGCTGTTGTAAAATCAGTTTGGCATGCAGAAGGCCTTTTGGTTCCTTTGTCAACAGAAGCCTGTAATTGTAAAATTCCTCCTTGATTTCGGTGTTCACATGGACCTGCATAATGTTTTCTCTCTCTCGCTCTCTTTTTTTTTCCTGGTTAAGTGGTATGTGGTCATCCTGATGTTGTTTTGAAGATGTTATGGACAGTCAAGCAAGCAACTCAGGGAAATAGCTAAGAACGAAACACTCAAACTATCAGATTTCTTTCTACTAAAAAAAAAAAAATAGTGACCTTTTTCCTGAATCTCCTGGTCTACCCTCTTGCCTCTATTTTGTTGTTATACGGACTTTGACCCCCAGGAGACTATGTCTCTATATAAAAAGCTTGTAATCCTGACTTCCTTGAATGGGAACCACCCAGCCGCTTACGCGTGCTTTCTCCCATGTGCACAGGCCTGGTGGGGGCGCTGTGCTCCATTTGTTCAGCTCAGGTAGGAATATGCTAGGAGGGATACAGGAAGGGGATGAATGTTGCGATGGGCACAGCTGTATAGTAGGCAGGGTTTTTGGTCCAACAGCCAAGCTGACCCCTACAAAGCAGGATTAGCTCTTTCTCCTTTGTCAAACTGAGGTAACAGGCTGCTAAGACCGGTGGTGGGAAACGATAGAGGGAGAGTATTTGTTTATTCTTACATTCATTGATGATAAAAGCCAACATTTTTAAAAGTCATCTCTCTGTGGGACAGGTTCTGTGTCCAGTGTTCCACATGCCTTATCTCTCTTTGTCCTAGAATAACCAACATGTAGAAACATTTCAAGCTCCATTTAGCAATGGAGGAAACTGACACTTTGTGGAGGTTATGGAACTTGCTCCAAGTCATTAAGGGGTGGAGCTTGAATTTCATGCTGCTATGACTAAGCCTGCTCTTAACCACTAAGCTATACTGCCTCCCCGTGTTAGCGTATCTCTATCCCCAACACTATGGAAGACCATAAGCAGAAGACAAGAAACCTGCTATATGCAGAGGGATAACATTCCTTTGTCATTATACTTGTGTTATATTGGTGTGTATTGGACTGCTAAGATACATCTAAACCGACTAGGAAACTTAACTAGACTCAAACGAATGTAATTCAGGTCACTTGATCTCTGAAATATGATCTGGTTATCTCTTGCTGTTTGGCCTCTGTCTTGGGCTTTCTGAAGTGAGCTTTTGTTCTGCATGAACAGTTGTTACTGAGAAATACCAGCTGCAGGCAATGCTTCGCGACATTACCTGCTCACCACTCTCTTTCTTCTCTTCCCACAATTTCCGGGCTTGACAAGTACTCTTATTCTGAAAATGATTGACAGAGATGAGAAGCCCTCACATTTATGTGTCTCATAAAATTTATCAAAGAAAATCTCCTCTAAGAGAGGCCCTAGTGTTTTCCTTTGGTTCAGAGCCAAGCCTTCAGAGAGAAAAGTACACGGCCACTAAAATTGAGTTGAAAGAGAGGCAACGTAACAAGAGCACTTTTAGGAAGTTCAGGCTCCCTGATGCCCATAGCTTTCTATTTTTGGCACCCAGCGGGGATGTTACATTTCCAAGCAAAAACTGAAGAGGATTCCTAGACCAAACAATGTCCTCTGATAGAGACAATGGGTTTAAGGTTGTTCTAATTTCCCTTAAATACTCGTTTCTGAAAATTGTGTTCAGGATGCAGAATCCATCCTTCGATCGAGGCTTCTCCTTATTCCATATTCCCTGTGAAGGAATATCCTCAGATAACCACAGCCAGAATAAATCTTTATTCCTTCTGTAGGAGCATTTAGCTTCTAGATACACTAGAGGACCTCCATCCTCTGTGTTTGTGTCAAGCCTTCAAGTGCTATCATGACTAGCCATGCAATGAAACACTTAGAAGAATCAAAACCACATCACCTCCTCCATGAAAAGGTAGTATCTTACAGTGCCCATGGAAGTACTATAGCAAGGAGCTGGCTCAAACACTTGTCAGATATATGTATTTTTCAAACATTACTTTGATTATAATATTATTACATTTTTTTGTAATTTTATAAATCATATAAAAATAAGTCATATAAATTCTATAATTTTCTATAATGTACTATAATTATATTGCAATAATACATGTATAGTTCAGTTATATGTTCCCAGAATTGAGTGTTGGGAAAACATACAATCCTACAGTGATGCTGGTATATCTTTATGGCACACATTTTTCTCTTTTCAAGATGAATTGGACAGCATATGACATCATGCATTCTCAGTTGCAGCAAAATACATTTTTAAAAATTTGTTTTGTAAGTGGAGTGGCAGAGGCTACTGTTTGAAAAGCACTGCGGTGAACACCCAAAAAGTGATCAGAAGAACAAGAAAAGTGGAACGGAAAAGACAGGAATCATCTGAGGCTGCTTGCTCAAGAGCCTACGGTGGCATCTCAAAGCAGAGCTTGGCCCTTGACCTTGGGGGCTGACAGCACTGGTTTGCTTTTCTGTTTGGTGATCCTCAGTGTAGATTGCTTTGGGGAAGATGCGGATGAGAGATGACTTGGTGAAGCTTGGTTAGTGTATCATTGATTTTAGTGAATCCTAGTAGCCAGGACAATCTAGAGGTGAACATGTGGAAAACAGTGATGAGTCTGTTTACATAAACGTTAACACTAATTTGGCATTAAAAGATCAGGTTGGCAAGAGCCTGCTTTGCATTTAGAGAAGTTTGTGATATTATTACTCCATGTTCAGAATTGTCTAATGGTTCTAGGGAAACCAGTCAGATTTATTTGTCGTTATGTACATTAATTTAGGAATTTGTTTGGAAACGTTCTTTCCTCCTAAAGCAAATATCTAAAGTTAATCCTTCTTTTTCTTTTTAAAAAATTGTCTATTTTTTGGGTACGGTTTAGTTGGCACTGGGCTCTTCCTTCCCCCTCCCCAAGTTCCTTCCCCTCCACTCTGTTCTGCCCTGCAGTCTCACAAGGGTGTCTTTTGTGAATTTTCACAAGTCCATCATGCTGCTGCTGGAGTGTCTCCCAACAATGTAGGAGATTAAAGTTAAGCCTTCTTAAAATTCATTTTAGCTGAGTCTTTTAATATCACAGGCATATGTAAATCATGAGCAATTTTGAGAAATGGAACCGAAAGAGAAAGGATGAATAAAATCCACCAAATTTAATTTGGATTTATCTTGTGCCTGTCACTTATAATTCAGCTTGCCTAGGTCACAGCCATCTGAGTCAAATACTGCTGTTACGGATAGAATCAATATTCTAGTCTCCGGGAATAACACAGACAAGATTGGGGCATTCTTATGGCTATTGATTTAAATTATAGTGAGAGGGAAAATGATAAGCATGTATACAAATAAACATGAAACATTTCAAATATGGAAGAAATAGATATGGGTGGAGTGGGGAGGGAGCCATGAATATTAATTCATAATAGGTTTTTAGGGTAGAATTTCTGATGAGTTTTGATCAGAGAATAGCTGATCCTGTTTTGTGACATTTGTGACAAGTATATTCCAGCTGCTGAACACAAGGGGAAAGAACCTGAGAGGACAACAAGCTTGGTGTTACCTAAGGGCAGCGAGATCATCATGGCAAGAGGACAAAGCCAACAGGTGATGAGATGGAGTTTTGGAGGTGGAGGGATGAGGTGGTGTTGGGGTGTAGCAGATAAAGCCATCACCTGTAATGTGTCCTGGTGTTTCACTTCCTATACAGCTCCGTGCTAATGGCCTGAGAAAAAGCAGCGGAATGTGACCCAGGTGTTTGGGCCTCTGTGCCCATCTGGGAGACCTGGATGAAGCTCTTGGCTTTGACCTGGCCTGGACCAGTCTAGGATGTTAGGGACATTTGAGGACTGAATGAGCAGATGGAAGATCTCTCTCTCCTTCTATTTCTTTTTTGTTTTCAATTTTTAAGATTTATTTATTTTTATTGGAAAGTCAGATATACAGAGAGTGGCAGATACAAAGAGAAAGATCTTCCATCTGCTGGTTCATTCCCTAAGTGCCTGCAGTGGCCGGAGTTGAGCTGATCCAAAGCCAGCAGATTCATCCGGGTCTCCCATACAGATTCAGGGCTCCAAGGCTTTGGATCATTCATCAGTGCTTTCCCAAGCCACAAGCAGGGAGCTGAATGGAAAGTGGGGCAGCTGGGACACGAACTGGCACCCATGTGGGATTCTGGTACATGTAAGGCAAAGATTTAGCCACTAGGCTGTTGTGCCCTTTCCCTTTATTTCTGTAATTCTGATGTTCAAATACAGAAAGTCTTTTAAATAAAAAGGCAGGGGTTTGGAGCAAATCATGTTGATCATTAGTGATCAGTGTTAAGAATATGACACTGTCCTGAATAGGAGGAACCCATTGGGACGTTTTTAGTAGAGGAGTGAGATGGTGAGGTTTACGTTGTGGTTATGTGTGCAAGAAACATGATAGCAGGGAGAGTGAGTAGGTGGCTGTTTTGATAACCCAGGTGAAATATAATAGTGGTCTGGGCCAAGGCACAAGAGGTGGCCATGTTGAGAAGAGGTCAACCTCCAGATGTATCGTGAAGACAGTTGACATGGTTCACTGTTGGATTGAATGTGGAAATTGAAAGAAGGCATTCAAGGATGACTTGACACCAACAGAAAGACTGCTGAAGATATTCATCTACTAATATATCTTCTATCTGTTGGCTCACACAGGAGCATAAGCTGAGTGTCTCATGTGGGTGGCACAGGCTGGAGTGTTTGAATACTTCCTTGATGCCCTCCAGGATATGAGTTATCAGGCAGCTGTGATTGGGTATGAAAGTGGAATGTAACCTTGAGCACTGTGATATGGGATATAGGCAGCCACAGCGGTGTGTTAACTGCTGTACCGTGTGTTTCCCTCCCCAAGTGAGGAATGGTTCCTAACTTAGATTTTGGTTAGGATCATGGGAAGTAGGAGTGATGGCACACATAGGCAGGAGATGCACAACACGCATATTCAGGTGACTTGTTTCCCAGGGTATGAACTGGATGAATGCACCGACTGAAGCATTTCCCCTAGAATCCTGCAGCTGGTTCTGGCTGTGCCTCCTCAAAAATCAGAGAAGGGTATGGAGAAGAAAAACCTTTGCTTAAACATCTGGAGCACAGGGCAGAGAGTTGGAAGGTCCATTCTCTGGACTACTGAGAGCCAACCTGAAATTTTCAAATTATGAAGTGCTTGGGGAAAAAAAATCCAGGCATTTGTTCATCATCCCTTTCAAAGTTGGAATGAGCAAGGATTCAAGGTGCCTGAGAAGTGTATAGCCACTCTAACTTAAGCTTCTGTGGGACATGAAAAAAGTAAAGGAAGGACTATGTTTCTAGAAGTCTGATAAACTGAAATTTTTGACAAAGAAGCAAAAACAAAACCCCAGTGAAAGCTCTGTGGTCAGAGACACCACTGCAGCTAGCCATGTGGGGCAGCCAGCTGCTGCCAGCTGTGAACCACCATCTTATTGCTTCAAGGAAGGAAGAAGTCACTGTGCATTGCCGCTCCCTGTTACTGCACCCCCGAGAGCTGGGTGTGGGGTAGGGAAGCCGAGTTGCTTTCCTCTCTTCCCTTTCCTCACTCATGACAGCGCCATACGTGGTGTAGTGTGCCTCTATTCTGCTCTTACTGGCATTGTAGTCAGAGTCAAGGGAAACTTGGAGGGCAAGTGACAGATGCCCTGCATCTTGTAACTGTGGGAGGTTTAGGGTCTTAGTCCCAGAGCTACATTCATGTACTCTACATGAACAGGGAGATTCACCTTAGCTTCTGCAAGCTGACACCAGAAGAATCCTGTAAAAAAAAAAAAATCCCCTCCTACCCTGGAAGATTTGGGTAAAGATCCCACTATTTCCTGCTATACTAGGACTGTAACAATTCATTCTAAAATTCTCAGTGCCATTGGAACCTACCAGGTGGACACAGAGAAGAATCTACCTACATTCCACTTCTTTAGTCTCATAGCCCACAGAGTAAAATCTTCAATACATACTGTAGTTATAGGGCTGAAATGGGGGTTCACATATCCTCCAATCCCAGGACTAGGGCTGCTGTTTATAACATAAGCCATGGCATGAGCTGGAGTCTCCTTGTTGGACCCAAGGAAGGGTCTGTCTATATCACACAGACTTAGAGCCACAGCAATTCAAGCTCCAGTATCACTCAGGCTTACCAGTAGCAAGGGAGCAAACACACTTGTCTCCCTCAGCATTAAGAATAAGGTCCTGGCTATCACATTCATCATGGAGATTGACACTGAACTTGTGGGCCTAAGATACACTCCAAGGAAACCCTTATTTGTCTCAAAGCCACACCTCTGACCTTAGGCTGTGCAGCAGACCAGACAGCTATGTCACATACGGAAGCAGTTCACATTGATTAAGACAAAGGAAGTCATTCAAAGACTATACTCCTGAACTCACCCTATAACTAAAAACCAAAGTAACAAGCCAGGTGATACTATGACTTCTAGCCTAACCATAAACTCTTTTGCAATAAAACCAACTCCATAAAGAAGGGACAGATATAATAGAAGGACAGATGTCAGTGTAGGGACACAGGAAGCAACGTAGCATGACTCTTCCAAAAGTACAATAATTCTGCAGAATCAGATCCCAAACTGGAGAAAATCTATGACATGACAAATACAGAATTCAAAATAATGATTACAAGGAAACTCAATGAGATGCAAGAGAGTACAGATAAAGAAATGAGGAAATCAGGGAGTGACATGAATGAAAATACTACGAAGGACATAGATCTCATTAAGAAGAACCAAATGGAAATTTTGGAGACAAACTCTTCAACCCTAGAAATAAAGGATAGTTTTGACACCATAATAAATCAGGTAGAAGAAAGAATTCCTCATCTCCAGAACAAGAAGCTTGAAATAACTCAGCCAGACAAAAATAAAAAGGAATAAAAAAGAATGAAGAAAGACTATGTAAAATGTGGGATATCATTAAATGATATCCTTCAGGTTTTCCTGAAGGAGAAGAAAAGGAAAAAGGCATTGAGAACCTGCTAAATGAATAACAGTTGAACGTTTCCCAGATCTTGAAAGGACGTAGACATCCAGATACAAGAAGCTAAAAGAACCCCAAGCAAGTCTCAATCAAAAAGGCATACTTTCAGCAAACTGTCAGAAATTAAAGACAAAGAGAAAATCCGAGAGACAGTAAGAGAGATATTTAGTTACATATAAAGGAATAGTAATTAGATTAGCATCAGACTTCTCAGTAGAAACCCTAAAGGCCAGAAAATAGCAGGATGACACATTTAATGTCTTAAAAGAAAAACAAAACAAACACAAAAAAATCAAAAGCAAGCAAACAACAACAAAAAAACACTTCCAACTGATAATACAACATCCAGAAAGCTATTCTTTAAAAGTGTAGGAAAGGGCCTGATGCAGTAGCTTAGTGGCTAAAGTCCTCTCCTTGCATGCACCGGGAACCCATGTGTGCACCGGTTCTAATCCCAGCCATCCTGCTTCCCATTCAGCTCCCTGCTTGTGGCCTGGGAAAGCAGTCTAGGATGGCCCAAAGCCTTGGGACCCTGCACTCTGTATTCCTGACTTTCTAATAAAAATAAAATAAATATTAAAAAAAGTGAAGGAAAATATTTTCCAGATAAGCAATTACTGATAGAATTCATTACTACCAGAGCAATCTTACAAGAAATTCTGAAGGGTACCCTGCACTAGAAGTAAACATAAAGCACATGTCACCCCAAAATTTACCAACAGAGCAGGTAAAATCGTTACCCAATAAAAAAATTACGATCTTAATTCTTATCTATATCAATACTAACATTGAATATAAATAGGTGAAATTCACCATCCAAAAAACTTAGATTGGCTGGATGGCTAAGAATATCACGACCCTACTTATAAGCTGCCTACAGGAACCTCACTTCACAAACCAATATACACACAGATGGAAAGTGAAGTTGAAAAACCTCGTACTGGGGAAATGGAAGCCAAAAGTGAGCAGGCATAGCTATCTTCATATTGGATAAAATGGACTTTTAGTCAGAAACCAGAAAGAGATAAAGGAGGACATTATATTTAGACAAAAGGTTAAAGTTGGCAAGAAGACATAGCAATCAAATATATATGCACCATGCAAATATATACAGCAAATATTATTAGAACTAAAGGGAGAGAGACGTCAATACAGTAACAATGGGCGACTTCAATTCCCCATTCTTGCCATGGACAGATTGTTAGTTATTTAAAAAGATTGCAGAGTTCTAGTCCATACGATATTACGATATTATTACGCGCAGCTAATTCCCACAACCTGGTTGTTTACCGTGAGCTGAAACACACCAGACGCAACGAGGTATCTTAGGAGGTTTATTCCAACGGGGTAGGAACGGGTAGAGGTGGTGAAAGTCCAGAGGAGAAAAGGGAAGAGGAGAGAGAGGGAGAGACCAGAGAGAGAGACAGACCAGAGAAGGAGGGGTAAGAGAGAGGGATCATAAGAGAGAGAGAGAGCCGCACCTGGGGGAGCCTTTTTGTCGGCCAGGTGTAGGGGGTGGGGATTGGGAGGGATTGAGGGCAGGCCCCCAGGGGATTGGCGCCTGCAGGTGAATGCCTAGGGATGATTGGCAAGTGGGCGGAGTTGGGGAGGGGGCTGGAAGATTGGGAGGTGGGATTCAGGTGGAAAGCCAGGTTACATCCGATTGGTGGATAGCTAGGCCGGCGCGAACTTCATGAGCTGTGAGGAAGAAGGAATGGCACGCCGGGTCCAGGGAAGGATATTGAAATAACTCCTTACACAGATCATCCAAATAGAAAATTAATAAAGATACATCGCAGTTGAAACCCACTATTGTGCACCAAGGATGCAACAGACATTTACAGGACATTTCACCCAACAGCTACAGAATATACATCCTTCTCATCATCACATGGAACTTTTCCTTGCATAGTCTATATGCCAAGCCACAGATCAAGTCTCAGTAAATTTGAAAGTAAAGGATTAAAAGTGTAAATCGACAAGGACACTAAAATACTCATAAATATTTGAAAAGTGAATGTGAATGACCAATGGGTCACTGAAAAAATCAAAAGGAAATAGAAAACTTTCTTGAACTGAATGAAAAGAGAAACAGTACATAAAAACGTGTGAGACATACTAAAAGCAGTGTTAAGAGGGAAGTTTATTGCCTTAACTACTGAAATTACAAAAAGAAAATGTCTCAAATTAAAAATCTAATGATATCTCTTGAAGACAGAATAACAAGAACAAATTAAACCCCAAATCAGTGGGAAGCAAAAAATAATAAGGATCAGAGTAGAACTAAATGCAATAGAAAGTAAATTGAATCCTAGAAATCCTGAAATTCATGTAGCATCACAGAAGATGCAGAAGAGCAAAAAATGATACTGAACAAGAAAAATCAAGCTGGAGGCATCACAATACCTGACTTCATAGCATACAAGTCTATAGTAGCTGAAACAGTATGGTGATGGCATGTAAACCAATGGAAAGCCCAGAAATTAATCCACACATGCACATCTAACGAATTTTTGACCAAAATGCTCAGATCATAGTGGAGCAAGAGTTGTCTGTTCAACCAATGATAACGGCAAAATAGGATGTGTATATGAAGAAAAATGAAATTACAGCCACATTTCTTACCATATACAAAAATCAACTCAAGATGGATCAAAGACCTAGACCTAAGACCTGAGACCATGAAATTGCTGGAAGATGAGGTACCAGAAACATTCCAAGACACTGACACAGGGGAAAACTTCTTGGATAAGACCAAAGCAAAGCAAAGCTAAGCAAATGGAAACATTCCAAACTCAGAAACTTTTCCAGAACAGTAGAGCGATCAATAGAGTGAAAAGACATCCAACAGAATGGGAAAAAAATATTTGCAAACCACCTGACAAAGGATTAAAATCCTGAATATACAATAAAAAAATCAATAGCAAGCAAAGAAAGAAGAGGAGGAGGAGGAGGAAGAAGAAGAAGCAGCAGCAGCAGCAACATCTAATTGAGAAATGGGCAAAGGGCTCAACAGACAGTTCTCAAAACCAGAAATGCAAATGGACAACAAATACATGGAGAAGCCTCATTGCAGTGGAGGGTTTGTGAGCAGGTGCAGTCAGAGACAGGGCTATTCTTGGGGCTTGCTAAGGTATCTGGCATTCTGTAGAGGAAATCACAAAGTCTATAATTTCAAGAGTTACTTTAGAAGCAGTATTAAGGGGTCAGGGAAAAAAACAGAACCATAGAATCATCTTTTGGCAATGATGAGAGTAGAAACATGTAAGGGAAACTTATAGGACACAGTAACAAAATGTGGAGTTGGGAAACAGAACATAATTGAGTATTTTCTCCTGCTATCTAGGAAAGAGGCACAGGCTCGATGGGAAGGTTGAGTTAGGACATCATGGATTTGAGATGGATGTGTAAGTGAGGATTTCTGGCAGCAGGTGAGAAAATGCAGACCTGCAACTCAGGTCAGAACTGGCATAATTCTGTATCTTTTGCCTACAAAGGGTTTGTAGAGGAACAGGCTCCAGGGATATGAGAAGTCCAAAGGTAGTTCCATGCATATTTCATTCTCAGGATAGGAAGAGAGTGGAGTCTGCAATGGAAACAAACGAACAAAAAACACAGCGATAGAAGAAACTAAAGTTATATGGGAGATGGCAGCAGAGTAGACAGTGCCAAGAAGGTTTTTAGAATAGGTGCAGTATCAGTTTCAGGCAGGAGAAACTGATGGATTCAGAAAGGGCTAGTGGATTTGATAATCACTGGAGGATGTCAGTCAGATAGGCATTTGCATCAGTGGTTAAGATGTCACTTGGGTGAGACACCCGCATCCTATATTGAACCCTAGGAAGCAGGGGATGGATCAAGTAGTTAAATTCCTGCCACTCATAGGCTTCTGGCTTCCACCTGGCTCAGCCTGGGCTGTTGTAGACATTTGAGGTATGTAACCATGTATGGGGAATTTCTATCTCATATACATAAAAACTTAAAAATAGATGTTGGTATCTTTAAAAATTTTTTGGTGTCCGGTTAGTGAATTTCAAAGCCAAATTTCAAGGATTGATTTGGAATAAATGAGGAAGCAGGGGAAGAGTACAGATTCCAAGAGATTTCATGATAAGAAAGAAGAGGGATTAAGCAAGAGCTGAGGATGATTGAAGACATGATTTGGGCATGTGTGTAGATGAATGCAAAGTGAGAGTATAAGCCTACTTGGAAGAAAGTGGACTTGAGAGCATGGAAGAAGGGGTTTTGCATTTAGGAGGTAGAACTGCACTTATTTCTCCCAGGTAGGAATTACGGGAGGAACATTTATCTTGTAGCATCATGTGGGGCTGTCATAGTGTCACAGATCTGTATTTGTGTTGTCATCACAAAGTATCACACTAGACAATCACTTGGCATGGTGTGGGAAATGACATTTAAAACTGTTTTAGAGGTCAAAAGCATTTACAAATCAATGTGAAGATACATTAGTTTCTTCAAGAACCTACTTGTTTGTATGACCAAGGTATGTTAAACTACTAAGAACTTCATGGTTTTTCTGAAGGATAGGCAACTAGGCAGATGACCACTATCAAACGCTTGTTTAAGCTTTTCTTCTGTCTCCAAAATTTTGGGGTAATGGGAACGTGTAGCACTCTTAGTGTAATGCAGATACAAACTTTATATGCTCCTTAAGTTTTATTTGGCATTATAGTTTGTAGAACAGAACATTTCACAGCTGGTTCCAAAACCAGAACTTCTGTGAATATATTTACACGCTCTGTGGTAAATGCAAGCACATGGAAATATTTGTAATAAGATGGTAGAAATTTACAGAAAATTTAAAAATCCATCAAAATTCTCTACAGTATACTTCTTGTTTTTATAACAATCAGAAGCTCAAAAACAGTTCTTTGAACCAAGTGTTTATGTAAGGATCATTTGAAATGGGATTTCACGTGGTCATGTTGGTTTAAGGTAGTGTCAGTATTCTGAATCTTTCCTACAAAATGTAGCATTACAATATTTGGGTGTTCTATTATTATTAATATTATCATTATCATCATCATTATTATTATTGACAGGAGACTGCCAAGACATGGATGAAAAAAAGTCTGGGGCTAACAAGGTGACTGTAAGTGGCTGGACATTCTTGAATGCCTTCCATGTCCTCTTGGCAGTGCAGCGCATGGCCAACCCCACCTCCTGCCCATTTTTTCCTTCTGCCCCTGAGCAGATAGATGGCTGCTGCTGTTCTAAGAGGACCCGCTGGGACTGGAGGCTGCTTCTCAGAACCTGCTTTGATCTATGCTGGACCCACAAGTGACCCCGATCTCTCAGGTCATGTTTCTCTTTGAGGATGGTCAGCTCACAATGGTGTTTGGAGAGAGAGGGAACATGTCCCTGCACTCACAACAGTAGGGTGCTAGGCTGCAGGTCCCAGGACCCCAAGGATTCACACCCCATTGCAGAGGAGTCTGGGCTGTGGTTTGGGCAACTGGGAATGAAAATATTTATGTTTTGAATGGTTTGTGATGAACAGAACCCCTCAAGGCAAATGCCTTTAAAAACTGGAACCCTAGTAGGCAATTGAAGAACAGTTGGAATCTTTGACCAAGAAATCCCTTGATACCTAAAACAGATGTACAAATAATGCTGTCTCTTAAAAACTGCTACTTAACCTATTTAATTTATTTTGAATCCTTTGAAGATAAAGCAAAATTAGTACAGAAAAGTAAGAGATACGTGTTGCCTTTTTTGGCGGGGGAGGGGAGGCAGGTGCATCAATGTGTTTAAAAGGTATGGAAATTAATCCTGGGGCACCTATAATTCCTAATAAGAAACATCAAGGAAATCTTTTATTAAATGCTTTATAGGGATAGAAAGATAACTCCTATCCACAGGTTTGCTTCCCAAATGCCTACATCAGCTGGGGCTAGGCCGGGGTGATCCAGACGCCTGAACTCCACGTGGGTCTCTGGGGTGAATGGCCATCATCTGTTGGCTTCCCAGCCACTAGCAGGAGGCTGGATCAAAGGCAAAGTAACTGAAATGCCAGCTGGCACTCCAATCTGGGAGGTAGCCATTTGCTCAGCCGACTGCCACACAACACCTGCTCCAGAATGTGGATGTCCTAATGACATCTTAACTGCTTGACTAACTCATCGCTTTGGAAATCTCATTAAAAATTTTTTTTTTAATTAAAAAGGCATATTTACAGAGAGAAGGAGAGATAGAAAAACCTTCCATCCGCTGGTTCACTGCCCTAGTGGCTGCAATGGCTGAAGCTGAGCTGATCCGATGCCAGGAGCCAGGGGCTTCTTCTGGGTTTCCCACACAGGTGCAGGGTCCCAAGGCTTTGGGCCATCCTCTACTGCCCTGCCAGATTACAAGCAGGGAACTGGAAGGGGAGTGGAGCAGCCAGGACATGAACTGGTGCCCATATGTGATCCCGGTGCGTTCAAGTCGAGGATTTAGTCAGTAGGCCACCATACCAGGTCCAGAAATCTACTTTTTTCATTTATGAAGCTAGGGAGGACAGGATCTCTGAAGGGCAGATATATTAAGGGTATGTCACTGAGGCACCAAAAAGAAAATTGGTGCATCATTCAAACTTATTGCACCTGCATCTCTTTTTCTGTAACTTTTTAAAAAAGCTGATACTGAAAAGGAGTGACTTCCTATTTTTCTTTGAAGGTTTCCAGGCTTGATTTGTTGCCACTAGTTGTTTGGGGTTCTCTCACTTCTGTAAACAACCATGGCAATTAAACTCTTTCTCTCCATCCCATGCATAGGCAAGTGAGACCTCCCATAAGGCCCCGGCATTCAGGCTGTGACAACATGATCACCAATCAAGTAAATCCTGATGGCTTCTTTTCAGTCCCGAAGCTTCGATGGCTTTGGGGTATACATTCTCAACATTTGTCTTGTTTTGTGCTGAACTCTCTATGTACATATATGCATCTACATCTACCTGTTTGAGTGTCTCTATCACTCCCTTAGATATATTCATGATTTTTCAGTATCCTTGGATAAAGCTCCAGCCCTATGCTATGTGTGGAATCCTTTTCCCCTTTTCTTTACCTGGCTGACCCTTTCTCTCATTTGGGTACATTTGCTATAGGATGTCTGAGGTCCCAGAATGTACACAGGACATTTAATTTCTGCTCCTATACCACTTACAATAGGATTTTTTATTGATTCAGACAATATTTGCTGAGCACCTATATCATGTAACATTGTGAACTCCACTATGTCAAAGCTTTCTGCTGTGCAATAGGCCTTAATATTTATTCAATTAAATATGCATATATAATTTTTAGTTTTAGGAAAATATTTTATTACTTATGAATGAAATTGCTGAGATGTGAAAAAAATTGAAAAGATCTCACCTGTGTCTCAATAACTGCAGAATAACTTTTTACAGCTGCAGGCAAAAACCCATATTTCAGCCAACTGGCCCAACTTATAATGCTTCCTGCTTTGCTTGCTAGCTTAGTGACATCGAGTCAAAAAACCCACTTTTCTCATATCTGAGATAGAAATCATGACAGTAGTTGGTGGACAAGATTGTTGAAAGTGCCAGAATCTGCATTATAAATGACAGTGCCATATATATTCAGATTATTAACTTTCAATTTAATCTTGATTGTGGTTCTGAAACTTGAATGTACATAGAAATCTCCTGGGGATCATGTTATAATGCAATTTCTGATTTGTTTCCTGGTCTGGAGTGGAGCCAGAGAGTCTGTGTTTGTAGTCAGCATCCATCAGGGGTGCTAGTACCATGGCCCACAGACTTAAGTCATCTAGAGTTGTGGTTCTCAAGTCTTGTAGTTCATCCCCACTTCCTGAAAGGTTTGTTAAAATGTGATTATTCTGCCCTGCACCTGCAGTTTCTGCTTTAGGAGATGGGGGAGCGGGGACGGGAGTGGCTGAGAGTGTGCTTTGCCAGCAAGCTCCCAGATGATGCTAATGCTGCTGATCTGGGGTCTGTTGATGTACAAACCAGATTTGTTTGACTTGAAGAGGAAATTTCATTACTGTGCTATAGAAAATAGCAATGGGGGCTTAGGTCTTAAAAGTCGGACTCTTAGATTTTAGTTCTGATGCTTCAACACATTCAATATTACTATTGTCCATTAATTTATTTCAGACATTGAGAGAAAGAGCGTTAGACATAACAGCAGTAGCTATCCAGGTTCCATTTGCTGGCTGACTCCCCAAATGCCAGCTAGGGCTGGGCCAGGCTCTCAATCCAGGTGGCAGGAACCCAACTGATGTGGGCAATGAATATATTAATCTGTAATTCATATATCTCCCGCAGAGATTAAAAACGCTAACCAGAGATTAGTATTATATTGAATACTAGACAGAGACTAGAATGCATTGAACAGGGAGGCAATAAGCACATTCATACATGAATGTAGGCCACCACCAAAGGAAGAAACATGAGTGGGCTCAACATGAGTGGGCTAAATGGTTGCCCATAAATGAGAGAAAAAAAAAACAAAAACAAAACCAAAAAACCAAAAATAACCCTGAAAACAGTACTGCTACGTGAGAGCAGGAGAGGTCCTTCCAAGACCAGAATGTGGTAGAAGAGAGTTAAGGAGAGCTGCACCTCCAACTGTGGTCCATGGGGGAAAGAGATCTCTCCTGCCATCCACCTGCTTTGCTAAGGAAAGGGTGGCATCCTAATTGGATAAATAACTAGGGTGAGGACTAAGCACATGGCCTGGTCCTGGCTGTGACAGGTGCATCCTGGGAAGGTAGGTGTATCAAATGACAGTTAAGAAGATAGCATCACTTTGCAGGGATGCAAGCACTGCAGCTTGCCTGAAGTTTAACCGCCGTGTTATAGCACATCATAATTCCTTGAGCCATCACCTGCTGCGTGTTAGGGTGTGCATGAGAAGGAAGCTGGAATGAGGAGTGGAGCTAGGGCTCTAACCCAAGCACTTGGAGATGGAACCGGGAATGCTAAATGTTCTCTTAACTGCCTGGCCAAATGCCTGCTCCTAATTATGTTTTTTAACAATAATGGGCTCTGCTGTGTCCTAATGGGCTTTGCTTGGTCTGAAACAGCTGCAGTAGCAATCTTACTCTCACCTGGGATTCCTGGCAAGGGTTACTCTGACAGACAATGAGACTTTGGCTCTTAACCAGGTAATTTTACTCAGTTGAAGGTAAAAGAGAGAGGAAAATATTTTAGTAAGGTTCTGGTTCAACCTATGGAACACTGGCTTGTATCTTGATAGTTTTTTGTCGTAAGAAATACATACTCTCCATGCATTCAATGTTGGTATATTTCTAGGTTGGTACAGAAACATTCAGACGACAAGCATGGGTCATGTCACTCCTTGGGGACTTCAAGTAAATATTAACAATAAAGATAGGAGCTGCAACAGTTCCCTAATTAAAGCAGACATCAGAAAGAGGCAAAATTGAACTATGCCAAGTTGAATCTTTCTAGGCTTGTTGGTGCCCTCTCAGCACTTTAGAGAGAGAAATGTTGGCACATTCTGAAGGCTCAGCACCCTCCTGTCCCCCTTGTCAGCCTGGACTGAGCACAGCAACCTCTTCAAAGCAGAACTGTGAAGTGGCTGTGGAACAAAATTGTACTTTCTTATCCCAGAAATGGACCAGCTGTGTGTATTCAACATTTTTTCTCCTTTCTTCCTTATAGAATAATGTTTTACACTCTGAGAGTGAACTGAAATGTGATTGTCATCCTCAAGATACTTCTGTTCTTAGAAAATGAGCTAGAAGCAGAGCAGAAGAACCGATACAGTAACCATACAGGTCTTACTAACGTGAGGGGGAATGCAGAGGAAGCAGCGACTTGTTTGGCTTGAGGGCATCGGAGAAGGCTCAAGGAGGATGTGGCATGTGGCTGAGACTTTAAAAATTAAGATTTCACAAGTGGGCGTTTGGTGCAGCAGTTAAGACACCTGCATTCCATATTGGAGTGCCTGACTACAAGTCCCTGCTTCCAGTGCCCTGCTAACATGTACCCCTGCAAGGCGGCAGGCGATAACTCAAATACTGGGTCCCTGTCAGCTAAATGGGAGAGCAAGATTGAGTTCCTAGATCCTGGCATCAGCCTGGCGCAGTCCCAGTTGTTGTGGGCATTTGGGAAGTAAACTGGCAGATGGAAGATCTCTCTCCACCTTAGGAGAAAATACAAATTTTTAAAAAGTTAAAAGGATTTCAGTTAATGTCCACTAAGGAGTTCATGGTCATTTATTGTACTGAACCTAGAATTAAAGTTTGTACTTGTTAATATGCCTTTATACCACTGTAAATGTTCTTGTCCCTCAATTTATGGAAATGAAGTCTTCTAAAGGAAATATTACTGCATTTTGCTAAGTGAAAGATCAATGGTTACTTAGATGTTTTTAAATATCTGTGCCCTGAGAGCCAGTAACATTTTGGTGGTTTACCAGATGACTTTTTTTTTCTGTTGACTCCAATCTGCACACTGTTCAAGGCCTGTTATAGTTCAAAGACTGGTAACTTCTTCAGACGCATGTCAACATTGGAGGACATTGCTGTGAGTTCTTTTCATCTTGAAGAGCTCTCTAGATTAACTGCAACTAAAAAACTAGACAAGACAATACAAAGAGATAGTGGCTCATTAAATATAGATATAAATTTGAGGGGACCAGAACTTACTCTTTTGATCTCAGTCTTACCACATTTGCTGAATTGGCATATGCCTGATTGTTCTATTTCCTCACTTGTAAGTGGTCTGCTGGTATCATTTCCTCATGAGCTAACTTGGGCCTCTATCTTTTTGACCAACCTCTCATCCTTTTTATTTCAGTTTCCTGACTTTTTGTCCTTCTTTGGCATTCATCTGTCAGGTCCTCTAATCTACATCAACCCAGCATCCGACTATACAGATTTGATCCCTTTACTATAAATGTGTGTTGTTATGTTTAGGTAAGCTTCTTGTAAGATATGCATATGTGCATTTTTAATCAAATATGAAGACAGCTTGTTTTAAAATGGATGAGTTTAATTTGTTTACATTCATTATAATTACTGATTTATTTAGGTATATTTGGATCACATTTTTCTGGGAAAAATTTTACGTTTTTTTCTGTTTTGTTATCTTCTTAGCATAATTAATTTTTCTTTAGAAATGTTTCTCCCCAGTTCATGATTGTAGATTATTTTTCACTCTTTCTTGATCACCTCTAAATGTTTAAGATACCTACTTTACAAGATTTAACACTAATCATGTTTTCCCTCACAATGTAAGTACTATCTGATCCCATATTCCACATACTGCTGGCTAAAAGTTTAGTTTTACCTTGTTTTTAGTCCCAATCAGCCGTCATCACTTAAGTAAAACTTAAATTATATGCGTATGTATAGAATAGAACACAAATTGTAACTATACCACATAGAACATTTTATAAAAGGAAACATAAGCCATCCAACAACCATCCATAGGAATAGAACATTACCCGTGCCTTGGAAAACTGACTTAGGACACTTCTGAGTCACTAACCCTCCTCAAAGTAACTATGATCCTAACTCGTAGCATATTTCACAGTTTTGAACTATAAATGTACTCTAATATCTGGCTTCATGTTGTACGAGCCATGTTTTTGGAATTATAAATAGTGTATTCACTACCATTACTGTAAAATAAAATATGCCATTGTGTGAATATGTTCATATATATTATTCATTCTATTTTTAGAAAGATTTATATATCTTTTGGAGAGAGGGACAGAGGGATGAGAGGAAAGCATGAAGGGGGGGGCAAGAGAGAGTGGGAGAGAGATAGAGATGGAGAAATGTCGTGGCCCTGCCTGGCCTGGTCTGCCCCCATCCCAGCTCTGATGCTCACTAGTGGGAGTAACGGCCCAGTACAGGGGTCCCAGCAGCCCTTCCACTGGGTCTGTCCCCACCGCCACCCCCAGGTTTCACATGTGCTTGTTGGGTGCTATGGCCCAGTCTGGCACAGCCTGCCCCACCTCGGGATTTGCCAGTGGGTGCTGTAGCCTGGCTGGGCCCAGCTCACCCCCAATTCCAGCTCCTGCTGATGGAGGCTACAGCCTAGCCTTGCCCTGCCAGGCCCCAGGCCCAGCCCTAATGTGGACAGGCTGGTATTGCTCCTGACCTCGCCTGACCCACACTCCATTATGGTGTTTGGATTCGCCAGCAGGTGTGGGCACATTCTCTTAGCTCGTGTTCACATGTACCCATTTCTACATTTGATCTTAGCTGATAAGCTAGGAGACATTGTACGCATTTCTGGTGGGTATACCATAGAGGTGAAATTCCCTGGGTCATAGATACACATTGTACATTTTCACCAATAGTGTATAAGAATTTTGTATTTTGTGAAGTACCTGCTCAAATTCTTTCAGTGCTTTCTTACTTGTTAATCACTAATTCACCTTTAGAAAGAGTTGCTTTTCACTGTGGGATTCTGTGTATCTTGTGTGTTAATGAGTTCTGCACTTGCTTTTGTTGCAACTCTAAGTGTTAAGAATTTGGAGTAGAGATTCAAAATTGCAGCACATAACAATTGTATAAATTTGGAGCTCAGGCTTGGAAGGGGCAGTTAGCATAACTGTACAGAACCTAGTCATGCTCTAACTGCTGCCATCCTCAATAAGACAGCACAGGTGATACATGGCATTTCAACTATATTCATAGTGACAATTAGTGTTTAATGGCATAACATCTTACCCATTTAATGCAACTAAAGCAGCAAATATGTACTTAGCATACTTTTAAAAATTCCTCCTTTTGCTTCTAGTAATCATTTAAGTTGCATGGCTATGTGTGTGCTAAAAGGATATTAGGCAGAACTGACTTTCCTCCCACCCAGCCTGTGTTTACTTCTAAGCAATGTATTTGGGGAACAACATAATCCCTCCTCAGTAACTGTATTTTCCCATTTCCTCCAAGGTCACATGAAAGACTGGATAGCTCAGGGAAGGTATTACCACAATGGAAAAAAAAACCCACCATATTTATACTCATTCTAGTCTCTTCTTGACATCTTAGCTGTATCTAGGGCACATCTGAAACATCCAGCTTGATTACCTCTTATGAATTTTAGTAAAAGATTTAGTTTAAAAAAATAACAAAGCATTCTCTCTAAAGGGTTTCAGCATTTTGGTGCACAGCATAGCCTCAAGTCAGACCTGTCCCATGTTGATGGGGAGGCTGACACTCAAGGGTGTGGATTCTGAGGTTGCCACATGCCTCACTGACCTAAAATATCTCCTTTTATGGCTGCCAGATGGCCCAGGGAAGCACCGAACACAGGCTCCATTGACTTCAGAGCTTGATGCTAACAGACTGGAGGCTCTTCCAGGGCCTTTCCTAAAACTCTGCTTTTAAATACGTGGAGCATTTTAAGCCTCTTCCTCCTCTCTTTAGTGAAAGCAAGGAGTTAGAATTTCAGGTACAGAAAATAAATGATGTTCTTTCTCTGTTCCTTGGAGAATTCCCTTTCTGGTATAACTTCTTTAGCGATTGTGCCAATGAGGCATGGAGAAACCCCATAGGAAAGCTTCTCTGGGAGTCTCCACATCCTTGGGGCTTCCTGAGCAAGCAGCCCAGACACACTCTTTAGGTTCTATCACCCTCGGTGCCAAAGCAAGAAGTGCAAGTGACTTCAAGTAATTGAATGATAAGTCTAAAAAAGTTAGACAAAGAAATAATCTTGGAAGAAAGGGCAAAATAACATCATCTAAAAAGAGGAAGTATTTTTTTCTGTTTATAGGAGGGAAAACGAGACCAATTTGGTTGAAAACAGAAAAATTGCAAGGGAGACCTGATTCACTATTTAGAAACTGGTATGCACCACAGACACTTCTAAGCTCTGGAGAGGTGATAGTAGACTAGACAGATAGTCTTTGCCATCCTGGGCTTCCTAGTGTAGCGGAATGGCAAAGCAGGGGACCCAATTCAGGGAATCCTAGGGATTTCTCTGATGGAATGATATTTAAACCAAGACCTGAATGGGGTTAGGTGGACAAAGTCTGCAAGTTGGCTTGGTTTTATTTTCAACGGTCTTGTAAACAAAACAAAGTTCAGAACTGAATCATTATTTTTTCGTACCCTTAGGTAGTTGTCTTCCTGAAGTACAATTTTGATTTCAACAGGAGACAACTGGACTGCTAACTATCTCCTTTTCTCCTTGCACAGAATTTTCTTATTTTTTGTGTTTCTTTGTGTTATGATTTAATGGCTTATGTCTGTATCTTCCTACAGACTAAGAGCCACTTAAGTTCAGGGACTATGACTTAGTATTTTCTGTGCTCTAGGATGAATAAATAAAGGAACCAAGACAGATGAATAAAAAAATTAAAGGTTTCCAAAACCTTATTTTGCATTGAGGAAAGTGCTGTATCCTAATAACTTGCCTTCCATCTAATATATCCCATCTCCAACACGAATGTAGAGCATGTGCTAGTACAAGACCTTTGCTTGTCATAGAATGCAGTAGTGAGCAAACTAGACAAGTCATTTTTTCTTGTGGAGTGTACAATCTGCTGAAGAGTAGTGGGTTATTTATATTATCATACAGGTATATGATTCAGAATTCCAATGATGGAAACAGCGGTAAAAACTGAAGTAAATGGTGTTTGCTGTAAATGGAAGATTTAAAGTTTTCCCAAATAAAGGAAGGTATCCGCTGTTTTCTTCCTCTCTCCCCTCTTGTCCTCTAGCAATAAATGCTTTTAAAATGCAAGATGTGGGCCTGGCAGCGTGGCCTAGCGGCTAAAGTCCTCGCCTTGAAAGCCCTGGGATCCCATATGGGCGACAGTTCTAATCCCGTCAGCTCCACTTCCCATCCAGCTCCCTGCTTGTGGCCTGGGAAAGCAGTTGAGGACGGCCCAATGCATTGGGACACTGCACCCGCGTGGGAGACCTGGAAGAGGTTCCAGGTTCCCCGCATCGGATCGGCGCGCATTGGCCCGTTGCGGCTCACTTGGGGAGTGAATCATCTGATGGAAGATCTTCCTCTCTGTCTCTCCTCCTCTGTGTATATCTGGCTGTAATAAAATGAATAAATCTTTAAAAAAATGCAAGATGCATAATTTTATCAGGGAAAAGGGCCTAAATTCAGCCTTGATTTTCAGCTGTTTGGTTTGGCTTGATGGCTCAACCTATTTTTTTTTTTTTTGCCAGTACCAATTAATCATTAATAGGACTTGGATTTTCTGCTAAGTTGCTTCCCAGTGAGCATCCAGTTTTGCATAGAAGTTTTAGAATTCTGAAAGATTAGCAACATCTATAATCAAGGGTGCGTACTGCTTGGAACCCTACTTACTCTCACAGGTTTATGAAACATCACATACTGAGTGACAAACACTTTTTTCCCTTGACCCAGACCTAAGAAAAGAATATGATTATTCAAAGGTAAACATTGGAGGAGCAAACTGACTTTGAGATAGTAAGGTAGTCCATGACAATTAGTGTCTGTGGCTTCCTTTGAAAGTTCTGAAGTTTCCCTTCCCTTCCTAGCATCCCCCACCCCCTTCCTATTTTCTTCCTTCTGAACCAAACATGTGAACCTCTGAGCTGTGCTGCTAATATTAGTGATAAACATGCTATTGCCTAGAAGCAAGTATGGAATTGAGACTGTGCACAGAACGGTGTGGTAACACTAGATCATCATATTTTCAGATGCTGCATTTCTTAGATCAAAGAGGATGCTAATAATTGAACAGAGCAAGGCGGATTTGCTACTTTTGTTATGCTGCTATTTTTGCTGACAATATTGTCCTTTTAATGCTCATCTAACATTGAATTGCTTATCATTTTAATAAAAATATGAGAGCTGAGGTGGACAAAATGTAGATAGCAAGCTAAGAAAGATGGGATAAAACAAATAGGACAAAAAGGAAGTATGGCCACTACTGATAGCTTTATTGTTCAAATAAACCACTTTCACAAGTTAATGTTTTATCTGTCTTCACTTTGTCAGCCAGAGATAAACAGCCAAACTCCAAATCTTGTAGGTTCTGGTTTCCCTGTGTCTGATTCTGCCTGGGAAGCAGCAGGAGACACTCTAAGTAGATTGGGTCACTGCAACCCACAAAACAGACAGAACAATTGCATGTTCGTGGCTCCAGCCTGACCCAGTCTCAACCATTGCAGCCATTTGGGAAATGAATTAGAGGCAGAAGATCCCATTCTCTGTATCTCCTTCTATGTTACTCTACCTTTCAACTAAACAATAAAATAAATCGTAAAAAAATAAATAAAATAAAAAGAAACGTGTAGGATGCACATCGTATGCTATATGTCATACATTGGCAATAGGAGTGACATTGTTCTCCTGGGAATAAAAATTGTGCTTGTGTGTAATCTTATTTTTAATGTATGTGTAGTACCTACACATATATGAAGTATATCTAAAAAATGGAAATATTTCTGGAAAGATTCTTTTGGAGCAGAGTAATAATTAAAATAGATTGTTGATAAACACTGCTCTTAATGGCATCTTTGTGCTGTTTAGAGGAGATAGTTGGCTTCTGGGTAAAGCAATTTAAAGAGCTTGATATTGGTGCTACAACATCAACTAGGAAAGGATCATTGTGGGATGACACAAAATGATAGCACGGTTACTAAACAATGGAAGACTGGAGGCAAATTGGCAGGCTTGCCAACTGTTTTATTGTAAATGCAATAAACATAGGCCCAAACAGATTATTTATTTGGAAATAAAGAAGTGCTAGGTGGTAAAATTGTGTTTGCTTATTCAGAGATTCTATTTTATTGAATCTATAGTTTTCTGTGTATATGAACAATAGACATTCCTCTCATCCCCAGTCAACCAGCTTCCAGATTAACAGAAGTTGTTTATGCCCTCTGTCCTTTCCGGGCTGTGCCACGAGATTTTCAACACTGGAGGCTAGTAAGCCACTCAGCATGGTAATCTATACTTTTGTTCTCTTTTGGTGAGTTGTATGCTTACCAAAAATTACCTTGGTTTGTTTGCCAGCCTATTTATTCCAGTTGTTTTTGATACTATATTCGTTTATTATTTAATGAAATAGCAGGTATGTCAATGAATAAGAAAGAAGACTATTGCTTTTACAAAATCCAAATTTGAGGACTTTCAAAATAATTAAGGAGGCGAAAAGTTAAAAAGCAAAAACAAAACAAAAACAAAAACAAAAATCTCAGCAAAAATCTCCCACAAAACCCCAAATCAAACCCCCAAACCCAATCCTCCATCCTCCAATAAACTGAGTTTATTACAATTGAGAATAGTGGCTGTGTGCCTGTTCCGAACCAAATTTGAGCCTGGCTGTGAAGTAAAGAGAGCTTTGGATTTATCCAGGCTTGGTATTTTCAACAGGAGTACAGACCAGACAGAGGAGCCGTGGGGTTAGGTGTATTTGGTGAGTATTGGACTTTAGGCTGGGTAAACAGGATCACAGGAACATGATGAGTGTGAGAGAAAGTGAAAAGACAGCAGGCTTAGAGACTGGAATCGCTGGCATGTTGGAGGTTGTGATTAGAGAATGGAACATTCGAAATGAAGATTCTGAATAGGGTGCAGTTAATGGTAACAACAAGATGGGCATGGGTAATTGAAGTGCTATAGAGGAGAACTCAGATGTGGGGAACAAAAGGACATGTGAGGCTAGATTATTGGAAGGATATTGAAATCACTAAGAATTATCCCAGGTATAGGGTCGCAGGGAGACAGTGAAACAGCTCCAAGAACAGTGTCATGCAGTTCAATAAGGGGCAGGTCAGAGAGTTGCAGAGATGTTTGGAGAACGAAGAACATTGTGTGTTGTCATGATTGGAAAAAGTGTTTTGGAGGAAATACCACTGAATGTCGAAGAATTAGGATGGGATAGAAGAGAGCCCAGGTAGTGGATCTGAGCATGAGCAAAGGACAAGTGGCAGGAAGGAGCAATGTGTTTTTGTTGTCATTGAGTTTACCAGATATGGCAACTTTGTATTGTAACAAGTTTGGGATGCTGCACTGAGGATTTTGTCACTTGCTTATCTCTTCTTCTGTAGAAAATCTTTTTGTTTAGTGGCTGTCTTTTGTAGTCCTCTCAATGTGCTAATCTTCACTGATGTTATCCTATGAGCCAGAGGTCTTGCACTGAAATGTCAGGCTGGGAGAAACTGCCTTACGTTTCTAATAGTAGTTAGATAGACACATGAAATTACGAATGAACAGATGGAAATAGATTAGAAAATAAGGAAACAAAAATTAAGTCTACACCCAAATTTTCAGAAGCTTATGGTTTGGAAACTTCAGACAGTACCTTCGGACCCTGATCTTAGAACTTTTCATCTTAGAATGTCACTGTTTAAATTTGTGATTTTTCTTCCCCATAGAACTAAAAGTTAACTGAGCTAGTTCTGCCTTTTCACTTTGTTTAAACTTCATATTAACTATTTACTGATTTGAGAGAAGATACATCATTGGAACTTGCATAGTGAGGCAGTTTGATAAGTCTTCTATCTTCTTGAGTAGAACAATATATGAAAAGCTGGACTCTCAGAAGGCTGTGTGATTAGAACAAGGACACCCTTTTGGAATGAGAAAACTTGACCTGACATCAGACAACACTATTATAAAAAGAGGTCTTTCTGTTATAATCTGACAGATAAAAAATGCACATATTTTTGGGGTGTGGTTTGGATATTTTGATATATAGATATGTTGTATAGTGTCCAATTAGGGTAAATGTATTCATTTCTTCAATTATTTACTTTTTTATGGTTAAAGTAACCAAAATATAGTTTATATATTTTTAAAAAATAAATATACAACATATTATCTATAATGACTATACTGTGCCATATGATCCCTGAACTTCTTTTAAAATATTAAAAAGAAATTAATTTAAAAGGTAGAGTTATGGAGAGAGAGAGGAAGAGAGGAAGAGAGAGAGAGATCTTTCATCTGCTGGTTTACTCCCTAAATAGCTGCAATGACTTGGGCTGGCCCAGGCTGAAACCAGGAGCCTGGAGCTTTTCCCAGTCTCCCATGTGGGTGGTAGGACCCCAATTATAACTGCTACCTGAGGTGCATTAGCAGGAAGCTGGATCAGAAGCAGAACAACCATGTATCCAAACTGCATCTGTACATGATACCAGCACTGCAGGCAGAAGCTTAGTGTGCTATACAAACAATCCCAGAACTTACATTCATCTAGAGTGGTAACTCAGATCCTGCGAATCAACCCGTTACTCTTCACCTGCTTCAGCTGGGTTCGTGGTAAGCAACACTCCAAGCTTTCCTTTAGCAGAGACTTTTTATAGGGGTGTGGACATGGTTAGGGAATTGCAAAGATGATAATGTGCTTAGGAGACTAGGAATGCTGGAAAGCTATCACCACTCCTAGAAGGCTGAGTTAGAGAATCCAGCAAGAACCATCACTGTGGAAGGCAGCCCTCCAGCGGGAGTTGTGACTATAAGGATTGGCCAAACCCAGCCAGTCTGGCAAAGAGTAAATCCTCGGACCTTTCTTCCCATCCTCCAGTCTCTTCCCGTTGATGGCACTCACCTGGAAGCTAGAAGGCAAGAGAGCACAGCAAAGAAAGCAGAATAGATTTAGAGAGGAAAAATAAAACAATAACAAAACAGCTAGTGCCTTACTTCACAAATCCACATCCATCTCAATTTCCAAGAGCAACATTTGATTACAATTCTGAAAATCTGAAAAAAAAAATCTTCTGCATTAGAGGTTTGGCAGGAGCCCCATCAATATAATTCACTAGGAAAGAATTCAGCTGAATGCAAGCAGTTGCAAGGTATCATGTGGATGATCAATCAGGTTTGATTGCAGGGAACAGTTTTGTATGAGGACTTGCCCATCCACCAACTGAGCCCAGATCCCCTGTCTTCTGTTTCAGATGGCATGAAACCACGTGAGGAAGAGCTTGCTCCTAGAGGCAAGTAGAGAATGCTTGCTGTCTGTAGTCACATTGCTTCTTGCCCCAAGAAATAGGGAGGCAAAAGGTAGCTGCATCCCCAAAGGCAAGGCTGGACATGTAGGCTCTGGTGTATGTGGAATTAGAGGAAGTGTACCCAAGAAGAAGATGGGAAGGGCTAGGGCCTAGTTATTCTTCCCAGATTTCCCAGGCAGAGAAGTCTTCCCTCTGGTTTGGAGCAGAGTGAATTTGGGGCACTGGAGGGGGAATGCCTTTCCTTTGCCACATTGTTTCATTTATTGGTTTGATGAAGTTTTACACTTTCAGGATTGAGGCACACCATGGATATGGAGAATGCAGAGAAGCATAGGATGCAATTGATCTGTAGATAGAGCTGTTACGAGTAAGAGTTCCTGAAGCTGTTCTTTAGGATTGAAGGTGTCTCTTGCTTGTTTGTCAGGAAGGGTTCATGGCCACCATAGTCAATGGATACAATTACTACAGCAGACGAAACGGTTGCTTCATAAGGTGGAAGAGATTTGCTCAGCATTACAGGCTATCTAATAGCGGTGCTAGGATTCAAATTCAGGCAATTGTTCCCTGAGCTAGTGCTTTTTTTTTTTTAAGATTTATTTTATTTTCACTGGAAAGTCAGATATACCAGAGAGGAGGAGAGGCAGAGGGAAAGATCTGCCATTTGCTGGCTCACTCTCCAAGTGTCTGCAATGGCTGGAGCTGAGCCAATCTGAATCCAGGAGCCAGGAGCTTCTTCTGGGTCTCCCATGTGGGTGCAGGGTCCCAAGGCTTTGGGCTATTCTCGACTGCTCTCCCAGGCCACAAGCAGGGAGCTGCATGGGAAGTGGAGCTGCTGGGATTAGAACTGTCGCCCATATGGGATCCTGGCACGTGTAAGCTGAGGACTTTAGCCGCTAGGCTACCGCGCCAGGCCCTAGGGCTGTTAATTCTTTCCCAGTCACAGACCAGTGCTGGAGGTAAGCTTGTGAACAAATAAATATGATGTGACCACTGGGATCAGCAGGAATGGAGGACTGTACAACATGCTGGAGCAGCAAAGGAAGGAGTGACTAAACAGTCTCCGTGTAGGTCACTTGTGCAATTTCCCTTGTGACTGCCAGAAATGAACACAGTGAAGTCTTTTTAGGTCATGCCTGTCAGTACAGAGGTCAACTCACATTGCCCCCTGCTGTCCCTCCCAAACATAACAGCACTTTAAATAATTTCTTCCTGACATCCTGGACCCCCTCCAAGTGTTCTGTTTCAGCCTTTGGACAAGGCAGAAACAGGAAGAGGATGTCCTAATGTTCCCTGTGGAGAGACCCAAGCTGGAACTGTAATAGGTTTGTCATGAAAATTAGTGTTAAGCTTTTTTGTCTTGTACTCTGTGTGTCTGTATGAACATGTGCTGTACTGGTACAGAATCAGTGCATAGGCTGGGGAACTGGTTCAACCACAGCAGTTTTGCAGTATGCTGTTATATGTCAAATGATGACTTAGTTTCTTCTTAAAGTAGAATGTACGTTTCTCATTTCAAATGCTTTCTTTGTGCTGTGATGTCACTCCCACTGTTTCTGCCAGTTACACACGCTCTCATCTCCATTTCGTCAGTCTAGGTAGAAACAGGTAAAATGCAGTCCCCCTTTGTGACTCTTCTGTCAGCTTGCCTTTGAGCTGGGGTACAGCCATAACTTCAGTTTTTCTATTATTTGATATCAGAGTACCATCAAGCTTGCTTGACCATAGAGGACACTGCAAACAGGTGCTTTCTGCTACTGCCAAGTGATGGCCCATTCATGCCAGGATATTAGATACTTCCTGTGGTTTGTTGTAAACACCAGGTGGGATTCTAATCCGTTCAGCACAGAGTCCCTCATCTTTTATTTCTTAGTGAATGAAAACTTCTGGGAAGTCCCTGCTCAGGAATTATCTACACCTTTCAAAGCCAGCAAGTCTCATCCCAAAACGACCCAGAAGAGGCCAGATCAATTATCCCTAGCTTCCTGTAGATATGATCTATTGTTTGGAGGGATTTGAGAAACCCACAGAAAAGTACCAAGCTGACACACAGCCCTTTTCTTGTCCCAAGGTACTCATCCAGGGTTTCAACATTGGAGACATTTGCCCTTGTTTTTCAAGTTGAAACACCTAGGAGCTTTGGGTCCCTGATCTGTTGTTATATCATTCGTCTTGTATAATGAGAGAAGACAAAGTAGTCCTCACCACAAGGGCACAATCTTTGGGTCTCCCTTGGTCTTCGGGATAAAAGGTGACACTCTCAGAGGCAAACAGTGCTATCATTAGGGGCATTTTCCAGGAGGAAGGACAGACCTGCCCACTGAGCTGGCCAGGGATTGATCATACAGTCATGGTGGCTCTGCTCTGACTGTCTTTCGTTCTCAGGCACATCCATGTACCCTACTGGCATGGCTTGTCAGATGAACAGACTGATTGACGAGTGAGCTACATTGCAAAAGCTTTGCAGGAAAAGAGGTCAGGTCTTCCAAAAACATAATTATCATTCAAAGGAATTATCTGTGGCTAACTACTGCTTGTTCCCCAATATTAGTTCTTCCATTTAGCTTTCTTCCAAAGTCATGGAATTCCCAAAAGGCAACTGGAAACACCCATGAAGTTCTGTTGTTCATGCAGTTAAATTTGACCAGCAGGATGTAAACAGATATGAAGCAGTGTCCTAATTGTGCTTTGAAAAGGAAAAGGCAGATGCTGTGGCGCTGGATCCATACAGGCCCTGGAATGGCAGAGCTACATGATAGAAGGCACCTGGGTTCTTGACCCTTAAGCTACCACAACAGTAACTGGGAAGCATAAGTTGTAGATTGTGAGACATAAAAAATCACCTGTTTGTGTTTGGACACGCGGAACCATCCATTTAGATGTTGCCTTTGGGAGAATCTGCAGAGCAAGAAAGCACTGGGGTTCTAGGTCTCAGTCAGAATAGAGAATGGATGGCGAAACTTTCCATCTGGATGCAAAACTCCTGCCCTAAACTGTCACTTTCTCCCTCAGACATTGGCCTGTTTCTCTGGCACACCCCATAATTGACATTAGGGAGAGCATGAGTACTTTCTCAGACATGACTACAGTATTTGAATTTGTTGCTATGGAAGTTCTATATTCTATCTTAGGAAAGAAATGGAATTTTTCTTTGATGCTACATTCATCTTTAGCCAGAAATACAGGGAAACCACTGTTTGCTGTGGCATTTTGGCAGAACCCTGAAGTGTGGCCTGGATCTGGGAGCCCACAATCCAAGAATAAGGCACCATTTACGTCTGAAATTGTTGCATTTGGACAGAAACTAGGTTCAGTTATGCTTGTGAAGCCACTTTCTTCCAGGGTCAAAAAGAGCTTATTTTTCAACTAAGTATGTTTCACTGTTTACTGGCGACTACCAAAATAATTATTTCCTGTGTGGGTCAGTAGGAGTGAGGTAATCCCAAGAAAAATGTTCCATTGTGCTTACTGGGAAGGGCAGTGTGAAAGCTCCAGACCTTCCCTTAAAGCAACAGTGATTGTGTTATATGGTCAAGTTGGCTTCACTTGCCTCCTGGAGGCAGAATCCTTTTCTAGTTGATATTTTATGGATCTTGTGAGATTACCAGTGTGATACATGCTCATATCCATATCACATTACCTAGGGGTGTCCATTGACATAATTCTGGTATTTTAGCAAGGAATTTCCTTATGAGCCAAGACAATCCTCTCTGCTTGTGTCCATGTGAAAGCAGAAAGTTACTTTGCTCATATTGTTATTGGCTCACTTGTCTGTCTTGAGTCACTTGAAGATCTGCCTTATTTGCCTTTGTCTTGCCAGCCCATATTAATAGGTTGCCACTAAGTATAATTCTCATGGATCATTCATTCAGTGAATGAATGGCTTGCAGAGGAACTGAGTTCCAGAGAGATGAATACTTTCCCCTGTTGCCGCCCCTTCCCCCCATCCCCTGGGCAATTGACTTTTCTTAGTATCATATCACTGAGATGAGCTAGTTTGCCAGAAAAAAGTGCCTAGCCAGTCAACGCTGGAACAATTCTTCACAGTTTTGGAGACTTAGTCATTCTCTGCTTCATATCACCATCATTTCTAGAATTATCCACACCAGTTGGTAGATATTGACACAGTAAGGTAGAATAAACTGGCTGGATTAACAGGTGATAGGCAACCGGACTAGGCCAAATGGGGTACCACTTGCAACCCACAGAAATAGGGAGATGCTGTTGACTACCCACAGGTCCTTTATCTTGCTCATGTTCTACGCCTCCTCTTGGGCAGAAGTTTACAGTGTCCATTTCATGTGGTAGAGCTGTTTATTATCAAATGGAATGTTCATTGCTGACTATTCCACTCACCACGTTTTATTGAGTGACTGCTGTATAATAGGTACATAATGGCGTTGGAGTGCAGAGGTGAACAACTCTGACGTGTTTCTTGCCCTTCAGTTTAGCTGCCAAGGGAGGATACAGAAAAAACACAC
Organism: Ochotona princeps; assembly: GCF_030435755.1. NCBI lineage: Eukaryota > Metazoa > Chordata > Mammalia > Lagomorpha > Ochotonidae > Ochotona > Ochotona princeps. Next base: position 78,419,154 of record NC_080836.1, read on the forward strand.
AAAATAATAATGAATTATTGCCACTTATGCAAAAAAATGAAACTGATGATTGAGGTAAACAGTAAATGGAAGAATACTGGAGTGGTCAGAAATAATTATTGGGGGAAGAAAAAGTGTTAGGAAAAGTGAAGGGAATGAATGCCCCACACAGAGGAAAGAATTCATGTTAAAGACCTGAGGCTTGAAAATTGGCGGTTCAATGGATTAAGCAAATGCTTGTGAGTCTGAGGCAGAAGGAAGAGGGAGCAAGTGCCCGAGAGTGGCAGGCATCGCCAAGGATTTTTGGATCCACTGTCAAGGATGTAAAATCCAGTGGTGAGTGCGGTGTGTTAGCAGAGCCGACAGAGCTTTGCATTGTTTGCCAGTGGTTTGAACTGAGCTTGGGTCCTCTCTCTGCATGTTTAAGATTTGGTCCTAATTCCTGGATGCCCCACACTGTTGAGTAACAGGGAGCAGCATGGAGAGTTGGACTCTGTTTAAAATGCAGCAGGAAGACAGGCTCTGGAGAAGTGAATGATAGAATTTCTGATTCTGGCTCAAGTATAGGGAGGAAAGGAGAAAAGCATGGATGGAAGTGGCCATCCACACCCAGCCAGTCTCTGGAAGTGGAGGCTAAGAGACTACTGACATGGATGTCCACAGTGCTATTTGTACTTTGTGCTGTTTTAGTTTTACAGGATATAAGCCATCCAAGAAGTGTCTTCCTTTGTGGCTGTCATTAAGATGCCAGTGCAGACACAGGATGGCCACTGCACATGTAGGTAGATGAGATGCTGATAGGCGCCTGACTTAAGCTGATGTACTGACTTGGTGGTGGGTATTAGTGGTAGGTCATAAACTGGATTAGAAAAATTGCACCCTTGTTTTGACTATGCTCTCCAGCTGAAATCCAGTATTATTTCGGTGATAGGAGCTAATTGTAACAGTACCTGTGACTTTGTATTTAGTGGGAATCACAGACATATCACATTGTAGTTGCTGCAGAATCTCAAGGAATTACTTACGCTTTACCACCATTATAAAAATATAGTAGTTATCACACCATAACTGAATTGTACTATTTGATATTATATAGACATTACCACATCATGAATATTTGTTTTTAAAAAGCTTTGGGAAGATTGCATTTCAACACTTTTGGTTTTCTTTGACACCTTAAGTGCTTTATTTTATGCAGTGTAAAGCATGGTTACGAGGAGGACTCTTTAGGCTTCCTGATCATCAAAGGATTCCTGATACCAAACAGATTCAGAACTGCCAGACTTACTGCAGTCTTGCCAGTTGGATGTAACAGGAATGTTGGGAACAACACGCCTCCACAACTGCTTTCCTATGACATGCTTTTGCATTATGAGTAGAAACAGGAAAGAGGCAGTAAAGTATTTGGTAATTCCATTTCCACACAGGATCATGTACCTATTTTTGCTCACTTTATAGACCAAAGGCTGAGTTTCTGAGAAAGGAAGAGTGAGTGGCAGATTGAAAGAGCCTGGATGGAGGTTTGAAGGAACACAGCCAAACTCTTGGGAACTAACTGTGCATTTCTATAAATCTTTCCCAAGTAGATCTGGGAAAAGAGAGAGCATCCATTGCTAGAAATGCTGACCTGGAGGAATGGAAAAGGACACTCAGTCAGTCCGAGCCTTTCATGTACCCCTGGGCAAGGACCTTGGAAGCTCTCAGGAGGATGCTTGCAAGCTCTGTTCAAATCCTTCACCAGGCTGCAGCTGTCTGCCCCTGCCCCACCACTTCCCTTTCTGCCCAGGCCCCTTGTGGAAGCTCTTCTTAGGAAGCCTACCCTTCTTCTTCTTCTTCTTTTTTATTTTAGGATTTGTTTATTTTCATTGGAAAGTCATATATACAGGGAAGCGGAGAGACAGAGAGGAAGATCCTCTGTTTGCTGATTCGCTTCCGAAGCAGCTGCAACGGCTGGAGCTGAGCCAATCTGAAGCCAGGAGCTTCCTCTAGGTCTCCCATGCATGTGCAGGATTTGAATGCTTTGGGCTGTCCTTGACTGCTCTCCCAGGCCACAAGCAGGGAGATGCATGGGAAGCAGGGCTGCCGGGATTAGAACTGGTGCCCATATGGGATCCTGGCACGTGCAAGGTGAGGACTTCAGTCGCTAGGCCACCACGCTGGGCCCAAGCCTACCCTCCTCAATGGAGACACAGCATCAGCAGTTCCATGCAGGTTCCCAAAGGCAGGAGGCAGCACACCGAGACCAGCACAGGAACTTCATGGGCCTAGGCAGAAGATGAAGGGCTTCTGCTTCCTCATCTTGCAGGGAAGAGGTGAGAGTAGAGCAGCTATTGATTCTCTTCTTCAAAGGATTTACACATTCAACTTGAAGCTGAAGAGGCCACTGATTCATGCCCTACCTCCATCCCTCAGATTGAATGATGGCTTCTGACAATGCTTTTCCCACAGATTCAAGGACCAGTGGAAGTTCATTGTGAAGCCATGGTTTAATGGCAGACAGCATGACGTCAACCAAAGAACTTGTTGGCTTTCCCAAGAAAGACCGTAATCTCAGAAAGCTCAACTCCAGGTCTACTACTTTCTAGGTCTCTTTGTCCATCAGATGGACACACAGTCATAATTCCTACATAGAACTTTTATGATATAATGATTGTGAACTAAAAAATGCCTGATAAAGGGTGGACTTTAGCCTAGTCATTAAGACACCTGCCTCCCACATTGAGGTGTATGGGTTTGATGCCAAGCTCTGGCTCCCAAGCCTGGCTTCCTGCCAAAGTAGACCCTGGGAGGCAGTGTGATGGCACAAGTAGTTGGGATCCTGCCGCTCCCAAGGCAGACCTAGGTTGAGTTTCCGGTGCTTCGTTTGGACCCCTGGCCACTGTAGGAACCTGGAAAGTGAATCAGCAGGCTGGATTCTTTCTCTCTGTCTTTTGTCTTTCTCTTCCACAGAAAACAAGAACAGCAACTGCTAAAAGGAAGTATCTGATTAATGCTAGCTTGCAACTCCTTTTACTTCTGTTTTCTTAGACAAGTGTGATGGTTTATGAGGACGCTTTCTTTTGCTGAATTAATGCTAGAATGTAAATTTGTGGCTACTTTTCATCTGCTGTGCTTGATCCTTTTTTATTTTTAAATTTTTTAAAGATTAATTTTTTAAGGTAGATAAACAGAGAGAGGAGGAGAGACAGAGAGGAAGATCCTCTGTTGATTCATTCCCCAGTGGCAGCGGAGGCCAGAGCTAAGCCAATCCGAAGCCAGGAGCCAGGATCCTCTTCCAGCTCTCCCACGCAGTGCAGGGTCCCAAGGCTTTGGGCCATCCTCAACTGCTCTCCCAGGCCACAAGCAGGGAGCTGGAAGGAAAGTGAGCTGCCGGGATTAGTATAGGTGCCCATATGTGATCCCTGCATGCCCAAGGCAAGGACTTCAGCTGCTAGGCTACTGGGCCAGGCCCGGCTGTGCTTTATCCTTGCCGATGATCTTTTTGCAGGTGATTTAGTCTTCGGATGATTTATTCCATGTCTGAGCATGACGACAAGCTTACATATTTTCCACTCTGGCAATCTCCTTTGACATCATGTCCTCTTCTGGCCTCTGCTGTCTCCTGCCTCCACTTTTGGGACTTCCCTTCCTGCAGAATGTCAAGTGTGTGCTCACAGCCACATGGTAGCTTTGTGGTTAAAGACTCTGTTCCTGCAGGTGAGGCCTGCAGTTTCTGAGTCATGTCTGTGACTGGTGGGTAAAGGCCTAATTCTGGGACACATAGTGTGACCACATGTTTTAATTACATTCTCCCATCTTCCTGTATTAGTGATGGTTTCATCTCTATAAGCCTGACTCCCTTGACCTTCTTAGTCTTTCTTACTTGATTCAGAACTGAATTAGATCTAGGAAGGAGTCATGTTGACCTCTTCAAACCCCAACAATAGAATCCTGTCGAGATTTAAGGAACAGGTGGGGAAATGCAGCTGGCAATCGGACCTGGATTTATAGTTTCACTGTAATCTGATCGGAAATGCCCCAAGTGCCATTTCCTCTAAGTTCCCTTTTTGCCATTTAACTGCTATGAGAGTTCAGGGAATTCTGGTGAATGCAGTGCTTCAGGCAGCTGATCCTAACCATTTGGAGTTGCTACATGAGACTAAGCCCATTCGATATATGGGCTCTAATTTTCTGATGTCTCCTCAGGCTGTGCAGCAGCTCACACCTGGATGCTGACCCACTTTGGGAGGTTCCTATTTGAATTCAGTGCAAATGGCACAGTCTAAAATGAGGCATCCAAGGCCTGTCAAGACCAGCCCCCAACTACCTGTTATTTCCTGTGCCTTTTCTCTATGTCCTATTTGTTCCGGCCAGATGGAGTTCCTTGTGGTTCTCTGAGGAAACTGTGAACCTGCAGGCTTGTGCAATAGTGTCTGCTTTACCAGGAAGGAAAGTTGCTTTCTTCCCAGTTACTGGCCTGGCTTGATTTGCCTACCCTGTAAATGTTGGCATTCCTGTTCTCAGAGCCTCTCAAGAAAGTCCTACTTTAGTGTTTCTTTTAGTTCCCTTGGGTTAAGGAGCCTGCCTTAATACTCCTTGCAAATTCAGGGCGATGCATCCTCTGGGCCATGGTCATGCTCACTGAGCATAGGTTTATTGAATTAATGAGTGAATTTGCCAGGTTGGTATATGCTGTCCTTTGATCTGCTTGAATGCTGCAAAGCAGTTTTTCTAGAAGACTCCCATAACAATCTAGGTTAGCAGATGTAAGTTTCACACAAAGAGCAACAATGTGAGAAACTGGCTTAGATTGGATCCTTGAAAGGGAGGAGATTTCCCTGTGTTTCCAATCTCCATTCTGGCCTCACAGTGAAGAGAAGGATGAGCTAGATTTTAGTCCCTGCAAATATGACTCACTTGTAATACAAAATGAATCTGAATCTGCTAAGAACAAGAAGTTGTCTGGACTTTTCCTCAAGACAATGTGCACAACTCAGACGGGAGATGTTCTCCTTAGACACATGCAAGCAATATCTGGACCCTGCCATGCTGTCGCTTGTTTATTCTTGGCTTTTGCTGCTATTGTGATGATAAAACCTCAGCTTCATTTTTTTTAATATTCCCAAGTTCCTTCCCCCATCAGCGTTTCTGGGAGAAAGTATACATTCTTTAGTTTTATCACCTGTTCTTATGGGACATTAGGCAAGGCTTAGTGTGCCTGTGTGGCTAGATCAAGTCGAGGCAAAATAATCACTTAGGAAGAAGGAAAAATACGACCTTTTGTAAAATTGAAAGAAAAAATTAAGGATTTAAAAGTTGGGGATGCCCTTAGCTCTGTACTCTGTCACTACAAAATGCCTAATAAAATTTATTCATAAGTATTGTTTTAATGATTCTGTGACTGGTAGCATTAGTAGGATCCAGAGTTGAAAAATGGGTTGTGTTTATACCAGGCCAAAGCAGGTTTGAGGACTATTCCCTCCTGGCCCTACCTCCCCCGTAGGAACTATAGATTGTATATATTTGCTGGAGTTCTCTCAAGTTACTTTTGGGACAAACAGGATAAGTGGTTGGAACAGAGGTCAACAGCTGTTACTCCTCTGTGACATTCCAGAGATGTGGACAGATGGATTCAGATTGACCTTCCTCATACAGTAAGTGTGGGAACTGGTGGCAAAGAATGGGGGGAAGTGAGATTCAGCAAGGGGGAAGTCACGGAAGTTCCCAAGAGGGCCCAGTAACATGAGAAACCATGGAAAGCCATGTGGAAGTTAACAGTTCTATTTCCTAGGGGTGCTATACTGAACAACATACTAAGGAATGAAGGGTGTTAAAATGGTTTGGAAAGGAAGAATGACAGTTTTCCCAAGGCTGGGACAAGACTGTAGTTTGTGAAGAGGTCAAGGCTTGCCTCCTTCCTATTCCACTGACAGCACCGTTGGGAACAGAAAAGGGTCAGTCCAGGTTCAGTATTAGATGTGGAGTGAAATACATTCCTTACCTTGCCCTGCCCAGCTCCAGTCATATTTAATTAACATTCCTGTTTCAGAAAAAGTTCAAAGGTACCAGGGGTTAAAAAAAAATCTGCTGGACACCAGGCCCTGGGAACCTGCATGTCATGCCTGCAGTAAGGCAGGCAGCAAGTCTTTCAAGGAACACAAAGAACTGGGTTCCAAACAGACAGAACACTGAGAACGGTGGACTGTATACTGAGCATACTCTCTCGGGTGCTGAGACCCTGTAATTAGTTGGACTCTGATTGAGAATAGTCTTTCTTGATCTTTTATGATGTTGGTTCTGTATTTGCCACTTCCCTTCTGCATGTTTTTCCCCCAGATGATCAACTGAGTACATCTTTTATCAGGGAACCACCCTGGAGCTTGGATCAGCATTCCGGGGCTTCATGATATATTCTTTTTGCTGATAGCTCATGAATTCCCGGTCAGCTCAGGATTAATTCCTCCATGATGACGTCAACAATACACAGGCTTTGCTTCTTCTCTGCATTAGCTCTGTACCAATATGAGGCCATCAGGGAAATAGCAGACTCTATTGCTGATTAAAGATACAGAATTCTAGCCAAATCATTGCACATACTTTTACAAAGGTTTTTGTGACCTTCAGTTCGTGACTGGAGTTTAGATGTGCCAATAAAATTGATGTAAGTCTCTTTAATAACCTTGCTCTTGATCACCCCACTATTAACCATATTACAAGAGCATAAGAAATACATACAAACAGGGTTTCACCAAACCAAAGAGGTTTTGCACAGCATAGGAAAAAGTTCAGCAGAGTGAAGAGATTTTCTACAGAATGGGCAAATATTTACAAATTATACATCTGACAAGGGGTTAATAACCTGCTTGTATAAGGAATTGAACTCAATAGTAAAAACGCCATAATGGTGAATTTAAGAATGTCGGTAGATTTAAATAGACATTTCTCAAACAAAGACCTAAGAATGGCCAACAGGTGCATGAAAAAATGCTCAATATTATCAGTTGTCAGGCAGATGCAAATAAAAATCACACTGAGATAACACTTTAGTTACAACAACGATTATAAAAAAGTCAGAAGATAATGAGTGTTCGTGAGGGTGTGGAGGAAAGGAAAGCCTTGTGGACTGTTGGTGAGAATACAAGTCAGTACAGTGCCGTCACTGTGGAAAACAGTAGAGCGTCACCTGCTTTCCTCCAGATAAACACTGGGACCATCATCTGATCTTCAGTCTCACTGAGGAGTGTATGCATTCACTTTGTTGAAATAAAACACCCACTCTTCCATTTTTATTGCAACTCCATTCAGAAAAGATCAGAAATAACCTAATTCAGAATGGGCAAAGAAAATGTGGTACAAATACAGAATGGAATACTATTCAGCCACAGAAAGAATAAAATTTTTGTTATTTGCAGCAGCATAGATGTAACTGGATGCCATATTGTTAAGTGAAATAAGCCAGGCACAGAAATACAACTACTGTGTGATCTTACTCTTATGGAATATATGCAAGTTAATCTCAGGGGCCAGAGTGGTGGCGTTCTACAGTAATACTCTGCCTAAGGCGCTGGCATCTCATATGGACACTGGTTCTAGTTCTCCTACTCCATAACTGATCCTGCTTGTGGGCTAAGAAAGCAGCAGAAAGGGCCTGAGGCATTGGGCCTGGAAGAGACTAGCTCCCAGCTTCTGATCAGACCAATTTTGACCACTGTGGCTATTTGGAAGATGAATCAGCAGGTGGAAGATTCTTTCTCTCTCTCTTTCTGTAAGTCTTTCAAGTAAAAGAAATAAATCCTTAAAAATAAAAATAAAAAATTTTCAGAAATGAACAATATAATGATGATTTCAGAGGCTGGCATGGTAGGAGAAGAGATTGATGAGGGAAAGTTATTGAGCATATACTATGCTATAAATAGGTAAGAAGTTCTGGGGTTCTAATGTGAAGAGTGACTATAGATAGAATATATAGTACATGGTTTTTTTCTAAAAAAAAAAAAAAAGAACCTCTAAGTGCTTTATTATTAAAAAAAATCAAGTGCTTGGGGCTGGCACAGTGGTGTACCACACTAATCCTCCTCCTACAAATGCCAGCATCCCATGTGGGCACCAGTTCATGTACTGGATGTTCTATTTTTGTTCCAGCTCCCTGCTTATGGTCTGGGAAAGCTGCGGAGGGCTCTTACACCTATGTAGGAGACCTGGAAGAAGCTCTTGGCTCCCAGCTTCAGGTTTACTTGAACTATTGCAGCTGTTTGGAGAGTGAACCAGCAGATGGAAGACCTCTCTATCCTTCTCTCTCTGTAAAATCAGCATTTCTAATAAAAATAAAGAAATCTTTAAAGCAAAAAGAAATGCTAAATGTTTGGGGAGATAGATGTATTTACCCTGGTTGAACATAACACATTGTACACCTGTATGGAATCATTGCATAGTAACTTGTAAACATGTGCACTTGTAATGTGTCAATTAAAAAAAATAAAAAAGGAAAAGAATAAAAAGCAAAAAAAGATTTTAAAATAATTGTTTTAAACTCCTTTACATCCCATTTTTAATGTAATCCTTGATCAAATCTCATTGCTTATTCCTGCAAACAAAGTTTTGCTAATATGTATTTACTCAGGGGGATTATTCAATCAATATGGCTATTTTTTTTACTTTTCCTTTCTGTTAGGCTTAATATAATTTTTTGGTAGGCTCTGGCTGTGCTGGTTGTGATAATTTGCTTTGTTAAATTGATCTTTGTCTATCTTTTGAATAAATTTTTTATACCAGCATCTGGTATAAAATCCCATAGTTCAGGGAGAGAATATCAGATGTCTTATTTTTCCACAATCAACATGCAAGCATTTAAATCTCTATAAGACAGAGCTTTGGGGAAAATTCAGATATGAAAATGAAAGGCAAATTTCTAGCTGGAATTTAGATCAAAAAAGATAGTATGGGAGTCAGCCATCAGGATTCTTGCTGATTAACTTGACAACTATAATTCTGGAATATTTGTCAGTGATGCTTTGTAGTGAACACTACAAATACTGTTATTGGTGGCTTTTGCATTGGGGAGGACTGCTGTGTTAGTTTCCAAATCATGTTCTAGTGGCATTGATGCTATAAAATGAAGTCAATCCAATAGATGTATTCAATGACTCCTACTTATGGATCCAACATTTACTCAGTCTATGGAAGTGTGAAATGAAGATTCATTGAATCTGATTTTTATCCTAAGGGTGAGGGAGAGTCACACACTGTGTGAGCTAAGAACAACATATTATTTTTCATTTCTATGTTATACACAAGGAACTGAGGCTATGACTTCCTGACATAACTAAAATATGGCCTTATTAGGATAGTCTATCGTATGTCAAGTCCTGTGCTTTCAGCCACTGGATTCCCAAGTCAGTTACTTGTCATTTTTTTTTGCATTTGAAGTAGCAAGCTGTATCATTCAGTGAACACTGTGACAAAGCTGTCAGCTTGGCTCGATGCTTTTTACCAGACAGATTTCTGGGGCCAGGGTTGTGCCTCTTGGATCTGTGAAAACTGTGAGTGGCTATACTTTCAGAGGCTTTATGTCCCACACCAATAATTACCCTTGTGCTTACCTCAATGCGGCATCAGCCATTGGAATGACGACACAAGATGTGGACTTACTCATCAAGAGACTGGACAAGTGTTTAAAGACGCTAAGAAAAGAACAAAGAGGCTGATGGACCTGGAGTTGACAATTGTGACAAAACTGAAGATGCAGATATTGAAATGATTTTTAAACTAGAAAATGCTTGACATATTCCAGGGTGTGTCTTCATGACATGCAAAAGGCTTCTTTTGGATAATTAGCAAAAAGTAATGAGGCTGAGGACCACGCAAGCAGTTTGAGGACAACTCATGGGGTTTTTGGATTGAGAATTTCTTGGAGAATACTCCATCAAGGAGCAGAATGTGTCCTAAGCCAATCAATGATGATTGTTAGAACTCCCTCAATCCTTAAGATCCTTAACAGGTTAGAACAACAAGCACTATTTTTCTGATTGTTAGAATATTTGTCATTGAAGCATCATACTCAGTTCTGACTAATTTAATGGCTTATAATTACCTCTAATTCTTTCTGAAGTGTAAGTTGATAAGCGCTGCAGCCAGTTCTCATTATTCACAAAATACTTCGGTTTCTGATCATAAAGAGTTTAGAAAGGTCAAAAAAAAAAAAAAAAAAGGAAATATCACCATCTTCCACAGGCCATGGGTGACAGCTAGATGGGCCAGGAGAAAGAGGCATGAGTCATCAGGCTTGGCTTTGGTGTTGGCTGAAGGACAAATGAGTTATGAAGACTGAGTTTCCTGTATTGTCTCGCTTTGTTCAAGGTAACAGAGTGGACAGCTTAATGTCCTAGCTCATGACAAGATGTGTTCTGAACTGTGTCTTATCCTCAGGAAGTCAAGAAAAGCAAGGTTACCCTGGTTATAGTGTCAGGGAAATAAACCTACATTTGCAGCCACATTGATTGGGGGTCAGGAGAGCAGCAGTGGAATATTGCATTCCTTTGGTAAATACTTAGTATTTACTATATTCTAGGGAGAGGAAATATGGTTATAAATGACAAAGACACAGATTATACCCTTATAATCTGTGAGGGGGAGGCACAAACATTAAGCTGGGAATGGCACAGATAAATATATAGCTACCTTTTTCTTCATGGCATTCTACCACACTATATAAAGAATGCAATGGAGGTTATTCCAGAGAGACCTTGCTTCCAATGAGTCAGAAGTTCAGAGTGGGTCCAAGGCTATGGTGTCGTGGGTAAAAACTGTTGTCTGCGATGCTGGCAACCCACATGGGTACAAGTTCATGTCCTGGATGCCCCACTTCCAGACTGGGAAAACAACAGAGGATGGCTCAAGAGCCTGGACCCACTCATGTGGAATACTAGAAAGACACTCTTGGCTCCTGGCTTCAGCCTGGCCCAATCCCAGCTATTGTAGCCATTTGGAAAATAAACCAGAAGATGGAAAATTCATATTCTCCCTCTTTCTTTCTTTTCTCTGTAGCCCTGACTTTCAAATAAATAAATAGCTCTTGAAAAAAAATGAGAGTGCATGATATGAATGATCATGGCTGGTGAAAGCATCTCTAAGGAGGTTTAGTTCACTGATACTGAAAATATGAATGATATTTGCTCAGATCACATAGTAACTTCCTATCCAGATAAACTAGTGTGGAGCCCCCAGATTCCTTCTCACTGAGTTGTCTTACTCCCAGGCTTTGTTTCTGTTATGTTCCAACAGCCTATAGAATTTGGTCATCTGTATTATATTTTCTCCAACAAGTGATGCAATTGAGACTTTCGTATTTGTGGATGGATTAAGGTTGTTTATTTCATCATGATGCATGTTCTTGAATTTCAAGAGCATATGTGTATTTATGAAATCTGGACTTTCTCCAGAAAAATGCATGCAGTACAATTTATGCCTTCCAAGTGTCATTTTTGCCACTTCTGCCTTTCCTTCCTTAGTGGTTCCAGTTTCTGGGACTCTAATGAGACACTGTGTTAAGATGCAACACAGCAGTAGGGCACATCTGGCCTTTTCGTAAGGAAGGAATCCACAGAGATGGAGGGATCTGACACTAGAGATGCAGCCTGGTACTACGAAAGGACATAATTCAAGATAGAACGATGTAGGCTGTAATTCTGCCTTCTCTGCTTGCTAAGACTTCTTAACCTTCACTTGAGATCAGGTTTCTCATCTGCCAAATGTGGGTAATAATAACTTCCTCACAGAATGTGTGAGTATTAAATGAGATTAGGATTATCAAGTCATTGGAACATAGATGTTATAATTATTTTCTGCATAAATCAGTACATTGATGCACGTTTTAGTATATAAAGTACTTTTTATGATTGGAAATAAAGTATGGAATTGGCACCCTGTACATTGAGGCTTAACTTGCCTTATTTCATTGCTGTCACTTGTACTTTTTAGCACATGTGAACAGCATTAACTTTCAAGAGAAAATGTAAAAGGATTCTATTAAAACATTTTCTTAAATGAGATACATGTTTTCTAAAACAAGAAGATAAATGTCAAACCTTTTGTAATGGGATGGAGAAAGTGATAAAACCAAGTACACTTACTTATTGTTTTATTAATTTATCACAGGAAGAGGAAAATTTTCCTCCTCTGTAAGATAAAGGAGTTAGGCTAAATAATTACTTCTTTTCTCTTTTCCATCCAAGTTTGATTCAGGTAAATGCTCCAATATACAAGTGTTTTCTTTGTTTTCACATTTTAAAAATTATTATTCATATTTTATGATACAGTTGCAAAGATTCATGAATCTCCCTTACCCCTTTCCTAAATCCCCCCACACTGATTTCCCCTATATTATTACAATAGTATAGTTCTTCACAAATAGTCATAACTCCATCATTATGGGTGTGGACAATGGCAGAGTCCAGCATCCTATTGTCAAGATAAATTTAACAGTTTCATTGGAAGTCCATTTTTAATTTGGAAGTAGAGATACCTACAGTATTGTATCCTCACAGCTGAGTATGATAGTCTCCATTACACAATTATTGTATATCACCTTAAATGAAAAAACACAAAACCAAATCAACAACAGGAAGAAAGGCAAAAATTAACAATGCCATGAAGTTAAATAACATGCTACTGAATGACTAATGTGTCTCTGAAGAACTGAAAAAGAACATCAAGAACCTTCTTGAAGAAATGATGCTTCTGTGTGCTCTATGAGTCAGTGAAATATTTAATATGAGGAAAGAAACTTGTCCCGACCTGCAGGACACGGCGCTCAAACCCTGAGGGTGGACTGGGAATGCCAGGCTGCTAGCCCCCAGGCTGCTGGCCCAAGAAACACACGGACACTCGTACTTGGTGTGAGAGAGTGCTCAATGCTCTTTATTTTACTTCTTCATATGTATACCTTCTTCTGTAGGGGAGGAGGAGAAAGGGAGAGGTTTCCTGAAACTAATTTTCTTCATTGAAACAGGGAAGGAACTAATCATCTATATTTAAACAGAGGAGGAACTAATTTTTTGAACAGGAACAAGGGTGGAGATTCTATTCCGTTTGCTTTGCACAGGATGTTCTCTCACAATATTCTACTTGCTGTGGCCCTGCTTCCCCAAGGTAGGTTTTGCAATGCAGCAGGTTGTCAGGCATGCCAAGTCTAAGGTCCGTAAGTCTGTGGCTCCTAACAGAAATTATTTTGAATAAATGAAAATAAAAATTAAAACATCAAAGTCCATGAGATATAGTTTCCACTTGTCTTGGTTGGTGAGATATGTCTCCTGTAGGCAACAGATAGTTGGGTTTGTTTTTTTAATACTGTCTACTAATCTATAATGTTTGCTTGATGAGTTTAACCCATTTACATTCAGGGTTAATATGAATAGGTGGTAATTTGTTTCTATCATTTTAGCAATGGATTGGTCATTGTTTGATTTAGTCTTCTATTATTGTTTTACTGGGATGTTCTTCACATATGCCTTTGGTTTTGGTGGATATTCTTTTTCTGTCAAAAGAAAATCCTTGAGTATCATTTGTAGGGCAAGTTTGGAAGAGGCGTGTTCTTTGAGCTTTTCTTTATGGTGGAAGAATTTTATTTCATTTTCAAAGACAAAGGAAAGTTTTGCTGGGTATGTTATTCTGGGCTAACAATTTTTTCCTTTTAGAATCCGGAATATATCATTCCATTTTCTTCTGTCCTGTAGCGTTTCCTGTAAGAGATCAGCTGTGAATTTAATCACCATTTCTTTATATGCCAATTGATTTTTTTCACCTGCACATTTAAGGATCTTTTCCTTATGGTCAATTGAAGAGAGCTTGATTATCATGTGTTTTGGTAAAGATCGCTTTTGGTCAAGCCTGTTGGGAGTTTTGTGTTCCTCCTGGTAGAGGAATCCTTTTCCCAGATTGGGGAAGTTTTAATTTATTCTTTCATTGAATACAACTTTAAACCCAACTTCTCTTTCTGTGCCTTCTGGAGCTCCCATAACTCTTGTATTTGTTCTTTTCATAGTGTCTCTTAATTCTTGAGTACTTTTTAAAACTTGACCCAGCCCCACTTCCAGTCCCTCATCCTTAAGTTGGTGAGGTTGATAGCATTTCCTAACTATCAAAACCACTTGGACAGAACTCTCAGAGCATGTGCCACATCAGGACCTTGGATTAATGCTGGATGGCCATTCCCCATCCCCAGGTATTGGGAGATTGGGAGGCTGGGTATGGCTTCTCCCATTGTTTCCTTTTCCCCCACCCCCAGATACAGGAAGAAGAAATGGAAAATGTGGAAACAACAATCACTCCCGTTTTCCCCTTATCCTTGACCTTCCCACACTGATCAACAATGCAAATATCATTAAAAATGAAATTAAAAATGTATGTTTTGAAAAACAGTGCATGTGTAGAAGCTTCTTAGTTTGATGTAGAAATGATCAACAAAGCAAAGAAGTAAACAACAGAATAGGATAACATCTTTGCACACTGTACAACTGATAGGGGACTAATATCCAGGATTTATGAAGAGCTTCAGAAACGCAATGACAGCAAAACAAATAACCCTGTGAAGAAATGGGTGAAGAAAATGAATAGACATCTTTTCTTAAAAGATCTATTTTATTTTTATTGGAAAGTCAGATTTATAGAGGAGAGACAAAGATCTTTCATCTGCTGGTTCACTTCCCAAGTGACCACAACAGCTGGAGCTGAGCCAGGAGCCAGGAACTTCTTTCCAGGTCTCCCACATGGGTGTAGGATCCCAAGGCTCTGGATCATCCTCTTCTGCCTTCCCAGATCACAAGCAGGGACTTGGAAGGGACGTGGAATAGGCAGGACATGAACTAGCACCCATATTGGATTCTGGTACACGCAAAGTGAGTACTTCAGCCACTAGACTACCTCACTGGTCCTCAAAACTATACCTTTCAAAAGAACAAATCCAAATGGCTAATAGACATGAAAAAATGCTTAGGTCTCCTAGTCACCAGGGAGATAAAAGTGAAAACAACATTGAGATTCTACCTAATTCCAGTGAGGGTGACCTACATTCAGAACTCTTAACAACACCTACTGTCATGGATGTGGGGAGAAAGGTACTCTCCTTCACTGCTGGTGGGAATGTAGGCTAGTACAAGCACTATGGAAGTCAGTATGGAGAGTGCTTTGAGAACTACAAATAAACAACAAAAATAGGAGAAATCAGTAGTAGGAGGGAGGAGATGGGAGAGGAAGTCGCAGATGCTTTGGAACTGTATCACAAAATAAATACATGAATTTTTAGAAAAGAAAAAGAATACATGGATTTTTTTCCCCACAAAAATAAACATATTTTTAAAAAAATATCCTCTTACATAAAGTTAATGATGTGCTCTATAGTTGCCTTTGATATACATTTAGACAGATTTTCCAGATTACTTATTGGGGGACAGAGACAGAGAATGTATTCCCATCCACTGATTCACTCCTCAAATGCCCAAAATAGATGGAAGGGCTGATGCTGGGGACTTTGAACTCAAGTCAGATCTCCCATAGGGATGGCAGAAACTCAATTACTTGAGGCATGACTATTGTCTCTTAGGTCTGCATTAGCAAGAAGCTGGAGATAGGCAGGAGTGGGCATCAAATACAGCTACTCCAATATAATAGGATGCAGCTGTCTTAATTGCTCATCCAAATGCCATCCCTGGAAACAGTCATTAATTCAGTCCTTAATCTTTTGTTATCAATCACAGGAAATCGTGGGAAGTCCTTGTTTCTGGAATATATACTCTTACTCTATGAAATGCGTCTCAGAGCCTCTCCTTCTAGATATGGGTAATCTGGTAGCTCTAGAATAGAAGTGAACTTTTAATTCAGCTGTTATTTTAAATTGACCTGAAGGGCCCATCATTGTGACACATGGGCTTAATTTGCCACTTCTGATGCTGGCATTTCATGTTGGAATGTCCATCTCCATTCTGGCTGCTCTACTTCCAGTCCAGGTCCTTGCTAAAGGACCCAGAAAAGTAAAGGAAGGAGGCCTAGTTATTTGGATCCCTGATACCCATTTGGAAGTCCTGTATGGAACTCCAGGGCCCTCCTAGACCAGATATGGCTGTTGTAGCCATCTTGGAGAGTAATTCAGGAGATGAAAGAGATCTCTCTTAGTCTCTTCCTCATTCTCTCTGTCACTCTGCTTTTCAAATAAGTAAATAAATAAATCTTCACAAATTTTGTTAAAAAATAATAAGCTGACTGGGCAAGATGTTAGGCCCTTGGTAAGATATGGGTTCGCCCAACTGGTTATAAAGTCAGAGCAAGGAATGCTGAGTCAAGTTCCAGTAGTTGGTTTTCTCTGGGACTGCTGGCATGACTTGGCTACTTCTCTGTAGTTCAATTGTATGAGTAAATCACTTCCAAGAACAACTTTCTCCAAGGGGTAGAAGGATGTGTTAGTCTGGGAGGGTCACAAAGACTGTGTATGAGAAAATGAAACTATAGACAAATGGAATTTTCCAGAAGAGAAAATACTTTCAATATAATATTTATCAGATTAGGGGAAAGGTATCTGAATGTAAAGTATCTCCTGATAACTAAGTCACCAAGAATATTAATTATGGCACTTATTTTTAATTTTTTTATTCTCTTTTTCATTTCATTATTAAATTATTTTATGGTGCAGTATCATAGACTCTGTGATTTCCCTCTCAACCTTCCCAAATTATTCCTCCTGCACTGATTTCCCCTATATTATTTCAATAGTATAGATCTTCATAAACAGTCGTAAGACCATCATTTTGCTATTTAAGTATATCCTGACACTGCAGGTACAGACAATAGCAGAGAGTCCAGCACTCTGCTGTCAAGATAAATTCAACAATTTCATTGAGTCCATCTTTGATTCAGAAGTAGAGATGCATACTGCGTTGTATATTCACATCTGGATATGACAGTTTTTATTAAACAGTTACTATGCATCCCTCTAAATGAGAAGCCACAAGACAAAATCAACTCCAGGAAGAAGAAGAAATTTACAATGCCATGAAGTTAAATAACATGCTACTGAATGACTAATGTGTCTTCGTAGAAATGAAAAAGAACATCATGAATCTTCTTGAAGAAAATGATGCCAATGTATGACCTATGAGTCAGTGAAGAATTTAATAAGAGAAAAGAAACTGCTGCTTGCTCATGTCCTTCAGTCTCCAGGTGCCCCCCTGCCATTAGCCTGTCCTCTCTGCTTCACCCTGGCTAATGACTCTTCATCTTTTTAAACATGTCCCTACCCTATTCCATCATCTTTATTCTCTCCATCATAGCATTTTGAAATGGAAAAAAGAATAGGTAGCAGCACTGGGCTATTATTAAATAATTTATAAGATTGTAAGATGGAATATGATGCATCAATTAAACATGATATTTATGAAGAATACTTAAACCAATGGGAAAATGTTCAAGATACTGCAGATACCGGCATATGTTGTTTTAAACCAAAAGTAAAATATATTATAAAATATGTAAAAATCTTAGTAGGCAGCTATATGGAAGAAAATGGACAAGAATTCTGATAGTGTTAAGATCAGGGTTGTAAGAATTTGGAGAAATCCATCAAGTATGACATACTAACCCTGGCACTTGAATAGGAGAGTGGATTGGCCATGTTATTGGGAAGACCTTGCTGCCAAGTGATGGGAAGTAGAGAGGGCTCCAGAGGAGAGGTTATGGGTTTGGGACTTTCTGCTATGGAGTCTCTTTTTGTGGCCCATTACTTATCCTTGGGATAATGCGTTGAGGGACGTAAGATGGGTGTGTGTGTGGCGAGGGAGGGGCTTAGATTATCTTCTTATCTGCTAAGAACAATAATGGTGTTTGGCCTTCCATTTGCTCTGGGAACTTCCTTTAGCTACAGCCATCTGTGTGTGCTTGCAAGCCAGCTGTGTTTTACAGAGTTCCTAGAACTGAGCAGAAGGAGGCTTCACATAAAATGAGCTCTGTGGGCTAAGCGCTCCATAGGATCACCTAACGTCGGACACATTCAATTCCTGGTAGTTTTGACTCCTTTAAGTCTCTACGCAGATTTCTTCTAACTCCTCTTTGTGATTCTCATCGCTGGCTTTTTGACTGAATCTATCATCCTCCTATGAAAAATCAAGAGGTTCTGCCCTTCTTAGAACATCTTGTTTGTCTGCCCTTGTTTGTCTGCACCCATTAGTCTACATCCATTTTTCACAACTCTGCTATCCAACATCCATAAGCAAATGTTCTCAGGAGCCCATCACACAGAGACTGACATCCTTGATAAAGTAGCAAGAAAAGGCTTGACTTAACAGAAGAAACAAAAGCCTAAAGTCATCAAAACAAAGTAATATCCTGTGTGAAAAGTTGCAGTCACGATGCCTTGTGGTTTGAGTCCCTTGATCATGTGCCCTAAGGGAAGTAGGCTGACAGTGGCCTTGGATGACCGAGATTCTCAGGCCGTGGCTGTCTGGCACATCTTCAGTTCACCTCACACTCAGGGTTCCTTGGGAAGGAGGTTCTGGAGCCGCAGTCCACCATTAGGACGATGATCGTCAGGTTGCTCTTGGCTTTTAACTTCTTCCCCTCAATTCAAGGAACAGGTAAAACAATTCAGATTTTTCTTCTCCTCTAAGTTTTCTTTTGCAGTCTTGTGATCAATGTGTTTTACTTTACATTTCAGACAGTGTATGAAATGTGGACATAGGAATTATGGCTCTGCTCTAACATGATACCCTGCTGTTTAGACACTCATTGATTCTCAACTATAGTACAGTATTTTGATAGAGATTATTTGGAAATCAGGAAAATATATTTAGCTACTAGTTGACACTGCCCTAGGATTTTTGAGTTCTATATTGTCTTTTTCTTTTAATTTAAGAAGATGGTTCTGAGTAGGTTGGTTCTGAAAGCTCTGAATTTAGGCTGTGTAGGTTTATAACATAAATTCAATTCTTCCTAGCTTGACTTAGGTGAGTATTCCAACTCTTTAAATCTTAGGGCTTTTTTTCTTGTTAAAAAATCTTTAAAATGAGAATGATAGTTTCACCTTGATATCATTGCAAAGACAAAATAAAATAATCCATATGAAATGCTTAGCTCACTAAGTGCTTGGCTCGTGTTATTAATATTAGTTGTAAATGATGGCTACCTTAATTGAGTAGGTAGCCAAAGAATTCTGGTGTCTGTACAGAAGCTGGAAAAATACAGACGCTAAAAAATTAATTTTCATCTACTATTGGCTGAAATCTGTTGTCTTGGGTTAAAAAATTTAAAACTCCCAATGATAATACATTTAACACTTTTGGAGCACTTGTTTTGAGCTGTATTAAGTTTTCACAAGGAGGAATTACACAGTACCTCAAACCCCATTATAGATAAAGGGATTGGGAAGGCAAGGAAATTAAATATTTTGCTCAAGGATGTGCAGGAATTAGTTATCAGAGACAGGGTCCCAACGGCATAAGGCTGCTAACTCCAGAATCTGTGGTCTTAACTGTTATGCTGCTTCACCTAATGTGATGTTGCTTGTAAGTTCATGGACATAAAGAAATCCAAGATTATATCATTTCTAGAAAGTACAATTCCTAACAGAAGGAGCCTGTTCCTTTGGTGGTAGGAATCAGACATTTGGTCAACTTGTTCTCAGAGCAAAGTTTCACTTGGCTCGAACCTTGGATTGATAGGGATCACAACATGTTTAAATAAGGACAGTTATTTTTGCTTGAAAGACATGTTACCAAGCCAGCATTGTCAAGATTCTGTCTTTAGGGTGCTGTACAGAGTCTAGGATTTTTGCTTTTGTTCTTTGAATCTCATACAAATATTCCAGACAGTGTAACTTCCCGATGTGGTAAATAGCTGCCTATGTTGGCACTTCAAAAAGTTCATGGAAAAATTCAATTAAAAGATGATTATTTTGGTACTTTTTTTTGAAACCCATGCAGTCAAGGGTCTTCAAAGAATTCATGAGAAATGCATATTATAAGCAAATCATGCATGCCTTTCAACATTACTTTGCACCCAAATAAATATTGCTAATTTAGTTTTCCACAAAGTTTCTGAAACACCCTCACATATATCCATTTATTTTGCTTTCTGATGTGCCATTGAATTTAAATGTGCATATATCTATAGTGTTGATAAGTCAAAGACCTGAGGTGATGACAAGTTATGCTGCAGGATCTGGAGCCAAGCATTTAGTTAATGAATACATTTTAGAAACACATTAAAATTAATTTTAAGAAGGTGTATAAACTTTATTTTAGGGATCTATAAATTTTATTTTAAAGCATATTTAAAATTTCTTAATTTATTATACTCTAGAGGGAAACTTCATGCTGGCTACACACTTTTAAATTTGCAATTTTAACAAAATGCTTTTCCGGTGTTTTGTGGATAATCATCTACAATCAATTCATTCACTCTTTTTTTAAGATTTCTTGTATAAGACTCAAAGTTTTATATTTTTCCTTTAGTTTATTTATTAAAAGGGACACAGTTCATAAGGAAATTGTAGAGTTGAACCAGGGAGGACATTTGCTTTCTACTTTGAGAAACATTAGCTTTTTAAATGCCAGTTCCCTTTTCTAACAGGTTTTAGTACTAGTTGTGAAGTGACCATACTATTGACTATAACCTAGGAAGGGAGCAGGCACTGAGATACTTTGGAATGCCTCTTCCGGGAGACAGGCATCTGGTAGAGTATTTACGATATCCCATATCAGAGTGCCTGGGTTCGAGTCCCAGCGCTGCTCCTGACCGTAGCTCCTGTTCTGTGCACTCTGAGAAGCAGCAGCTGATGGGTCAAGTTGTTTGGTTCCTACCACTCAATGATTGTAGGCATTGGAGACACACACACACACACACACACACACACACACACGATTTTCTCCATATCTTTACCTTTCCTACAAATTAAATAAACAAAAAGAAATGCCTTTTCTAGTAAGAAAACTTCAGAGAAGGAAAATAATCACAGCGCACACACACACACACAATTTATTCTAATCAGATAGTGCAAAGCCCTCCATGTGCTACTGATCTTTCTGTGTTCACTTTCCTTGAAGAAATTATAGATAAAGGAACTTAAATCCTTTGATTTGTGATTAACAACTACTCTGCCTGTGCTGAGATGTGTTTGTTATGTCTGAAGAACCATTTTGTTTGTTATGTATGAAGAACCATTCCAACTTCCATGAATTTAATGCTTTTAATTTATGCGTTCAGAACACGGCTTGAAACAAATGTTATATGAAACCTAGCATGATACTTCAGGATTTGGATGATGCTGTAAAAGTTCTTTATGACTCTATTAAGGAAACACAATTTAGGAAGAGTGAGTAAATCTTAATTTGGACAAAATTATTTGTTAACGCCATGTGTTTTTAACAGAATCAACTCAGAGTGACAGAGAGGACTTGCTTGGGTTCAGGCAGAATTGTAGAACCTTGAAAGGGAAACAATTTGTGGCTGATAGCAGGAGTGTACATGTAACACATGGTTTTTATCCTGTGCATAGTTTTTGTCTGTGTTGGCTATTTTTTTTTCAACAAGAAAATTATCTAGTAGAAAGAAAATAATTCAGAAATACGAGCATTGTTTTTTCATTTCCTTCCAAACGTTGGTAAGTAGACTGTCAAGACAGTCACTTTGGGCACAATTGATTTTATTAGTGCTGTGTCTCCTGAGCACTTCTGAGAACGGCACAGCAGGCAGAAAAATGATGAGTATTTAATAAAAAGTCATCGGCAGAGTAAAGCAATTAAAAACATCTTATTTATTTCAGTCTTTAGCAAATGACTCCTCTGTGGTAGTTGCATATACACAGAGAGCAGTAATCTACTTAGCCAGTCAAGTGTTGTTCTGGGGCTGGGCTTGGGCCAGTAAGGCAAGAAGATGGATGTTGAAATTGCAGCGCAACCTGCAGAAAGTATTTATGTGCCTTCCAGTGCTGTGCCACAAGGTTTTCTGGCTGTTAAAATCTCAACTGGCTGTTTCACTATTTCAAGTCATTTTGATAGATACTTAAAAAATATAGACATTGCTTATGAATTTGTTTTATTCCACATGCCCTAAGATACATGTCAATAGCATACATATATATGTATATGGTCTTACACAGATGTAATGAACTTGTATGCTCTAAATAAAAAACTGCTTTTCAAAGCAACCATCCAGCAGATTTTACAGCAAATGCTGTGACACTAATAGCAATATACCAATTCCAGGAAGTACAATGAATCATTGCTACCAATAGATTAGAGTTAGAAATGAATCTGTGGCCATCACTCCAAAGTGTTCTCCATTAAATCTGTGCTGTTGGTGGAGAGGGACTCTTGCTGCCTCCCTTCTTTTGGCCACGGACACCCTCCTCCTCCAGGGTTGCTTTTCTCACGAGTGGAGAAATGCCGAATTATTATTCTGGGGCTTTTATCTTATGTGACTATCTTCCTCCAAGTATTTCCTGCATGCAGTGTGCTGACATTCGCAAAATGACTTTTTTTTTAATGTCACCAATATCCCAGAAGAAAATTCTGTTTGCGGTTTATCATCTTTAAAATAAGAGCTCTTTAGTGATGAGTACAGACATCGGTGAGGATATAGAATCCCTTTGGGTCTGATCTTCACACCAGACGGCAGGCAGTCCTGCAAAGTGTGACTGTTTCACAGCAGGTCATGATAAAGGATGAAACAATATTTTTCCTCCTCTCCATCTTGGTAGATTGTTTTATTGTTTTCTTTGAGAAATTTGTCTACAGAGGGAGTCTCCTGCGCAGTGGATGCTTGTGCTAAACAGTGGGCAAAATGACAGCTGCCTGCCTTGTGTGCCACTGGAGGGGCCTCCTGCTTTCCAAGTTGTGTTAAGTTCTCTGCATCTCTTTTAAGGTGGTTTCTTAGGCTATTTTTCATCAATAGCATGGGTTTAGCACCAAAAGACACATCCAGAGTTTTCAGGCTGAGAACCATAACATGAGAATTAATCCTGGAGGGGAGGTAGTGCAGGCCCATGGAGAAGTGGTTGCAAAGCGAGTGTCTAACTTTCTGGTTACTCTCATTGCGATGGTCTGAGCACAGAAAGAGAGGTGTGCAGGGGTGGAGGGGAAGGGTTAACAGTTCCCTCATCACTAGGTAGAGGCTCCATAAAAAGAGGGTTTGGGGACTTTTTTTGGCGTCAGTACTTTAGTGCTAATTTAGTCTGTGTGTCATCACGCAATTGATGCTTGCTGGGTGTCTTCCTGGTTGGCAGACAGCCTGCCACGTGGTGGAGAATTTCTTACATAACTCTGAGCTGCTCTTTTATCTCTGCATCACTATTTATGTCATCCTTTTCTCTGTTATCAACTGCTTTATCTAGAGTTAATGGTTCCTGTTGGTGTCATTCAGAATTACTCACTCACAGTTCATGTTGGTCCCTGACATATTCATGAGCTGCTTTCTGCAGCATTTAAGTCACAAAGAAATCCAAATTGCTGACATGTCCAGACAGACTTCCTAATTGAGAACATAGGTGTCTGAATTACTGTTATTTATATTATTATTGTTCTTACTGAGAAGATAGACGGTTGTCATGACTTAGGGATGCCTGGCAGTCGGTGAATTGTGTTTGCAGGTGCCATTTGACCTGACGTCTGTCCTTGATCCTGAACACTCATAGTAATAAGAGTACATAGTGTAATATCAACTGGGTTCCATTCCTGATGCACTGACTCTGTCTGACAAGCAGTGGGTGAGGATGGGCATCCATGAGGAGGGTATTTCCTTTCATTGTGAAGCCCTTCGGGCACTGAAAGGGGGTGCTAGCAGGCTCCTCTTACTGCTCCTTGCTGCTGTGCTTTGCTAACACAAGTCCTTGTTCATTTGCTCATTCAGCTGGTATCTATTAAAACTTGCTATGTGTAAGACACTATTCCAGATTCTGTAATAAATAAAAAATCCACTTTGAGCTTTAAGAAAAGATGAGAATTGTGAAATCTTTCTGGGAAGTTATTTTTTAAAAAATCAGGACATGGTAAATAATACTGTATCCACATAAACTCGTTTTATAGAAAGCAATTAGAAGCAGAAGCATCCAGAGAATTATTGAATGCAACCCCAGACGTACAGAGATGAAAAGAAACTCGGACATCTTTCAATTTGTGATCAACAAATTGTATCGTTTCCTAGAAGCAGCTTATAGAAAAAGGACATTGCACCTGACTTCGGCTTTTGCCCAAGATGAAGCATCTGTTGTTTAACTTTCCATCCTTCCGGAGCCAAGCACGTTAAGTGCCATTGTTCATTTGCTGAATGAATGACAGAAAGAGTTTGTCACAGGAGAAATGAGAATACCAAAGAATGATTCTGACGTATCCAAAGTTCTTTTTAGAAAGTTCTCACTGATCACTGTGATAACTTTTCTCTCTCAGAAACTAATGTCTTAGATGTCATTGCTCAGACGGGACTTTCTGTTAGGAAACCACTCGAGTTCCTTTTTGTTAGGTTGAATGTACCATGATACTTTTCTAAAAGGGCAAGGGCAAGCATCCTTTACACTAGTGACCGCTTGTGTAGGAGCAGAGATCAAGGTTAAATGTGTTGCTTAAACTTGTGCTGCCCCAAAGCTACTTGTTTGGGAAATTTATTATCCAGGCCTCTGAATTCTGTTACTTGTACTCATTTTTGTCCTTCTTTGAAAGTCTCCTTGTAGTTTAACGTCATACTTTCTGTGAAAAAGAAGTCCTGTCCTCGATGTCCCTGGTAGGTGGGACATGCACGGTCTTGGACAGTATTAGTTGCTTGGCCTATTTTTCTAGACAGAAGTCATGCTTCTGCCATGTGCTCTTCACTACACAACTCTCTCTTCTCTGGTTCTGCTAGCTTCCTGTCCCTTCACCACTAAGACCCTAAAGTGGTCATAGCTTTGCCACCACAAGCCACAGGTTCCAGTTCCAGCGCTGGTACCTATGGTTTGCTGTCTTCACACCTTTGCCAATAAACCCTCCTACTATTTCCAGTGATGAAAGTGTCATTTGATTTCTCTTGGCATTCTAAACAAGACAACATATTTGTGCATGTGTGTCTATCACAGTCATGCAAAAACTCCCCCCCTCCTTTTTTTGAGAGACATTCTTTATATTTGCATTCCTGGTGAAAATGGGGAGTTTCAAGACAAGTAACCAGAAAGACAAATGAAATGACGATAAAGTTATTTAGAAACTGTGACCTGTATTATTATTTTCTTCACTTTAACATTAATTTCTGAGAGAATCTGGGACCATTCAAAGTGTGATGGCTCATGAATAGTTTTGTTTTTATTTCTCTACTAGCTCAATGAGGAATGTGAAAGATGTTACTGGGGACTTTAAAAAGTTCTTGGAAAAGTGGGATTAAGAGATAAGTTTATTTGGAGTCACAGTGATTTTGAAATCGATACTTTTTAAAATAATATTCATTTTTCATGAAATTTTTTTAGGGACCCCCTACAGCAAGATTTGTATTCTTCTTTCCCATACCTGCATAAAGCCAAACCACCAACTAGAGTCAGTAGAGTAACACAATGCTACATCTTCTTTTCCTCCAAGTAGTACTGCTTGTCTTGAAAGTTCTGCCCCTTGCAGAACCTGAAAAGGAACAATTGGTCAGGGGGGCACATGTTGAGGGTATCCCGGGCCTGAACAGGAAATGTACTCAGAGGAAAGTTATAGTAACTTAACCAGCACTGTGGTCAGGAGTGGGGTGTTCATTCTGGGCTGGGACACCAGCGTTACCTTCACAACATACTCACAAACATCACAGGACAAGACTGTTGAAACAGAAAGCTTTCATTTTTGTTCCTTCCTACCAAGCATGTTAAATTCTGTTCAATCATAATTTTTAAAAAGCAAGCAACATGGTTAGGCTCTTTCAACCTGATTTTTTGTCTTCAAAAGAATCTGAGATGGGAATACCTGGAATGCAGTGAAGTTCTGCAAGACTTTGAAAGAAAAAGTAGCATTACCAATTAAACAGGTAGAGTGTCTCTTTAACTACTTCTTTAGCTCTCTAATGCACACTGCAACCTCAAGTGCTGCCTATCCCACCCTCTGGCTCAGCAGTCTCTGTGTCCGTGTTATTTCTCCCTGGTACTGACATAGGAGAGGAAAGAGCGCATCCTACAAATGTCAACATGACAAACAACGTAACCCACCAAAGCTTGAAGTTGAGGATTTTTCTGCTGAGATTCAGATTAAAAAAATAAAAGTGACTTCGTATGTTGAGCAGTGTCCCTTTTGTACTCTTGGGCAAGCAGCATTGATGAAGATGAAATGATTATTTCTTGTGGATTGGGAGTACTTCATAACAGATGTTCTTTGTGACCCTGCTGGTCTGTAGATCTTATCTGGGATCCATTTATGACCTTAAGGAAGTCTTTGAAATTCTAAGCAAAATGTTTTGACTCCCTTAATCTAGGGGGTTATGTTCTAACATCACACTAGTGGATGCTTGCAGATGGTATACAACAATGTCTTCCTCATCTTAATCAAATATTTATTAGATATGGAGGCCATAGCTTTTCCAGTTTGAGATAGGAGAGCAAAACCAGTATTGAGTTCTTTCTCTTTTACAATTTCCTAAATAGATTAATTCTTACTGTAGATCTTAGCAACCTCAGCAAATGACTCTTTTCTTTCCTTATTTAGTCAAGAACTTTCTCTTTTTCATTTAAAGGAAACACTTTATAGCTACTCTTTGGCATGTTTCCATTTCCAGCATCACTATTCTTATGTTTTGGAGGTACGGTAAAATACAGTAAGGGTTAATTGAATGCAAGCCTTGTAATATCATGACAGTTGAGTTGAACAAATATTGGTGGGAAATGCATATAGCATGGATGTCCTGGAGTGGAGCAGTATGAGGTTTTGTCAGGTACAACTAGTCATTTAAAACTTATTAATGATTTACTTCTAGAATTTTCCATTAAGTTCTTTTGGATCACAACCAACTGTAACTGAAACTACAGAAAGTAAAACTGAGGATAATGGGACAGGCTACTATAGCATGTTCACGGGTTGCCAAGAAAGTTTGGAAATACACTTTTTCTAAATATGAATCCAGTGTCAATTTAATCTTGATAGAAAAAGTTGTTTTCTTATTCATCCATGATTTAAGCATCACTTCTCCATGCCTAAATGAATTGTATCTTAACTTTAACATTGTGTGATTTTGTTTAAAAAGTCATTGGCTGCTTGTGTGTTTTAATCACCTGTTACATAAAATGAGAGATTAGCTTAATTCATCTCCAAATTTTATTCCAGCAAAATGGTAGACACTGAAATTTGTCTTGAGTTGTTCCTTTTCCCATTCCATTTATTCTACTGCTCACGTCAGATAACTGGTACTGTCCTCTCTACCCAGGTGAATGATCTATATAATGAAGCCCTGAAATCATGTTGAAATTTTGACGCAACAAGGCAGAACTAAAAGAACAATAGGTGAGACATCGTGAGATGTGAGATTAGGTTTCCAGAGTCACTTGTTCTGAAACCGTGGGCAACTCACTGACCTCTTTGACCTCAGTTCTCCATCTGTAAAATGGCCAAAAAGATGACTGCCCCACCTGTTTACTTCACAGGTTGGTATGGAGTTCAGATGAAATAAAGCAGGAGAACGCATATTATCGCTCTCTGAATGTAGGTCACAGAAATGAATTGAAGATAACATGTTTACTGTCTTGTACTTTAGACTCCATCTTTGGAAACCTAGCCATCAACTGAGCTTTTGGGGAGGGTCCTTTTAAAGTCATGGTCCTCACGAGACAGCTGAATGGTACCTTATAGCCATTTTAAGGTATATAGTAGCCGGTCCTGAATATAAACTAAAATTGAAATGTCAATGAGCTAATCACAGGTTGTGGTTAGGACTTGCTTTTTTTTTTTTTTTTAACATACTGGTTACTCAAAACCATGTCAATTCCATAATATTGCAAATTGCTGTTGATGTTATATTGGGACTCTTAATTGACTGGGATGATATTCTACCAGCTCTAACTTCGGACCAGAAATGGTCTCCCCAAGAAACTGTTCAACCCATCTGGACAATAAGTAGCTGGATTCTATGTTTGGTATACGTTTGCAAGGAAAGAATCTTGATTGAATTTGAACCGTAATACTGCATCAAGGTGGAGGAATCCACCAGGGGGGAGGGGCGTGGGGAGGGGTGGGGGGATTCCCAGAGCCTATGAAACTGTCACATAATGCAAAATAATTAATCAAAAAAAATAAAGTCATGGTCCTTTGATGCTTAGCCACACCTAAGAAGTGGTTATCCACTCTACCTATGGGAAGTGTTGACCTAAATATAATAATTAACCCATTTACAATAGGTAAAAAGAACTCCTCTGTTCTCCTCCTCCTACTCCTCCTCTTTCTACTTTCTTTCTTTTTCTTATTTTTTGGTAAACAAGCTATCTATACCCCACCTCATCTCATTCTCATGGAAGTACAGGCAACTTTCAATCTTCCAGAAGTCAGCTCTGTCATAAGGTTCAGATTATCTGTGGGAAATCTTTCAACTCTCACTATTTTGCAGCAGATAAGGGCCTTCTCACCTCTGATTTTACTCTTCATGTTGCCTGTTGTCAAACAGGAGTCATGAGGGAAAGAGGTTTGAGGTTACTGCTTCCTGTCTCCACACCTTTAGCTGGTTTAGCTGCTAGGAAAGGCTTTGAAAAGCAAAGCACTAAATTCATCATCAAAACAACTTGTTGATTCAGTTAGAGAAATGTCAGTCAAGGCAATCTTGTGGCACATAAGCAAATACAATGTACAATGAATGGGTTGACAAAGATTCTGTTTAAATCCAGCAGGTTTGTCCTAGGAATATCTTCCTTAGCTACTCACAAGGAGGCAGATAAAGTATCCCAGGGAGTGGTGTAGGTTTGTAACATTATTACAGACTAGAAGGATGCTCTCCATTCCTTGGGTGGACTAGACAGCAAAATAGCATCAACCGGAGGAGAGGCTGAATGTGTTTCTCTATTTTCTTCTGAATATAAATATATTCTTAAATTTTACAATATGTCTTTAAATTATTTTGTATATTTCCCCCAAACCCAGAGAGTCAAAATACACTTTAAAGCCAAGTGCCATTGGATATTCTGCTTATCCATGACATGCCAATCCCATGGAATAAAGGGTGTGCATTTTCACAATGCTTAATTTTAAGAGAAGAGAAGAGGAATCATTGCATCTACTGGAAGTTATAATAATCACATGTATTCAATATTACTTAGAGTAGCTGGCTACATTTTTATACCACCACAAGTATTTTTCATTCAGTGTCTCTCCAAAGCAGATATATACTTTGATGTTCTATGAAATAATTCCTCACTAAAATTTCCCCAAATTATTGACATAAACCAAGATAGGCTAAGTTTTATAAAGATACAAAATACTGAAAACCAAGAAGTTATGTTAACCAACCCTGAACTCAGCTTGAACCTCAAACTAGGAGGCTGTTAGCCACACACTGGCAAAGAAAGCAAATGATTTCAAACATAGTATATATGCTACATAAAAAGTTACTTATTTATCTGAGTATTTGAAAGGCAGATTGAGAAACAGCTAGAGGTTGAGGAAGAGAGAAAGAGAGAAAGAAGTATAGGCATAGAGAGAAAGAGAAAGCTCTTCCATTTGCTGGCTCATTCTGGCTGAGCCAGGTCAAAGCCAGGAGCACCATCTGAGTCTACCATATAGGTGTAGGGGACCCAAGTCCTTGGGCCATTATCTGCTCCCTCTTAGGCACTTTAGCAGGAAGTTGGATTAGAAGCAGAGGTGAAATTCCACTCAAGGCACTCTGATGTGGAATGTGGGTATCCTATGCAACTGTGTCATGAACAGGCTTTAGCCTGCCCTTCCCCCGCCCAAGAGTCAACTAATTGAAATTTATCTGTGTGGACATGGACGAGAGGAAGACAAGCAGAGAATCAGCACCCACTTTTCAAAAAGCCATAGAGTGCATAGGTTTCAAATCTTTTTCTCCAATATAGTCTTAGCACAAAAAATCATGAAATATTTCTCTTTCCCTTGCTCAATTGGTAGACATAGTATCAACTAAGAATATGGAATGTGTAACTGCAAGGCTAGATAAGGGGTTTTCAGTTTGCTCCCCCAGAGAAAGTTCTCAGTTAATAATGGTTGGGTAGCAGATTTGAATTTAGAGTCCCTGTGATAGAGGAAACACTGACTTTCAGATATTTCACTGTATCATATCTTGTGAAGGACAAATAATCTCAAGAAAGACCAGTGTTCTTCCTTTCTGAAAAGTAGCAAATAAGGGGCCCTGCATGATGGCTCTGTGGCTAAATTCTCACCTTGGATGTGCTGGCACCCCAATTGGGCCCTTGTTCATATTCTGGCTTCTTTATTTCCCATCCAGCTCCCTGATGTGGTCTGGGAAATCAGGGCAGGGGAACCAAAGCCTTGAAATCCAGTACCCGTGTGGGAGACCTGGAGGAAGTTCCTGCCTCCTGGCTTGGATTGGAGCAGCTCTAGCTATTGTGTTCACTTGGGGAGTGAACCAGCGAATGGAAGATCTTTCTGTCTCTCCTTCTTTCTGTAAATCTATGTTTCCAACAACAATAACAAAAATAACATTAAAAATCATAGAAAAGCAGCAAACATGGAAATAAGCTCCAGGAGCCCACTTGGTCCTAGTAACTTTTGAAGTCATTTGTGTTTTCTTTGTCATGATCCCTCCAGCTGGAAGAATGTCTTCAACCTATTTCAGGTATCTGAACTTCTTCTGGATGCTGATTGGTCTAGTTTGGTAATGCAATGAAGAAGAGACAAATGAAGAAGATGCAGGCAAAAGGAATACATTCATTTACTGGTGGGTCCTCTTGGCCTGGGGAAAGTCCTTGCTAATGTCCTCCATCTTGCAGCATCACTCTTATTTAAATCAATGCTGTTTTTACAAATTTTAACATGGAAATATTTCTTAGCTTTATCCAATTGTGTCAGATTTTCTTTCAGTCCATTACCACGTCTTCCCCAGACTATATCCTAAATGGTCTCCATGCGTTCACTCTGGTAGCCTTCAAATTTATCTTCCACATTTTTGCTAACATGCAAAGTTGTGTACATCACTTCTCTGCTTAAAATTCTTCAGTGAGTCTCTGTCACCTGCAGGAGAGATCCAAAGCTGCCTGAAAATAGGGGTTGGTTCTGCTGCTTTCTGTTGGGTTGATTGCTCAGCCCGTCAGTACTGGCTTAAATAAACAATGGTCAAGCAAAATTAAAAAATAAGTTGGAGGGCCCGGTGGCGTGGCCGAGCGGCCAAAGTCCTCGCCTTGAAAGCCCCGGGATCCCATATGGGTGCCAGTTCTAATCCCGGCAGCTCCACTTCCCATCCAACTCCCTGCTTGTGGCCTGGGAAAGCAGTTGAGGACGGCCCAATGCATTGGGACCCTGCACCCGTGTGGGAGACCTGGAAGAGGTTCCAGGTTCCCAGCTTCGGATCGGCGCAGCATCGGCCCGTTGCGGCTCACTTGGGGAGTGAATCATCGGACGGAAGATCTTCCTCTGTCTCCTCCTCTGTGTATATCTGGCTGTAATAAAATGAATAAATCTTTTAAAAAAATAAGTTGGATTTTCATATCAAGATCATTTTTCATTTCAAGACATGTTGAACTTTCTGATTCTCTTTTAAAAAATTATTTTATTTGAAAGGCAGAATTACAGAGAAAGGACACACACACAAAGTTGGAGAGAGAGAGAGACAGAGACAGAGACAAAGAGACAGATAGATGTTTCATCTACTGATCTTTCATCTCCTGATTCACTCCTCAAATGGCCGCATTAGCTGGAGCTGGGCTGATTCTAAACCAGTAATTAAGGGTTTCTTCTGGATCTAGGTAAAGGGGATCAAGAATCTGAGCTGTTTTCTGTTGCTTTTCCCAGGCTGTTAGAAGGGAGCTGGATTGGAAGCTGAGCAGCCAGGGCTTGAACTGGTTCCATAAGAGAAACAGGCATTGCTTGCTATGCCACAGTGTTGGCTCCAGGAAGTTTTTGATTCTTTACATGCTTGCTTTTCATTACTTCTAGAGTATTTGTTCAGTGAATGAAAAGTGAATGTAAAGTTGTTGAGACATAAGTTTTAAGCAAGATTTAATGAGCTAGCTGGCAACAAGAATGAAACAGTCACCACCTTTCACTCAGCAATTATTTATAGAGATCCTGTTAGATTCTCAGTGCTATATCAAGAAGCTTTGGGAGCAGGGTTGTGGTGCAGTGTGCTAAGCTGTAGCTTGCGATGTTGACCTCCCATATAACTAATGGTTTGGGTCAGATGCTTTGGGTCAGTAATTGTAATGGTCTGGGAAAGTAATTGAAGATGGCCCAAAGTTTTGGACTCTGTCACCAACCTGAGCATCTCAGCAGGAATTTCAGGCTCCTGGCTTTAGGCTGGCCCAGCCCTGGCCATTGTGACCATTTGAGGGGGGTGAACCAATGAATGAAAGATCTTTCTATTTATCTCTACATTTAACTCTGCCTTTCAAATAAATAAAATACATATTTTAAAGAAGTGTAATATATAGTTCTTGCAGTCAAAACACTTAGAAACTAGGGCCATTAAAGAGGCCAGTATTGTGGCACAAGGATTTAAGTTACTGCCTGCATTGTTGGCATCCTATATTAGTTTCACTCCACTTTCAATCCAGCATCCCGCTAATGGCCTGCAAAAAACCAGAAGATGGCCCAAGTGCTTGGGTTCCTGCCACCTGACAAGGGAGAACCCAAATGAATTGGGTGGTTCCTGGCTTCAGCCCAGCCCTGGCCAATGTGCCAAGAGTGAACCAAAAGATGAATGATCTTTCTGTTTCTTTCTCTCTCTTCCAAATAAATAAATAAACAAATACATCTTTAGAAAATGGGCCTAGAATAAACATGAATTGAAAGTTAAGAAATGGAAGCATATGAAACAATGTAGATGCTGACCAGGAGGCCCATGAATGACATGGATGGCAATTGTTCTGACACCTGAGAACGGAGTGCTATTCTGGGCCTCAGAGTTAGTGAAACAAAGTGTGGGGGTGGATGTTCCTAGTGCTGGCATGCTGACCTGAATGATCTGGCTGACAAGGAGGTGTTTGTCTTTAAGAACTCAGATTGGGAAGCCTGTGGAAGTCTATGTATCTGAGGATAACAAGTTAGATTTCATCTGTCACCATGCGATTCGGAAATTTCACTCTTGTTCTATACCTAAGAGGAATTGCAAATTATGGCCATGAAAAAATGTATTCAAGTGTTTACAGCAGTGTAGTAATGCTATATGACAATAGTCAAAAAATGAAGAGTGGTAAAACAAAATGAGGCCATTCCATACAATGCACTGTTATTGAGTCACAGAAAGGAATGATGTTCTGATCCATGGGATGCTGCGGATGAACCTTGGAAACACTAACTGAAAGAATCCAGACAGAAAAAGGCCATGTCCCATATGAGTCCCATTACACAAAATACGCAAAACAAGCAAATCCATAGAAACAGTATGTAGATTAGTAACTACCAGAGGCTGAAGGGAGGAAGGAATGAGAGCTAAATTCTAAACAGGGCATTAGGTAGGATGCTTTGTTGTGTCACAGTGAGTTAAGTCACCTTCCATAACACAGGCATCCCATTTGGGTGCCAGTTTGAGTTCCCGCCTGTTCCACTTTCAATGTAGCTTACTACTGGTGGCCTAGGAAAAGCAATGAAATATGACTTACATGCTTGGGCCCTTGTCACCCACATGGAAGACCTGGATGAAGCTCCTGGCTTCAGCCTGGCTCAACCATGGCTGTTGTGGCATTTTGAGAAGTGTACCAAGATGAAGATTTGCCTCTTTCTCCTCTCTCTTTGTAGTTCTGCCATTCAAACAAATAAATCTTTAATACAAAATAAAGTGTCGGGGATTTCTGGGATCATTTTTTGGCCATCCATTCACAACTTGATGAATATATTGAGAACCTACTAATTGTGCACTTCAAAAATGGTGAATTTCATGATATGTGAATTATCTCATTAAAGTTATTATTGAAAAAAAAAAATCCCCAGTATGAACCAGCTACACCAGAACTTCTGGAATTGGGAACACTGGGCCAAAGATTTCCTTTTAAAATTTGTTGATTTACAGACAGCATTGGTAAGTACATAGTAGAAAATATCTTTAGTTCTATGCAGCTTCCTTCTACATAAAACAAAATCAGAACACATGAATTCAAATGCAGGTTAAATTGCAAAGTTTGTTTTTATAGATGCTAATTTTATTTGGCTCTTCAGTGTAAATAGATAAGGTATTGCCTGAAATAGCCATTTTAACAATGCAGTGGTAGATCACTATGACACATCCTAAGACAATAGTGTTTGACTTTGCATTGAGATTTGAATCAAAGATACATAGTGATTTTCTCTCTTGGGACAAGTTAGGAGTGGTCACTTTCTGGCAAAGTGGATCGTTATGTGATGAAGAATGGTGTTTTAGTGATCTGTGTCTTCAGTGCTACTGGCCAACTTGGCTTTTGCTTCTGGTTATGTTCACAGTGACTGTAGATAAGCCTTGTAATGTTTCTAGCCCTCATACAATAATTTGAAAAAAAAAGCAGAATACATTGTCATGTGCCAGTCAGTGAGAACACAAGGTATGCCTTCTTTATAAATGTATAAATAACAAAATCTAGAATAGATGTGCTAACTTCAATAATTCCCAGATAGTGATGAATAGAAAAATATACAAATTTCTTGAGAAGGTTGTTTGTCATACATGCTGTGGAAATGAAATGAAAGCAAACCCTCTGGTTTATTTTTCCCCCCTTCTTCATTCCATTCTTGGAATAGCCACCACTGAATGTCAAGATGTTTAAAAACATTTTCATGCCTTCACCAAAGCCTGTATCACCACTTACAAACCAATCTGTTTATGCATGTGCCAAGCATTAAAGGCATTTCCAAATGTAACAGTCAGAAAATCAGCTGAAGGCATGACTGAATCTCAAGTCAGATTCAGGAATCCTGAGCACCGTGCTGTGGTATTCAGTGCCATCAGAAGGCCACATTCTGCCTTCCGGGTGAGAACATGTCCCACTCAAAGGAAAGTGAAAACAACAAATGTAAACTATTAAACTCTTGGTGCCCTTGTCTTCATCTGCCAGGAGAAAGCCTGTGCTGATCTTCTCAAGTGATTAATTAACACTTCTAAATTTGAGGAAAAAATTATCCTTCCATTCTTGTTCTAAGCAAATGGTTTTTCCTGCAGAAAACAAGATTTTGGTGAAGCAGTCTCCCATGCTCGTGGTGCAAAACAACGAGGTAAACCTCAGCTGCAAGTATACCTACAACCTCTTTTCAAAGGAGTTCCGGGCATCCCTTTATAAGGGAGCAGATAGTGCTGTGGAAGTCTGTGTAGTGAATGGGAACTTTTCACATCCACGCCAGTTTCATTCCACTACGGGGTTCAGCTGTGATGGAAAATTGGACAATGAAACAGTGACTTTCTTCCTCAAGAATCTGCACGTTAACCAAACAGATATTTACTTCTGCAAAATCGAGATCATGTATCCTCCTCCTTATATAGACAACGAGAAGAGTAATGGAACCATCATCCATGTGAAAGGTAACATGCAACTCTCCCTGAAAGTTACCCCATGGTTTACCATTGCAGTCCTGAAAACCAGTTCAAGGTTAGTGCTGAGGTTGGGAAAATCCCAAGGGATCTGATGCTAATGAAAGCAAATATTTTTTAATTAATGTTCTTCCATTTCAGATGAGATTCAGATTATGGTTTGAATCTCTTTGCTTTCCCTCATTGACAATGGGCAAAAAGAGATAGTCTGTGGTTACACATCATTGACAAGGTTATTCCTGATCCCAATGGTTCATGGAAAGGATGTTAATAAAATGCAAGCCCAGTTACTCTGAGAAAGGAGCTGCATCTAATAGGTCAGGACTTAGGAAGAGCTGGGAGGGATGTGACTGGCAGCGATCCATAACTGGAAGACTATTAAGACCACTTGAGCAAGTATCTCAGCATGCCCCACATCTGGGACCTTGGGCAGGTGGGAGACTGGGTGG
Organism: Ochotona princeps; assembly: GCF_030435755.1. Taxonomy (NCBI): domain Eukaryota; kingdom Metazoa; phylum Chordata; class Mammalia; order Lagomorpha; family Ochotonidae; genus Ochotona; species Ochotona princeps. The sequence continues at coordinate 78,455,192 of NC_080836.1, forward strand.
GGATTCTCCCTCAATATCCCCCTTCACCTCAGATACATAAATAATAAAACTATATATTAAAAAAATTCAAAAAAAAGAATAGGTTCCATGTCTAATTAATTTTCTCTTGAGGCTTCATGATCCTCTTCAGTAAAAAATTCAATTTCAGTATAATTTTCAGTAAAAATGGATTCTTTTCCATTTGCTACCAGCCAACTGTGCAATCTAAGTCATCCATCTTGTTGAGGCTCCAAAATTCCACTACAGTGATGCCTCAAAAAGGTTATAGAAAAATGTTAAAAGTTAACATATTTGATGTAAAAACTTTTTTGAAATTCATGCACAGTTTTAAAATAATACCTATTTCCATTTACTTTATAAAGATCTTTCATACAATTTCAAAATTTTTTACATCAAGATGAATTTATCTTTAATTACATTTTCCCACAAACCTTTTGAACCCTTATATTAAGCAAATCTCATGAATAAGTAGAAATACATGTAAATAACTTATATTGAAATTGTGCTTTCTTGAAAAGTTGGAGAGCAAAATCACAAGAGTTCCAAACTCAGAAAAGCATCATTTATCAGAGGAAAAAAAAAAACTAAAAGTTTATATAATTCTATATAAACCACATAGAATTATGGATACCCTATAGCTTTTCCTATTTGTAGAATAAGAAATGTGTTCTCACTTTTCTAACAAATACTAGGGTTATTTCAGTAAGTGTTTTACTTCATTGTTTGTGGAGACAGAACTGTACTACTAAAAAACAAGATACTAAATAAGGAAAAAATATGCATTTAGTGTAGCAGAGTAGTTTTTGTGTGCCAGTAAAATAGAGGCAATTATGTATAAATATTTGCTTGCTGAGTCTGAGATTTCTGATATCTATAATGTCTTTGGGGCATTTTTAATCGGATCAAGTCACAAGTTAAAAAGAATGCTTTTTGGAAGCTGAATGGAACATTTTCTTATGTAGTTGATATATTAAGTTCAGATTACATTTTTTATATATGTTACACACTCTCATACACATGGATTATAATTTATATTAAAGCACAAAGGAGGCCAATCATCCCATACTTAATAATTTCTGTAATAATTTACTGTAGGGATAGACTTTGGAGTCTAGATACATGGTTTCTGTTGAAGGCAAGTTTGGATTTAAGTAATTGGAGACTACCATTTTGAATCCAATCATCCTATACTCAATTATTTGCAATCCTGCCTGCATATTAAAAATCTGGGTATGCTCAAAAATATACTGATATGTGGGCTCAGCTTGAGACTCTGATGTAATTGGTGTTGGTTGAGGAGGATCGCTGCATGTTGTATTTTCAAACTTCCTCATCTAATTCTCATGCACAGCCATGATTAAAAATCAGATGGTTAGATCAGTTATGGTATGCTCTCTCATGTTATTTTTCTCTGATTTTGAATATAGCTCTGGGTTCCTTACCTAGCTTTTGGTGGTACTCAAAGATATGCAGTGATTTATGCCCCATCATATAATCTGCTTGACAGAGCCAAAGCCACATTATATTGATTGATTTTTGTAAGGTTTGAAAACATGTGTATGTCTCAATTTACTGTAGGGATGGACTTTAGAGTCTAGATAAGTGGTTTCTGTTGAAGGTTGGATTTAAGCCATTAGAGGCAACAATTTTGAGTCATACTGTGGTGGAAACAAAGTCAGGTGAATATTATCTGCCTGAATAACCTTAAAGTAATGACTTCTACTTGTAGTCTTGGAAACTGCCCAGGTTATGATGAGAGGTGGGCTTGGATAATTTTCAGAAATTGCATTTTGTGTATTTGTATTTCATTCATACTCTGATGTTTAGAAGGAAAAAACTATAATTGATAATGTACTTAACTGCCTTTCTCTTAGGATGTAATCTATTTCATTTCAGAGCAACATCTTTGCCCAGCTCACCTATCTTCGGAATCATCAACGTTCTTTTGGGTGCTGGTGGTGGTTTGTGGAGTCCTGGCTTTCTACAGTATGCTGCTCACAATTGTTCTTTTTTCTTGCTGGGTAAGAGAAGCAACAATGCTTTTATGTGAGTTCCCCACTACATATGCACTCTGAACATACTCAAGAATGTTGCCTAGGTGGTTTGTTTTCTGTTTTACATGTAATTATGGCTGTTTTCTTTATTCCTGCCACACTTGGTTAGGTTCCTTTTCAGCCTTTTCAACTTTATCTGAGATAAAACGGGACATAAATTCTATTTCAGAAGGCAGTGAATAAGAAGCTAAATGAACCAAGAGGCAAGAGGTCAGGGACAGTTACCTTTCTTTTTTGTTCATAATTGTGGCTAATACAGTTTTAACACATGTATAAAAATCTAGACAACTCAGGAAGCAAGGCAACTGAATCCAATGAACAACTGTGGTTCAGGGACACAAAATCATGAGAGATTTGGCTACTAAAATTGTGTATTCAAATCTAGAAGAAACTAGGTCTGTTTATCTGAGTCATATTTTTGTCTCCTCTGAAGCAGTTGAATTCTGTGAGACCAAGTATGGTATTATCATTATGAAACTGTAATGGGAGTTAAGCTTTTCTGAGCTCTCACCACTGAAGTGGAGCTAAGCAGTTTTTGCAAATGCTCATGCAGTACACTTGGCATGCCTTTTTTTTCATCTTCCTTAATGTTGAATTTTTGGCCTAGGTTTCGGCATGTTTTGATGACCATATCTACTGTTGAGAAAAGGCCTCCTTTGCAAAGATCTTTTAGAAGACTTCCCTCTTTTTTGCACAGCTTAATGCAGAATCATACATTGATTCCATGCTGTCTTTGAATATCTTTCCACAGGAAATAGATTCATGTATTCGAGTTTTCAATAAGAAATGCAAGCTTCCCAAGGAAAGGAATATTTCTCTTGATATTTTCCATTCATTTTGATGTTAAGTACATTAAGTGCCTATTGGATTGACAAACTGACAATCCCAACAGGTCAAAATAAGAATTTAACTTAGTCTGCCTGAAGTATGATACTCTTTCTTAAGATATAATTCATACATTATATGAAGCCATAAATGGGTCAGTGATTTTTGAAAGTCATACCACGGTTTGAAGCCATATTCTTTGCTAGAGCCTGGATGCTGAAGACATAGCTCTGGATTCTCAATCATGCTGTTCTGTCATTCACCCTTAGATTCTTGCAAATCCTTGCTGGCCTCTTGTCAGAGCTTGCCTCTAGGTTGTTCCCCACAGGCTCCCAGGGGAGTACATTTGTCAGGCTGAAGTGACCTAATCTGTATCTTCTTCAAGGTTGGGAAACAAAGTGGTTGCCTGTCCCTGGAAATTCTTTATTTGTGGTGTATGTATGAGATATCATATTGGGGATTTGCCTGGCTTGTCTTCTGTAGGCTGCCCAATTTTGATGGGGTGCTTTAGCACACACACAAAATCTGAAGTTCTGCATCAGATGTTATCCATCTGATGTATCTTTCTGGGTCTTGGTGTCTTCATTCCAAATGCTGAAATCCTCTGTGGTATTTGCCCATGATTTTAGAATCATTAGTTCTGATTGTCCCCTTACTTTTAGGGATTTTATGCCTGCATTATTGCTTTTCAATCCTCTCACTGGAAATCTCAACTTCCTTACTTAAAGGCCAGGAGCAGTGGCCCCTGGAGTGTCCTTCCTGAAGAGGCACTTCCTTGTGATATGCTGACTTAGGTCAAAGTAATTTACTAGCTATGTATGAAGTAGTTTTGGGAATTGCTTTAATCCTCAGTGGCCAGAAGGATACTGCTCATCATTTAAAACTTATTATGAATATGCATTAGAATGCTAGATATTATAATGAGGCACTAATTTGCTGAGTAACTCAAAGCACCCAGAAGGACAAAAGCAACTCTTTACTTTCAATGTGTTAAGCAGTTCCTCTCAACTCAGATATATTGTAGACACTACAAATTTTCTTTTGATGCCACTCCTAATTCCTGGTGAGGTTCATCTTGCCTTCTTTTGAGAAAATTTATTTGGGTCTTACATGCCTCATTGACTTCCTGTGAGTTGGACAGTCTTAGGACTTAGAGTGTCATGTCACCTCGGGCTTCTTGTATTCCATCATAATGGCCAATAAGATTTAACTTAAACCCAGGTCTCCATAGTCTCTTTCAAAAGCTATGTTCATGCAAATTTATCTATATTTCATAAAACAGCATTTTCGCCCTGGGCTTATCTTTCAATGTTGCTGTGCAACAAGCATCATCTGCATCTAGGCCATTAAGGATCCCCAGAGTTTAGCCTTTCTGAGGTAATTTTCTAGGCTCCTATTTTTGGCTGGTCTGCAGTGTGCCCTGGTCTGAGTTACCATTTTTGGGAACTTCCTGAGAGCCTGTGATGAGCTACTGTAGGCTGTTCTAGGCTGAGTGGGTTTCTGGGAGCAGCTGTGGATTCTATCTCAGTTCTTGACCCGATGTTGACATCGGAGTAAACAAAGAACTCTCTTGGTGAGTTTGTCATAGCCTAGCACCTGTCACTGTCCCTCAATTCTTCATTCACTCAGTTGAAAGGTAAACCAATTCTCTTCCCAAATCTAAAGGAGTCTTTTTAAAACCAGTCTTTCCTACTGCAGATCACAATGTAGGGAGTGTGGATAGTGCATGTACAGGTAACACATGCCTCTAAATTTGGTAAATTCTTGAAGACTGTCTTCAGATAGATAGCCTCATATGTGCCCTGTGTATTGTTGCTGTTCCCCCAGGAAACAAGTTGGAGTAGAGGGAAGGGCAAAATGAAAGTGTGGTCCTCTGATCATACATTTAAGAAAAAAGATTTATTTATTTTTATTAGCCAGATTGACAGAGAGGAGGAGATACAGAGGGAAAGATCTTCCATTTGCTGGTTCACTCCCTAAGTGGTTGCAATGGCTGGAGTTGAACTGATCCAGGAGCCTCTTCCGAATCTCTCACATAGATGCAGGGGTCTCAAGGCTTTGGGTCATCTTCTACTGCTTTCCCAGGCTACAAGCAAGGAGCTGGAAGGGAAGTGGAGTATCTGGAACATGAACCGGCACCCATATGGGATCCTGGCACATGCAAGGCAAGGACTTTAGCCATAAGGCTACCATGCCAAGCCCCTCTGGTCACATATTTTAACAAAGGCTATGGACTAAGTGACAGTCACATGGACAAGTAAGTGGGTACTCACTCAATCTATCTATCTATCTATCTATCTATCTATCTATCTATCTATCTATCTATGTTTGATAGGTGCACATGGACACAGAGGGTTCTGTATAGTGTTCCCAAGTCATGCATGTGCCATTTCCCTACTATAGCTCTATTTAGAGTTAAATTGATAAAAACCAAATGTACCATCTGCTAATAGCGTGAGAGTAAGCCTGGCAGCTGATTGCAGCAGGTCTTGCATGATTTTTGTTCACAAACTGAAAAACCTCAGAGTCAAATCTCCTCTACCAGCTCTAGCATTTTGGAATTTCTGGAAGCAAAGACTATTGCTTGGGAGCTTGGTGCAGGAGTCCTCAGGGCTGGAGTAAGTACTAATAATACTTCTCAGGGTATCATGAGCAGTCTTCTAAACTTATCTGGGGGCAAGCCTTTCCTTGTCCACACTCTTGCCATACTGCAACCCTGCTCCCGTGAGGGATATGGTCTTTCATTCATACAACCATCATGTTTAATGGACAATTTAATTCACAAATTTGATTTCTTTGAGTCCCTCTATCTGAGTTACTTCCCTGATTTTGCATATGTAATGATATCCTTTCTTATTAGTTGTAGTAGGTAACCATATAACCATGTTAGCATCCAAATGATCCAAGCTGAATTTGTATCTTCTTTTAAATCGATACATCCTACTGCCCTGGCCTTCCATCTGTGGTTGGAAGACAATCCTACTGGTCACCCAGACTCAAACTGGTCATTGGATTTGAGCAATCATCAACCTGGCTGATGATACTCATTCAAATTTCATAATATATTTTGCATTCTTTATTTAATTATAATTCCATTATTTTGAAGACTAGACTCTACATCAGGATTTCCTAATCTTGGCTCTATTAATGACATAATTTTGGACTAGGTGCTTCTTTATTGTAGGAGAGCTCCCTGTGAATTACAGAATGTTGAGTGTCATCTCTGGCCTCTTCCCTTTAGATGCCAGTAGAATCTTCATGGTGACAACACAGGATAGCTCAGGCTTTGCCAAATGTTCCCCTGGCATAGGATATGGGAGCTTGAAGTATCAAGAATGAAGCTTGGAGAGTGTACATATGTTAGTATCATTCACCGAGTTAAGAAACATTTTAACTAGATTTTTGGGAGAAAATATTAAATTTTGCTTTTGGACATACTGAGTTCATAGTTCCTTTGAGATCCAGTTCTGAGATATGAATTCTGGTGAACAGTTGATATTTGAAGCTGCGAATGTGGACAAGAGTACCTACCTACAGAATTAGCATGAGTAGAGGAGAGAAAGCTAGGGCCAGTTAGGGAGGGATGAAGCTGCAAAGAGGCAGGGAAGGAGTGGCCAGAAAGGTAGGATGTCTCAGAAGGCAAAAAAGTGTGTTACAAAACAGTGTGCAACCAATAGGATAGAGTGCTGCAGAGAGTTCAAGAAGAAAAGGACTGACAACATGTTGGCTGTACATTGTGCCAAGGAGATAAGGGTTTTCAAACTCTTCTTTAGCATATAAATGTGTTTCTAAAATACTTCCTTTGCTTGAGATTTTTCGAGTTAACTTAGAGTGGTCAGTGGTGAAGCTCCATGTATCCATCTTAGCCAAGACCCAGGGGCTCAGTACTTGCTGGTACCCACAGCCACCTGACAGCTGGTGTTTTGAAGAGTTGTCTCCAAATTCCCTGCACTCCTCCCATTGCAGGTCCTCCTGTCCCTCCACACTGACATTCTCCTCTTTTGCAGATGACAAGTAAGAAGAACAGGCTCCTTCAGAGTGACTACATGAACATGACCCCCCGCAGGCCTGGGCCCACCCGCAAGCACTACCAGCCCTATGCTCCAGCGCGGGACTTTGCAGCCTATCGCTCCTGACATGGACGCCTATCCAGAAGCCAGCCGGCTGGTATCCCTCCACCTGCTCACCAACACTGCTCTGGATAGGAAAGAATTGCCTCATCTTCAGCCGGCCATCGTGGGTCCCTGTTAGGCCACCAATGTCAATTTTTCCTAAGTGACTAGGCGCAAGATCGTTCTGAAACTCTAAAATGAAATCAAGGAAATTTGCCATAGTGGGCTCTGTCTGGCAGGGCCATGCTCCAAATTCAAACTTGCCATGTATTTATTGATATCAAGAAAGTAAAGTGGATTCTGTTAGCCTTAAAATCTGCTTCCAAGCTGCTGACTGGGTCCAGTTCTTGCCTCATGCACCTGAGCATCTCAGTCAAGCAAAATGCAATAGTCAAAGACGTTTTAGATGGAGAAGGGCTAGACTATCCCTCCCCTGGTTAAGTGGGTATTTTGGGTGGGGTTAGATTAGAGTGTGGGTTTGGTAGGGAGACTGAAATATTTTAAAACTGTTAAAACACTGTCTGTTATTCATGAAATGAGCCATTTTGTTCCTTTTTAGTGCTTCTACCCCAACTCTTCCACATTAGTTTAGAGATATAGACATTGCTTTTGCTGAGCTCTGATTGAGTTTAGTAACCTTGGCCACTGATTATCCCTTTAAAGTAATATTAGGCAAACCAACTTACCTTCCTCACACCTGAGATGGGAATTCAGCGTTCATATTCATGACATGATTTCCAAAGAATAAATTCATCCTTCCACACCAATAAGAGTGTGTCAAGAAGTAAGGTCACTTAATGGCAAACATATTTGAGTACTATGAAGGATTATTTGCTCACTAGATCATTCTAGTCAAATCATAGGGCAATGTCTGTGCTTCCTGTTTGCACAGTTGGTTTCTTCATTGCATGGGTGGAGATTTGAATGGGATGTACAGAGAATGTCCACTAGGAAAGTGTTAAGCTTGTGAGAGATGTTCATGTTCACTGGGGCATGAGGAATGAGTTCTGAGAAACTTCCTGTGAAGTAGAGAGATCAAAAGGAAACAGCATGACGTTTGGCATGTGCTGAGGAGCTGGCCAGCCTTGGGAGGAAGTTCCCAAAAGATATTAGGCAGAGGGATCTGTGGGGAGAATTCCTTGACAGGAATGTTCTGTGCTGTACTTGGAACTTACAGCTTCAGAACCCCATGGGCTTGCTTGTTCCTGAAAGCTGTAGGACCACTGATATGGACAAGTATTTTGGAGCATGCCTTTTAAGATCCTTCAAAGTCCTCAAGAGACTACAGAGTCTGACTCTGGAAGGACTGTGGATATTTTGTTGCCTCTGATTTGGGTCAACTGAAACATGCCTAAGGGATCTTGAAGAATGACTCCACTGCACCTTTACAATTCGTCCAGTGCTTTGGTTATTCAGGCATTGATGAACCTTGGTTCTAGAAGCTGGTAGACCATGTTCATGTCCTGGTACTAGTTGAATGTTTTTAGGCAAATCACTTGATGCTTAAGATCGTGGTTCTGTAACTATAAACTAGAGGCAAATGATCACAAATGTCTGTTCCTGGACTACAATCTCTGTGAGGACACAGCCGAAGTCTGTCTTTGCCTTGCTCATCTCTGGCATTTCGCCTCATGCCTGACCTGTAATGTTAGCTGTTAATGTTATTGTCATACAGAGAAATTTTTCATAAAAATTAAACTGGGAAATAATCTAAGAAGTGATTGTAATGCACATTTAAACCCACTACGAAGGGATGAGGTGCTAAAATATGAGAACCTCTTCATTTTTATCATTTTCCTGTTTCTTAGAATATCTTATAACAAATTGCAGGGCATTTCCTCCTTACTTCTTTGTATATAAAAAAGCCTTAGAACATTTTTCTAAACACGGGGAGGAGGAGATGGGTTGAAATCTTATTTCAGACAGAAAATGCTGTACTCAGTCGATTTTCAAATGGGCTTCCATTTCATGAATTTGATTAAATTCAAAGAAGGTCAAATGCAGCAGTACTTGGGAGATAAAAGACTGCTGAATATACAGTGGCACTTGTGCTACTGCTAGGCTCTTGGCATACCAAGTTCTTCTATCTAACTTATCAGATTGTATTTTTAAATGACAAAGCTGGAGAGTTTTTAGAAAGGATAGTATCAAATAAATAAATAAACTTGAAAAAAAATGGAAAGATTTGATCTTTGGTAGTAAGTGGTTTTCTTTTCTAACTGGAAAAGTGGGTTTACTAAAGATGAATCACACTTGAGATTTTTCTTACTCACTCTGAACAGGACCCAAGTAGAAATATCTAGGGAAGTCCATTTTCACTATTAGTGTGAAGAAAGAAATGGCTTAAAAACAGTGGTTAGAGCAATGCTTTTACAGTTTCAAATGTAGTAATTATGAAGAAAACAATGTAATTTGCTGCTATTATTATTCTAACAGTCTTATTGGCATTCCTATAATTTTTGACTGTGAGCTGAACTGTCTTGGGCTGAGCATGTCAAGTTAAGGAGACCAAGTGTACATTATATTTTGTGTGTTCAGTGATAAAATTGCTAAATTACTGTGTGTCTTTTATTTAAACTTGTGCTTTAATGGTATCTTTTAGAGCAAGCGTGCTTCACTTTGGGAAAGAATCTGGAGAAATGTTTCTCTTTAAAATAGATGTGATATACATTCTACAGATTGCTGGTTTAAACTTTTCCCCCCTCCCTCAAAAAACCAACTTGAATATTCATTTCATTTCAAGCAACCTACACTTTATGCTTGTTTGCTTGGCATCAGCCAGACCAAGGGATTTCCTTCCTGAGACGTCAGTCTGGGCTTGCCCATTTGTTATGTGTGATATGATGGTTTCAGCCATGGCTCCGTCAGATACACAGGCTCGTTAGTGGAGACACCAGTCCACACAGCTATTTTCAAGCATGTTCATTTCTGTGTCCACCTGATGTCAACCTTTTGCATGCCAGATGAGAGCCGTCATAGACCTTTAGACTAGTCTCAGAGGGTTAAATTTACTTACCCACTACAGGCTAGAGATGCTGTTTGTGATGGATTTACAAATAGGATATTTTGGCCACAAATCTTTATCCCAGATCAAAGACAGTGGATGGCATGGACTCTTAAAATCTGGAGATGAGTCTGTGGTATCTGCAAGGCCAGAAGATCTTTCTGATACACTTTTCCTTAAGATCTTTACGCTTTTACACCTCTGTTTGAAATGTTCTTCCCAAGTTAGATTCCTGATTTGCTCCCTCGCCTCCTTCAGGTCCTTATTCAAGTGTACATGTTGATTCTAGTTTGTTTTTCCCGTGTCATTTGTTTTCTTTGCTTATTTTTTCCATAGTCTCTTACCATCTACTACACCAGATGTCTTACTTATTTATTTGTTATTGTTTGTTTCCCCAGCTGAAGGCTAAGCTCTGTAAGCTGAGGAACTGTTTTACTCTTTTTTTTTCTGTATCTGTAAAGTCCAGAATAGTCCTTGGTATGTAATGAATATTTATTACTGGGATGGATGAATTTTATGTCATCTTAAAAGTTAATGGTCAGGGCTGGTGTGATAGCTCAGTTGGCTAATTATCTGCAAGTGCCAGGACCCCATATGGGTGCCAGTTTGTGTCCTGGTTATTCCACTTATAATGCAGCTCCCTGCTTATGACCTGGGAAAGCAGTAGAGGATGGCCCAAGGCCTTGGGACCCTGTACCATGGGAGACCCAGAAGAAGCTATTGATTCCTGGTTTTGTATCAGCTCAATATTGGCCATGGTGGCCATTTGGGATGTAACCAGCAGATAAAGAATCTTTCTGCCTGCTTCTCCCGCTCTCTGAAAATCTGCCTTTCCAATAATCACAGATAAATGTTAAAAATTTAATGTTTAGCCCCTAAAGAGAGAGCCAGTCCTATTTTCCGTTTTCCTGTTAGTAGGTTCAGAAGTGCACTTTATTAGATAAACAGGAGGTAAAACATGTATGTTGCTAAATCTGGTGAAAGAAGATCTGATGGATACATATTTTAGGAATTTTTGTGCAGTGAAGAAAACTAAAACTTCAGAACTAACTAAAGAGATGTGCCAAATAAACCACAGTCAGGAAGTAAATTTTTTCCTTAAAGTCGTCCAAATTTCCTGCTAATGGGGTTTTTGACTCTGTCTTAAACATTTCTTTAGCCTAAGACTTCTGAAAATGTTTCCTTTGTAGTTAAAATCTCACCCTACTTAGCTGCAGTTCTTTTCTAGGGAGTGATTTTATCCAACAAATTCTATAAATGCCTTGCCTGGCTCTGATTCAAAAGGAGCTTAAAAAAAAAAATCATGTGAATACGAGGGACAGAAATGTCAGCTTTTTCACCTGTCATGCTCATGTCATAAGTGAGTACTCTAGAAGCTTACGTTAGTTCAAAACTAAAGCAACAACAAACAAAATGCTCAGCATGTGGAGCAAGCTGAAGATTCAAAGCAGACATATTAAATTTGCTGACTGCTATCCCCTGTGGGTCAAGGAAGGTTCTTGAACAACAGACACCAGAGCTGCTCTGATCATTCATGTAGCAGCCTCTGTTTTACTTGGTGTCAGGCCTACTTTGAGGGCAGCCTGCAGTTGAAGAGGTGTGCAGTGCCTAGTTGACTTTCTTGGGCTATAAAAATGGATCTTATGCAATGTAACAAAGGTAAGTAAACTTTGAGAAGATGAGTTTACATGTTCCCTACCATTCCAAGAAAGAGTGAACTAAACTAGTTGTTCATGAGTACTTCAATGAGACTAATGAATCAGAAGAGACAAGATTTAAAGATTAGCCTTGAAATGAATCTGTTGAGCAAGTATTCTTTTATCTTTTCTCTCCCCCCAGTATTCCTTTATTATATTAATAAATATAATGTAACCTATTCCTGTAAAAAAATACTAGTACCTTAAAACTCGAATTCTAAGCCAAATGAAACGCAAGCTTCATGACTTCACCTATTAGACCTCCCACCATATACTAGCTATAAAACTGTGTGGATAGTGTATCCACCCACAGCTCTGAATTCACATTTTCCCTCTAATGTGACAAAAACAGATTGATTCACTCTAACACAAAACCTTTTCTCCTCTGTCATCTTGTTGGGGACTGAGGTGATGGATGAGAAAAATCAAAGAAACTTCTACATTCATCAGAATAGGGGCCCATAGGCTGGGCTAAGCCACAGCCAAGGGGATGGTCTGGGAATCAGCCCAGCACCTTTTTGGTAGCTTTCCTCTTGCAGTTCTCTTGATGAATCCCCAACTGAAACATAACTTCTGACTTTTCAGTTGTTCTTCAGGAGTACACAGTTGGCAGATGGATGTCTCGACTTCTTTGATTGGCAACCCAAAGAAATGAGGATTTTTCCCGTTGGAGATTCACTGACTCCTGGAACTCAGGAAATGGGGCCATTGTCTAAAGGAGAGTATGGCACACTTTCTCTGCATGCATGCTGTTCATTTCAAGGAATTAACCCTGCACCTGAAACATTTACAAGCCACTTCAGATGACATTTGGGTGACCCGCAACATCTCCATTTTTCTGGGAGCCAGATCTCATTTTCAGTGCAATGTTGAGGTCCAGCATGCATTTTTCCCAATGCCTGCTTCCTTCTTTACTTTGCTTCTTTAAGTTCTGAAAGGGATTGGTGTGCCAGGGATTTGAGGCAGCAAAAATCCCTAAAGAGGAAAATTGATCTCTGGGTAGAGGTGGGTTGGATTTGACTTGACTTAAACTGGTAGAGCTATCTCAATGATAGATTTAAACTCTCCTTTGGCTCCAAAGAACAAATTATGAGCTGTGTGAAAATGTCAGTTGAGACAGAAAAGCAGCAAACAGCTTTGTTTTCCTATAGTTGTGGTTTTATGCGGTGATGACACACGAAGATGAAAATGAATACAGCCTGAACTCCAGTTGTTATCTGAGTGAGCATCTCTATCAACACTGAAGGATATGTGTGGGTGTCACCTGCAAGCAGAGAGAGAGAGAGAAGAGAGAGAGAGAGAGAGAGAGAGAGAGAGAGAGAGAGAGAGAGAGAGAGAGAGAGAAGAGGCCCTGTTTCAGAAACAAGAGCCACTTCAGCAGAGATCAACAGCGACAAGTGATGCTGTTGATTTCATAAGTTTTAGGTTCTGTTTCCTCTCCCTCACTCATCTCCATGTCTTCATTTAGTTTTGAGACTAACAGATTAGCCTCTGGTGATGGAGGAACAGAGTGGAAAAGGTGGGCATGAACGGGCATCAGGGTGATTACCCTAAGCTGAGTAATTTCTTCAGTCTTCTGAGCACACACTTAACATTTGATATGTCAGTTTTCCAAGTGGGGAGATTTATGCTAACTTTTGGGAACTTGTGACATATCACCCAGGGCAGACAAACTTCAGGTTTACTGTTAGAAATTCACTTAGTAATTCTTATTTCATTGGCTCCAAGTTTCTTCTTCCTCTCTCATATGCTTCTTTCATTTGAGAACTATTTAATGAACACCTACGTGGGTCTCAGAAGTGGGCTGGATACTGGGGATGTGGTAATGAGCGACATGGCCATGATTATCTCTCTCCTCATCAAGCGCAGAGTGCATAGTTTGCACATACACGTTTTGTTTCATTTTTTTCCTGCTCTTTACACCCTGCTCCTGAGGGTACCTGCTCAGTGTTGATTGTGGAATGTAAGCCTTAATGTGTTGATCTTGTTGGTTCGCCTGAAGTTTATTTATTTGAGATGTTCCTATTTAGCATCTCTTAATGTTTTTAGTATCTTTGAGCAGGAATTGGCCAGATATTTATCTATAAAGGGTCAGATAGTAAATATGTTAGGCTTTGTGATGATACAGTCTGTTATACTGACTCAGGATTGTAACGGGAAAGCAGCCTCAAAAAATTCTATTATCCTCTGGGGATACATTCCAAGAATCCAATGGATATTTGAAATCATGGATGGGAGTGAGCCCTAGAGGGAAGAACTGTGTTACTACAACAGTGGACTTAATCAACATGGCCACTAAGTGACTGGTGCGGTACAAATGAATGAGTCACACCCAAAGAAGAATAGAACAAGATGGTGTATCATTTCATGAAGTCACTCAAAACATTCAATATAAAATTTATGAATTGCTTAATTATGAAATTTTCCACTCAATATTTTTGGATAGAGGTTGACCACAGAAAGCACAAAAAATATGAAATCTCAAATAAGAGAAGTTTGATTTTTTAAACTAATGAGCATGTCTATATTCCAATAAATTTTATGGATATTCACATCTAAATTTCATATAATTTTAATGTCACATAATGATACTATGCCTTCAATTCCACTCCCAAAACACTTATGTTATAACATATGAAGCATACAGTAGTGATGGGATGGACTTGGTCTGTAAACTTAGGGTTTGCTGACCTCTGAGTTAGATCTTGTAGCCTCAAGCTGGTCCTTGGGATCTAGCCACAGTGTGCTTTTTCAAAAGCGAATCCCTTTGAGGGTAGAGGAAGATTTTTCAGGAGTGTTAAAAGTTAAATGAGTGTACTGAAAGGTTAGGGATCCGTGAAGAAGGGAGACTAGACAACAGGAAATTATGAGCAAAGGGAACGACAAAGTATTTCAGGCTGTTGGAATCCTCTGTATATTATTACTAGAAGCTTAAAAATATTGGGAATTGTAGTTATGCTTGTCTCAAGTCCTTTTTGCTCTGTTTTATCTTTCTTAGGCATCAGATCCTTATAATATCCAAGGAAAAGAGTGAATACTCACAGTAGGCAAAGGGCAGAAAATGGTGTACATAATGGACAGGATTAATATCCCTGCTAATGTCTTCACACACAGTACACCCAAGTCCAACTTCAGGTGAGGTGGTGTAACCATCAGAAGCACCTTCTCAGAACTGGACTTCTTTCTATCCACCTCCCCTTTTCAATTTGTACTTTGCTGCCATTTTAGGGTGACCAATAATAAACCCAACTACCACCCCTCAGCCCAATCGTGAACATAGACTCAGCAGTTCACTGGGGATTGATGAAACTAGTTTTGCTCAGATCAGAAAGGTACTGACCTGACCTGTATATCCCTCACCCTCATCTCCAGCTCTTCTCTATAGCTGCTGTTTACACCCAAGGCACAAATAGTTACTGGAATCAGCCCAGTGTAGGGGGCACCCTGAGCCTCACATCCATTCAAAACATCTGGGCATTTTTTTAAGGTTTATTTATTTTTATTGGAAAGGCAGATATACAGAGAGGAGGAGAGACAGAGAGGAAGATCTTCCATCTGATGATTCACTCCTCAAGCGGCCGCAATGACTGGAGCTGAGCCAATCCGAAGCCGGGAACCTGGAACCTCCTCCGGGTCTCCCACGTGGGTGCAGGGTCCCAAGGCTTTGGGCCGTCCTCGACTGCTCTCCCAGGCCACAAGCAGGGAGCTGGATGGGAAGCAGGGCTGCCGGGATTAGAACCGGTGCCCATATGGGATCCTGGCCTGTGCAAGGCAAGGGCATTAGCTACTATGCTATCGCCCTGGGCTCCCATCTGGGCAATTTAAAAATAGGACCAAATGTAGCCTTTAGCCTGGTCTGCCCAGCCCAAAACAGGAAATTGCCTCTAAAAGGTCAGATGATGAAGATGTTTGTGCTAACATTCTAGGAGGTCAGTTATAAAAAAAGCTTCTAAGTGAAATGGATTTAATCCTAACTTTGTACATGGCATTCAAGTTCTGAACTTGCCAATCTGTGTGAAGAACCTTAGAAACTCAAGATTTTCCTTCTCCAGAAGATAGAGCTATAACATACCCCTAAACTCTGTAGTTCCTTACGTAATAGCCCCTAGTAAAGGGAACAGGTGCAGCACAAAGCCAGCCAGGTTTCCCTTAGCAAGCTATACACGTACTTAATCAAAAGGAAAGCACCTATAAGGTGTGAACTATTGAGGCTCTTACAGAAAGCTTACCTTTATGCCACCTGGTTACTGAACTTTAAACAGTAAGCTACACTCTCATTCTGAAAACAGGAGCTGCATGGTGCGAACAATTGTGATGTATCCTCACATGTTGGAATGTCTCTTACTACCAAGGAGGCATTTGGCACAGCAGTTGAGAGACTTTTGCTATGCCCACGTCCCGTATCAAAGTGCCTTGGTTTAAGCTTTGGCTTCAGTTCTGATCCAGTTTCCTGCTACTGCACACTGCGGCAGGAAGCAACAGGTGATGGCTCAAGAAATTGGGTTCCTATCACCTAAATGAGAGTCTTAGATTGAGTTCCAGGTTACTGGTGTTGGCTTATTTTAGACCTGGTTGTTGTGGGCACTTGGGGAGTGAACTAGGATATGGAAGACCTTATTGCCACTGTTATTTTTACTTTTTTTAAAAAAAATTCTCTCTTGGAGACTTTTGACCCATTCCTTTCTCTCGTTTCTACATGCTTTCATTCATTCGGTTGGTTTTTTCTTGAAATGTTTTGGGGAAATATTTTTAAGGGGTAAATTGAGAAGCCTCCTTGTTGATACCTCAGAGAAAAATTAGGTTTTTGTGACCTGGAGAAGACTGGGTTTGGAGTTGGTCCTTGGGGCATCTGTCGCTGAGACCTTTTGGTTAACATCAGAGTCCCACTTTGCTTTGTGCTAATCAATCCATGAGGAAACTAAATAAGCTCAAGCCTTATTTCTACAATAGTTTTCATACGCTACATTTTAACTCTTCTATAATTATTTTCCCAAAATAAATACCATTGCATTGGGTTTTCCATGTCATCACATTTCCAAATCTTACAGACACATTTTATGCTAGAGATTTGGCAATCAGGGTTATTTGAAGAAATCTGTAATTTTCTATAAATGTTAACTTCACTTATTTTCCAAAATTGTGAAGTCACTTTCTCTAAAGAAAATCATGTATTTGATTTGCAAGTTCAGGCTAGAAATATTGAAAATTCTGTGGGATTTATGGATATGTTTGTGTGGATTTAATTCAAAAGAAACTTCCTTATCATAACGCAAGAAACTATCACATCATTTTTTTAAAGCTTGGCATTTTCCAAATAGATTGCTTGATGATATAAACTTATAAATTATTCCATTCTTCCTGGTGAGCCATATCTTGACTATGATAGGTGCTCAGAGTATCTTTTAAAAAAGATGTGTTCTTTTTACATCTTTTTACTTTTACTTTTAACAAAGATGCATTTATTTATTTGACAGAAAGAGGTCTTCCATTCACTAGTTCACTTCCCAGTGGCTGCAATCGTCAAGCTGTGCCAAGCAGAATTCAGGAGCCAGGAGCTCTATCTGGATCTCCTTGCCTAGCCATCTTTCACTGCTTTTCCAAGCATATTAGCAGAGAGCTGGATAAGAAGTGGAGCAACCATGATGCAAACCACTGGCATTGCAGACAGTGGCTTAAATGGCTAAATCACAATGCTGTTCCCTCAAAATATCTTAAATAAATGAATAAATGGGCAAATAAGTATATGACTGTATTTCATTTGATGAATATCTACAATTTTTTGGTTTTTCTTTGAAATTGCATAGAGTTTTATTATTGGAAAGATCAAGGACTATTGATAAACATAATTTCGTAAGTTATTGACATATATTCTGTTAATGTGCATTTTGAGACATTGTTCAGATACCCAGAAGCATAATTGTTCACCCTTCCTCAACAACAAAAAGAATTCTGAATGTGTTCATGTATCTACCACACATTTGCTTTGATTGTTTCATAACAGAGCAGTTTTCCAGGTTCTCTTATTGGTTATTGGTTTAGGCATCGAAACATAACAAAATACTGACCAACATCCTAATGACGTGTTCTGACAGGCATCTGGGAAAACAGCTCCTTGCTCTTAAAGGAAGCATCAGAAATAAGCCATCTGACAAGTGCCAATCCACAGTCTGTATAGAATGAATGCACTCCTTCCTGCAGCTTCTGGAGTGTTCACTTCTGACACGTTACAAGGAATTCACCTTGAGAGACTGGAGCTGTCTCATTCAAGTTCCTCCTTCTTCCTGGGAATAGCCTTTGTCTTAGTGAGGAGTGGCTTCCACTGGGAGGATTCGAAAGAGCCATTGAGCCCTGAGCCCTGCTTCAGAGTTTCAGCACTATTGTCGAGCATCAGTTTGACCTGCTCTACTGCAGTTCAGTGTCTTCGCTGCCCAGCCCTGCTTCCCTCACTGCCCCTCCTTGCCAAGTGTTTGTTTTTTTTTCTCTAAAAGCTCTAAAAATTTTCAGACTCTTGGGATATGTTTCTCAGAGATTCTAAACTACCATGGTAAGGAATCAGCTTCAATATCCACACATATTATATGGAGGAACAAGCTTGGGGGTCATTTAAATTGTTTCATGTTACAAAGTACTCCAAAATACCATGTGTATGGAGGGTTGCAAAAAACCATGTGGAGGGTTGTGCTAATTTGTGAGTGTCTCTAGATTCACAAATTGGAACCCAAAGAGAAGAAAAATATAGAAAAAAAAGGGATGTTTAATGGTGGTGAAAAAAAATAGCAAATATTATTATAAAGAATTTATTCCAGAGGCTGCCCTGATGGTGTAGTGGGTTAGACACCACCTTCAATTCCATGTTGGTGCTGGTTTGTATCCTGATCTAGCTCCCTGCTAATGGATTGAGAAAACTGCGGAAGATGGCCCTGGTTATGAGTCCCTGTCACCCAAGTGGGAGATGCAAGTGAAACTTCTGGTTCCAGCCTAGCCCAGCTGTGGCTGTTCACACAATCTGGAGAGTGAATGAGCAGATGGAAGAGTTCTCTCTCTGTTTACCCTATAACTCAGACTTTCAAATAAATATCTTGAAAAAAAATCCAATTCATTCCTGTTAAGTGGAAGAATTAAAACACTAACCAGTATTCCTTTGCTGAAGAGTTCCTGCAACCCAAGACTGTGTCTGAGATTGGCAGAGGTACCTCCTCCAGTCTTCATGGCATTTGGAGACTCCCATGGGGGCCAAAAACCATTAAAAAAACAGAAGTCTTTGTCTCACTAAATACCAACAGCTGAGGAAAGTATCAAGGGAGGAAAACCTGAGATCTAGAAGGAGCTACTGGAGAAGAAGGAAACAGGAGAACTATTAGGTCAAACCACAGGAAATTGCAGGCATTTGACTTTTACAGAAACATTTAATAGACTTAATTTTAGAGCAATTTTAGGTTCGCTGCAAAATTGAATGGAAAGTACAGAGTTTCCGTGTATTCTTCCACCTCCACAGTCTCCTCCATCAACATCCCATAGCATACTGGTGCATTTGTTATGATAGATGAAGTATGACTGACATATCACTATCAACCAAAGCTCATATTTCTATGAGGCTTTATTCATGTTGTTGCATATTCTCTGAATTTGGAAAAATTCATAACAACGTAATCCATGCTTGGAGTATCAGCAGGAACAATTTTATTACTTAAGAACTTATCTGTGTGTCAACTATTCATCCCTCCTTTGCCCAGAACAGTTATAGAAGGACCATATTTACTCTAAAGGGGACAGAGATGCTAGTGAACACTGTGCATTAAGCAAGAGAGGTGAGGGGTGAAAGCAGTTATTCACATTCAGCAACTGGAGAACGGGACAAGGCTAGTTGATGTGGGATGGTAGCTTTGAAAGCGGGGTCTTAGCAGGGATGTTGTGAACAGATGGTGAAGAACAGGAGGTCAAGAGAGTAGAATTGATGGTATGATGTGTTTTTGCGAAGAGAATATTCTTGGTTCCCAAGTGCCTCTCTGCAACAAGGAACTCCTGAGGATTTGCCACAGTCCAGCCTAATATATGGCAAGGGGGTGGTGGTATGTTCTCAAATGCTTGCTGACTGGAGAGCAAAAGAAAACAAGGGGTAATTTGAAAACAAGGAGTCTTTTGTTAATAAAAGGAATCCAACAGAAAGGAAGATGGAGAAGTTAAGGAAGATGAGAAACCAATGATAGTAGGGAGATCCTAAAGGATTAAGTTGGGTTGACAGAGTCTGGGGGTTGGGAGATGTGAATTTCAGCCTAAAGGGGACTGATACCTGCCCTTCCTGAGTTCACTCTCACTCTCTCTTCCCCCTTCTCTCTCTCTCTCTCTCTCTCTCTCTCTCTCTCTCTCTCACACACACACACACACACACACACACACACACACAGAGCACACTGAACACCCATTGTCAGAGCTTGGAACAAGATCATTTTGATGGCGATTCTCTGCTTGTTTGCTGCAGTGTGTGCCTTCTGGAAAAGCATGGACGATAGGGGATTTATTTTCCACAAAGCAGGATCTTTTATTCTCATCTTGCACAGAGAAGCAGAAGCAAATCATCAGGGCTTGCACTATATTCCCTTTCTGTTTTGCCAGAGCTGTTGATCCTTCACTACATGGCCATCACTCAAAAGAGGGCTCAACTGGTTCTGTGGGATTTGTGATTTACAGACAAGTGGTGCCCAAAGGCATAAAGGCTTTCTGTGACCTGTTACCATGCTCCTCTTTTTATTACCTACTAATACGCAACAAACGTCCTAAACTTAATGGTGTGGATGACACAATTTAGTATTATTATCTCTTACACTTTGGGGGTTGGTTGAGCTCAGCTGTGTGATCCTTATTTGGGGTCTCTGGGTCCATTTTAAAGGCTTCCTCACACATTCTGGCAGCTGATGGTGGCTGCCAGCCAGATTTCATGAAAAGCTGTTAGCTGGAGGTTCTTAGCCAACTTCAGGGGTAGGGAACTTTTTTCTTTTCTTTTCTTTTCTTTTCTTTTCTTTTCTTTTCTTTTCTTTTCTTTTCTTTTCTTTTCTCTTTTTTCTCTTTTCTTTCCTTTTCTTTTCTTTTCTTTTCTTTTCTTTTCTTTTCTTTTCTTTTCTTTTCTTTTCTCTTCTTTTTTGCCAATGGCCAATTAAATATTTATAACACCATTTGTGGGTCATACAAAATTATCAACTTAAAAATTAGCCTGCTATAGATTTATTGAACTTCAAGCCTTGCCTGTGATTATCTTGGCAGGGGCAGACGAAATGATTTTATTGGCCTTATAAGGCTCATGAGCTGGACCTTCCCCACCTTTTGATTATATAGAACATTTTTTTAAAGAAAGATTTGTTCATTTTTATTGGAAAGTCAGATATACAGAGAGGAGGAGAGACAGAGAGGAAGCTCTTCTATCTGTTGATTTACTCCCAAGCAGCCGCAACGGCCGGAACTGTGCTGACCGAAGCCACAAGCCTGGAGCCTATTCCGGGTCTCCCATAAGAGTTAGGATCCCAAGGCTTTGGGCCATTCTCAATTGCTTTCCCAGGCCACAATCAGGGAGCTGAATGGGAAGCGGGGCTGCCAGGATTAGAACCAGTGCCCCTATGGGATCCTGGTGCATGCAAGGCGAGGACTTTAGCCACTAGACTACTGCTCCTGGTCCTATATATAACTTCTGTATACATCCTGCAATTTCTGGTAGTATGACAGTGGGGTTCCAAGTGCAAGGATTCCTCAAAAATGAATGGCAGAAGCTGCCTTAAAAGTTATAAGAGAGCCACTAAAACTAGCTCACTAACAAGAGAATTAAATCCTACCTCAAAATGGGAGGAGGACCAAAGAATTTTAAAACAGCCACGTCCCAGATAAACAGCATTGCTATCAAATAAAGCCTGGCAAAGTGAAAGGGGTGTAGGATTGGGAATCTACTATGTAAAAACACTTTACGATTTTACATTGTTTAAAGCTTGGAGGTGGAGATGTCAAAACACAGCGTCAAGGTCTCCATTCGTTTGAATTTAGCATCTCTGGGGTATATAATACCTCTGCATTCCTTACGAATGCCATGCATATATGTTTAGCTTTCCAGTGCTAACATTCAAGCAGTATGATCTACAGCTTCAATCACAATAATAATTATGGCCAATATTTAGAGAATGTATGCATGTCCTGCACCACAGCATGGATATTATGTGTATAGTCTTACTCAATCTTCAGAAATCTTCTAGGCATTTGACTTTATAATTGGTCTGGTAATACAGGGAAACCAAAAATTTAGATGACCCATCTAAATGTAGATCAAGGATTTGAACCCGTGCAATTTAATTCTAGAGCCCATGTACTTTCTTTTAAATGATCAATTTGGTCGTAAAGGAAAAAAGGAGAGGGAGAGTGAGGGAAAAAGAGGAAAGGAATGAATGGGGAGGGAGAAAGAGAGACAGAGAGAGAGAGACAGAGAGAGAAGGAGAGGGAGGGAAGGTAGGGGCAGAAGAAGGAGGTGAGAAACAGACTTGTTACTAGTGTACGCTCTAAGTACCTGTCAGCCTGGAGGTGGGGGTTGCTGTGTTAGGGAGAGGGACGGGGACAGGGACAGAGAGAGGAGATCCAGCGTCTGGTTCACTGGCTTGGAAGACAAGGGGCACATGATCACAGGCCCCCTGACATGGGATGTGGACATCCCAAGTGGTTGCTTAGCCTTTGTACCACAACACTCACACCTGTTGCACTTTAAAAAGGGAAAATCGTGCGCTATTACAGTGTGGATTTGGACAATTTAACAAATATGAAAGGTTATGCCATTGTAGACCCATCCTCATGGTGTATCAATCCATAGGAAGGTTACATAAATCTGAAGACATTTCCGTTCAAACAAAAGGAAAAATTCAGTGAGTTGCTTTTGTATTTCCAGACATCGTGGGTTTGATACACCATAGGCAAAAAAAATTTGGACATTATATGTGACTGTCAATTTGTTCCCATGGTTAAAAACATTCATGGTAGAAAAGTAAATTAGTTTCACTCTATGGTGTCCAAAAATATAGAATGAGGACCAATGATTTAAAATTCTGTAAGAATCAATTTAAGATTACTGAAGCCCCTTTAATCTCTCCTTGTAAAATTGTAAGATATATTTAAGGAAGGAAAAGTTGGTTTGGTCAGACTTGGGAAAATGATTTATTTAAAAAATTATTTAAAATCAGAGGGCGTTGTCCAAAAATTTCTCACTCTGGGCTAAAGGGTGAGGGAGGGAAGCCTGGTCACTTAATGCCCACAGAGCATTCCTATTCCTACAAGGCATTCCTGTGCTGATGTCAAAGTCCTAAGTAGCAACTCATTTCTTACAAGAGAGACACAGGCACCTCCTCCTTAATTCCACTTCTAAATTGTGCAAGACTGCCATGTGGGGAAATGATTTTTTTTTTTTTGGCTTCATTTCACACTGCCTATTTCCTTCCCATCTGCTTAAAAAGTGACTTTTCAGTAGAGCAGGCACTTTTTATGTATCACCATGAAATAAGTATCCTTGACATATTCTGAACTCTGACATCAGAGTTGACTACACACACATGCCTTGGACATCTCTTCAGCATTACTTCAAATAGCAATCTCATCTATTTCCCCCACCTCTGTTGAGGAAGGCAGCTTCATGCAGTTCCAACCAGGCCAGCCCCCATCTCAGATATTCTCAGAGGGCCTCTCATTTCTATTGGGGTTTCTGTGCTGATACCTTAGTGTGGATTCCTCAGAAATACAGGTGGAGCCCACGCATGCTCGGGAGATTAGATTATGGCTCTCAGTTTTCTCTCCCACCTTGTGGTAGAATCGTACGTTGAAACTGCTTGACAAGTTGTTTTTAGTGCCTCTCACTAGACCAGATAAAGATTTTATCTGTGTCTCATTGACTCTGAGTTTAGCTGTATGACCTGATTCGTCAAAGGGATGTGAACGCCTTAGAGATGAAGGCAGAGGCTTTACATGTTTGAATGGGTTTGCTTGGCCTCATTTTCTAGTGTTCACTGTGAGGGCGCATGTGCCAGGAAGTTTCTGGTCTAAAAAGAAGAGACAAATAGAGCACAACCCATGAAGAGCCTGAAGCAGAGGATGGTCAGCTGACTCACAGATTCATGAGTGGGAAAGATGTGTACTGCTTTTGTGCCCCTAAAATTTTGGAATTGCTCTGCAACATTGTTGCAGCAATAGTTGACCAATATATGGGCAACCTGTAAGAAGTGTCATTGTCCTCTGGAATAAACATTCAACCAATGGGAATTGTAAAACAATGGTTAAATTCTTCCTTATTTTCACTCCCAGTGTTCATGCAGTGTCCCAAATAGCCCTGTGGGATTAATCATTCAGACACAAGTAGTGATAAATTAACAATTCATCCTTGAATTCATTTTCTCCACTTTCTGGTTTTCTGTCCTTGTCACCACTTTCTATTCTTGGATCCCTCTTCTCCATGAAATGTTTAAATTGAAGTCTTTAATTCACATTTTGCTTTCTGAAGAAACCAAATTAAGATTTACTTCAAAAATTGTCATTCATTGCATATATTGGTGATTCCAAAGTATTCACCATTCTCAACCCTTGATACTTTAGCTAGCAACTAGATACATTCCTTCAATCCTCTATGAACAAGCCTATGGGGTTTGAGAGATGGATATCCATGTATAGAAATGTATAGATGTTGACCTGAAAGTGCCTGAATTTTTGTTTATTTTTTGTTGTATCTGGATCCATAGCCTGTAGTCATTCATATAGACTTTGCTATTGCCCACTCCCTAGGCTCTTCCCCCTTGGGTAGTTGTCATTACTAACAATGAGGGTATATTTTGTAACCCGGGAAGTTTTTCCAAATGAAATGAGCTGACATTGGAAGCAGTGTATTTCTTATCATTGAAGAGGAGTCATGGCAGCTGTGTGATCATTTTCCAGGTGTTTCGGGATTAAATCAGCCCACAAATAAGATCCTGATTACCATTTAGCTGGTGTTTGGCATAGTGTCAAGCATCTTATGTACATCACCTTGTGCCTTCATGATAACCCTGGGCGCTGTTTGTTCTGGTGAGTGGGTTGAGATTCAGAAGGTAGCTTATTTAACATGCTGTGACTAGGAAGTAGCAAAGCCACTGCCGCTGGTCCTGCTTCACGTCCTGATCTCTTCTCTTGAACATTGTCGGTTTAGTTCTGGGCTAGGTGTTTAAATAATCTTGATCTCAAGATTCCTTCTATTTCAGAGATTCTGAGATTCTACACATTTGCAAGGCATGATAGCAGGAGGATGAGCTAATATTGCATGAAGTTTCCTTCTTACAGTTTTTCTCCTGTCACTCTTTTAAAGAGTAAGACATCACAACTCATGTAACAAACAAGGGATCATGGTGGTTTTCACACTCAACTCAAACCCAAGGTTGTTTTCTGACCCCAGGTGGGCCTTTGCAGAATATAGTCATTTATAAATTAGGAGGAGCAAGTGTGTGGCTATTCTTAGCTGGGGTGGAGAAAATGAGCCATGCCTGTCTGTAGGAGTATGGGGGGTGGGTTATGTTTGGGGAGGCTGTGCTCGTGGTTACAGTCACAGCTGCCACAGGCAGAGGTAGCCTACACCTGGGAGGCCCACGGGTATTTGAGGAGGATTTTAAAGTACTAAATATGATGTGAAAGGGAAAAAAGAGGGGCAAGGGTGTTGCACTTGGTCCAAGAACTTGTGGTCTGACTCACAGAGATGTGAAAGCATTTGACAGAAGGGAGGTAGGTGTATCCTTTAGAAGCATGTGAGCACATATGCATGACAGCAAATTTGTGATTTTAAGATTGCACTGGAACATATTCATAACCCAGATAAGGAAGCTAGTGCCACTTAGACTATTCTAAAGTCCAAAATAGGCTAGGTGAAAAACTGACTCTGTACCCTGCTTTTATTATAGCATGCAGATCGATGAAGGTCGTGTTCCATGTCATGTGAGGGTACTACAAAAAGTTAGTGAAATACAGAATTAAAAAATAAACTTATCTTGGTGAAAAATTTAGATCTATGCATATAAGGAGCTTTAGAAAAGCTCATTAAAATGTGTGTAATGAGAAATATATAGAGTTCAAATTTTATGCACCAAAACAAATATATCTTTTAATTCAGTGTTTGATTAAGTTTTAAAAGTACCTCTATATAGATCACTGGCACTTAAAACTACCATACAATTTGTAAATATGTAGTTGAGAATTATGTTTTAAAAACCTCTAGTAAAGACATTATACTTGCTATTAGGACTTCATATTAAAATATTATTTAATAACACAAGTTGTGGTGATATGCTATTTTTGGTGAAAATCTGTTCTTTAGATTGGGGAGAGATAAACATTGTTGTATTTTGACTCACATTTTTGTGATTTTGAATGCTTGTTAATACCTTGTTAGTTGAGTTGCAGTCTACTATATTAGAGTAGTAGGTTTTTTTCTCCCCTCCAAAAAATTTTAAGAAAATTTCTCATTCCCTGCCTGAATCCAGGAATCCCACATAATAAAAAGGGAATGATTTAAAAATAAGACTAACAAAAGGAGCTGGCATGATGGTTCAATTATTTAATCTTTGCCTTCAGTGCCAACATCCCATATAGTTGCCCATTCATGTTCCCGCTGCTCCACTTCCCATCCAGCTCCCTGTTTGTGCCCTGGGAAAGCAGTAGAGGATGGCCCAGAGCCTACATGTACCCATGTAGGAGACCTGGAAGAAATTCATGGCTTCTGGCTTTGGATGACTTAGCTCTGGCCATTGCCTTCCATTTAGGGAGTGAACCAGCGGATGGAAGATTTCTCTTTCATCCTGTCTCTCCTCTCTGTAAATCTGCATTTCCAAAAAGAAAAAAAAAAGGAAAAAAACGAGGTAGCAGGAAGAAGACATGAAGAAAAGAAAGGGAAGGAAAGCAAAAGATAAAGTTGTGTTTTCTAGAGATGCATTTTGTCAAAAGAAAGCAGATGTGGGATAAACACTGTGGAAGATACCCCCATTGGATCATCACTCTGCACCTGAGCACCCTGAAGGTTCTGGAATGTTCTGTAACGAAGAAACTCATCTAACCTTATTAAATCACTGTGTTTCAATTCATCTGGTCCTTAAATTTTAAATGTCTTCTATAACATGTGCTAATAACTCAAGGACTTCAGGTTCTGTATCATAGTTTGGGAAGTTGCTGTAGGATCCTTCTTGGTTAAACCCTTGGCCTCTGTTGAAGGTTGCTAATAGTTGTCCTATCCAATTTGAAGCTAAGAATGAAAACAATGATAATAAAATTGTAGTTTATTTTAAGAATAGTATTTATTTAAAAGGCATGGTAACAGAGAGGAGAGACAAAGACAGTTATGGAAGAGAGAACAAAGAAATAGAAGAAAGAGAAAGAAAGATTTTTCCGTTAGTTTATTCTTCAAATACTCACAACGCCCTGGGCTAGGTCTAGGTAAAGCAGAGCTTGGTACTCCATTCATATCTCCTGTATGGGTGGGAGGGACTCACATAATTGTACCTTCATATTCTGCATTCCCAGGTACATTAACAGGAAGCTGGAATGTAAGGGAGGAGCCAGGACTTGAACTGGAGCTCCAATATGATAGGAGCGTAAGATGCTGTGCCACTACACACTCCTTATACAAAGAGTGTGAAGTACTATACCCGCTATCCTCTCTACTGATACTCATCACAGTACTCTAATGTAGATTTTATTGTTTTAACTTCTCAATAAAGGAAACTGAGGCTAAAGTGGTTGTGATGGAAGCACATGAAGACAATGATGCTGAATTCTAGACTGCTGCATCTAAGCAGCAAGACAGCATCAAGCCATTGTAAGTGCTTTGTGTGAACTTATGTACTTGAGTATACAAAAAATGATAATGCACATTAGCTCTTAATTCCATATTTTTCTACAAAGTTTTTGGCTGGAAACAGGGGGATTGAGGCACGTGTGCATACATGTGCACATACACACAGATGTGGTGATGTGCAGTCTTCCTGTTCTTAGATCTGTGTCCAGGTCCAAGGAGTTGTCCTACAGAGTATCAAAGTAGCCAAAGGATAGAAGGGTAGGCTGGGATACTCTGAAATATTTGATCACACATGGGGTGTAGACCCTTGTCAACTTCAAGATCTTCAATGGACATTGGAAAAAACAGTTCATTCTGTTTACTAACTTGTATTACACCATAAGTGCTTATTATGATTTAATTATTCAAAGTGTTTTATTTTACTTTAGTTTTTAAAAAAAATTTAACAATTTTTATTGGAAAGTCAGATCTACAAAAAGGGGAAACAGAGAGAAAGATCTTTCATCTCCAAGTAGCTGGCTACAATGGCCAGAGCTGCACCAATACAAACCCAGGAACCAGGAGCCTCATCTGGATCTCCCATATGGGTGCAGGGTCCCAAGGCTTTGGGCTGTCCTTTCCTGCCTTCCCAAGCCACAAGCAGGGAGCTGAAAAGGAAGTGGAGTAGCCAGGGTAGGAACTGGCAGCCATATGTGATCATGGTGCTTACAAGGCGAGGACTTTAGCCACTAAGCTGCCGTGGCGGGCCCAAAAGTTTTTTAGATGTAAACATTTTCATCATTGGGAAGAAAGAATACACACAGAAAAACTACTGAAATGTGTTTGTTAATTAGAGCATTGATGAACTAACGACAATAAAACTTGTAAATTTCTTGAGTGGATTTTCAAATAATCATAATCAAAACTTCTAAACAAGAATCCTTATTAATTCTGTCATATGATTTAAAATTCCACAATAATGTTCTCAATAAGATACTGTTAAAAATAAAATAATAAAAAATAATCTAAGGTATGTGTGTTTCTATAGCCTAATGAAGCTAGTGCAGTAACACTACAAGACCTTGATGAGTCAAGAAACAAACTTTTAGGTCAAGGCTTTGAATCCAGTAACAACCACAGCAGGCAATGTGGTGGCAAAGGGCTAAACCGTTGCTTGTGGTGTTGGCACCCTGTACTGATGTACTGGTCTGAATTTTGACTGCTCCATTTTTAACCCATCTTGCTGCAAATGCTCCTTGAAAGGCAATGAATGATGTCCCATGTGCTAGGGCCATTATACCTATGTGAGAGATCTGGTTGGAATCCCTGTCTCCTGGTCTTGGTCAGGCTCAGTTCTAGTCATCCTTTACTTGGGAGAAATAAACCAGCAATGAAAAATATTCCCTTCCTCTCTCTTTCAAAGAAATAGATCATTTTTACAAAACCAGTCACTTTTATACCTTTTTAAGGAGAAGATTTACAGATTACGGGGAGGGGAGAAATTCAGGTCACACTCTGTGTAGGAGCCAGTGGTTCTCCTGCCCAAGGATGCGAATCTCCAAAAATGCATTCTTCATAGACATAGAGTCAATCTGAAGCCAGCAGTCAGGAGCTTCTTCAACATCTCCCACACGGTTTCAGGGTCCCACTGCTTTCTCA
Source organism: Ochotona princeps (assembly GCF_030435755.1). Taxonomy (NCBI): domain Eukaryota; kingdom Metazoa; phylum Chordata; class Mammalia; order Lagomorpha; family Ochotonidae; genus Ochotona; species Ochotona princeps. The sequence continues at coordinate 78,484,339 of NC_080836.1, forward strand.
GGAAACAAGCAAAGAGCTGGATGGGAAGTGGAGCAACTGGGACACCAGCATCCATGTGGGATGCTGGGTGTGTGCAAGCCAAGGACTTTAGCCACTGAGCTGTCGTGCCAGGCCTTTGTGCCCTTTTCTATTCCATCTCTCTCTCTCTCCTCATTAGAGAAAAAGTACTGGTTTGTGCTTTGCATTTTGTGAGTTTTCTTTATCAGGTATCTATGAACATTTATTTAAAATTTAAAAATTTGTGTGAAAGGCATTGAAACAGAGATTTTTTTTTCATTCACTGGTTTACTCCCCAAATGCCCACAATAGCTAGGAATTGGCCAGACAGAAGCTGGGAGCTGGGACCTCAATGCAGGTCTCACATGTGAGTGGCAGGGCAGCAAATACCTGAGCCATTACCTGCTGGTTCCCAGGATGCAAAGTAGCACTGTTCTAGAATTGGAAGTGGAACCAAGAATTGAATGTGGTATTTGGATATGGGTATCTTATGTGGTATATTTGGAAAGATTTACTTTATTTATCTGAAAGGCAGAGAAAAAGAGAGTTAATGAGTTAGAGAATCTTTCATCTGCTGGTTCACTCTCCAAATAGCCATAATGGCTGCCCAGGGCTGAGCCAAACTGAAGCTAGGAATTAGGAGCTCCATCCAGGTCTCCTACAGGGGTGTAGGGGCCAACTCCTGCTTTACCAGTTCCATTAGTAGACAGCAGGATCCGAAATGGAATAGCTGGGGCTCAAACCAGCACTCCTATGGGATGCTAGCTTTGCAGGCAGCAACTTTAAATGCTAGCCCTTACATATTATGTATTAAACATGGTGAAAAAACCTTACCCTTATGTATGAATCTTTAGACACTGTATTTTGTTAGGTCCACATACTCTTGCTGTTTAGGTAAAGAGTCATAGTGTATGTTTTCTTCTGCAACTTGCTTTTTTGTCTAATAGATTTTAAATATTTACCTATACTGATGCTATTTTATTTTTAATAGGTCATGATTTTTCCATTATTTGAATGTTTATTAGTTCAGTATCCTCCCCATTTTAAGGGATAAAACTATTACATACCTCATTATATCTGCAATGAAATAGAAAGACTTTTCACACATTAAGGTTTTCTTTAAAAGATGTGTGTATAGAAGTGGAATTCGTGCATTATATTAACTTCCTAGGGAATGACAAACTATTTTCTAGTCATTGCATCAATTTTTCATTTTTCCTTTTTTAGTTTCTAAAATATTATAAATAACTCGAATGCAATAGCCAAAAAAAATTTTTTTAAACCCAGCTAAAGAATGGATAAGGGCCTTGAACACTTACTTCTACATATCATGCCACACTTGTTAGGATGACTTTTGTTATTTAAAAAAAAACACCAAAAAAAGACAAGTGCTGTTAGGAATGTGTCAAACTCAGAACATTCATATATGTTTGTTATGGATCCTACTGAAATGTGTATGGTGATTTCCCAAGAGGTTAAAAATAAAACAGACCACTGCATGATCTGGCAAGCTCATTCCTGGGTATATATTCAACAGAGTTGAAGTCAATATTGTAAAAAGATATCTGCAACCCCATGTTCATTAAGGGATTGTTGAAAATAGCCAAACATGGAAAGAATATGGAAATATGGAAAGAATCCAAGTATCTATACATGAAAGTAAAAGTAAGTAACAGAAACAAAACAATACAAGGAAGCTCTACTAACTTTGCTTGGGTGATGGTATCAAGGTGTATTGACCAAATTCAAGAACTTGTAAGATTTAAATAACATGCAGCTTTTTAAAAACAGATTTATGTATTTTTATTACAAAGTCAGATATACAGAGAGGAGGAGAGACAGAGAGGAAGATCTTCCATCCGATGTTTCACTCCCTAAGTGAGCGCAACGGCTGGTGCTGCTCCAATCCGAAGCCAGGAACCAGGAACTTCTTTCCAGGTCTCCCACGTGGGTGCAGGGTCCCAAGGCTTTGGGCCATCCTCGACTGCTTTCCCAGGCCACAAGCAGGGAGCTGGATGGGAAGTGGAGCTGCCGGGATTAGAACCAGTATCCATATGGGATCCTGGCACGTTCAAGGCTAGGACTTTTAGCCACTAGACCACGTCGTCGGGCCCACATGCAGCTTTTATATGTTCATTATATGTAGTAATATTTGATAGTCTGAGAAGTGTAAAATAAAATCTAATTTTTAAAAATATTTTTCAGATTACAGGTGAACTTTAAGTGTATTTTATTTTGGCTACTTACATTTTCTTTCCTGTGAAATATATATTGTATATAATTGTATAAATTTATATACATATTTGTATTTCCTGTTTGTTATTTAAAGACTTCTTCTGATTTTTTTGAATTCAGCTCTTTGTGATTTATATGTGTTACAAACACATGATCATTTTCTTCTATATGGTCTTTGTTAAAAAGACTGTCTGACACAAAATGGGTAATTTCTGTCCACATATCTTTTTTCCATTTTGAGTTTGTGTGTTTCAAAAATCTTTCACATGAGGTCATAAATAGTTTCTTCTATAAGTTTTTAGAGCTTACTTTTCACATGTGAGTCCACAATATTTCTAAATATTGAACGTGATATGAGGTTGAGATACAGTGTATTGTTTCCTCATAAGGATCTTCATTTGTTCCTCCTTCTCACAGATGCTCACTGCCTTTGTGCCATTTTCTTGATGTCTATTTCTGGGACTCTTATTATTATTGTTTTTTTTTTAGTTTCCAGCAGTTTATTAAAATTGACCTTTCCTATTTCTATGTTTTATAATAAGTCCTGTTTTCTTCATCAGGAGCATCTTGGGTATTTGGTCTTCTTTATAATTTTATATTATTATTATTTTTAAAGATTTATTTATTTTTATTGTAAAGTCAGATATACAGAGTATAGAAGAGATAGACAGGAAGATTTTCTGTCCACTGATTCACTCCCCAAGTGGCTGCAATGGCCGGAGCTGAGCTGATCAGAAGCCAGGAGTCATGAGCATCTTCTGGGTCTCTCACACATGTGCAGCGTTCCAAGACTTTGGGCCATCTTCAACTGCTTTCCCAAGCCACAAGCAGGGAGCTGGATGGGAAGCAGGGCTGCCAAGATATGAACCAGTGCCCATATGGGGTCCTGGTCACATGGGAGGTGAGGACTTTAGCCACTAGGCTATCGTGCAGAACCCTATCTTATTATTTTAAAAATACTTATTTATATGAATGATTGGGTGAGGGAGAGCTCTTCCATCTGTTTACTCCCCAAATGGCTGCAACAGCCAGGGCTGGGCCAGGATGAGCTCTGGAGTTTCATCTGAGTCTCCCACACGGGGTGGCAGGGGACAAACACTTGGGCCATCAACATGGAGAGAATACAGATGCAGGAGTATTTCCACAAGATGTAGGACTCCTGCATCGGTCAACTTGACAGCTCCATGTTGGCATGTTTACTATGGCGTTGTTGATTGTCAGACACAGATTTGAGTGTGCTTATTTTAGTGCACACATTAGCACCACTGGACTTTTGCTGGAGACCCCAGACTTCTTAGCATGGAGCTGAATGAGATGTAAAACATTTGAGGAACAGGTATGATGTGATCCAACTGGTTCCATGAATCTGCACCTGCAGCTTTAGACTTTGTGCCACAAGGGTGGCCCACTTTGTATTCATTTTAGACCTGAATCAGCACGTTTTATGGAAAAAAAATCCCAGAAAGCAGTTTCATTGAATTTGAAGATCAGTTTTGGGGAGAGAAGACATTTAAATACAGCAAAATACTTACAACTAAATACACGGCACATATCTGCATGGATATAATCTAAAATATGATGCTTAAAAAAAAGCAACAAAATAATAAAGCTAGGAATAAGTCTAGAAATCATTTTCAATAACTTAAGAAAAAGTAAAACAAAATATTTTCCTGATGTTGTTAATGGTGTACAATGTTATAGAGTTGAGTAATTAATCTCTTAATATTTTTTGAGATACAGTAAGAGAAAGACAGATAAACAGAATGAACTCCTGTCCGCTTTTCATTCTCCAAATTCCTGCAATGGCCAGGACTGGAATAAAGCCAGGAGCTGGGAACTTAAGCTGGGTCTCCCACATGAGTGGCAGGAATTCAGTGACTTGAGCCATCGCTGCGGCTTCCCACTTTCTGCATTAATAGCAAGCTAGGGTCAGGCGCATCACTGAGACCTGCATGAAGCCGTTCCGATGTGGGTCTTGGACATCCTGACTACTACGCCCATCACTGACTTTTACATTGTACTCGGCAAGCTTGGCAAGTCCTCTTTTAAATTATGGCATTTTCCCCCTATTATTCCATTGTGTTATTTAGGTAGACACTCATATCACAAGAACAATGACAGCTTCTTTTTGCTTTTTAATCTTCATGACTTTATTTCTTTATCCTAATTTTTGCTGTAAGTAGGAGAGTCAACATCATATTGACTAGAAGAGGAGAGAATAGGAAATTGCTGTCTTGCTGACTTTTAGGATTTGCTTTATTTTTTATTGAAAAGGCAGACCTGTTGAGAGAAGGAGATATGGAGAGAAAGAACTTCCTTCCACTGGTTCACACCCCAAGTGGCCACAATGGCAGTAGCTGTGCTGATCCAGAACCAGGAGCCAGGAGCTTCTTCCATGTCTCCCACATGTGTGCGGGGTCCCAAGGCCTTGGGTCATCCCCTACTGCTTTTCCAGGCCACAGGCAGGGAGCTGGGTGGCAGTGGAGCAGCTAGGATATGAATCAGTACCCGTATAGGATTCCAGTGGATGCGCTAGGCCCTTGGTCCATTTTTAAAAAGGAAATGGTCTCAACGCTCACCATTCAATTAGAGATTTTCTCTGGCATGTTTATCTACTTATTTGCTAACAATTGTTTTAAAAATCACAAATGCACATTGAACTAGAGCAGGTTCTTTTGTTTTATACTATAACAGTAGTACTACAGCTTTTTAAGTTGTGGTCCAGGGCCATGAAAATGTGTCACTAAGATGTCCTGCTGTAGGAAGGATAGCTGCCTAGTGACATTGCTCTGCCAAGCCCATCACTAGGTCCACACCAAGGTCGAAGTTCTCTTGGGCTGCTTGTAACCAACGACAAAACATGGAGAGAATACACAGGCAGGACTAGTTGCACAAGATGCAGGACTCCACATGGGCCAACTTGACAGCTCCACATTGGCATGTTTACTATGGCATTGACTTTCAAATACAATAAATGAATCTTTTTCTAAAAGAAATGTTGAGAGTGCATTGTAACATGATCACAATTTGTTGATGAACTCAGAGTTTAAAAGCCACATTCAAATTGAAGATGATAAAGTAGCCATACACTAGGGTGTTTCAAAAAGTTCTGGGAAAATGTCCATCATGAAAAAAACTATGCATGGACTTAAGAAAAAAAATTTATGCTCCTAATACACTTATGAGTTTTTAAAACACCTTTGGATAATTTGTGGTCATGATTTAAGATACCATTTCTCCTTTTTTTGTCCTCCTATTTTCTCTTTTCCATTCTCTTGCCTCTGTTCAAATGACTCCAAATTGCATTGTCTGAAAAGGAATTTGAAGTATGGTGGAATACGGTAGATTCTTTGGGTTTTGTTCCTAAAGGTTAGAGACCATAAGCAAAAAGGAAGAGCTTTCCTGAGTAGCAGCAGAGTATCCAGGGAGGGTGGGGCTTTCCTATAGTCAGAAAGAGATTGCCCTAAGATGTCAGAAAGAGCAGTGGCTTATAGGCACCTTGAGATGACCTGTCCACTTGCTCTCAGACTGTGCTTGTTCAGGTCCAGAACCCATAATTTTCCAGCATGTAGTCTGCTACTTGGTAAATGTTAAAAGTGTGGGGGGTCCTGAAACCTAGGCTGCAGTCTCTCTTGAGGAGTTCTGTGGAAAACAAGAAGAATTTCTGGAGAGCTGCCTAATCAAAATGAGAAAAAGGAGGGGAGACCCAAATATTTGGCTAGGTTTGTTTATCAGATGACACTAAGATGACAAGTTACTAACTAAACTTGGCTAAGGATTTCCCAGGGTAAACGTGCTCATCAGTTTTCATCTTAATCCTTTTCTACATCACACATGTTTCATTGGTAATTGACTCAGTGCCGAGTGTGGCCAATGGGACACACTGTTGGGAGGGTCAGAGATAGAAGAGAAAGTAGAGTGTGTCCTCCCTACAGCTTCCTCTATTGGGTGCTTCATTCCTTCACAACAGCAGTTTACCACCAGGGGCTCCATCTTCCTGTAACACTTTCTCTTCTTGCCCTTCAGCGTGCAGTACTGGCTATATGCATACATTCACTCCCAACTTCCACTTTGCAAAAGTTAGGAGAGTAACTTGTATGGACTATACAAAACCATTCCTTTTCCTCTGGCTTCCAGATGCATTCAGCCAATGAGAAGCATCAGCAGGATTTCAGGCAGTGGGGATAAAATGAGAGTGGAGAATTTGTATTTTCATCTTCCATCTCTTGCCATACCCTCATTCTCCCACTCTCCAACATGCTGGGTTGGCTGTAGGCCCTGCCAAAATCAGTAACAGCTGCTGTTAGGTTACCTCATACTGCAATCAATTTAGATTCTAGCAACAGCTCCCTTCGCTTACTCATTCAGGCTCAGGGGATGTTAACCCCCTATTACTAGTCCCAAGATACTGTACTATGACTTATTACTCATACTGAACACCACTCATGGCTTTGTACATGGCTTCTTCCCACAATCTTTCAGTTTAAGTGCTACTATCTTGACAAATTCAGGGTCTTACTGTTTCACCATCCTAGTTTGTTCCCTTAGCTCTGCCCACATTCCTGTGAATACTTCTATTGAAGTCTCTGCATATCACCCCTCTTGGCAAGGAGGGGTTTTGTATCTTACCAGATCTCTGATAAAACAAGCGAGGATATTGTTAAGACATCTCTGCACTGTTCACCACTCCCTGAGAGTATAATGCACAGAACTGAACTTACTTGCCATAGCACGGAGCTATTGTCAATAATTTAAACAGGATTGTGAATGTAAGAGACACAGAAGGAAACTAGAACAGTCTTAGCCGCTGAAGGTTCAAGATGAGAAAAGCGGCTTCCAGAAAATTTGTACCCATGAAAACATAGGCTCCCCATTAAATGCTGGAATGGATTCTTTAAGAGATGTTTCACAGCTATTTACAGAGAGAAATGGCTATCCCTAAGGAGCATCTTAGATTAGATAAAGAACTAGACTTTCTACATTTTGCATGGAATCTTTACGGAGATAGATAATTGTTGGTTTCATAGTACATATGAATTTTCCAATAAAATTTGGCACAATACTTTGTGATAGTCCAGTAAGAGGTAGAGCTCTCTGAGACTTCTATTGGTAGATCAAATGCTTGTTGAATAGACACATCAAACCATACTATTTCATAGTTTTTACTGGGAAATAAGTCTCCAGGGTGCTAAGCCTTCTTTAGTTTTAAAAAAAGTTTATTGCATGCCAATCTGAATGAGCACATAGAATGCATGTTTCTCATCCACAAATTTGATAAATTTCTGGAAAAGCAGATAATATTCCGAGTTACAAAATGATGATTAGAAATGATCTCAACTGTTTGGAATTTTAGACTTAAAAATGGAAGATAAAATGAAATAGAGATACGCATTGCCATTAGCAAGGAACAAAGTGTCATTATTCATAGAGAACATGATTATTTACCTAGAAAGCCTAAAAGAACCTACAGACTGTGCTGATACGGGAATTCAGCAAGCTCTGGGGACACAAGAGATATGCCAAAAAATAAATCCTTATAAGTCAGCAATGAGAATAAAGTAAGAAGGACATCATTTGCAACAAAAACAAAAACCCCACAAAATGTACAGGAATAAATTTAACAAAAAGGTGCAGGAATTTTACTCTAAACACTGTAAAATGTTGTTGGAAGAAATATGAAAGTTCCTGAACAAGTGAAGGCAGGCACCAGGTCAAGGAAATGAAAGTGTCAATATTACAAAGAAGACCAATCTTCACAATTTAATGCACAGATTCAAGACAAAATTCTCAAATAAAAAAAGATAGGGAAATGGAAGGCTAGCTGTCTGAGTCAATTGCTTTACATTATGTGTTGAAATATTGCACTATGCCCCATAAAGATGTGTTATGTGTTAACAAAACATGTGAATAAAACATGTAAGTAAATTGACACAAAAAAACAGTAGAACATAGATTGTTTTATGGAGAGTAACACAAGCAAAAGTTTGTTCCTTTTTTTTTTAAAGGTTTACTTATTTTTCATGGAAAGGCAGATTTACAGAGAGAAGAGACAAAGACCTTATGTCTGCTGGTTCACTCCCTAAATGGCAGCAATGGCCAGAGCTGAACCAATCCAAAGCCAGGAGCTTCTTCTGAGTCCCAAGGCTTTGGGCCATCTTTTACTGCTTTCCCAGAGCACAATCATGGCGTTGGATGAGAATTGCAACAGCTGGGATTAGAACTAGTGCCCATATGGGATCCCAGTGCTGGTAGATAGAGGATTAGCCACTTGAGCCATCACCTCAGTCTGTGGAAGGGCTGATCTTTAACCTAGGAGTTAAAACACCAGTTGAGATATTCCCAGCCCATACTGGTTCTGACCCAAGCTTCTAGGAAGTTAACACAGACTTGGGGAGGCAGCAGTTGTGGCTCAAGACATCAGGTTCCCACCATTCATGGGGGAGACTTGGATTGTGTTCCTGGCTCCAACCAAATCCAGACATTTGGTGAGTGAGCCAGTGGGTGGGAGAGTACACTCATTCTCTCAAACAATAATAATAATAGTAATACATGGAAATACAAAAACTATTAATTGTAAAGGCATTTCAGAAATACAACAGAGTTGGTGGATATGCAATAGCATATATGGTAAGGCAGATTCAAAGTTTGGAAGTGGCAAAAGAGGGTCATTTGACACAAGATACAAAATAAAAAAATCTAGAAATGGGACCCACATGTACATAATGCCTGATTTATGACAAAAGCGTCACTGAATGCAATACAGAAAGGACAGGCCTTTGTGTAAGTAGTGTGGCGTCAACTGAATACCCAAATGGAAAAAGCGTATCTTGATCCCTACTTCATACCATTAAGCTAACTCTGAAAGAGTTGACGATCTAAATTTGAGAAGTAAGTAAGACAAAATTTTAAAGAGAAGTGCAATGGAACAATTGCATCATTTTGGAGTAGGCAAGAATTTCTTAAACAAAATATAAAACATTGGTAACTATAAAGGAAACATTAGTTGATTGAAGTATATTAAAATCAAGAAATTGTTTCATCCAACAGACCAGCAAGAGAAGAAAGAGGCAGTATGTTTACATAATGGGGTGTTATCTAGCAAGATGATGGAATCAGCACTATTCCCAACACAACCATGTGGATATGTCTCACAAATATAATATTGGACAAAAAGAGTATATGATTCCATTTCTACTAAACATGAAAACCAAAAAATTAATTTGTGCTATCAGAAATCAGGATGATTATTCTTGGACAAGTAATGGCTCAAAGGAGACATAAAGGTCTTTTGGTAATGTTTCTCTCTCTCTCTTTCTCTCTCTCTCTCTCTCCCCTTTTTTTGTCAGCTACATATGGAAATTCAGTTTGGGCAGATTCATTGAATTTTTAATTCTTTTATGATATGATACTTGTTATTACAGAAGTGTATGTGATATTTTGAATTAAAGCAGACAGCCCAAAGTGTTGGAACGCTGCACATGTGTGAGAGACCCAGAAGATGCTCATGACTCCTGGCTTCTGATCAGCTCAGCTCCGGCCATTGCAGCCACTTGGGGAGTGAATCAGTGGACGGAAAATCTTCCTGTCTATCTCTTCTATACTCTGTATATCTGACTTTACAATAAAAATAAATAAATCTTTAAAAATAATAATAATATATAAAATTATAAAGAAGACCAAATACCCAAGATGCTCCTGAACTAAAGCAGAAACAGGAATGACACAAGCACCAGATTGGGGAGTCAGATGCATTACAGCTAAATGTCACAACAGATAAACTGAAATTTTACTTTATTTATTTCCAAATAATATTCGTTTCTCACTTAGGAAAAGTTTAACAAGGAGGCTGTTTCCATCTAGACTGTGTCTTGCAAAGTGTTCACAGCAGAGGGAGGGAGAAATGGAAGAGCCTTATGGCTCTTAACTCTCCACCCAGAAATGACACCAGTTCTTTCTGTTCCCTGCAGCATTGAACATGGCCCCAATAGAACTGTGAGGGAGACCAAGAAGTATAGGGAAGCAAATGGAATATTTGGTGAAATGAACCATAGTGCTGTTTCTCTGCATCAAGTTTGACTATTTCTGAAGCAAATATTGATACAGCCACTGACAGGAATATGCTGGGCTTTAAATTGAATGCTCAACATCCCCCCCTACTGGATTTAGGGATGCAAATCTCCCACTTGTGTTGGCTGCGTTAATTTTAGTTCATACTCAGTCCTGCAGTAGGCTTTGGAAACTTTAGTAATTTTGTCTGGTAGCCATGGAGACGCAATGTTCCTTCAAAAATTCGTAGCTTACAAAGCAGCGACCAGTTTTGAAGGCATCATAAATGCATCATAGCTCCTTGCTTCTCTATGGTTTGTGTTTGCCGAAGTAGATGAGTAAAGCAAATGCAACCAGACCCAAGTATCCAAAAACAATTAAGACAGAATACAGTATTATTCAACTGGACAGAATTCAGTTGGACAGAATACAGTATGACAAGTCGTGTATCCTGTAACAAGCCAGTCCTATGCCAGTAATTAAACACTGCAAGAAACTGTTTTCAATGCCCTGTATACCTTGTCTAAAGTGATTTAGAGGTCTCTGCAGACCACAATGGCCACAAAATGCCACTTAAATGTAAAACTAGACAGAGTTCCCCTAGAAGGAGGAAAAAGAGTAAATATATTTAGATCATTGAGTTGAATCCACTGACACACTGGGGAGAAAATACCATATGGTTTCTAGCTGCTGAAACTAGAAGAGAAAAATAGGTATTTCCCATTTTCTGACAACATGCAACAGATCAATCCATCAGAGACCCCTCCCTTTCAAAATAAATCATGAATCAATGGCATATGTACCTGTATAAAACACAAAGATCTATGGATGGGACAGGATCTAAACTTTAGAATAAAAAGTACTGAAACAAGATCTCAGATATCTCTCCAGTCAGCTAATAAAGAGAGGGCACCATTGTAAGAAAAAATAATGAAATATGTTTGCAACAGGCTCTCTGGTGATAAGGTGCAAAATTGTATTTCCTGGGTTTAAGTGAATAGAAGGTGAACTACGGAGCTATCAAGAATCCTAAGCTTTAGTCAATCACTTTGAGAGCTTAAATAAAATGGCGTTTTCTATGCCCCTTTTTAAGGACTTTGGATTCAGCAGGTCTGGCAAATAGCTTGGAGCTTTACATTTTAATCCCACCCCATCCAGCAGGAGTGATCTGACTTGGAGAAACAGCGACAGGTGACATAAATAGTTTGGGCAAATGTAGGACCAAGGTCTGTTCACCATGGGTGGGAAATTGACTGTATGTCAGTGACATTGCCTTTCACCTGGAAGGGGAAGGTTTTAAGATCTGATGTGGACCAGGGACAGTGCTGGATGCCTGTGCATATTTCAACTCATTTAAAGAACCAAGGAGCCACAGGCGGTATTTCTCTTCATAAAACATTAGATGTCTGTTTAGAGTATCTATCACAAATTACTCCTAGCAGAAAGCCTACTCTATCATTTTGGCTACAGAATTATGTAAGCCTGGCGGTATGTCCAGAGTCCAAAAATGTTAAGTATATACTTAAACCGTTTCAAATTTTTCTATTGCTCATAGCTATAAAACACACGCTTAAAGCCTGTGTCCTTGAAAAGAATTCATGGAGCTCTTTCTATGTCAGAGAAATCTGAGCCTGCCAGTGGTCATCACAGGTGAACGCAGCAGGCTTGGTGCTAATGGGGGAGTGGCAGAATCCAAGAGCTCCTTCTCCTGTTCCCATTGCAGTCATCCATGGCTCATTTCCAGATTTGAAAACAGACACAGGCAAGTTAAGTCCCGCCGTTGGGTCTGAGAGTGATTTACTCTGGGGTTTGTTTTGATAATCACCCTTGTTCTCCATGGGTTGGGAAATACCTGTGACTGCTCCTGAGAGGCCAAAGTCAGGTCCCAGAAATGGTGGAATGACATGTAAGAGCTTTCCAAGTCATGAATGCTGCTTACTGCTTTTCAACTATTTTTCCATATACCATCATCCAGGAGCAAAGTTATCTAGTGGAAGTAAGAAAAAGCCTGACCAATTAAATCCCTCATGGTGGTAGTCTATGCATAGAGCTCCCTCCTTAACAATGTATAAAGCTAAAAGATCTAACTGGTCATTTGCTTAATCTGATACATGGAACAACAGGAGTATTTTTTTACTTCACCAAATGGCTGATTAAACAGCAATATTTATTTATTTATTTATTTATTTTTAACACTTGGCCCTGATAATACTTTCTATTCTAAATACTAAGAACAACCAAATGTCTATTCTAAATGCTAAGAATCAACCAAAATAGTTTGGCTGGGGCTGTTACTGTGACCTAGCAAGTTCAGCTGCCACCTGTGACCCTGGCATCCCATAAGGGGCACTAGTTCTTTCCTTGTTCTACTTTTGATCGAGCCCCCTGCTGATGGCTTGCGAAAAGCAGTAGAGGATGGCCTGTGTCTTGGAGCCCCTGCCACACTTGTGGGAGAGCTGAAGAAAGATCCTGGCTCCTGGTTTCACCCTGGCCCAGTCCTGGCTGCCGGTAGCCACCTGAGAAGTTAAGCAGCAGATGGAAGACCTCTCTCCCTCTCTCTTTTTGTCTCTTCCCTCCCCTGCGCTCCGTAACTCTGACATTCATATAAATAAACAAATCTTTAAAATAGTTTGGTTATATTTTATTCAGTGGACTTTTCCCTCTGCTTGTTATTTAGCCTCCTAAAAGCAAGCAGCCAAAGTCTTAGCTCATCTGTTTTGGCAGAATAAGACACCAAATGGAAAAAAACCAAAAAACAAAAACAAAAAAACCACTTTCAGAGGACTCCTAGTTCTCTACAACTTTTAATGGTTTTTATGGATTTGCTATAGGATATATAGCTTCATCCTGGGCAAGGATTTCCTGCATTTTGAATTCCCCAAGGCCCTGACCAATTTCCCCTTTACTTTGGCACAGTTTGTGTTTAACAAATAAGGCCCCAGAGGAAGATAACCATCTCTCTGCTGCTTTGTGGACACATACACATTCTCGTACATTTCCCCTTCCCTCTTCCTTCCAAGTGATGAGCTGGAAAACCGAGTATTAACACATCATCAAACTTGCCCAGTAAGTGGTCAGGACTCTTTCAAATGGCTCAGAAAGAACAGGCAGAATTACCAGTGAGGAGAGCAGCTGGAGCTGGGGTGTTGCGTCATCCAGCCTTCCTCTGCTGAACAAAGAAAATCTTTTGTAAAGTATTTACAGATGCTCTTATTCCAAGTGACATGATACATTTGTTTCAAAGGAGGTTTTCAATCTTCAACTTCGAAGCTTTCCTTAGTATGGAAAACCCCATGGCTATTCATTGCACCCTGGGGTATATTTGAGAAAAAATAGTTGCATTTTAAACCAGCAATTTGGATCAACTTGGAGGGTGATTTTTCTGGAATGTTTCCATCTTGTATTAAAACACGGTATTGCTACATTTGTGTCAAAAGAGAAGATCCAGAAGAAGCTTTTTTGGTAGACTGTGAATCAAGTCATGCTGTATGATTTTACAACTGTTTTGGACATTAATGGCTCAATAATTCAAACTGATATTTTTAGGAACTGTGCATTTTTTTTTCCAGGAAAGCAAGCACCAATACAGGCTGGTAGAATTGAATCAATTGTTGGCACAAATTCTTGATTACAGGTTGAGGCGTCCTTCAAACACCCCATGTGATGACAATCTAAGCATATTCATGTTAACGTGAAGACCAAGGACAAGCACATAGCTGGACATGAAGGTACCATACCCTGTCCCCTGCTCCCCTCCATTGATTTACTAGAAGAAAATCAGAGGCTATCCATGAGCCAGTGAGAGTCATGCATGTGTCTGCACGGCTCTCACTCTGGTGGGAAAGGGGAGACACCCAGCTTGGGTAAGCTGGCCAAGGAATCGGAGAAGAGTCAAGAAGGTCTCATTGACTTGACTGAAGTCACCAGTGCCTTCCAACTCAGAATATTAGGGGAATTTCTCTGGGCAACTCTAGTCCTTTCCTTGACAGACACAAACAAACAGATCAGGAAGAATTTGTTTAGGTTTTTTAGCCTCTGCCCTATTTCTCAGAATTGAAGGCCAGTGATGTTTCCTCCTTAGGGCAACTCACGCCAGCACCCACTCCTTTCTCTTAAGCTTCACTTCTCACTCAGGTGAGTGAGTGCCTGATAAACATACTTCCTCTGGTATCAGGTTGACTCGGTGAAACAACCAGAATTTATTTATTAACCCACTCATAAAAGGTCCTGTACTGGGTGCTTTGGGAATTGTGTGGAAATGTCAGCTCTGATCATTTGCAACAAGGAACCTGAGTCTCGCCTGATTCGGTGGGTTTTTCTGCCCTAGCTGAGTCAGTTCACTTGCATTCCGAGGAAGGAAATTCTTCCTTCTGGAAACCTGTTTCTGTTTTCTACCTGGAATACTTCCCAACATCATTGGCAGTTATATCCTGCAAACACAGCTCAGAATTAAATTCTTTCCCAAAATCTGTTCAGGTGAGAGCCCACTTGGACTCCTGATTTCCATTCCTTATTTCTTATTTTCTTTCCCAACAGTACTCTCCTCCCTTCTCCTTGCTAGACAGGATGGCTTGACCATCTAATGATATATGAAGTCAGTCATCCTGGCTGATACCAAATGCAGATTTGAAACTTGTAATTGATAATAATCACACAGAGTTTATCATGTGTTGGGCCAAGGTTTTGTGAATACATTATGTTGCTTAGCCCTTATACCTTAAGTAGTTTCTATTATTTTTACTAATGTCCTTTTTACTTTCTGTATATGTCAGTCTGAATGCAGATTTTTGTTTCCATTATTGCTTGACCAACAGGCTGCAGTTCTAGCAGTTGCCAATAATAATAATAATAATAATAATAATAATACCCAATACATTGCTTATCCCTGTCCAATTGTCGACACCAAAGGTTGGGAAAAAATTTTTTCAGGCTTATGATAATGGTCAAAATGTTTTCCCCTTAGGCTTCTGACAGTGCAAGAAGATCAACTGAGTCTCATATGATTGCTAGTGCGGAAGACTTCTGATGGGAGTGTGGGTTGTTGGATATATTTCTCACATGCACTGAGTTTTTTTGTATTTCTTCTCTTTCATTGGAGTGTGTGTGTGTGTGTGTTTGTTGTGTATCTGTCTGTGTAGTTACTATGTTAATCTGTTTCTTTCTTTCCCAGAAACACTTGGAGCTTTCTTCACAGAGATAATTTCAAAGTGTGGGAGTTATAGTATCCATTATTTCCTGGAAGCAAAGGTTATGCTTTCCAAACTTGGAAACTGTAGTAGTGTTAAAGTTCATTTCCCTGACCTACGTGTTAAGTCAGCAGAGGCTAGCCTACCCTGGATTTCACATGCTGCTCTTCATGAAAAGATAATAATTATTATTTTATGACTCATAGGATCAAGTCAATAAATAATATCTTTGATGGCACTCTTGCAACAACCAGTGTGTCCACACAAAGAAGGATTTTGTTGCTTCATGCTTTAATATCTGGCTGTATACAACGGTGAAGTGCATATCAGTAAAATCAGTTTTATAAGGCAACGCACAGTGTGCAGGTTTCTAAGGATTTGCTTTAAGTTGAAGATGAGCTTTTGCTGTAGCTAATGCAATGAGGAAGCCCTTTACAAAGATCACTTCTGGAATGGTAGTGAGTCTAGATTATCTGCTTAAGCAAGTGCTGGCCATTGCCCTCACTGCTATGCAGAATCCAAGAAACACGATGAGCATCTGCATCACCGGACGGAGTCATTCCCACTCAGCTATCATGTGCCATGGGAGAATCTAGCCAGCACAGACAGATTCTAGATCCTTTGTGAAATAGCTTGAAATTGACTCTAGTACGGAAAAGAACTGATGACTATAAATAAGCATAATCCTCAAATGCATTGATTCAGCCTTGATTCAAATCAAGCTGATCCTAGACTTTGGAAACAGCAATGGACAATTTGAAATAGAAAACCATTGATGATATCTGTAGGGTGGGAATAAAAAAAAAAGCCTCTGATCTGGCTTCTTAATATCTTTTTCTGAAAGATAAGGAAAGAGTTAGAAAATGTTTGACTATCAGGTACTATAAATTGGGGTAATAGAATCTATATTCCGTTTCTGTCTACTGCCCTTTGATAAAAACGAGCTAAGGCTTTCTCTAATCTTAACACTGAATACTTTTAATACTTTCAAAGACTGCTAGCATAATCTTGAGGCTTCTTCGGATGTTTGCCTTTCAGATTATACTCAGAATTTTCAGTGTGGATAACTGCTTAAAATAGAAAACTATGTTTTCCATAGGAAGCCTGTTTTATTCATCAACTGAGACGAGATTTCTGTTGTACCAATATTTATTCACTCCTTCCATAGCAACAGAATTCTTAGCTGCATACTGGCCTGGCAGGATACAGCCAGTGAGGAATAAGCATGAGACCAAGTTATGGTCAGTGGGATGTGAACAGAAGTAAAAATTAGTAAATATGTGGGTTTTTTAAACACTTATTTATGAGTTACAGAGAGCGGGGTAGAGACAGAGACACAGATATTCGGTGTGCTGTTTTTTTCCCCACATGGCGGCATTAGCTGAGTCTGGGAACTCCACTCAGGTCTCCTACAAGGGTGGCAGAGGCCCAAGCACTTGGAACATCTTCTGCTGCTCTCCAAAGTACATTAGCAGGGAGCTGGATGGGAAGTGGAGCAGCCAGGACTTGATCTGGTGCTCATAAGGATGCTGGCGTTACAGGTGGCAGTCGGATCTATTACACCACCCTGCCGACCCTGTAATTTGTAAACCTTTTAAATTACTCTAAAAGGGAAATGTTATGCTCTACTTCTTGCTTCCTGGGGTTTAGAATGGGGATAGAATAACAAGTCATCCTGGAACATGGAGACAAGCCCAGAAGTCCAGTGATATAAAGCAAATATAGAAGGATTTGGGTTATATAAATGCCTATTATATCTAGACCTTATTTATATGAGAAAAATGGACATTTTATTTGTTGCTATTGCTTTGGGCTATTTTCGGGCCATGAAACTTAATTCCAATAAATAAAACACATTTGCGCCGACTGATCTACCAATTGTGAACTTATTGAGTTCAAATCAACTCAGTTGAAGTACAACTTTCTAGATAATCTTAAAATTAGACACATATCTAAATATTTTCTATTGCAAAATTTTAAGTCACACATATGTGATGCTAATAGATTAAACATGCAAATGGAACATGGAATCACAGTTTTCTAAGATAAATTCTCAGGGTTACAAAGTCATATTGCCATGGACCCAGGGATATTCCCCACTGATGGGAAATCTGTGCTGCCCATTATTGATTGCAGACTTAGCCGTATGTGGTTAGTGAGTAATTAGACTATGGCTAGCATAATAAAAAATTGAAATATTAATTTTATACGATTTTAAGTAATTTGATTATAGATAATGACAACTATAACAATTTTAATTAGAAAAAACTTGTGTAACTCAATGACAAAGTTATTCTTTTAATCTATTATCATTATCATTTTATGATACAGTTCCACAGATCATGGGATTTTCCTTAACCCCTCCCCTATTCCAACCCCCCACACAGAGTTCCCCTGTATCATTACTAAGGTATAGTTCTTCATACACAGTCAGATGCTCATTATTTTGAGCATGGACAATGGCAGAGAGTCCAGCATCCTATTGTCAAGATACAGTCAGCAGTTTCATTGGGAGTCCATCTTTGTCTGGAAGTAGAGATGCATACTGCATTTCTATATCCTCACATCTGGATATGAGAGTTTCCATTTCACAGCTACTATACATCCCCTTAAATGAAAAGCCACAAAATAAAATCAACAACAGGAGGAAAAACAGAAATTTACAATGCCATGAAGTTAAATAATATGCTACTGAATGACTAATGTGTCACTGAAGAAATGAAAAAGAAAGTCAAAAATCTTGAAGAAAATGATGCTCCTGTATGATCTATGAGTCACTGAAGAATTTAATCAGAAGAAAGTGTTTTGAAGAGATGAAACTAACAAAATCAAAAACATCAAAATCCATGAGAAATAGTTTCCGCTGATCTTTGTTGGTGAGATGTGTCTCCTGTAGGCAACAGATAGATGGGTTTTGTTTTGAATCCAGTCTACTCATCTTTGATGTTTGATTGAGCTTAAGCCATTTACGTTCAGGGTTACAATGTATGGGTGTTACTTTGGTTCTGCCATTTTAGCAATGGGTTGTTCATTGATTTCATCTTCTATTGTTATTTTACTGGGATGTTCTTTGCATTTGCCTTTGGTTTTGGTGGGTGCTATTCCTCTTCTCTGTCAAGAGAACATCTTTAAATATCCTTTGTAGGGCAGCAGGTTTGGAAGAGGCATACTCTTAACTTTTGTTTACTGTTAAATAATTTTATTTCATCTTTAAAGACAAAAGAAAGCTTTGCTGTGTACATTATCCTAGGGTGATAATTTTTATCTTTCAGAATCTGGAATATGCCACTTCATTTTCTTCTGGCCTGTAGAACTTCCTGTGAGCTTAATTGGTATTCCTTTATATGCCAGTTGATTTTTTTTTTTCACGTGCACATTTAAGGATGTTTTCCTTATATTTGATTGAAGAGAGCTTGATTATCTTGTATGCTGGTGAAGATTGCTTTTGATCAACCCTGTTGGGAATTCTGTGCCCCTCCTGGATCCTGTTTCCCACTTCTTTCTCCAGATTAGGGAAATTTTCCTTTATTATTTCATTGAATACACCTTTAATCCCAGTTTCTCTTTCTGCACCTCTGGGACTCCCATAACTCTTATAGTTGGCCTTTTAATAGTGTCTTTCAATTTTTGAATAGTTTTTTTTAGCCTGATCCAGCTCTGCCTCCAGCTTTTTGTTTGTTTCCCTCTGGTGACAAGAAATATCTTCCAATTCTGAGATTTTTTCTTCTGCTTGTTTCATTCTATTTTGGAGACTCTGCACTGTGCTTTTAATTTGCTCCACTGTGTTCTATATTTCTAATGTATCAGCTTTCATTTTATTCATTTCCAGTGTGACATATTCTTTAAATTACTTGAATGCCTGCTTTACATGCTTTTCATTGTTGATAAGAAGCTTTATTACAAGTGTTTTGAATTCTATATCCCCATTTTCTTGATATCTTCCTCAGTTAACACCGAGGTTGGCATAGAGTTTTGCTCTTTTGCGATGCAGTCTTCAGTAATATTCATTTTGCCTTTGTCTCTTCTTTTGCTCTTGGTCATTGTACTTCTAGTTACCAGATTCTTCTGCTTGGGGCAGGTTTCTAAGCTGTGTCACCCATATGTCTACAGTTTGATTTTACTTATTGCAGTGGTACATGGCTCTAGCGAGTCCCAGGACTGGGTTCCTACATTAGATTTCCACTATGGTCTCCACAGCCCCAGCTCCTGGCTCCCTACTCTCCACCTCCTGTGATACTGTGCTGAGGCTGTACCATTATCTGTACTATCTTTCTCCCACTTCCAGTTGAAGCAGGTGCCAGGATTAGGGAGACCCCAGGAGTCCTATATATAGCTAGGTTGTTGTTGATGGTAATCTTGCCAGAACCTGTTGGCCATTTGGTCTGAGGGCCACACAGACTTATTTTGACCTGTACGATGCCATAGTCAATATTATTTTTTTGTGGCACCAGTGCAATGCACTGAGCTCAGTGAGTTCTCACAAGTTAAGCTCAGCACATGTTGTCCTATGCAGTCCTAAAACATTTACCACACAATAAGAAATGGTGGCTGATGTGCAGCTACTAGAGTTCTTGCTGGCCATCACATTTGAGGGCTACCCGGACCTGTCCTGGGTGTAACCTATAGGATGCCATGCTGTTGCAGTCTGCTGAGTTAGAAATGAGTTCACTCCCAGTTCAGTATATGCTTGGTCCTTTCTCTTGCCTTTTCTTCCTTAAAGAAAATGGCACCCAATACGGCTCTAGAGGACGGACTGGGCTGTGAAATCCACCCTATTCCCACACTGCCTGTCTGGGATCTGCTGTTCTGTTTCTGCTCCTGGTCAAATCAAGCAGACTAGTGGGATGGGCAATTCTTTGCCTGGATTCACCTCCTGAACTCCCAAGCTCCCAGTGAAAGTCCCTTCCCACCTGGTTGCTGGTGGAGTTCTGGCTGCCAGTGCAATTCAGATCACCACTAGCTGAATGCTGCTGGAGTATCAGTCACTGCAATACCACTTCGTTGTTTTTGTTGCTTTCCTGTGTCTGTCAGTCTCCAGATACCTCTCTGCTGTTGTCCTGTCCTCTCCTGTTTCCTGGATTATGCCCTCTCTGCTTCATACTGTTTAACGTTTCTCCATCCATTTAAACATGTCTTTATCCTATTTTGCCATCTTGATTCTTGACAAAGTTGTTCTTTTTGGGAGAATTTCAATAGGTTGACACATCCCCACATAAATGGATTATGAAATAAATGTTTAGTGCTATGGGATTTGCATATTAGTTTGGGTGTTAAATGTCCTCTAGAAGCCCATTTATTAAAGATTTGCTCCCCGTGGTACTAAGGGTGGTAATGGACACTTTATGATGTGGGGTCTAGTTGGAAGGTCCTTAAGTCATGGAGGATTTGTGCTTGGAAGGCATTTCTTGTAAGAGGGTTGTAGTAGAAACCAAAATTCATGACAGGCTTCTCTCCTGTTTTGCTTCCCAGCTTAGCATGTGATCTTTTTCACATATGTACTCTGCCGTTGTTATTTATAACCCTCCAAAAATGATCAGACTCATGGGCTTGCAAGTCTTGGGCTTGAATCTCCGAAACTGAGTTTTGTAATTCTTTTATATTAATGAAGTTGTGTGTGTCAAGTATCTCCTTATGAAAAAAAGGCCAACTAATGCACAAAGTTGGTATTGAGATGGGCAGTCATTGCCATAATCATGCCTGAATACATGACAAAGTCCTTGGGATTGGTTTACTGGGACAAGTTGGGAGATTTTAGAAGGATAGTCTAGAGAAACTACAGGACATTTAAAGTGGGATATTATGGGTGATTTTTATGAGGGCTCAAAATCCTGAATGCTATTAGATTATGGACAGGAAAGGCCATCTTGATGAGACTTGGGATGGAAATGAGAATTCTATTCAGAATTAGTCTGAAGACCACCATTGTTAGATTGCAGCAAAGAACCCAGCTGTATGGTAACTGTCCTGATATGTTGTTGGTGGCTAAATTTAAAGGTGATAAACAAATGTCTTTATTTGAAGCACAAAAACCATTCAAACTGTAGCACTGATTTCTAGTCACTTTCAGTCAGCTTTATAGTAAGTATCAGAAGCAAACAAATAAAAAATCATGGTTAAGCTTTTGTTTGTGAAGCTACCATTTCAGATTTTAGTCCTAGATGCTCTTCTTCTTATCTAGCTTCCTGCCAATGTTCCTAGGAAGGCAGCTGATGAGGGCCCACATACTTGAGTTCCTGCCACCCATATGCGAGACCTAGATGGAGCTCCCGGGTCCCGGCTTTGGCCTGGCCTCTGCCTGGGTGTATGGCCTTTTGGGGAGTAACCAGCAGATGGAATGATGATGTCCCACCAAACCCCATCTTTCCACTTCTTTCTCTAGTACATATCTTTAAAACAGAGAAACAATAGAATACAGAAGAGGGCCCAGTGTGGTAGCCTAGTGGCTAAAGTCCTCGCCTTGCATGGACTGGGATCCCATATGGGTGCTGGTTTGTGTCACAGCTGCCCTGCTTCCCATCCAGCTCACTGTTTGTGGCCTGGAAAAGCAGTGGAGGAAGGCTCAAAGCCTTGGGATCCTGCACTCATGTGGGAGACCTGGAGAAGTCTTCTGACTCCTGGCTTTGTGTTGGCTCAGCTCCGGCTTTTGTGGCTGCTTGGGAAGTGAATTAGTGGATGGAAAATATTCTTTGTCTGTTTTCCTCTCTGCATATTTGACTTTCCAATAAAAATAAAAAAAAAAAAGGCAATACAGTACAAAGATTTAGAAAAGCAGTCTGGTCAGAAAAGGAGCAGAGATAAGGCATGCTTGAGACAGGAGAATATGCTAGAGAGTGTTTTCTAAAGAAATTAACACTGCTCAAAGGGAATCCTGTATAAACGAGGATGACAATGGGAATCAGGAGCAAGATCCCAGAAGTCTCTGCAGCCCTTTCTCCCATCTTGGACCCTGAGGCCTAGAAGGACAGAATTATCCCAGGTAATCATGGGACTCGTTCCTCTGCCTCGCCCAAGACTGCTTCCGGATTCACTTTTGTCTGCTTGGCTAGCAAAACATTCTGCTTTGGTTCACACAGGAAGCTGGTGACAGACCTTGGTGTCAAACCTGTGATTCTGGTTTTGCAAACATTCAGAATGTAAGAGTCATGATGACTTCCACTGAAATTTCAAAGTGAAATCTGGGAAGCCACGCCGAATTTGCTACAGGGCTGGAACCCTTGCAGGGAGTCCCTGATGGAGGGATGCCTGACATAGTTGTGGGAGTGGAGCCAAGAAGAGCCCCAATAAAGGCAACGTGACCAACAGCAGGCAATGCTCACCTGCAAACCCATCCACTTCAGTGTCTAGTCTTAGAGAAAAGCCAAATAGTGGCTGAGACCAACAGAGATATAGTGGTGTTTTTGATAACCTGGGGGCCCAAGCCTGTGACAGAAGCAGAGCCAATGTGGAGAGTTTTTACTATGGCAATATCAAGTGGAAATGTAAGGTTGAGGCTGCTACAGTGTTCCTAGCAATGCCCAATGGAGCTGTAGAGACCGAAGCATGAGTTATGACCAGCAAAGCTGGGGACAAGCCTCGGTAAGATGTTGGGAATCCAGGCCTTGCCATCCCCTCAACCAGAGTGTCAGACACAGCACTTCAGGACTCAATGTTTGCCCTGCTGGGTTTCAGTCTTCCTTTGGACCAATTACTCCTGCTCCTCCCTTTTAGAATGTGAATGTGTGTGCTTTGTGCTTGACCTGCCACTCTATGCTGGAATTATATAACTTGTCTTTTGATTTTTACAGGGCCTCACAGTCTCTTGAAAGAGACTTTGGACTTTTGAACAGTGCTGGAACAACAACATTTTGGAAATCATGGGGATAAAATGAAGGCATTTTGCATTGTGGCATGGAAGGGAAACTTTGGGGTTGGGGGCTAAAGATGTGATTTGAGTATTAATTTGAAGGCTGATGTCCCCTAAGTGCTCATACGTTTGGGTGCCTTGGGTGGCGCTAGGGAAGGCTGTGGAAACTTCAGGAGATAGGGCCTGGATAATGCTAAGGTCACTGACAGCACACCTTTGCACCAGGCCTCTCTGCTTCCTGGGTCACCATGTGATTCTCTACTTGAGCTCTGCCACTGCTTATCTACCACTCTCACCAAAGGCCAAAAGCAAGGAGATGACCAGAATCAATTTTGAACTTGAATTTCCAAAGACTGTAAGCTAAATCGTCCTTTGTTTTCCACAAAAAAAAAAAAAAAAAAAAGAATGATCTATCTTGGGTATTCAACTGTCATAACAAAAAATGATGTGCTATGTAAGGCTGTTAGTAATTTAGTTAAATACTGGGGAAAGAACACTCAGCTGCCAAATACAACGTTTTCTCATGTAGCAAAACTTAATTCTCCTTGGAGTAGCAATTAGCAGTATAGCCAATGATTGACGGAGGCCTTTCCTAGATCATGATGATGAAGTGAAGTAATGAAGCAAATGAGAATGCTCATTTTTTTATCCTTTCTGGTGGAGGTAATAAGTCTGCAACTCAGCCAAAAGTGCCAACATGCAGACCGAACAAAAGCACAGACTGAATGAAACAAGAATCCGATCCTAGTTTAATGAACTTTGTGACCTTGGGAAAGTTGCTTAATTATCAATGTCAGACCAATAATAGCTACCTAATAGGTGTACAAGATTCACACGAGACACTATGCATCAAGTGTTTCATTACACCAGAACCTTGCAGAAAGACAAGTTATGATCTAGTTCTAGAACCAAAGATGAGCATGAAAAAGACAAAGAAGGAGAAATATTCCAAAGAAGATAGACTTGGCCACTAATGGAATGTACTGATCCTGAAAATATATTGGGAGACTTCACTGTAGAAGCAGAAGCAGAATATAGGAAAGTTAGAAGATTACTAAAGAACTGCTATATATTCAGAAAGAAAAAGTGAGAGATACATAAATATCTTCCACTTAAAAAAAAAGACCAACACATAGAAAGAAGATAGGAAGAAAATACAGTGCACCAGAATATTATCAATTGTTTCTTAAAACTTGTATCATATGTCTTTACAAATACTTTAATTTATTGTTTTCTGTCTTGTCAAGCTTTATGTAATGCATTTATAATATTTTGTAAAGAAAAAACCAATAAGCTTAAAAAGACCCATTAAGCTTTAACAATTTCAAATTTGACTGAAAGCACTTGTAAACATGTTGTAGAACTTTTATATTTTTATAGCCCTTCTTTCCTCACTTCTGGCATTGCATAGATATGTGGACTATTAAGGTCAAAACATATGTAATCCTTTTAGTTAGGTGAAGACTATCCTCAAAAATTAGAATATAAGGTGTGGCACAATGCTGTGGAATCATTTTTTTTTGTATCCATTAACAAGAAAGTAATCTGTAATGTGACAACGACAAGAAGTAAATTGTTTTTCAAAATATTAGTAAGAGAAGGCAGGGAGAGAATGAAGAAAAGGAAATGGAGGAGTGAGAGAAGGAAGAAGAACAAAAGAAAGAATGGAAAAGGAGAAGAAAAAGGAAAAGGAAGAAGGGGAGATGATGAAGAAGAAGAGGAGGTGGAGGTGGAGAGAGGAAGAAGCAAAGGAGGAGAATTTCTGTAAATGTCAGTTCTACCAAATATCTCATCAGTCGTGTAAGTTCACCTCTGTGGATGAAATGTTCCTGGTGTATAAAATGGGGACAATTTGGGCACTGAAGTTACCTAATTTACAAGGTGCTTCTGAAGCAGGGAAAAAGAATATCAAGTCCCCGGACCTAATAGGTACTAAAAAATTAAAACCTACTGTCTGTTATTATTAGGTACCCAGTTCAGTGCTAACCATTTTTAGCAAAGTTATTCTTGTGAGAATGAATTTGGACCAGAGTGTGTCAGATGTGACTTAGAGTGATTAGCAGGATGGAAAGGGGGTATGTTTTATCCCATAAACTGGATTTCACATTTTTTCTATGATTTTAAAAATAATTTTTTGGTCTGTGTTGAGGCCTTCATTGAAAGATGCCTGTTGTTCTACTAGTCAGGGTAGATAAGATCAATATTTTCACAGGTTCTGTCACAGAGATAGGCCATGACTCTTGTCTGGTAATGGCCCAAAGCCTCCTGGCTCCTATGGAAGTTGCCCCTTTCCTGAGATGTGAGATGATACATGGACCTCACTGGTCCTTCCAGAGCCTATTGCTAGGCTTCTTGTAGAAGCTGCTAGGTTCCAGCTTTTGGCGAAAACCCGGCAACAGTAACCATGTCTCCCACTGAGTGGCCAATGCATCTTATGGCTGCTTGGAATAACAGAGAGGGTCTACTGATGGAAGGATGTTATAAATGAAGTTTATATAGTTTATATAGTTAACAGAACATCTGAAAGTCTGAGGAGTCACGTGCATCTTGTGTAAATTCAGATTCCATTTAGACATCGTGGTCTTCCAGTACCTGCTAAAGGCAGGGCAATTTAACTGCAAGCTAGCAATCAGGTGGTAACTTGTTAGCTTGAGCAGTGGAAGCGTCCAGTGGCTGTGGTGAGTGCTTAGTGAGAAAAATGCATGCAAAGTGCTTAGTGTAGTTATCTGTCAATGATGGCAACTATTGCTTCTACAATTTGTCACAACCTAAATCATTATCACGGCCCTGAGGGCTCAACTGGGCAAGCATTGGCCTCTTTCCTGTTGGCTGCAGGGTGAATTTGATGCAAGGCAGACTGCTTGTTTGGCTATCAAATCTGCTTCTGGGAGCACAAGGATTGCAGCATAGAAAGCTAGGCATTTTTGTTCTCTCAGCTCCACATGCTGACAGTTCTTCCTCTGTCTTGGAAATCATAAGCATTTTCAAACATTTCTTCCTGCTGCCCCAAACATGGGGCATTTATCAACAATAAACAAAGGGCAATTTTTAAAAAGCATTGCTTGTGTGGGGCACCATTACAAGCTGCAGCTAGCAAGAGACTGATTGGTCAATTCGCATAGGATGGATTGAGCTGCTATAAGGGAGTTCTGAAAAGCGTTTGCCAGGCTTGTGCAAATCTGGAAGGTTATGTGTGTGCGCAAGGCTGCACACATGTTCAGGAAGGGCGTGAAAGGGCCCACAGTCTCACATTTGCTGACCTTAAAGCTCTGCATTGCAGGAAATGAAGATGAAGGCAGAGTTCAAAGTGTCCTTTTGTAAGGTTGAAGGTGTTTCCCAGCACATGCTGAATGTATGGGAAAAGGTTGTAGGACTCATATGGGTTCAAGATATTTTAAGGACCTTGTTCAGTTATTAGCTTACCACCCAGCTAGCAAATCTGAGAACCCTAGTATCTGTGTAGGGCAAATATTAAAATTTAATAGAATCAGTTTGGGCAAGTTACTGATGAGCAATGAAAAACACAACAAAGAGCAAAAGCAACAAACCCTGGGACTGAGGGGAAATTTGATTTCCAGAGCTGACATGTTATATTATTTGACATATCTAGACTTCACCAAGAAACTTTAACATATATAAAAAAGTAGAGAAGTGTGGTGCATATGCAGGAATAAAACCAGTCCAAGGGGGGCTGGCACACTGGTGGAGCAGGGTAATTCTTCACACTGTAGCACCTGTATCCCTTATGAGTGCCAGTTTATCTCCCAGCTGCTCCATTCCTGATCTAGCCCTCTGCCTATGGCCTGGAAAAGCAGCAGAGGATGGTCCGATTCCTTATGGCCCTGCACTCACATGGGAGACTTGGAAGCTGTTCCTGGCTCCTGGTTTCAGGAGACCAGCACAGGAAGAAATATTCAGATTTCTGGACACATTTAATTAACCAAAATTCAATCATGAAGACCCAGAAACCATTAAAAGACAAATAAACAAGATGGAGACTGAATCAGTAATAGAGACTTTTCCCAACAAAGAATAACCCAGGACCAGATGGCTTTACTGCTGAATTCTACCAAAATTTTAATGAAAAAATAAATAAAATTCTTAACCTATTGAAAAAAAAATTAAAAGGGAGAGAAGTCTCTTAAACTACTTCTGTGAGGCCAACATCATCTTAATTCCAAAATCATAAAAAGGTACAAGAAAGAGCTGGCGCAGTAGCCTTGAGGCTAAAGTCTTCATCTCGCATGAGCCAGTATCCCAAATGGGCACCAGTTCTAATCCTAGAAGCCCTGCTTCCCAATCTTCACCACGACGCATGATAAACAAGCTCTCTTCAATTGAATATAAGGAAAACATCCTTAAATGTTCACATAAAAAAATCAACTGACATATAAAGGAATGCCAATTAAACTCACAGGAGACCTCTCACAGGAAACTCTACAGGCCAGAAAAGAATGGAGCTACATATTCCAGATTCTGAAAGAAAGAAATTGTAGACCCAGGATAATGTACACAGCAAAGCTTTCCTTTGTCTTTGAAGATGAAATAAAATTATTTAACAGTAAAGAAAAGTTAAGAGTATGCCTCTTCCAAACCTGCTGCCCTACAAAGGATATTTAAAGATGTTCTCTTGACAGAGAAGAGGAATAGCACCCACCCAAACCAAAGGCAAATGCAAAGAACATCCCAGTAAAATAACAATAGAAGATGAAATCAATGAACAACCCTTTGCTAAAATGGCAGAACCAAAGTACCACCCATACATTGTAACCCTGAACGTAAATGGCTTAAGCTCAATCAAACATCAAAGATGAGTAGACTGGATTCAAAACAAAACCCATCTATCTGTTGCCTACAGGAGACACATCTCACCAACAAAGATCAGCGGAAACTATTTCTCATGGATTTTGATGGTTTTGATTTTGTTAGTTTCATCTCTTCAAAACACTTTCTTCTGATTAAATTCTTCAGTGACTCATAGATCATACAGGAGCATCATTTTCTTCAAGATTTTTGACTTTCTTTTTCATTTCTTCAGTGACACATTAGTCATTCAGTAGCATATTATTTAACTTCATGGCATTGTAAATTTCTGTTTTTCTTCCTGATGTTGATTTTATTGTGGCTTTTTCATTTAAGGGGATGTATAGTAGCTGTGAAATGGAAACTCTCATACCTAGTAGCATGTTATTTAACTTCATGGCATTGTAAATTTCTGTTTTTCCTCCTGTTGTTGATTTTATTGTGGCTTTTCATTTAAGGGGATGTATAGTAGTTGTGAAATGGAGACTCTCATATCCAGATGTGAGGATATAGAAATGCAGTATGCATCTCTACTTCCAGACAAAGATGGACTCCCAATGAAACTGCTGACTGTATCTTGACAATAGGATGCTGGACTCTCTGCCATTGTCCATGCTCAAAATAATGAGCATCTGACTGTGTATGAAGAACTATACCTTAGTAATGATACAGGGGAACTCTGTGTGGGGGGTTGGAATAGGGGAGGGGATAAGGGAAATCCCATGATCTATGGAACTGTACCATCAAATGATAATAATAAAAAGAAGTAAAACAAAAAAATGTTTAAAAAAAGTGATACAAATGGGAAAGGAGGAAGTCAAATTATCCCTGTTTGTAAAAGACAGAATTCTTTACAAGGAGGAATCATGAGACTCCAATAAGAAACTATCCAACTAATAAATGTTTGACTAAGTTGCAGGATATAAAATCAATGTACACATATCAATAGTATTTGTATATACAAACAGTTCATGGCTGATAAAGAACTTGTTATATCAGTCCCATTCACAATAGGTACAAAAATATTCAAATATATTGGGATAAATCTAATATAATATATGGGATAAAAGAACATGAAGAATTTCTACAATTAAAAACTAAAAAGCATTGTGGAAAGAAATGGAAGAAGACACAGAATGATCACAGCTTCCATGCTCATGAATTGGGAAGAATTTATATCACAAAAATGTCCATAATATCCAAAGTAACCAGATTTAATGAAATTTCAATCAAAGTTTCAAATACATTCTTTTATATATATATATTTTTTATTAATTATTTTGCATTATGTGACAGTTTCATAGGCTCTGGGAATCTCCCCACTCCTTCCCCTCCCATCCCCCCTGGTGGATTCCTCCACCTTGATGCAGTATTACAGTTCAAATTCAATCAAAATTCTTTCCTTGCAAACATATACCAAGCATGGAGTCCAGCTACTTATTGTCCAGATGGGTTGAACAGTTTCTTGGGGAGACCATTTCTGGTCCGAAGTTAGAGCTGGTATAATATCATCCCAGTCAATTAAGAGTCCCAATATAACATCAACAGCAATTTATCAAATACATTCTTAGACACCTCTCCACAGCAAAAGAAATGCTAAAAAAGTAAAGAGACAACCATCAAAAAGGGATAAAATATTCACAAAGTATATAGCTTACAAAGGATTAACAAATAGAAATGTAAGGTATTGAAAAAACTCGCAAACAGTAAGAAATTGGCGAAGAATATGAATAGGTGTTTTTCCAAATGTGAAATACAAATGGCCTACAGACACATGAAAGGATGCTCCGGATCACTAACCATCGGAGAAATGCAAATAAAACCACAATGAGGTTTCACCTCACCGCATTTAGAATAGCTATCACTCCCAAATCAAAAGACAAGTGCTGATGAAGATGTGGGGAAAAGGTAACCTAACACATGGTTGGTGGAAATGTAGGCTAGTACAGCCATTCGATCATTCTGGAAGACAGTAAGCAGAATGCTCAGAAATCTAAAGAGTTCTACCATATGTCTTAGCCACTTCATTCTTTGGAATTTACCCAGAGGAAATGAGATCAGAATGTGAAAGAGTTATCTGTACACACATGTTTACCTTGATTCATAATGGCTAAGATAAGATCTGGAACCAGTCAAATGTCCATAAACTGATAAAATTGTGAGATACACACACACACACACACACACACACACACATAATGGAATACTACTCAGCTATAAAAAAAGAAGTCATGTTTTTTGCAAAAAGTGGATCCAGCTGAAGACCATTATTCTTAGTGAAATAATCTCATCCCCCAAATAAAAATATCTTATATTTTTCCTGATTTGCAATAAAAAATACACATAATACAATAAAAACTAACATACACGAATGGCATTGACATCCTGTGATTTGGTTATTGCTAACAGCCCCTGTTTTTATTCCTGAAGAACAGTGGTTTTTCAACTTAGTGCTTGTTGAATCCCTTATTTAGTTGAAGGTTAAGCTTATGATTATATAGTGAATTAAAGTATCTCATAGCGAAAATTAAAAGGAAAATAAGAAAGAGGGTAGGATTGAAGGCGGGAATGTAGGGTAGAAAATATCACCATGTTCTTAGAACTGTATGAAATATGTTAAAACTGTTCCCTATACACATAGAAACATTTTTAGAAAAGCACAAACAATAAACAAAAACCAGAAAAACAGCAAATAAATATGAACTGAATGTTCATTTCAGAAAATATTTGTGGAACACATCCTCTTGCTAGTTCAGGAAAAGTCCTGATGTATTTCTGTACATTGTTTTTTTTTTTTAAAGATTTATTCATTTTATTACAGCCAGATATACATAGAGGAGGAGACAGAGAGGAAGATCTTCCGTCAGATGATTCCTTCCCCAAGTGAGCCGCAACGGGCTGGTGCTGTGCCGATCCGAAGCCGGGAACCTGGAACCTCTTCCAGGTCTCCCACATGCAGGCAGGGTCCCAAGGCTTTGGGCCATCCTCAACTGCTTTCCCAGGCCACAAGCAGGGAGCTGGATGGGAAGTGGAGCTGCTGGGATTAGAACCGGCACCCATATGGGATCCCGGGGCTTTCAAGGCGAGGACTTTAGCCACTAGGCCACGCCGCCGGGCCCTCCTCATTGTACTTTTTATATGATGTACCATAATTAGCTATTTTTTTTTAAAGATTTATTCATTTTATTACAGCCAGATATACACAGAGGAGGAGAGACAGAGAGGAAGATCTTCCATCCTCTGTTTCACTCCCCAAGTGAGCTGCAACGGGCCGATGCACGGCGATCCGAAGCCAGGAACCAGGAACCTCTTCCGGGTCTCCCACGTGGGTGCAGTGTCCCAATGCATTGGGCCGTCCTCGACTGCTTTCCCAGGCCACAAGCAGGGAGCTGGATGGGAAGTGGAGCTGACGGGATTAGAACCGGTGCCCATATGGGATCCCGGGGCTTTCAAGGCGAGGACTTTAGCTGCTAGGCCACATTGCCGGGCCCCGTGTACATTGTTAATACTAAGAAAATATATCCACCACAAAACAATGTGAATCAGTAGAACAGGAGGGTTCCTGGGTATCTGATCTGGTTAGGGGTTAGGTTTTTAGTGCAAAACGTCAAGACCCTGCTTGGGATGCCTGCATCTCCTATGAGCTTCTTCCCACAGTGAAGGCTCTACTGCTAATTGCAGCTTCCTGTTAATGTGCTTCTCGGATAACATCAGGTGACTGCTCGAGCACTTGAGCCTCAGCCATCTCTATAGGAGACCTGGAGCGCCTGCATTTATCTGGGCCCAGACCCAATCACTGTGGGCATGTGGCAAGTAAACCAGTGGGTACAAGAATTGTCTCGTAAATCAAAACAGAAAGCAGCCTTGTGGATTCTCACACGAGTAAGTCTATGATCTGTTGGAGAAACACTGGTTTTGCCCGCCTCCCTAGTTGTACATGAGACTTTTGAGACAGAAAATGGGGATATGACTTAATATTATATGGCAGAGACAGAGGTATAGAGTAGAAATTCAAACTTGGGTCTCGTTAGTTGCAGACTTGTGCTTAGACATATTTTTGCACATATTTTTATATGACTCCTGTGCCATGTGGTCACTACTGGAGGGCCAGTGAGTGAGGGTCCACTTGCAACTACTTGGAGATCCCAGGAAGTCTTCCCCTAGGTCATGTGAATTATTCTTTTTAGACCAGAGGAATACAATGCTAAGCATTCAAATGTTTTTAAACATGTAGTA
Organism: Ochotona princeps; assembly: GCF_030435755.1. Taxonomy (NCBI): domain Eukaryota; kingdom Metazoa; phylum Chordata; class Mammalia; order Lagomorpha; family Ochotonidae; genus Ochotona; species Ochotona princeps. Next base: position 78,516,685 of record NC_080836.1, read on the forward strand.
TTCAGACTCAAGTGTTCAGTTTCCTGCTGGCATCTGACACCATGAAAGCACACTGTAGAGCATTGCAAGTCACAGTCAGAATAGTAATAAATATACGTAGGCACATTGGTGGAGACAATGAAAGGTCTGAGATGGAGTGCTAAGTGTAGGCACAAAAGATTAGCCTGTTAACAATATTATAACATTGCACCCTTGCTCTGGACTGAGAGACAAGACAGCATGGATGGCAAAAACCTCATAAGAACACCTGGTGCATTAGGGGGACTGGCAGATAGCAGTTTGATGTGGTTTGGTTGAGGAGTGTGTGGTGTGAGGGCAGCTGTCAGGAACGGGGAATTTGACCATCATTTTCCTGCTAATGGGGAAACACTGAAAGATTTGAAGCAGAGGTGTGATGTGCAGATTGCGGTTTAGGAGGATCACTTGGGCTGGAGTGCAGAGTGAACAGCTGGAGGGGGGTGCAGAAACAGAGACCAGATAGCAATGACACGATCAAGGTCAACAGGTAGCGCTCTTCCCAAGACTGAGAATAACCGGCTTCAGTCGCTGCCACTGGGCAGGTCCTCCAGAGGTACAATCCTTGGGGCTGCCTGGCCTCCAGTCTTGACTTGGCACATATGCCTTGCATCAGATTTGAGAATTCAAGTGCGTACACAAGCTTGGATGATGAATGCAAATATTATAAGAGAATTGGTAAGGGGAGAAGAAGGAAAGTGAAAGGAGTGGGGAAGGAGAGAAAAAACACATGAATGTCTAGAACTTAAGAGAATTATCAGAGATCAGTTTGGGGGAAAACAATTTGTAAGGATGGCTTTTACAAAGCATCCAAAATTTTCAAGCTGGATAGCCTCTTTAGTGGTTAAATTATTTCTAAATGCATTTATGAGAACATACTATTAAAGTAAATCGCATACTGATCTCATACAGACACATCATGCCCAAAAGGTCAAAGGTGGTTGCGTCTCTCGGAGGAAGCTGATGAGCATACTGTGGTTTGATGATGTGTATGCCAAGCAGGGCCAGGACCGCACATTACTGCTCAGAGAAGTTCAGCTTTTCTGAGAAGAAGCTGAAAATGTGCTTTCCCCTGGGGCTGGTGGAGGCCACCAGCATGGAAGCCAGCTCACCAAATCCCTGACTGCGGCATGTGGACAGATTTGTGACAAGTAGGAAAATAATCAAATCACATCGTCTCATAGCAAAAATGCCAGTGCAAACTTGCAACCATAGCAACATAACAGCCCTATAAAAACACAAATATCTGGGACAATTACACTTAATTGACAAAAAAGTTTCATACTTTTTGGCCAAGAAGTATTGCAGCTATCTTTATTTGTGCTTTAGCCATTCAATTAGGAGCACCTTCTTCAAAAATTTCAATTTCTTTGCTAAACCTTTCTAGTATAGAGACCAGCATTTTAAGAATATAGTCTGTCTTGGAAGAGGTTAGCTCCTTTAGGACTCTGGGTGGAGGAAAGGCAAGAGAACATGAACTAGTCAGAAAGGAGATGGCTCTACAGGTATTTTGTCTTGGTCCCAAAATGCAGCTAGAGGGGCGGGAGGCTCAAGCTCTGAAGTTACTAAGGGCAGTGCAAATGTAGGTAAGACTTGATCCAACGAATGTGGGGACTCAGAAATAGTGACACTGGGGCTGAGGACAGAAGAGCAAGTCATTGAGGTACAGTATCACACTCTGCCTGTTATCAGATTGTTGGCATTTTGTTAATCATGAGTTTGTTTTGCCTTTTTTTTCATTGTGGGTGACATTGTGGCATAATGGATTAAGCTGCTGTTTGGCATGCCACCATCCCATATGCTGCTCCACTTCTGATCCAGATCTGTAGTAATGTGCCAAGTATAGTTCAAGTCCTTGGGTACCCTGCACCCATGTGGGAGCTTCTGGCTCCGTCCTGGCTTTGACCTGGCTCAGCCCCAGATGTTGTGGCATTCTGGGGGAGTGAACCAGCAGATGGAAAATCTATTTGCCTTTCTCTCTGTGTGGCTCTGCAAACAAATAAAAATAAATCCTTAAAAATGATTTTTTTTTGAGAGAGAGTGAGCCATAGTGCGAGAGAGAACGATACATTGATTCTACTGGTTCAGTTCTCAGATGCCCATGCAACTGGGAACTTACTCCAGATCTCCTGTGTGGGTGGCAGAACTCAAGTAACTTGAGCCATCACTGCTGACTCCCAGATGCAACATAAGCAGACTCAAGAACCAGGAGTTCAGCCAAGGTACTCTCATGTGGGGCCCAGCCTCTGCAGCCTGTAAGCCAAAGACCTTTCTTTACTCCTGGATTTTCTTGCTTTCATTTTGAGTTTTAAAAATTTTATATTAACATACTGCATTTCTATTGTTAAATCAGCCCTTAACATGGATCCCTGATGTGTCACTTGACCCTAGTTACTGCCCTGCCAAAGAGGAACATCCGTAAAGAAGAGGGAAAAAGTTCCCAGTGCACAGTTGGAATTTCTACTTGCATTATAAACTCTACTTGAGGGATAAAGCTGTTCTGTAGGTCCAGAGGTCCCAGAACTCTACTTCCTGGACATCTCACAGTCCAAGCGAGACAACACAGCTGGATGGTTTTTCCCACCATCTGCTTTGGATATTTTCTCCTTAAACCATTTGAGTATTTTATAAAAGGCCTTAATGACATTTTCTTCTGGCTTCCCATGCTTGAGGTTGGTTGAACATTTTGGATCTGTGGGCCTCTAGGTTCTATCAGATTTGGAAACATTTAAATGATCACTTCAATTTCTTTTCTGTTTCCTTCTTCCCATCAGAGACTCTGGTATTCCAAGTGCATGTATAATGGGTTCTTAAGGACCTCTGACACTATTCTGCTTATCTTCTTTTTGTCTTTTGTCTCTAGTGCCTTTTTTGTGAATGCTTTCTATGGCTTTGGCTTCAAGTTCATTAATTCCATATTATTTAATGAATTATCCATTCTTTATCCTATCTAGCACATTTTAAATGTCAGACATTGAAGTCATCATCTCTGGAAGTTTTTTTAGAGTCATTTTTATAGATATTTCACATCCTTTAAAATATGCTTAATGTTTCTTCCACATTCTTAGACATATGGAATAGTTACAATAACTATATTCTAATGTTTTGTCTACTAGTTCTAGTATCTGTCATTTCTGAAAACAAATGTTAAATAATATTTATTTATTTGGAAGACTGACAGAGAGATTAATCTTTGATCTGCTGCTTCATTCATCAAATTCTATCCTAGCCAGGTCTGGGCCAGGCTGAAGTGGAGCCAGAAGTCAGGAACTCTGTACCAGTCTTCCACATGGATGGCAAGAACACAGGATTTGGGCCATCATGTGCTGTTTTTCCAGGATCAGAGGCGGAGTAACTGGGACTGGAATGGGCATTCTGGTATGGGATGCTGACATCATAAGCAGTGGCTTTATCTCCTATACCACCATGCCAGCCCTCTGTCATCTCTGCACCTATTGCTACTGAATCACTTTTCTCTTTCACCAAGGATTGTATTTTCTTTTCTTTTTTTTTTTTTAAAGATTTTATTTTTTTTTATTACAAAGTCAGATATACAGAGAGGAGGAGAGACAGAGAGGAAGATCTTCCATCTGATGATTCACTACCCAAGTGAGCCGCAACAGACTGATGCGCGCCAATCCGAAGCCAGGAACCAGGAACCTCTTCCGGGTCTCCCACGTGGGTGCAGTGTCCCAATGCATTGGGCCATCCTCGACTGCTTTCCCAGGCCACAAGCAGGGAGCTGGATGGGAAGTGGAGCTGCCGCGATTAGAACCGGCGCCCATATGGGATCCCGGGGCTTTCAAGGCGAGGACTTTAGCTGCTAGGCCACGCTGCCAGGCCCCACCAAGGATTGTATTTTCATGCTTTTTTGTGTGCCTGGTAACAAGTTCTTTCCTGCCCTCAGGTGGTTCTCTTCCATGTGTATTCTGACATTTCTCCACTGGAAGTTTTTGGCTGGACGTGGGAGGTGTTCTCAGAAGCCTGCAATTCTCTCTGGGCAACATTCATCTCTGATCTTCTGCCTTTGAATTGTCTTGGCTTCTCAGACTTGTTCTCAACTTAAGGAGACCAGCTCTTTGTGGTAAACTTTCCTACCATGTGATTCCTGTGCTGCCTGAACTCTAAAGGTGTAGTTTCAGATACATTGCTCATAAAAACCTTAAAAAGTTTTATTTCCCCCCACCCCTGCCAATGGAGATGTCCAATTAGATCCTTGTCACCAAAGAAAAGTCTCCATCTTCATGGCTTCTCAAGGTTATTGATTAAAATATTCAGACGAATACATTATATCTTGAATGATCAATTAAAATTTCTAAATGGTTTCAGACATCCTAATAAAATTTATATCATTTTCAAGTGTCTTATCTAATTATCCAAACTGTATACCCAGAAATTTTTTTAAAAGGTCTGCTTATTTTTACTTGAAAGGCAGAGTTAGAAAGAGAGAGAGCGGGAAGAGACACACACACACAGAGATCAACCTTCCATTGCTGGCTCACTCCTCAAATGGTCACAACAGTCAGAGCTAGGCTAATCTGAAGCTGGGAGTCTCTTAGAAGCCCCCCACATGGATACAAAGGGCCCAGTGCCTTTGTCCACCTTCTACTGCCTTCCCAGGAATGCCAGCGTGTCTGTATTACAGGAATAGCCTGCTAAGCTGCAGTGCTGGCCCTATGCTCAGAATTTTTACATAAATACTTAAGAAACCCATGTCAAAATTTTCCATCTCATTAATGAGGTAAATAGAGGATATTAAAGTCAATGACGAAGGAGAGAAAAAGATGAGACAAATAACCTTCTGAAGGAGGAAGGGAGGAAGAGAAAGAATGGGAAATACGCTTGAATAAGATTGCTAAATTAGATACAAAATTGGTTAACATCCCACAGAGCAATAAAATCCTAACCTTGGGGTTATCGTTTTAGCTGAACAGAAATAATTTTTATCTCTATGGTGCAAGAATTTATTTGCAACATGTTTTCTGTAAGTTAAACATCTAACCTCCTCAGACCTAAAAATATGTATAGACCTTAATGATAATAGCAAGAAAAATAGAAGTTCCTCTCCTTGGAGAATCAGATGGGCCCCCGGGCGAGTTCATGGCAGTGCGCCAACAAGGCACCAAACAGACACAAATTTTCTTTCTTCCTTACTCTAACTTCCGAACTGCTTCCCTTAACACAAAAAGTCCTCACAACTCAAGGAAATGTGTCCACAGTGGGTCTTCTTGCTGAAGAGACTAAGTGGTGTTTAAACCGTGGCTGTGTTCTAGCAACATCACTGCAGAGCTTTTCAAAAATACCAGAGCCAGAATCTCTTAGCAGACCAAATCGAGTCAACCCTTGCATGATGAAGCCGGGAGGGCATTTTTTAAATAACCTCTTACATTTTCTAATGAGAAGCCAAGAGGAAAAGCCATGAGTCTGGCTTGGGTCATCCAGCTCTCTTTCAATAATAATGCTCTGTGATTTTATGGCTGAAAACACAGGCAAATCATTTGTACACTGAACAAAGTAGACATGAATACAAGCTCTGCTGACTGCATGGCCAGTGACTTGGCCACCACTCAGGGCTGCCAGCACTGGCCCTGTGCTTTGGAAGCTGTCGCAAAGGCCCAGGGCAGGACGGCTGAATGACTGCTCTTTGTATTCCAGTTAGACATGGTCAGCTGGAATTGTCAGAGGAGATAGGAATGCTTGCTATCGACTTCCCATATATATATATTTTTTTTAAAAAAACATATCCATTTATTTTATGCTTCTGCCTCTATCCCACTGAGTTCACATCTACTTCCAGAGCAGGCAATTATGTAAAAATTACATTTCTGGTTTATGATGCTGTATCAATAAATTCAGTCTCTGATTAATAAAAATTCACACGAAAAACAAAGAGTACAACAAAGATAAGAACAAAGTTCTCCTTCATGCTTGTTGCCACTGGAAATCATTTTTTGGAGCTTTAAAAATATTGGCAAGCTTTTTTTTTGAAGATTTATTTTATTTTTATTGGAAAGTCAGATATACAGAGAGGGAGAAAGAAAGAGAAGAAGATCTTCTGCTTGCTGATTCACTCCCCAAATGGTCGCAATGGCCAGAGCTGTGCTGATCTGAAGCCAGGGGCCTCTTCTGGGTCTCCCATGCGGGTGCAAGATCCCAAGGCTTTGGGCCATGTTCCACTGCTTTCCCAGGCCACAAGCAGTGAGCTGGATGGAAAGTAGGACCACTGGGATATGAACCAGAGTCCACATGGGAACTTGGCATGTGTAAGGTGAGGAGTAAGCTGCTAGGCTACCATGTCAGGCCTGGAAAGCATTTTTAAAATGCTAAGGTGTTTGAAAGTCTGTACCTTACAACTATGTCTGTGCATAAGCAATGTAAGCAAGGCAGACATTAAAATGGTTGGACTTGATAGTTTTTAAACTATAAGCTGATGTTGAGTTTTTTTCCAAATGATTTTTTCAGGCTTTTTTTTTTTTTTTTTGAGAGCTGTATGGTTCTTTCACCTGCTCTGTTAATGTAGTGAATGATATTCATATCCAGATGTTATATCCATTACTCTTGTGTTAAGCTAAGCCTGATCATGATGGACTATTCTTTCAATGTTCTGCTTGATTCCATCTAATTCCTCCCTAATAATGTTAGTGATAGTCTTTCCTTGATAGTCAAACAGCTCTGTAATTTTGGGTAGGGATGGCAGTGACTGTCATAGCCATTTGACAGATGGGAAGACTGAGACACAGAGATGGTAAATGACTTGTTATCCAAGAAGAAAGGGCAAAGAAGCTCAAAGCCAATCTGTAAATGTTTGACTCCTGACTTGGGGTTTCTTGCATTTCCAGCAAGTGACTCTCCCACCACTAACTATTTCAGATAATGTCACATTATTCACATAACTTAAGAATCATGTCTTGAAAACAGGTTTTCCTATTTTAGCTACTTTGCTATTGCTCTTTAATATTTTAATCTTTTTAAAATTCCTCCAGTGATACTTTCATTACTATGTTTAAAATAAGATTTGTTTATTTTCTTTATTGGAAAGTCAGAACTAAAGAGAGAAAGAGAGATAGAGGGAAGGATCTTCCGACCATTGTTCCAAGGTGGCTGCAAAAGCTGGTGCTACGCCAACCCAAAGATAGGAGCCAGGAGTTTTTTCCAGGTCTCTCATGTGGGTTCAGGGTGCCAAGGCTTTGGACCATCCTTGACTGCTTTCCCAGGCCACAAGCTGTGAGGGAAGGAAGTAGGGCAGCCGGGACACCAACCAGTGCCCATATGGGATCCTGGCACGTGCCAGGCAAGGATTTAGCCACTGGGCTATCATGCAGGGCCTGTTTCATTACTATTTTTAACAGCTGTGGATGGAGATCTATGTGCGGTGGGAGTGAGAGGAAGTGAAGCCAGTGAGCTCAGAGGGCAGCTGGACCCACTAGCTGAGCTAGAGGTGTTATCAGGATTAGATGGGAGGCTGGGCTGAGCAGGTATGGGCTTAGGCAGGCTGGGACACATTGGCTTGGTTTTTTTAGGAGCGAAATCTGCAAGGCAGTTGGAAATAACAGTTCTGGGATTCTTGAGGCAGGCTGGGCTGGGCATGTACATTTGGTTGTGATTGGCACAAAAGGGATGTTAACGATGCTCCCAGACTCTTGGATAAGATGGAAATCCCCATGAAGAGCCTGGGGTACTAAAGGTACTCAAAGGCCAGCACATCTAGAGGAGGAAGCAAAGGGACCAGGAAGTAGCACAAAGAAACGTGAAGGCCCCTCCCCTCGGTGTGTAGACGGCTGGTGGCTCCTCCCTGTGCCTCATTGCAAGGTCTTCCCCTTGCATGTCAGGTCCAAATTGCATTTCTGATGAGGACATGAGTCATGTTGGATGAGGGCCCACCTCAACCATTTCCCTCTAATTTGGCTATCATCAGAACAAACCCATGTCCAAAGAACGTCACGCTGTGAGGTCCTGGGAGGTAGAACTTTGACAAAGCAGCAGCCTAGGGTACAATGCAACCCATAACACACTCAATCACCATCACATCACACCATCTCACCTTCTAGCGTGTGGCTCCCCATCTGAAATTCTATCATTCATTTTCCAATTATATCTCATATGCTCCGGAAGCTCCACAGAACAGAGCTGTGCTCACCTCTGCCCAGGTCCCTGACATATCCCATTACCATGGACACCAGCAGCTTCTGCAGCTTTCTCACTAAGGCTCTGATTGGCATGGTTGCCCCGTGGGAAGCTGGCTGGAGGTGCTAGGAAGGTGATGCCAGGTGAGAGATGATGGAGGAACACCCCAGCCTTCCCACACCTTGGGGAAAATGCTGAGATTTGCTCCCTCCCACTTCATAGTCATCCCTAGCAGGACTGAGCCAAGTCACCGCTTTTGGTCATGAATCTGTCCTTATGGATGCTTTACCCCTTCTCCCCACCTGTCCATTTCCACACCAGTGTTTCTAGGTATCACTTCCCAGATTAAGTACAAACACTTTCATCCATGGGTCTGCTTTATGGGAGAACCCAATGTAACAAAGTCTTTATCATTGTATTTTTTGGGGCCTATGATGGTACGTAAAACTGCATTTATAGCACATGCTCTATAAATCATGATCAATGAATAAAGAGGGAGGCAGGGATTGGTACTGTCAGAAGCTGTAGGAAGAGATACAGAAAATAATTTAAAAGAACACATTAATAAAAGAATTTAAAAGAAGAACACAATTTAAAGAAGATCACAGGGTCAGAGGTGGCCATTGTTTGAAGAGTTTCTCTGAATGCTGGAGGTGTAATTCCATTCTGGTGACTGGTAAGAGTTTAGAAAGGTAGGCAGCAAGGAAGGAGAAAGAGTTCATTTTTCCTGACAGCAGGATAGGATGTTGCTTCTGCTTTGCTTTTTTGATGAGAACTGTATGGGCATATCTGAGGTTGAGTCAATAGAAAATGGAAGAATGAGGATAGAAGGGAATGTTGATAAGTCTTAATGGCTGGGTTACTGAATGTTGACAGACGGCTTAGCCTGGAGAAAGGGGTCTCTTGTCTTCCAAGAAAGGAGGCAATCATTAGGAATTGGAAAATAGAACTATGAACATGCATATGCATACATAATTCTTAATTTTTTAATTCTAAAAATAACAAGTGTTACAGTATACTTGGAAAACACATGAGACTCCTAGCACCGAGCATTTGTAACACTTTAGGCTCCGGTCTACATGCCTTACATGTGTGGATTCATTCGCTCACCAAACCCCTGTAGAAGACTGATACTGTTGTCATCTTTCTGTCACAGATGAATGAGAGGAATTCAATCACCTACAGTCAGAAGACTGGTGGAGACCAACATTGTCTGATTTGCACAGCCGTTCTTATTACATTCAAGGAAACGTTCCAAGAAGAAAACTGGCCTTCCGGAGGAAAGAAGCAGGTGTGTAGGAAAGCTGGGAGACAGCTGTGTCCAGGAGTCCCCTTCCCTGTGAGGGAGGTGGTGGCTCTGGAGGAGGGACAGGGGACACTGGAGTAAAGGTGGAAGTTTGGAGTTGCTGCTTCCAGGGAAGGAAAAAAAGACAGATCAGACATTTTGAGCAGCACCACAAATACTGAATTTCAGGAAGACTAGTTGGCACACTACAGCATTTTTCTTCAGGGACATGGTTTGTTGTAATAGGTAGTATATTCATGGACTATAGGGATAGACATATGGGGTGCTTCAGAAAGTTTATGGAAATGGAATCAAAATTTATTGATCCAAAAATTAGGAACTCATGCATGAGTTTTTCATAATATATGTCTTCACCAACTTTTCCAAGGTCTATTATGTATGCATATAGTAGGTATAGGTATATTTTGTATATATACATATTCAAGGTATATTTACTGTGTATACATAAATGTTTGTGTGTGCATCCAAATGTATGTACTCATATGCAAACATTATTTTGCCCCCTTTACAAGTGTATATTAGGAAGGACTTTATATCATGGGTAGAGGTCCTCTCTATTTTGTTTTTAGATAGCCACACAGCATTCAATATTATGGCTGTCCTACAGTTTACTTGAATGGTCTGATGTGGGCAGGGAGATAATTAGTAAAGAGGAGCTGAGGATTGCCAGCACACGCGCCAGGACCCGCAGGCACCGCCCAAACCCTGCCCCTTCTGTGCCGACCTCAGCTGTTGGGGTTTTAGTATTCACAACTGGTGCCATCTGGACTTAGACCATACAGCTGCAGACCATGTCCCTGAGATGACCCTGGGCTCTGTACAATGTCGTTCTATTAAAATAACAATGGCTGGCACTCCCACTCCCATCATGCTCCTGACACCATCACACTTGTGAGACTTCCTAAAAAAGGGCATAGAAGTAGGCGGTACTTAAACCACCATTCCAAACTCTGCCCCCTTTAAATATTGAGCCTTATGCTTCCAACTAATCTAAAAAGGATGGTCCCAAACCATGTTCATGGCAATTCATCCTCCAGCCTGGCCATGTTCATTCCTTGAGTGTGTGCTTTTACTACAAATACATTTTAATTTCCTGTGACCATTATTGGTCTCATCCTTGAATTCTTTTTCATGTGCAGATAAAAACCTGGCAAATCCCTACAATAAGGCCTGAATACTCTTGCATGCATGCTATTGACCACTCTCCGGTCATCTGAAGGGTAACTACGCAGGATTAGAATTGCTGGCATTGGACCGTGCCCACGTTTCCTCCTATCAGTGGACACTCCCACATGCCTCACCATCAAAATGAGGTCAGAGAGCGGAAGTGGAGTGAGTTAGGGAGTCCAACAGAGGTGGGGCAGCCAGGCAGTGGCATGTCCTGAAGCAACATCCCAGGAGCCAGTGTGCTGCTGACCTGGCTTGGCTCAGGGTGTGGCTGCAACAGGAAGTCATTGGCTGAGGCCCAGAGCCGGCAAAGGTCAGGGAGGAGGTGGTGGGTGACTCACCCAGAATGAGTGGGCCAGTGCCTCCTGGGGGATCCGTCTGCTTCTCAACCTGCGACCTGCGGATGGAGAAGCCATTACTTCCTTTAAATTTAGTGGAGTGCAGGAGCTGCTGCCTCCCTGTCCTTTTAATACGGGTGACGGAGGGGTGGGGGAAGAAGGGGAACATTCTTCTCACCTGTGCTGGCAAAGGGAGGAGCCAGCAGATCAATTAACCTGGAGGCCTCAGGGGACGGTAATGAGCTTTTGGGCAAGGCACAGTATTTTTCCGGCTTGCTCCAGCATCAAGCGAACGTCTGCAGGTGCTGTGGAGAAACCATTTTGCATGCACAGTCCTCTAAGTGGTTCTGGCATGGCCTGAGGTGTGCCTTTGGAGGGGATAAACGCAGTGGCTGCAAGAAGCACCAGGAGGGTTGCTAAAAGACAATGCTACAAGAACTTGGATTTTTGCAGATCTTACTTGATTCCCCTCACTCTTCTAGAACTGGACTGTTCCACTTCACTGCCCTGGTGACGTGGGGTTGAGTGACAATGTGGGAAATCACCTGAGGCAGCAGGTGTAGACAGTCCTCAGGTTGTGTTTGTAGCAGAGGAACAGAGGACATTGCATTGCATCCCTGTTTTCCAGACTTCTGGGTATGAGCGTAGGAGTGGGCCACGCACAGCTTCCACACCTAACTTCATAGGGACTGACAGCTGTACTGTACATGTTGTCTCTCATTCTACCTTCACAGACTTGGAACCATTGGCTCCAAAGAGCACCGCTCTGATATGGGAAGGCCTCACCCACATGGGGTTCAGTGACTCCCCAGCTGGCTGGTGCTGCCCACGTGGTCTGGAGAGGATTCTTGTTTGATACATGCTGAAGTGAGCTCACCACACTGACCTCCATCTTAGGAATGAGAAACAAAGCCAGAGGCCTAGTCAACGAGGGAACCCGTCTTCTCTCCTGGTAACCAGAACTGTGCCCAGGGGAAGTCCGTGCCAGCGCTTGTGGGTACCCTTACTGGGTGTCCCCGGGACCCTTCTGGCCAGTCTGGACTAGCAGAGATCACATCAGGTTTCCACAGGAGGTGTTTGCAACCCACGCTCACCGTTAAAACTTAGCCTGTACAAGTTCAGTGGGTATGAGGAAGAGGATTTCATAGAGTGTGGCCTGGAAGCTGGGAGCTTTGAGTTCGGATCCCGTCTCCTCCACCTCCACTGAAACGAGTGAACATTTCTGTGCGTCAGCTAGCTTGACTCTGAATCCACACCGCTGTGCAGGGAGCTCACATGATTCGACCAGTGTTCAGTCAGCCGTGGAAAGCTGCCAACTGCGCACAGTACCCTGAAGCCAGGGCCGTGTCCATTGGGGGGGGCATTGTGATCCTGCTCAACAAGCGAGAATTCTCTACACAGCTGCTAATTGCACCCTGACCAAAAATCACCACCGTAACTCTGGCAACAAAACAGAGAACCAGGGACAGAATTGTGAGCCAAATACGGAAAAGCACAGTGGGCAGGGCTGAAAAGGCTCTGGACTTTATCTTTGCTCCAGTGTCCTAGGGTTAGAAAATGTTAACCTCTTGACTTCTTAACACTTCTCAAGCCCAAACTGGTGATAATTCTCCCAAGTTCATGGCATCCTCGTGAGGATGTACTGAGACAAAGTCAGATGTCACAAGAGGCCATGGCCGTTAAACTCCATTGCCAATAGCCTGAAGCATCCGCCTTCCAGCTCTGATGGTCGCTGCTCAGGCAAACTGGGTATTGAGGGGCAGATGCTGGCATGGAATTGACGATGTGGGAAGGATCCAGGAGGTTCAGAAATCAAGCACAGAGTCAAAGAAGTCAGAATCCCTAAACTGTGTATTTGGACCTTGTATTGGCCACTGGAGATTGGGGCTGTCCCTGCATGTGATGTGCAGGTCTGAGGACCTGGGATACTTTTTACACAGCATGGAATTTAAGATGCCGGACAGGGCTTCTGGGGACGATAGGATGTGCTCCTCCTCCACGATTATCCTACTGTGACACAGTAGAAGCTGCTCCCCCAGGCGGGTGTGTGTGCAGCCAAGGAGGCCAGTCTTGACACAGCTGGTTTAGACCTGACTCCTGAGGTGGGTGGGGGCCCGATAGTTATTTGGCGGTTCTCTGGCGCCATCTATGAGCCAGTGTGTTTCATTGCAGCAGTATAAGCCGATCGCTTCAGACACCAGGCTGCTGATTTTTCTGCTCTTTTTTCCTATGAAAGCTGTTTCCATTCAACAAGCATACTTGTTTTTGTAGATGCTATGCCTTTTATGATTATTTGTAACCCTTTCAAACAAGGGGAAGGGATGGGTTTTGCATTGACATACAGGTGTGCCTGAGGAAGGACCTTGAAGAATCTGGATTTCATTCACTGTGTGTGTGTGAGTGTGTGTGTGTGTGTGTGTGTTTTATAGCTCAGAAATTCTTCCCTCTAAGTGAACAGGATGTCATTTGAAAAAGAATCTCATAAAGCTTGCATTTTCCCACAGTTGGCTGGAAGAGTGGACCGGGAGTTGGCGTGATGCCGCCTTCCTTTTGGCCCTATGTTTTATGATTAGCCTCAGCTGGGGTAGGGCAAGCCCATGAAAGCGGCAAAGGAAATCTGAAAGGGCAGGGCTGGCAGGTGGAAAGAAGGCATGGGAAATCAGGGAACTTTCTGGATGAAGGCGTATCTGGGTTTTCAGGGCTCTCTGCACCTCACGTCTCCTCTCGCCACCAACTTTGCCGAGAGAGGACACGTGATCCAGGCAGGCTGCTGCACGCTGAGCTTCTGGCGTTTGTATCTTGGAGTCAATGTTGCTCTAAATCTGCCTCCAGAGCCTCAGTCCCAACTCCCTGACGCCTCTCGGGTTCCAGCTCTGCGGGTCTCTGAGCTTGCAAAAAGCATCGTCTTTCCACTCCTCTGGGCCTTGGCCTCTGTGGGTCACTCTCCCATATTTCTTCTTCCCAACATGTCTCTTTATCTTCCCCCATGTTAGCTGAGAATGCCCTGGGTCAGGGAGGTCTCGTGTGATCCTGTGGCCTGGGCTAGCTGGGCTAGATCCCCATTGTCTGTGCTGTGTGTCACATTTGTGTTCCCAAGCCCCCACTCCCACTGCTGGAAGGCTCATCCCATGGTGGGACTGTGTGCCATGCATTTGTCTGGTATCTCTTGCAAGGGTGGGGCCATTGCTACACCCCAGGATCCAGTTAGGGGACACAGGGAGCACTCAGGTGGGGGGGGGGAGCAGCAGCCAACCTCCACAAGGTCCATGATGAGGTTTTCTTTGGATGTCACTTTTAGAAACACAGTTAAAGGTGACCAAACTTACCATCCCCCACTCATGGCAAGGCCAGGAAGACAAAGCTGGGAGTGCTATTGTCCCAGCACATCAGTGGGGTGGCACTTGTGTTCTGGCCTCCCCTGGGTCCTTCAGGGAGAGGAAGGATAGCACGCTGAGTTGGATGCTCTGTCTCTCCTCATGCCTCTGGGATGGAGTAGGGGTGGGGTGCATGTGGAGAGGTCACAGGTTGGATCACGGCAGGATCACTGAACTCAGAGCAGGAGGTCTTTCTCCTCTCTCCTTAAAGAGAGGAGGAGAGAGAAAGATCTTCATCTTCTGGTTCACTTCCAAACTCCCTGAGTGGCTGTAATGGCTGGAGCTGAGCTGATCTGAAGGCAGGAGCGAGGTGCTTCTACCAGGTCTCCCACATGTGTGCAGGATCCCAAGCCTTTGGGCCATCCTGAGCTGCTTTCCCAGGTCACAAGCAGAGAGCTGGAAGGGAAGTGGAGCAGCCAGGGCACAAACTGCGGGATCCTGGACGATACAAAGTTAGGATTCAGCCACGAGGCCATCGTGTTGGGCCTTCTGAGAAAATTGGGCTCCCACAGTATAGCAGAAAATTGAAAATGTTAATTATGCAGGGATGCTACTTATGGTGACGGCATCCCATATGGGCACCAGGTTGAGTCCCAGCTACCCTACTTTCAATCAGCTCTGTGCTAACGTGCCTGGGAAAGCAATAGAGGACGGCCCAAGTTCTTGGGCCTCTTTATCAAAGTGGTAGACTTGGAAGAGGTTTGTGGCTTTGTCTTGGCTCAGCTTTGGCCATGGAAGCCATTTGGGGAGTGGACTAGGACATAGAAGACCTCTCCTTCTGTCTCTCCTTCTCTCTCAGTAAATCTGACTTTCAAAAATGAAAAGTAAATGCACTTTTACAAAAAAGGAAAAGAGTAATTATTTCCACAGTACAATCCTTAATTTCCTTTTAATTTTGAAAGCAAGCAATGGATGAATGGATAAATAAAATGTGGTGTATAGATGCACAATGGAATATTACTTGGCCAGAAAAAGAATGAAATCCTGACATTCACAACAGATGGATGGCACTGGAGATTGTCATGTAAGTGAAATAAGTCGGGCACCGAAGGCAGTTACCATATGTTTTCCTTCATATGTGGGAGTTTCTATATCCCTAGATGCATATAAAATGTGTCGATGCCATACAGCTCGTGTATAGATATTTGTGTTATTCGTTGATTGTAACACTTATATCATATTGTGCCCTCTGTTCGCACTCCATGATTTCTGTTATGAATTCCACACTGTGTGATATTAACATATTCATTCTTGTTTTAAAAAATGTGTGTGGGGTCTTCCACCTGCAGCATCTAATATGGGATCTGGTTCTGATCCCAGCTACTCCATTTCCAATCTAGCTTCCTAGTAATGTGCCTGAGAAAGCAGTGGAGGATGGTTCAAATCCTTGGGAACCTGCACCCTCATGGGAGACCCAGAAGAAACTCCTGGCCCTGGATCAGCTCAACTCTGGCTGTTGTGGTCATTTGGGGAGTGAACCAGTGGATGTAAAATCTCTGTGTGTGTCTTCTCTCTGTAAGTGTTCCTTTTAAATAAAAATAAATAAATGTTTTAAAATGATGAAGATGAAATATGTTTGTATATACACGTATTTACATATAAGGTAAATACATCACAATATTAAAATTGTTAAATCTATGTGTGCTCATTGAACTTTTCATACTTTTGTTTTACAGGAACATTTGAACAAAAGAAGACACAAAAAAAAAAGAATAGAAAACGTACCCTGTGAATCTAGTGAGCTGCAGAGTTTGGGGCTAGCTGGGGAAGGTGGTGCCAGGAAAGACTAGAGCAGAATCCTTGAGGCAGGTCTGGGGAGGATCTGGGGCTCAGGGTCTGTGGTGTGCCAAGGGTGCCCAGTGGAGTAGCTGAGCTGTCAGGCCTGCCCACACCCCCAGCTCAGCAACGTTTCCAGAAAGTACTGGAAAACTGTTGGCAAAGCCTCTTACTTCACACGTTCCAGGGCCCTGCCAGTGTCCAGTCAGCATTATTTGTGGGTCATAAGAAAAACAGCAGGAAGCACCTGGTTCTGCAAGGCTGGGCCCCAACAGGAGTGGACGGTTATCAGACAGCCTGATCATTTTGGTCCTCGTAGTTGTACCAAGGGGAGTAATGGGTCTGCTGTGGAATAGGGTCAGCGGAAGTTCTAGCAAACCCTCACTGGCTCACGGGAGGTGCTCCTACTATGCTTGCAGAATGGGCTGGAACCTTGGACTCGTTTACTTGTGGGCAGCAGGTGACAGTCTAAGGCTCCTGCTTGCAAATAACTCAAAATACAGCTCCCTGACATGTCTCCTGTTTAGGGCTGGCTATGGGAGGCTGCTGGAGGCTGAGAAGTGCTGGCCAGGCAGGGAAAGAGCTTGGTTTTCCTCCCAACTTCCCTGGGCTGTAACTACCCTTGGACAAGGCCCTTCTCCTGACTGGAGCACCAGCCTGAGTTGCAGGAGCAAATGTTCCTTTTATCTTGAATGTTCTGTTGTCTGTAACTGAAGGCAGTGACACAGTTAGTGCTGGAAACCACACAGAGGTGAGCCCTCCTGTTACAGACAGGCTTGTGTTTCCTTCAATTTTATACACTGAGACGACGTGTCCCAAAATGCAGTGCTCGGAGATATGGCCTGTGAAGAAGAGATCAAGGTTAAGTGAAATTATCAGTGTGGATGCCTGACCCGATAGCACTGGTGTCCCTATAGCAAGAGAGACACCATATCTTGTTCTCTCTCTCTGTTTCTCCTGCTGTCTTCACAAAGGAGTGTCCTCCTGAGGACACAGGAAAGAGGTAGCAAAGGCTCAATACCCCAAGGCTCTCCCAACCTCAGATGCCAGTCGCATGCTTGTCCTGGGTCACCTGTACTGCTGACTGAAACAGTCAGAATTTACAGCCGGGAAAGCCAGTGTAGATTCCCACAGTCTCCTCCTCAAGTTTGGTAATTTGCTGGGATGACTCATAACTGAGGGATCCATTTTTGTTATGTTTCTCCCATCACTACCTTTTTTTTTTTTAAATAAAGGATGCAAGCAAAGGATAGTCCATTCGGAGGGGTATATAGATCAGGGTGTGGGGTGTGTGGCATGGAGTAGCTAAGCCCTGTCTGGATGTGTCCCAGCACCGGGCAAGCTCTGCACATCTCGTTGAAGAGGTTTCCTAACTCAAGCTCCAGCCTCCCAGTCCTTCCCCACTGGGCCAATGGGTAGGGCTGAAACACCCATCCTCTAATCACTTGGCCTTTCTGGAAACTGGCTCCACCCTTACCTCACAGTAAATCCAAAGGGGCTTGTTAGCAACAATGAAAGCAATCCCCATCACTCAGGGAATGTTAGGCACTCTAGGAGCTCTGTGTCTGGAGCTATGGCCAAGTGTACTTCTTGTTGCACTTTCTTGGCTAATATGGGTCATTTTGTTTCTTGAGTGGTCCTCTGGAACAGGTGCAGAAGAGCTATTTGGGGCTGCTCTCTGAGCAAGCCTCAGCTTTTGCGAGCTTGCAAAGGTACTGTCACAGACTGAGGAACCTTATGAGGCTCCTGCTAAACAACCTGGATTGTGGGGGTTCTGCACAGATTGAACAGCCATGGGTTAAATGCACTGTAAGGGGCTCATTCCCAGAAGGAGAGGTCTGCACAGTCATTCAAAGACAGAGAACTTGGAGGTGAGGAGGACTGGTCTTTGGGTGTCTTCTTCCTTAGCAGTTTCCTATTTGGGACTTGGCAGTGCTCATACAGCAAGAGATTTTTTGAGCCTGACCCATTTCCAGGAGCCATGGAGGGGCAGCAGGTAGGTGCAGAAGAGTCAGGTCCCCAATCAGGAGAGTCCTGAAGGGACTCTGAGGTAATAGCACTGGTGAGTACCAAGGGACTTGATACAAGACCGTGAGAGTTCTGTGAGGTTGCAGTATTTCTTGTCCAGGATTTCTTGGTGGGAACAAGGTATCGACGTTGCAAGGCAGTAGGGAGGAGGCAAGTCCAAAGTCAGCTGTAGGTTCTCATGCTTGCATGGTGTACATCATGCTGTGAGGGTCCTATGGGTGCTAGGTTGACCTCAGACCCGCACTTCCTTGTTCTCATCCCCGTGACTGGAAGCACAATGGATCTACTTAGGAAACGGAGCATAATGAAACCTGTCTTCCTGCTGTCTTCTCAAGGTATTGCGTTAAGCAAATGACAATGACTGAGTCTATGGTCTTTTTTCCAGCGTTGATACATCTTTGATAGAGTCCATTATGTCACCACAAGGGTATTCATCGGGGAATCATAAAGGCAGATAAATTTTTCTCAAGTCTCTAGAAAACAAGTCTTTTAAAGAATAGATACACTTTTTTATTTTTTGTTTTGGAAAGTTTGTAAACTACGTGCTAGATAGATGGTCTCTATATCCAGACTATTTGGTCTGTTCACAATGTACAGGAATTTAATGTCTAAGCTCATAGAAGACTACATGGGAGTATTATTTATCTGTATAAGAAAATAAATTATTTTTGTGAACTTTAGGAGCATTTTAAAGAACAAGACCACTCTGTGAATGAGAAACATTTACTGTAGGAAACAGACAAGAATGCAACATGGAGTTCATTCAATCACATAATAAAATGTTTTTGTAGATATATGAATATTAAGGCTTGCATAGAATTCATGTGCAAGTCCTTAACCAGACACATTTGTAATTCATAGGTCACATATTGTGGCTATAATTTTGTTGAATTATTTTCTTAAAAACAAATAGCGTGAGAAAAACAGAAAATTTACAACGACATTAAGTTAAATAAAATACTTTCTTTTTCTCTGTTGATTTTGTTTTATGGCTTTTTATTTAAGGGAATGCATAATAAGTGTTTAAAGAGACTAGCCCATCCCGATGTGAAGGTACAATGCAGTGTACACCTCTACTTACAAATCAAAGCTAGACTCCCAGTGAAACTGTTGGATGTATCTTGACAATAAAACGCTGAACTCTTTGCCGTTGTCCATGCCTACAATGTCAGGATACACTTAAATAGCAGAATGATGGACTCATGACTGATTGTAAAGGACTATACCATTATAATGACTTGGAGGAAATTAGTGGGAACGGGGGTGGAGTGATGATTTGGGGAGGGGGAGAAGGGAAATCCAGGAGCCTGTGGAACTATATCATGGAATAATAAATAAATAAGCAAATAGCATAAATCACCATTTTGAACATCTGTGGAGTTACATCAACAGACATTGGAGACTTTGAAAGCAGACTGAGAAAGTGACTTAAAGGATCAGGGATTTTCAGTTTGTGATTTGAAATATCCACATTTGTGCACACCTCTTGACCCATCCATGTTCAGGATGGCACAGTGAATTGCTTCATCTGTTCTGTTTTGTATTTCACTCAGCATGTGGCTCTGTGCCCCTGTGTGCTTCTAACCATTCATTCTGCTCCTACTTCTTTTCTGGGGGCACTCCTTTTCAAAGTCCCCCACTCATGCTAGAAGAATGTGGGAACCAGGCCGGGAGCTTCAATTGCATGGCAGGTTATCCAAGTCGCACTGCACAGGGCTTTGGTGTCACTCTCACTGCCTGAGCCAGATGCTGTCTGCTGCCGTTGACACAGGAGAAAAACCACACCAGGTGCAGATGGGAACAGCGCTGCAGTTGCTGCCACCATGGCCACATGACCTGGCTTGCCCCCACTAGAGTGAGTCTCACAGTCACTTCACTGCTTCTTTGGTCACCAGCACCTGCTTCAGATTTCAGAGTGGGTGCTTCTGATTGGTGGATCCTGACTAACTATGTGTTCCTAACTGCCTACAAGGGCTGTTGGAAAGGCAGGATCTAGCACTTCAGCTTAGTGGAAAATGGGCTCTGCCTCCCATGGAGACTCCTATTAAAAACAGTTGTCCATGGAAACAGGAAGCTCAAAGGATAGATAACCAAAAGGAATGATGCCCACCTATGATGTGGACTAAGCCAACTCTTGCCCTTGTTGTGGCCAGGTGATTCAAAACCAATCCAGAACTGACAATAGCAACCAGGGTAGCAAAGAGATATTTCATTCCTTATTTTCTTACTTTGAAAAGTGCTCAGTACTATAAAAGACATTTCCAATGTAGTTGTTTAGTTTATTAGTCTAGGGTTCCAGATCCACCCAAATATCTTCTTGAAATAAAGTTTGCTCTGTTCTTGCCCCTAGAAGCTTACATTATTGTCATGGTGTGGCATTGGATTCAAATGAATTACTTTCCATTTCATGATGATTTTTAATTTTCACATTGAGGTTAAGTTTCTTGAAACACCCAAACTGCAGAGCCTCAGTCCTTAAGACAGCTGTGGGAATACATTTTTCTTTAACCCAAGCTAACAAACACCTTTTTTTTTTCATTAAAAAAAATCATGAATAAAACCAACTGGGTCACTTCCTAAGTGGAAAAAACTGTCATATCTCACTAGATTTGCACTAAGTCATTTTGTCACTGTTACATATAGGTGCAGTCTCAGAGCACAGGGCACATGACAATACTGGTGAGGACAGAAGATAGCGATGTGGCAGGAAGCGTGAGAAGGCAGGGAATGGAGCTTCCTGACTTTCATTGTCCACATTGTTTTGCCTAAGCCTTGATGATGATAGCCCAGTTATGACAGACAGCAGCTCAGCCTAGCCAAACGCAACTGCAGCAAATGCAATGAGCATCATTCCAGTATCCCCTCTTCCCATTGACAACAGCCTATCTGGACCCAGGAAGCACAGGAGGAGATAATAGGAGAAGAAATTTGCTGACCCTGTTGCGGCACTGTTAGTTGATTCATTTAGAAATATTTAATAAGACTGATGTGCTAATTTTAAAAAAAAGATTTATTTCTTTTTATTGGAAAGTCAGATATATAGAGAGAATGAGACAGAGGAAGTTCTTCTATTCTTTGATTCATTCCCCAAGAGGCTGCAACAGCGGGAGCTGATCCAAAGCCAGGAGCCAGGAGCTTCAGGCTTTGAGCTGGCCTCAAATGCTTTCCCATGCCACAAGCAGGGAGCTAGATGGGAAATGGCACTGCTGAGATTAAAACCGGTGCCCATATGGGATCCCAGCACGTACAAAGCAAGGATTTAGCCACTAGGCTACCAGTGCCAGGCCCGACTGTTGTGCTTGTGGTTGTTACATTATTTAATAGTCTCTCCTTGGCGGGGTTGATACTGTGGTGCATGCTTTTTGAACACAGGCATACTGTATCAGAGCTCTGGTTTGAGTCCCTGGTGCTCTGCGTGGTGGATCCAGCTCCCCACCAATGTGCCAGGAAAGCAGTGAGGGATGGCCCAAGTACTTTGGCCCCTGTACCCATGTGAGAAAACTCTGATGGGCTCCCTGGCTCCTGGCTTCAGCTGACACAGGCTTGGCTGCTGTGGTCATTCGGGGAGGGAGCCAGTGCAGGGAAGATCTCTCTGTCTTTTTCTCTCCCCAACCCTCACTTTTATTCTGTCATTAAGATAAATAAATACATAAATAAATACACCTTTTAAAAATAATTTTAAATATTATATGTTTTCTCTGATTTTTGGTAGCTGATATATAGAGTATGAAAAAGCAAGAACAAAAACCCTGAAGGTATGCGTGAAATTAATATGATTTCATGACAGCCCTTGGCTCTATTCCTGTGGAACAATGCTCTCTCTTTTTCACTTGTTGAACACTACATTTAGTGGAGTACTAAGCCTGTGAATGTGAACTGAAAGTTTGTTATCACAAAAATTAACAGAAAAACAAAGGAAGGAAGGAGGAAAGGACATATTGTATGTTCTTAGAATTGTATCTTTGATGTACATGAAATCTATTCTCGTTATATTCATAAAAATACATATTAACAAAGTAATTCCACCAGCGAGGCATATTTAATTGCCACCATCTTCTCCATTTGAGAGGTAGGAAAATTGAAGCTTGAAGAGCTGAAGTGGCAGAACTAGAATTTTTTTCTAATTTTTATTTTTCGTGATAAAGTACTTGGCTCAGGAATTTCCCCTTCCACCCTCCACACTCCTCCTCTCCCCCACTGTTTTACCCTATATTACAACAATAGTATAGTTCTTCAGCAACTGTCACAAGCCCGTCATTCTGCTGTATAAGTATATCATGACATTGTAGCTATAGCCAATGGTAGAAAGTCCAGCATCCTATTGTCAAGACATAATTAGCAGTTTCATTGGGAGTCCTTGCATTCGGGAGTAGAAATGCATACTGCATTTGCATGAAGGTTGCAGTATATCAGAGAGAACATATGATGTTTGTCCTTTGGGGATTGGCTTATATCACTAAGCATAATAGTCTCTCAGAACTAGAATTTGAATCCACAATCCTTGGACTTCAAAATCTGTGATTCCAGCTACTGGCTCTGGAGACTTTTATCCAAGGAGATAGCTGGTACACTTTCTATATCCTCAGTGGTGGTAGGCCATTGGACAAAAACAAAACAAAACAAAACAAAACAAAACAAAACAAAACAAAACAAACAAAAACCCAACATTCTACAATGTGATCCGTCCCATAGTACAGGCACCCAGAGGAAGGGTATCTAGCTTAGCCTGACGTCTGGGTGGGAGGGGTCACTGCCACCTTCTTGCAAGAGGTCCCGGCATAAAGTGTTGATGGGTGGCCAAGATGTGTATATCAAAAGCATGTGTACAGGTGCAAAGGTGTGATCTGCTAGCATGGTTGGTGTGGAGGGATTTAAGCGTGAGCCAGACTGTTGCATGGATGAAGAAAAGGTGTGAGTCAAAACTTGCTTAAGAGTGGACTCCTCAGGACTTGACGACTAATTAGATTTGGAGAAGGAGGGATGTATACAGCATTTCTGAGGACCTGCTTTAAACTAAGCACTACAGCAAGTGCTGGAAGCCCAGAGCACACAAAGTCACCCCTGCTCATGGATCATAGATGGAGTGTGTACAGAGAGAAGAATTAAAGGTAACTCTGAGTTTCCAGCTTAGATAATAAGGCCTGGAAGCAGAAAAAGCAATAGGTTAATGTGACAAGATGACCAGTCTTGGGTAGTGCTGATTTTGATGTTCTGTACGACACTATAGTGGATAGCTGACAGGTCATTGGATAGGAGATGCAGACCTTGGACTGGGAGAGAAGCCAGAACTGGAGATAGGGATTTGGATGCTGTTCTATTCTACATGGTTGTGGTAGTGAAAGCCATGAATGTGGATGTGATTGCTCATGGCAGGTATACCAGGGAAGGGGGAGGGGAAGGGAGGAAGTCAGAGAGTGGGACTCTGGGCAAGTTTGGTGTTGACAGGAAGACTCAAAACGACTGCAGGGAAACTGGAAGGCTTCTTCAGAGGAGTCATGATATGGAAGCTGAGTGTCAGAGACAGGAAACCCTGTCCCTCTCCCCACCCCATGTTAAAACTCTAACTCCCATGGTGGCTGCATTTAGACACAGGGACTTTAAGGAGGTAATTAGGGTCAAATGAGATCACAGGGTGGGACTGTGACTAACAAGACTCGTGTCTTATAAGAACATTAGGAGACACCAAGATTCATATTTCTCTCTCTCTCTTACTGTCTGCACACACAGAGAAAAGGCCAAGTGAGAATGCAGCAAAAGGTACCAGGGAGTAAAAGCTCACCAGAAACCACTCCTGCTGGAGAGAACCAGTTTTTGCTGCTGAAGCTCCTCGCATGGAGCCTGGTTAGGGCAGCCTGAGCTGAATACTACACTAGGATATGAGTTTCACACATTATTAAAAACACAGATGTCCACAAAGATAACTATCCCTTGAATTTGGCAATCTTGTGACTTTGGCAAGAACAAGAAAATGCCAAGACTGGACCAGCGTGATTTTAAGGATTGTACACACATGCAGGAGGGCGAGGAATCACATGTTACCGTCTTGCTTAGCTTCTGTGGTGGTGTTCAGCAGCTCCCACTATCTGCAGTTTTAATCCCAGATAAACTCCTTGGTGCAGGCTTTCTGAGGTACCAGCCTAGCATGAGACACACAGTCTATTCCCAGTAATGCCTGGTGAATGGTCTGACTCTGGTAAGCACTGTCTCACGTATAGAATTAGATGAATATTATTTGAGTAATGAAGCTGCCTGGTGTAGTAACATCAGCAACATTTGCCTAGTACTTTCTAGGTGCCTGGCATTGTGCTAAATCTTTTATATATTTATCTTATATAATTTTCATCATAAATTGGGTATTATTATTATGATGCTCATTTTTTTTTCTCAAGGACAAAGTGAGATAGAGCTCCCAAAACAGGCAATCTGTGCCCAGAGTTGAAGCTATAAAGCATCTTCTCTGTGATTCTCACACCTGTATCTGCTGGCAATGGGCACACACGTCTGGATATGCTCTGTGAGGCATCAAGAACTTATTTGAGCTCCCTGGATGGCATTAGTCTGATGCACAAAATGAGGTGTTTGGAGATTCTTGAAGTTGCTTTCTGGCTGTAACATTTTCTGAGCTGATGCTTTAGCTTGGAGAGAATTAAGCTCCGTTTGTGGGGTTTAGCATGAACCTCTGGAGGAAAGCTAACCAGAAGGTGCCACTCCCTGTGTATGCAGGCAGGGGGCATGTGAAACCTCCAAGTACAAGTAGTTGATGGTGAGTGGAACAAGTGTGGGAGCCTGAGCAACTTGACATGACTGTCCATCCATTACCTCCAGTGGAGCAGCATGGAGGTGGGGTTGGGAGAGGCCCAAACACTCGTTGGCTAGGGTGGAATGTTGGCTAGGGTGGAATTTTGGAACAGAAAATTTGGTTGAGCCACGAGTTCTGGACTTCTGACTTAGCTGGCAGCAATAGGAAATCTCGAGTCTGGTATTACCCTACAGGATTTTCGTTGGCAGAGAATCCTCACTGAAGTTTTGACATTAAGCGCTTCACTAAGAACAATTAGTTGGCCATGATGGTTTAACAACATCGAGGCTGCTTCTGGGTATGCAGGATTCTGTGTATTTTCTGGTGATCCTCTGTCTACATAAAAACTTGACTAAAATATCTTTTAAAAATTATGGGTCCATATTAGGCTCATATAATTTGTTAATGAAGATCTAGACAATGGGTATGGAAGAGGTATTTTTGTATTTATTTCTTGCTCAGTTGGTACACATGAAGATTTTTGTTTACATCTAGGGGCCATTGGTTTGCAATCTTTATAATCACATATGCTATTCCTGGTTAATTTTGCATCTTTCACCATGAGGCAGAGGTAACGGCACTCTCATTTACTCACAGATCCTTCATTTTTCATTACCTGTTTGCATCGGGACAACAGAGCTCTCCCAGCCTGAGTAGTTCATTCTCTAATGGCATTATTCATGATGCTGCATTATCTATCAGACTGACTGTGAACACTGACTTCCGATGACCAGCCCGAAAGTCGTGACTATGCTTCATTCATGACCACAACCACAAGCCTTACTCGGAGTACGTCGGAAAGTATGAACCATCGTTCATTTTCTGGTCACGTTCAGAATTTTATGGCAAATGTGAAATGAGGTATCTTCTAACCATCTCTTCCTTTGAACATTTTTAGATAGGAATCATTGCATTCCTAGCCTATGATCCTGCAGTGATGATTTCATTCTGTTCCTTTAATTTATAGCCATGAGCAGGCAAAAGAGGTGAGGGTCTCATGGGCAGTTGAGAAGACTGGTCTCATTACATGAAGAATGTGTGTATCATGTTAGGCACAGCTTAGCACTGACCTGGGACCTGGGACCTGGGACCTGGGACCTGGGACCTGGGACCTGGGACAGCATGATGCTGTCAACTTGCATCAAGAGGTGGTAACAATGAGAAGGTCCGTGGCCAGAGGTCAGAGCATAGTTAGGTTAGACCCCCTGCCTGGGCCTGCACATGGCTGAGCTCCTAGGGTCATGGCAGACTGGAGATTTCCTATTGCTGCCAACTAAGTCAGAAGTCCAGAACACGTGACTCAACCGAGTTTTCTGTTCCAGGTTTCATAAGATCTCATCATTGTATGGGCAAGCCTGTTCTTTTCAGGGGCTTCTGAGAATGAATCCATTTTTATAATAATTCAGGTTATTGGCACAATTCTGTTCCACACACCTGTAAGAATGAACTTCCTGTTTCCTCACTGGCTGTCTTCTGGAGTTTGTTTTCTGCTTGAAGAGCCCCAGTGTTCTTTGGTTTATGACCCCCTTTCAATATCTTCAAAGCCAGCAGCCTTGGCTCAAAAATGTCTCATGCTTTCTATTTCCCTAAACTTGCTTGATTTCTCTTTTTACTTCTAGATAGAGAAAGTTCTTTGCTTTCTAATAGTTGGGAACCCTTTTTTTCTGCCAAGGGCCATATGGGTATCTTTATTATCATTTCCAGGCCATACAAAATTGTCAGCTTTAAATTGGCATGCTATAGATTTACTGCATTTTAAGTTCCACTTGTGGCTGCTTTGGCTGGGCCAGGCCAAATGACTTCATAGGTCTTACATGGCCCATGGGCTGGACATTCCTTGCTTCCTGTTTTAAGTGTTCACATGATAATACTGGGTAAACCTGAATTGTTTAGGTTTATCTCTCTATTTGAAGTCTGTGTTATTTTCTCTTGTGACTACAATGAAAATAATTAGCAAAAGCCATTCACAAAGGAAAGAGGAATATTTTGGCTCATAGTTTTAGGGATTGCACCCAAGCATTGGGTGGACTCATGGGTTGGGCACCTGCTGTTAAAGGTATTCTTCTTGGCAGAGTGCCCAGCTAATGCAGAGCAGCACATGCATGTGGTCTATGTCTCTACTTACCAAACCACTAGAAATTGATCTGATTGCTTCCCCAAGGTCCTGCCTTCAAAGACAATAGTTAGATTAAGCTTCCACCCTTTGAGTACCATTGATTTAGACTTTGAAAGTCAAGCCTGTAAGACCAGGGCCTTTGGAGGATATCCAAACCCATATGTCAAATCTATACTTAAATTACACCTGCAAAGGTCCATTGTTATAAAATGTAACTAATTCAGAGATTACAGTGATTGTGAAGTGAACATCTTTGGGGACTGCCTGTTATCTTGCCATTATTTGACAGGAATTTCTGGCTGTCTTAAGCCATGAAACTATCCTGAGTTCTGTGACACTGAGGTTCACTCCAAATATGCATGTTAGCACCATTCTGATGGTCCAATCCCAGCAGCCAGCAGGAGCAATCTACTTTCCAGGCCATGTCTTTGGAACAATACCTGGCCATGGTCTTGGCAGCCACTGTATAAACATGAATCCTAGAAGCCTTTAAGCTGTGTGGCCTACTCTATATATGGTTGGGAGGTTGGTTGGTGGGAGGGTTGGAGGTTTGGAGAACATGTCCACAGGGAGAAGCAGGAATTGTGGCCAGTGAAGGTCGCTGTCTGGACTCTGCCTGGAAGGTACTACTGATTCTGAATGGGAGTTCAGAGAAGGTGTTCCAAAGTGCAGGGACCCTGAAGTGTATGGCTAGACTCGGTCCTACTGACTTGTATCTAAGGTCAAGGCACTACTGCTTCCCATCACCAAGCTGATTACAACTTCACTGTTATCTCTCCAGCTGCAGGGAATGTGTGGCCAGATGTGGGCAAAAGCACAGAGGCTCTCACTTGAGCCAACCTTGGGCTAAGTCCTGACTGTATCCTGACTGCATGATCATGGCCCAGCTACTTCATCTCCTGGAAGCTCAGTGTCTTCCTAGGCACAGTGAAATGAAGACTATCATAGTGAGTGCTGGCTTGCCAAGAAATGACTGATGTCACAGATATTTTACACTCACATCTGCCCAATTATTATTTCTACTTTTTAGTATTGTGAGGATGAAATGAGATGGCTTATGGAGACAACCCCCTGGAATACAACACGTACTGCTTGTATGTCAGCAGTTAGCACCAAAGGAGCTCAGAGGTGGAGTGGGCTACGTTACACAAAAGGCTCTCTAGGGGAGGGGAGTGGGAGGACTAGGATTTCCATGATGTACTCGCTCCCAGTGGTTCATTTCAGATCTTCATCATGGTGTCATTGACAGTGCACAAGACACTAACAACTGGGTCTCCTGAGCAGGGACAAGCTGGGAAGCTCTCACTGACTGAGCTTTTATTTGGCCATATACTGCGTTCTGCATTAGAGATACAATGATGAGTACGAATGGAATTTAGTCTCCTCTCATTTTTTTTCCTCTCCCCAACCAAAAGTATGAATCTCTAAAATACTTAGCAAGTAAGATGTAGTTCTTGGTAGAGAAGCATAAAGCCATTAACCTCTCAAGGTATCTCTCAGCATTTGCCTGAACCAGTAGCGGAAGTGTTACTTCTGGCTTCTTTGCAAGCCAGCAGTCTCGTTTCCATAGAACCGAGTGGGGGTATGAAAAAGGCCAGAAATGCTACTCCTCTCCTTGGTTCGGGCTTTGATGTTGGTGGAGACATGTCATTTCCTGGAGGCCCACTCAGCAACAATGGGAGGGAAAGGTGCTGGCTCATCCATTAATTATCATAGGGACCCAGTGACCCTTGTGACAATAGCAGTCATTTCCCCGTTACATGAGGTCACACCTCCTAACCATGGCCACACTTCATTCTCCCAGGGTACTTCGATGACACTGGGGATTCCGTTATGACTGACATCTGGTATTCTTCAGAGGAAAGCATTTGAAATGTTGCAAGATAGGAGCGCTAAGTTTTGGAGGTTGTAGAAGGCAGCAGGTTGGAAACTTCTATGTACTATATTTGCAAGTGTGTAAACTAGTAAAACCAATAAACAAGAAACAGCATTATTTCTTACTGTCTTGAGTCACTGAACTCACATACTGTAAGTTGCTTTATATCATTTCTCAGAAGGCAATCTTTTTTTCCTCAGGCTAAGTTTCCATATAAGGTAATATTTAAGGGGAAAAAAAAGCACAATGCAAGCATTGTTGTCACTGATGTTTAAAAAGTGTCATTAGAGATAAGGTCCATACCTGCCCTGCTTAATACTGCAACAGATTGGATTTGATTTAAAAGCTGAGGCTCTGATGGAGTTTTTCTTGGTGGATAAAACTTATACAATATATTTAATATATTTGAGATCATTTTTATTTATTCATCCTTTAATCAAATTTGCAAAATTAAAATCTGTATTTAGCAAGAGTTCAAGCTCAATAGCCAAGCTTTGCAATACAGAACAAACTCTTACAATGTCAAAATGGGTCTATCATATAAACAGGAAGAGCAAATGAAGAATGAAGCATAGTAGGAAAACAACTACAGTATGTTTTTGGAGCCAGCATGGGTGTGGGTGGGAGAATGCTCTTATTTCATTAGTGCATAAGTGTTTAGGATTTTCTTCAAAGTTTATGCTTTCTGGACAACTTAAAATGGTTTTTCACGTGTCAAGGATTTAATAAGGTTAAGTTCCACTTTAATATTTGTTATCGATATCCTTTCCCAGGCTACAGCCTTTGGGTTTAATATAGTAAATATGCAATAAGAAGCTGATCAACACTTTTCTTTCATCCATGTTATTTATTTGCTTAAAGACAGAGGGCTGTCAGGAGGAGGTGCCTGCAACAGTCAGTGCTGGGCCAAGCTGCAGCTGGGAGTACAGAACTCAGTTCTGCTCTTCTACTTGGGTGTCAGGGACCTAGATACTTGAATCATCACCTGCTACATCCCAGGATGTGCATTAGCAAGAAGCTGGATCTAGGATACCAACCCAGGAATGCTGATACTGCTATGGGCCTCCCAAGCAATGTCCCAATCACTATGCCAAATGTCTGTCTCTAAATTCATCTCTTTCTCCTCCTTTTGCTCCCCTTCTTCCCCCTCCTCCTCTCTTCTTCTTCCTCCCACTCCCTCCTCCTCCTTCTTTTTCTTGCTTGAAGTCTCAAAACACTACTGAATGTTTTCCAGTACGGCAGTTAGGATGCCCATATCCCACATTGGGGTGCTTAGGTGATAATTCCAGCTCAGCTTCAAATCCAGCTGATCTGCTAAGACCCACCCTTGAAGGCAGTAGATGATGACTCAGGTAGTTGAGTTCTTCCATGCATGTGGGAGAACCAGACTGAATTTCTACTCCTGGCTTTGTTCTGTTCCAGGTTCAGTTATTGTGAGAATTTGGTTAGTTAGCCGAGGATGAACGTCTCTCTCTTCATCCTCCTCCGTCTTTCAAATAAAACTTAAAAAAGAAATTAAAATGATTTATTTATAGATATTATTTGCATCTCTTTGTGATGTTGACCTTCCAAGGTGATGCTGTTTTGGAGGCCTGATTCCATGTTAGAATGTCTGGATTTGAATCCCTGCTCCACTTTCAATTCAAGTTTCCTGCTAATGCCTCCCCCAGAGGCCATAGTACTTGGATCCTGCCTTTATTCATAGGAGTCATGAATTGAGTTCTTGGTTAAGTAAGAGGCACCAAAGAACTAGCAAGCATGGAACAAGAGGAAAATTGATGAAAGAGTATGGATGTGAAAGGATAAAATAAAACAAATAATAAAAGTAAAATTGCTAGTTGACAACTAATAAGACAAAATGACATCACCTAAGATGGATTAATATCAGAAGATGAGCCAGAGTCTATTAGGGCTGTTTTGTAATAGAAAAATCCAAATATTTCAAGGGAAAATAGTTGGCTAGTTGAACATAGAATAGTAATTATCTGAATTGATGGGCTTGATTAGTACATTCCAAACATTTTTGCAAGCTTAATCAAAGTGTTGTGAAAGTTATATTACTTGAACAGTAATTGATGTTTTTACAGACTTCTTAGGCAGTTAAAATATTTTATTAATAACATTGGGATGTAAGTCTGCTTTTTCATAATCCAGGTAAATGGAAGCTTATAGCTTTTATTCTCCCAAGCCACTTAGAGTTGCATTCTAAATTCAGATAGCAGGTATGTGTTTCATTGATGTTTGGGAAAAAAAAAATCTATGAAAATTAGTCTACTACCAATTTGAGAAAAATTGCTTTGCCTTGTGCAAACCAATATGATTAAGATGTTTTATAAAATTCTACATTGAAATAATTAATTAGATAATATATATTAACATTACTACATAATGTTATTGTTGCACAGTAGACTGAGTCATTAGGTTGTACGAGATTTTGATTTTTAGATACATGTATGTCTGAATATATCTGGGTAGACATATTTCAAGATGGCAGAATAAATTAGAAATTATAAATATACCTCTTAAGACACTCTAAGTCCATTTTAATTTATGTAACAAATACTTATTAAGTATCAGCTACGGACTCAGTTTTTGCCAGTTACTCATCAAAGTAATATAATCTTTATGTAATCTTGTTTAAAAATTTTACTTACTGATTTGTGGGAGAGAGTGATCATTACCAAACTGGGAATTGACTGGGAATTGGGCTTGATTAGTACATTCCAAACAACTATCTGTTGGTTTACCTCCTACATGTCTGCAGTGGCTGGGGCCTGGTGATGATTGCACCCAGGAGCCAGGATTGTAATGCAGGCCTCCTAGTTGAGTGGCAGGATCCTCATATTTGAGCCATCACTGTTGTCTTCCAGAGTCCACATTTATTATGAAATTAGAGTCCAGAATTGAAACCAGGTACTTCAGTGTGGGACATGATATCCTAACTTCTAGGCCAAATGTCTACTCTCTACTTGCTATATGTGTCTCCTGAATTGCTTCTTGCCTTTTCCAGCGAGAGCTCTCTACTCTCATGTGCTGTGTACAAAGCCGTTTAAAGCATCTCATGACTCCCAGGATAAAGGCCAGTATCTTGAATACAATCTGCAAGGCATGTACGATTTGAACCCACTTGCATTTCACTCATCATCCTGGACGTCTGCCTCTCCATAGCCCTCTGGCCTCTTCCGGTCTTTGAATACGTCTTGTTTCCCCACCATCTACCCCAGTCCCTACCGTACAGCCTTTGAAACTTTCATACTTGTTACTCTCTGTTCCTAGGATGGTCTTCCTCTCCTTAGGCCTAGTTTAATTCTAGTCATTGTTGAGATCTTGGGTTAAGGATAATGACTTCTTCAGGACAGCTTTCTTTACCCCCTAGACTAGATGATGGTTTTCTGATCAATGTCCTCATGGCTTCCTTTCACTCTTCATAGCTTCTGATTGCATTGCTGAATTTGACTGTCATCTGTTTCCCAGATGTTCTTGAGAGTGACTTGAGTGTTCAACTCAAAACTGTCCCCTTAGTGCCTACAGGGTGTGGCATGTGGTAGGTGCTCAACAAATGTGTATCACATGAACTTAGTGGCTCACCAAATTATTTTGTGAGGGTGTGTTAGGATGTTTTTGTCCTAAGTCCTATTATTTTATTGTAAGGAAAAGGAATTGATTATGAACATTCTGAAAACAGATCGAGTTTTTAGGACTCAGGCTCAAGTCAGTGACTCCCGAGTAGTGGTAGACAATTCCTTTGTCACTCATTTCTGCTCTTTTTCCTTCTTATTTGTCCTATTACTAGGGATATTTACCTCTATCTCTTGGGCTAATTAAAGACCATATTGATACAGACAAGGTATCTAGGAAGATATGTGTATGTGAATACGTATGTGTGGAGTGTATGCATGAGGTCTTATTTTTTTTAATCAAAAGTAAATGACCCCCTTATAAGCTTATTAATTCATTCATTTATATACTTTTTGGTTCTAAAAAAGTCTGGGTTACTCAGGTTTTTAACAGTATCACAAGTAGACTGGTAATGGCAGATATGATTATGACCTGCTAAGTGCGGGTCAGTCCACTGGACTCTATGTTTGGTATATGCTTGCAATGGGGGAATCTCAACTGAACTTGAACTGTGGTTATGCAACAAGGTGGAGGAATCCACCATGGTGGGAGGGTTTGGGGAGGGGTGGGGAGAACCGAAGTACCTATGAAACTGTGTCACATAATACAATGTAATTAATGAATTAAAAATAATAAATAATAAAAAAGTAAAAAAAAATCAAGTCTGCACATCTTGTACTTTTTGGATCACAGCAACCAATTTTCTGCATACCTCCCATCATACAAAACACAGCTTCATGGGAACCCAAGTGAATGTGTGGGCACAGCATCATCTGAGGTCATTCTTAGAAAAGAAACACTTCTTCAAAGGGAACATGATCTTCCCACCCTACAGACAGCCTTTACATTCTCAGAAGAGCTGTTTGCTTTCCTGGAGTGACCTTGTCTCAGAGATCTATATTCATAATTAGGGTCTTTGTGAATGAGAAGCCTGCTCCAGCAACTTTCCTGGAATGACAGTAAAGATTCATTTGAGGTTCCACCTTGCAAGGCAGAAAAGTACTTATAGCCTTGAAAAGATGGCTCCAGTTTTTACCCTTCCCATCCACACGTCGAAGACGTGCAAAATAAGTTATGGTCATGGCTTGTGCTTGGCATGGCAGAGGTAGCACATGCTCCTGCTGGTGTCTTCAGGAGCAAAGGTTTCTTATGGGTCTTTATCTGTTTAATCACTTGCCTATTCTACTTATGTTTAATGAGTGTTTACTCTTTGTGAAGCTCTCTTCCAAGTACTATAATTATTGAGTTGATAGAAATATCACAAAGAAAATAATGCCAAATGATAACTCCTTGATGAAAATATGAAATGGTTTGTGGTACTGCTATTAAAATGGGTCACTAGTACTCACTGATAACTTTTAAAACTGTTGACCTATTATTTATTTGAAAATGTTACAGAGAAGGGAAAGAGAGGAAGGAGAAAGAGCAAAATCTTCCATCTATTGGTTCACTCTCCAGATGGCTGTGATGACTAGTGCTGGGCCAGGCACTTCAACTGGGACTCCCATGTGGGTGACAGGGAGTCAAGCACATGAGCCACCTTCCACTTATTTTTAATTAATTAATTAATTAATTTTTATAAGCTTACATTTTTTATTATGGTACAAAGGGTCAGGGGCTACAGGAAAGTGGGTAAGACCATTGTTTCCACACTAATATCAGCATTTTCCCCCCTGTATCTGGGGTCAGGGGAGAAACAAAGGGAGAAGTCCCACCCAGCCTCCCACCCATCCCAGGTTCCTGATGTGGGGCATGCTCCAAGGGTCCTGCTCAAGCAGTTTTGATAGTTCAACAATTCTTAATTGCTGCCATTCTTGCCATTTCAAGCACGATGAAATCTATTCAGAATCCATTGGCTGACATGGATTAGGGTTGGGGTTCTGAGATCAACAGTACAGTTGGAGGGATCTCCAAAGAAAATTCCTCTGAGGTTACTCCAGACCTTATTCTTGTGTGTACTTGCCAGCACAGGGTCTGGCACAGTCCGTCACCTCAATCAGCTCATGCTTATGCTGGTCGTCGCCAAATGCTGGGTCAGTTCTGTTTCCAGCCCTGTTTTCCATGTGAACGAATGGTTGTTGCAGTCCAACCCTATCCTGCCCACTTCATACTCGGCCTTCCTGCATACCAGTGGGAGCTGCAGACTAGAAGCAGACTAGCTGCGATGATTCCCCGTACCTCCCACCAGGCCTGCCCCCTATTCTAGTTCCCATGCTTGCCACTATGTACCACAGACTTGTTCAGTCTGTTTGACATCCCATTTAATTCTCCTACATGTCAATGGTCATTGAAGCCTAGTTCAACCCAACCAACCCTACTATTCAGCCCACACAAATACTGGCAGATACCTTTCTGTCTAGCCACCCTTGCCGCTGTCCAGGTTTTTGTGTTCTCCAATGGGAGTGGTAACCCAAGAGGGAAGTGCCCACTATTTCCCTACTAGGCCACTCCGGGATTATGCGCTCTCCAGGTGGTTCTGGAGTTTAATTTGACAAATTTAGACTCCAGTGCCAGCCTCTGCCAGCTGATGCTGTGGCAAAGCCCAAACAACCCTCACCCTCTCTAATTTTTGCTTGCACTAGTCAGAACAGTCAGCCCAGCCTGGTTTTTCCCTGATCTAGCTCACACGAGGTCCACAGGTGTTGTAGCCCTGCCTGGTGTGGTCTGCCTCCATCCCAACTCACGTTCTCCAGTGGGAGTGGTTGTTCAGCTGGGAGCCCATATTCCCCCTGCCAGCTTTGCACCCTCCCTCACTGGTTCTCACTTGTGCTGTTTGGACACCGCAGCCACATCTGGTATGGCTCACCTCACCTTGGCATTCCATAATGTGCACTGGATTGTGTCACGACCAAACCTAGCCTGAGCCATACTCTGTTCTGGAGCTTGGATTCCCAGTGGGTGATGTGGACTGGTTCAGCCTGGTCTGCCCCCAACCTATGCCAAATGTATGCCGGTGGGTATCTTTCTCTTGCCTGGTCTGGGTTGCTCCCTATCATGGTTCTTGCGCTCACCTGCAAGAACTGTGTCCCAACAGAGGAATTTCCCAAGCTCCTCCATCAGAACCTCTCCCTATGCCAGATCTTGTGCATACTGGTGTGTCTATGGGCCAGCCTTCCTTGCTGGCCTCCGATCCATTCTGGTTCTTACTGTTGGATGTTTCAGCCCAGCCAAGGTTTGTCCATACCCAGACACAACTCACACATGGCTCAGTAAGGGCAAAGGCCTAGCCTAGTCTGTTCTACATTTACCCAGGTTCTCCAGAACACCAGATGGTGCTGGCATCTAGCCTGATTAGGTGTATTCAGCCCCAGTTCACACTTGTGCCAAGGGAGATTGCAGCCATATCCAGACCAGAACATAGCCCCCACGCCAGCCCCTGCACTTTCCCATGGGAACTCCAACCCAGCAAGGGTGTACTCTCACAGCTCGCCAACCAAGTCAATGCCCAGCTCTAGATTATGCGCGTGCCAGTGGTTGCTCTGTCCCAGTTGGTTTAGCCCCTCATCTGTCTCAGCCTTTGCCTTTGATGCTAGTATCCCTGGCTTTTGCAGACCAGTCAGTGTAAGAGCCTAGTTTGGCATGACCTGTGCTCCATCCTGATTTCTGTTCTTCCTTGTGAGTTGAGGTTTCCTTGGCCCTGCCTTGTCAGCCCTCTTCCAGTTGCAGCTCAGCCCACCCCACATTCTGTTTAGGAAGCACATTCGGGTGCTGCTGCCTTGACCTGCCCAGACTGTTGTCAGTTCCTCTACCTGTAAGTGATGGCAGTTTCCATGGTCACACTTAGCTCAGCCCATCACTACCCCAGCTCATGAGCTAACCAGCGGGACTTGTATTTCCACAAGGTTCAGCCCACACTTCCCCCACAGAATCTACCCCCGGACCTGGTTCTCTCATGTGCTGGTTAGTGTCTTGACCCTGCCAAGTGTGACCCTTCCACTGTTCCACCACTCAGTCAGGTACTGATATCTAGCCCTGCCGGACAGGCCTCCATCCATAGCTTTGGTGTGGACTGGTGTGTGGCAGTCAGTGATGCTCTACACTAACAGCCCATCTCAGGATTCCCATTTGAGCTGGTGAATCAGTCTGACCCAAATAGATCTTATGGACTCTCCCTTCCAAACTACCAGGTCTCAGTTCCCACACTTGCCATAAAGTTCTGTGACCTCATTCCTGGGAATCACCCAGAATTCATCCCTCACCTACACTTACACTGGCCTTATCTATGGATGTCCCTAAAAACCCCAGAGCTTACAGCTGGGCAGCCAGCAGACAGAGCCCAAAGCCTAGGACTCGGTTACTGCCTTTTGGCAGTGACTTTGACCTGAGTCCCCGGCATTGGATCCAGCCTGGTTGGGGCACCCCCCACAGCCACCACACTGCAAGGATCTGCTTTTGCCCCAACCCCACAGCTGAACACTGCTCAAACTCTTCCTGCTGCAAGATGATAGCAGCAGGGCGGAGCCAGGACCTTAATCCAGCTCCCAAGTTTCCCTCATGGTATACTTACCCTGAGGGAAGAGATATCTCGGGCCTGGAGAAAGCCTAGGACTTGGTCACTGATTTTTTTTTTTAAAGATTTATTTTATTCTTATTACAAAGTCAGATATACAGAGAGGGGGAGAGACAGAGAGGAAGATCTTCCATCTGATGATTCACTCCCCAAGTGATTGCAACGGCCAGTGCTGTGCTGATCCGAAGCTGGGTACCAGGAACTTCTTTCTAGGTCTCCCATGCAGGTGCAGGGTCCCAAATCTTTGGGCCGTCCTTGACTGCTTTCCCATGCCACAAGCAAGGAGCTGGATGGGAAGTGGAGCCGCCGGGATTAGAACTGATGCCCATATGGGATCCTGGCAAGTTCAAGGCGAGGACTTTAGCCACTAAACCATACCCGGTCACCGACTTTTGGCAGTGACTTCGGCCTGAGTCCCCAGCATTGGATCCAGCCTGGCTGGGGTACCCCACACAGCCGCCACACTGCAGGGAGCTGCTTTTGCCCCACCCCATGGCCGAACACTCCACCTTCCACTTTTTTTTCTTAGGCCATTAGCAGGGAGTTGGATCAGAAGTGGAGAAGCTAGGACTCAAAATGCCTATCAGGGATGCTGGCATTGCAGGTGGCGGCTTTGTCCACTATACTACAATGCTGGCCCTGGTAGGTTATGATGAAGTGGAAATCTGAACACCAACATAGAATCAATCTTGTGAAGATAAGGGCAAAGAACATTGTAAACAGAGGGGCCAAGGTGAGTTAAAACTCATGTGGGAATGTATTCAGCCAATCATGGCTGAAATGTTGGGAGGGAAGCACCTGGGAAGAACAATCCCTTCTTGTGATGATGGCCTGGAAGGTTAGTTTGTCTCTTTCCCACACTGACCCATGTTGTCTCTTCCATGAGTAGGGGTTAAGAGCATTTTCTCCTGTGTTTGTATGAAATTTATGCTTAGATCCAGTTGAAGCACCTAGCTGCACTACTTCTATATGCCAGTAGTGAAACTTAGATTATAGCTAGGAAAGTACTAATACAGTCTTAGCTCAATCAGGAGTATTTTATAAGGCCATGATTTCATTATGCCTTTTGGACTCTTGGAAAAACCATAAACAAAATGTGACCATGGGATCATATACTGTGTTGGATAATACCATACCAAATTCTGATAGAGCCAACTTATTTATAAATGTCATCAGTACTTAAGAACAATGGGCTGTGACATATCAAGTGCTGATGAGGATGCAAAGGACAACTCATTTGTGTTGCTGGTAACGAAGCATAATGGCATACCAGTCTGACTGATTCTTTCAAAGTTAAACTATATACTTGCCATATGACCAAACAACCCAAATCCAAAGCAGCCCAAATGCCCTTTAATAGTTACATGAATAAATCATGGTATATCCATTCAATGGAATCCCATTTGGCAAATTCATGTAGCAACTTGGGGTGGATCGTGAAAGCTAGATTAAAAATATTGAAAGGTTGTATTATATTATATTATTTCCATGTATTTATATATGAATTCATATTAATAATCATATTATATGATGGAGATTAATTATAATTCTCCAAAATACAGAGCTGTATTGATTAACAGTGGTTAAGAGAATATGATTGATGGTTGTTAAGTCTAGGGAGCATGGGTAGTTAAAAAAGGATAGCATGGAAGGTTTGTGGGAATAATGGAATTGTTTTGTATTCTCAGAGTGATCAACATATGTATTTACACAAGTGTTAAAATCATAGAACTGGAAGTCCCAGCAAGATGTCTGAATGGTTGGTTTGCCTCTTCCATACCTCGTGGGCATTGAGATTCCACGTGGGTGCCAGTTTGTGTACTGGTTGTTCTATTTTCCACCCTGCTCACTGCTTGTAGCCTGGAAAGGCAGTAGAGGATGGCCTAATTCTTTGGTGTTCTGCTCTCACCTGGGAAACCCAGAAGAAGCTGCTGGCTCTTGACTTCAGATCAGCTCAGCTCCAGCCGTTATGGCCAGTTGGGGAATGAACTAGCAGATGGATGATCTTTCTCTGTCTTTCCTTCTCTCTATAAATCTGCTTTTCCAATAAAAATAAATAAATAATAAAATATTTTACAGAACTGGAGGCTACATGGTGGCCCAAGAGATTAAGTCACCACTGGCAACATCATCATCCCACATGGGAGTGCTGGTTGTAGTTCCAGTTCTTCTCCTTCCAAGATTGCTCTTGGCTCATGTGCTTGGTAAAGTATAGAAAGATGGCATAAGAGCTTTGACTCCTGCCATCCATGTAGGGAACTCAGAGGCTGTTCTTGACTCTGGCTTCAGGCTGGCCCAGCCCTGGCTTTTGTGAAAATGTGGGCGTGAACAGGCAGATGGAAGAGCTTTCTCACTCTGCGCATTTGTTTCTCCCACTGTCCCTGAGCTCTTCTTTTTAAATAGATAATTTTTAATATATATATTCCTCTTTTAAAAGTAGAATTTTCTGTGCATTTGTTTAAAAAAATAAAATAAGAACCTAGCAACAGTCAGGAAACATGCTGGTGTATCTCAGGAAAAACAAATAAGCAAACGTTTACATTGATCGACAGTAAAAAAAGAAACCTCTTAAAATATTGGTGTGCCTTTGGAGCATGCTGCACAATGGGGACCTTGGGATGACATTGGGTGGCAGTTTTCCATCTCTGGGTACTGGGGCCATTTGGAGGCTGGGTGCAGCTTTTCCTCTTATCTCTCTTCTTCCACAGAAAGGGAAAATTTGGAAACAGTGATCTCACCCACTCTGCTCTAGTCCTCAACACTTCCCATCCTGGTCAACTATGTAAACATCATCAAAAAAATAAAATTAAAACAATATATATTGGTTGTGATGATTTCCTCATGTGGTAAATTATTTATCTCTCCACACTGAGAGTTCATCACAACGAATGTGAATTTAGAAGGTACTAATTACTCTTTCAACAAGAAATTCTAGGCCATTAGAGAAATATAATCAGATTCACATAATTTCAACAATCTAATAGGGCAGAATTTTGCTGCAAGGAATTAGGGACAAGATATCATTTTGTTCCTCAAGGAACTTCTCCTCTACCAGGATAATGTGAGAATGGCAAGAAGACAAATAACAATTGTGCATGACAAGTGAGAAACTCAATTCAATAAGAATGTGAAGAAAAGCATAAAGTATTCCTGGGTGTTGAACAGAATGAGGGTTTAATATCAGATTGGGGATTAGTGTGGGAATAGGCTCTTGGATTTACTGATCTTATTTTTTGCAGCCTGCTTTTGGGAGGGAGAGATAAACACCAGAAAGTGAGCTAATGTTAGACATTTTATTAAAGAATACAAAAGAGTGATTCACAGGCTGTGTTGGAGTCCATGTGGAGTAAACTCCCCCTCCAGGGAAGGCTGCTTTCATGGAAGATCTAGTGGGCCTACAAAGCACCTCGTAGGCTCAGAGAACTCTCGGAACAGTCAGATCTTGGTGTAGTGTCAGAAGATAGAGAGGGGTTTGGACTGAGACTGATCCTTGAAGGAGTGAGGTTTCAGAAAGGGAGGAAATGGAAAGTGAGTCACTGACCCCTATCCGGGAGAAAAGGCCCTCCAGAGTGTCAGGGCCCTTTGCTGGATTTTTCTCTTCTGTTTTGGTACATGGCCTGAGGATTGTTACTCCTCCATTAGGCTAACATCTCATTTAAAAAATCTATGTGCTTACAAAGCTGCTCTTTCACTAAGTTCTCTGTGTACCCTAAGATCAGTCTGCACTGCCAAGAATCCTAGAGATCATCTAGTAACTTACAACCAAGGCCTTCTAACTTAGGTTATCTGTGAGGAGGGAGGTTGAATGATTTTTCTGCCTTTGCTTAAATTTATCTGGCGATCCTTTCCAAGTCTCAGTTCACTGTGGGATAGCTCTGTTATTGATACAACAGCCACGTTCTAAACTGAGCTCATTCTTCTCTATGACCTCTACCCCAAG
The DNA here is from genome assembly GCF_030435755.1 of Ochotona princeps. Taxonomy (NCBI): domain Eukaryota; kingdom Metazoa; phylum Chordata; class Mammalia; order Lagomorpha; family Ochotonidae; genus Ochotona; species Ochotona princeps. The sequence continues at coordinate 78,557,672 of NC_080836.1, forward strand.
GCCCTCACAAATGTCTGTTCCTTTTTATGTGACTGCGGTTGCATTTTTCATTTATTGGATATACTTATTTTGTAAAACCCCTGCAATAATTACTGCTCTTCAAGGATGTTGCAAGTATTAATGGGATAATATGCATTAACCATCTGGTATAGTAGCTCAAACAGTAGACATTCAAGGTTTTCATTTCTTCTTCCCCCTTTTTTAACTTTTAAAAAAAGATTTTATTTATTTTTATTGGAAAGTCAGATATACAAAGAGGAGGAGAGACAGAGAGGAAGATCCCTGTCCGCTGATTCACTTCCCAAGTGGCCGCAATGGCTGGAGCTGAGCTAGTCTGAAGCCAGCAGCCAGGAGCCAGGAGCCAGGAGAATCCTCATGGGTGCAGGGTTCCAAGAATTTGGGCCATGCCTGACTGCTTTCCCAGGCCACTGCTTTCCTAGGCTGGATGGGAAGTGGGGCTGCCAGAACATGAACTGGCCCCACATGGGATCGTGGCATGTGCAAGGTGAGGACTCCAGTTGCCAGGCTACTGTACTGGGTCCTGTTTTTAAATTTAAAAAAATTGATATTATTTACATAGTTGAGAAGGATACATGCCCATGTGAGACTCTGATTAGGGTGGGGAGGATGAAGGTATGGAGGAAGGTGGGTGGGACAAATGTTTCAAATTTTTTCTTCCCCTATATCCACAGGGAGAGAAGTTGAAGGTGTTATTCTTTACTGTCAAACCACATCAACACCTGGGTATGGGGGACAGTCATTTGATGATGCCTCAGAGATCCTGATGTGGGGAAGCATGTTCTGATAGTTACTTGAGTGGTTTTAATAGTTCTGAGACATCATCTACTTCATTGCACGAGGGTTGAGAAAATCTTTCCAAGGTCTATTGGCTGACCAAGTCCACCTTAGTGCATCCACATGGCCAGAAACTTGTTGCAAAGCAAAGCTTGCCTAGATGAGTGGTCCAACCTGTTCTGCTTTCCATACTCTGACAAGGCACTTGTCCTCTGCTGTCCTAAACAAGTTGGCTGTCATGTCCCTCATGTGCATCTGGGCATGCTGCCCACTGTGCAGGAATCAGCGAAAGAGGAGACAGTCCTGACACACGTCCTGCAAGGACGGACCATGTATCCTATGATGTTCCGTGTGGCTGGGGTTTGGGTCTGGCTGTCTAATTGGGGATCCCCTGAGAAACCTTGCCTGGAGTGATCTCAGGCTTGACTCTTGTGTGTACCAGTCAGTGCAGGGTCAGGTTTGGTCTGTCACCTGCAACAGCAAACGCACATACCAGTGGATGCAGCTGCCTGGTCAGTTCTGCTCCCAGCCCCATTTCTCATACAAACTGGTAGATGCTGCAGTCTAGCCCAGCCTAGCTTGCCACAGGCCTGGTCTTCACATATACCAGTGCATGCTGTGGTTTAATTGGAGCAACCCCCAATAATTCCCGCCAGGCCCTTTCCAGCCCTGGTTTTCACATATGCTGCACCTATCCTGGTCTATCCTGTATCCCATCTGGCTCTCATGTAAACTCATGGGTGCTGCAGCTTAGATCAGGGTGCCCCAAACCCAGACACAGCCCTTATTTATGCTGGTATGTGCTACCACCTTGTCCAGCCTGGCCAGCTCCTAGTCCTGCTTTTTGTGCTCACCATCAATTGGTACAGCCTAGCAAGAGAGTGCCCACAGTTCTCTTGCCAGGCATGTTCCCAATCCTGGATCTTCGGCTAGCCAGTGGGTACTGTGGTCCAGCCTGACATGACTTACACCTAGTCCTGACACTCGGCAGCAGGTGCTGTGGCCTAGCCTGATTAGTCTGTACCTATTCTAGCTCTCTTGTGCACCAGTGAGTGTGGCAGTCTAGCCCAGCCTGGCCTGTTCCCAAAGTGGTCCACCCCAGCCAAGGCTTTCACAATAATCAGTGGGAGCTGCATCCTAGCATGGGAATCCTCAAAGTTGCCCTACCAGGCCCTAGGTATTATGCATGCTCACATGTTTCAACCCAGCCTGGCATGGCCTACTCACAGTCTCACTTCTCACTAGTGGATGTTGTAGCCTAGCTCAGCTGGGTGTAGCTTACATCCTGTCATGGTTCTTGTACATGCTAGCAGATGCTGCAGCCTGATCGAACCTGGCCTGCCCCCAGACCTGGCCCACACAAATCTTGATGAGTGCTGCAGCCTTGTTTGAGCTGGCCTACCTCTAGCCCTGGTTATTGTGCTCCCAGTGGGAGCTGCAGCCTAGTAAAGGAGTTCCCCAAATTCCCCAACCAGGCCTACCCCCAGCCTCAGAGCTCATGTGTGTTGGCTGGTGCTGAAGCCATGCTTGGCATTGTCTTCTCTCAGTCTTGGCTTTTGCATGTACTAGCAGGTGCTGTAGCAAAGACCATCCCGGTCCCCTCTCAGCCCTGGGTTCTGCAAGTATCAGATGAGTTCTGTGGTCCAGTCCAGCTCAGTCTGTCACCACACCCAGCTCTTTGTGTATACTGGTGGGTGTTGCAGTTCCACAGAGGCAGTCCACAAGTCCCTTACAGAATCTACCCCAGGTTTGCTTCTCTTGTCTTCTGGTGAATGCTGTGGCCCAACCTGATGAGGCTGAGCCCCTACTCCAAGATGACTCACGATCAGGTATTGTGGCTAGATCAGCCAGGCATGCTCTCCAGCCCTAGCTTTGGTATGTGTCATTTGAACGTAGGGGATGCTATTTAACTCAGTCCAGGTCTTCCACATGGGTGAAGGCCTTGGCCTGACCCAGACATAACCTCCAGTTTCTCAAACTATTCCATCTTAGTTCCCTCACCTATGTGAGAGTTCAGTGGTCTGTCCACAGAAGATTCCATAAGTCATTTCCCCCCTGTCAAATATGCCCTCAGCTGCTCCCACTCCCTTCCCTTGGCAATCTGCAGGCCTTCCCCCTGCCCCTCACAGCTGCTGTCTGGGAGCCAGGGTAGCATGTCTGAGCCCAGTGTTTCTTGTATTCTCTACATACTTTTTTTTTCGAATAGAATGGGGCAACTATGCTGGCACATTGGTATAGCTTAACATAAGTTTGGCATTAACCAGGGCCAGGATGCCCATCAGCTATTTGCTGCTTTTTTCCCATAGTGTAACATTTGCTTGGATACAAGGAAACTGAGCTGGGGTGGGCGGTCCTCTCACTCTTTAAATATTCTAGTAGTGATGATAAACAGGTATCCCTGCTTACCATCTGTAAGCAAAGCTTTTCATGTTCATTCATACATTAATCTATTTTTAACTTAAAAAATTTCCTGTGTAAGAGAGAGAGAGAGAGAGAGAGAGAGAGAGAGAGAGAGAGAGAGAGAGAGAGAGAGAGAGAGAGAGAGATTGTCTATGTACTGGCTCACTCCCAAAATATCTGCAACATCCAAAGTTAAACTCAGCCTGAGTCTCCCATGTGTGACGATTATCTGTGGTCTTCCAGGGTGTGTGTTAGCATGAAACTGGATCAGAAGCAGAGAAGATGGGGCTTGAGCCAGGCACTCCAGTATGGGGTGTGAATGCTCCATGCGGTGACTTAACCATTGTCCCAAATATTCATTGACTCATCCATTGATCCTACATGTAGTCATTCATCTCTTGATTCCCCAGTGTTTACTTACCATTGTGTAAAGTCCTGTGCTAGACACTGAAGCTGCTACGGGTAACAGTGAAGGTTTTTCAAATTCTAATCTCAGGGAGTCTAAAATCAAAATCAGGCGAGAATAGTTCAGTTCTATGGAAGCCCCAGGAGAAGGGAAAAGGAGGTTCATTTCTTGAGTATTCCTTACTCCAAGCATGGTGCCTTCAAGCAACAAAATGTATTGTCCTATGGCTTTGGAAGGTGGAAATCTGGAGGAACTTTGATTGTTCTGAGGGCTGTGGAGAGAATCAGCACCTTCTTGTTTGGCTTCTGGCTTCTGGCTTGCCCCAGCAGTCCTGGGTTTCTGGTCACGTCTCTCCAACCTTTGCCTCTGGCTTCAGATGCCTTCTCCTTTGTGTGTTCCTCCATTAACTCTTGTCATGAGTACACCTCTGATGGCATTCAGGGCCCCAATTTAGATATTCCAGGGTGATTTTCTCATTTCCAGATCCTTGATTCCATTTGCCATATCCCCTTTTCCAAGTAAGGTCCTTTACAAGTTCCAGGAACTAGGACATGATATTTATGGGTGACCATTACTCAACTTAGTAAGAGGGGGTGAGGATAAAAGAAGTGGTATGGAATGTTCTAGACTGAGGAATCATAGTGTCATGTTCTGAGGTTACAGAATCTGGTGAATCTGAATATTTGAAGATGTACGGTCAAGACTGTAGCACACACAGGTGTGTGTGTGTGTGTGTGTGTGTGTGTGTGTGTGTGTGTATTTGCAGGAAGGGTTGTCAGCAAGAGAGGAGGAGGCCAAAACATTGGCTAGAGAATGCAGGCCCTTAGTGACCATTTTGTGCTCAATGTAATGGAGAGTCACAGAGAGGTTTTAGGAAGCAACTCAGGTCGTGAGTTCTGCACCATCCTCTGAAGAGGAGGTGAAGGACTCATGGGAGGCAGCTGCCCATTGAAGGGTTACTGAGGTTGTACCAGGGAGGGTGGCAGCAGCCAGAGCTGCTGGCACCAGTTACTGCGCCTCGTGGTTTAGGATTTCAGCTCCATCATGACTCTTGATCCTGGGATTAGTCTTTATTCCCTGCTCCATTCTGTTTTCTATGGATGTCCAAAAGGTGCAAATTAACACAGTTTTTTTTTTTTTTGGTCAGTTCAGATAATGTTAGGAGAGCTTGTGACTTCCGCTAAGCTCTGGGATTCTAAGCCTGACTGTAGAAGGGGAACCCACTTCAAGATTTTATTGCAAGTGACACGGCATCCCCTTGCCATCTAATACCAGAACAAGAGTGATAGGAGGGTCAGGCAAGGTGAGAAGATGTGTTAGAGACAAACAACGAAGGGACTTCCTTGGATGCTTTCTGCACTTTTCTGTGAACTAATTAAGTTTAAGGTATCATTGAACATACACAATTGCAAAGCTTATTAAAATTGGGATGAACTTAATGTTTAATGAGAGGGAGAAATTTGATCAGGATAATCTTTTACTGCATTGCTACATTTAGAAGCAGCAGGAGTGATAAGATCTGTGTGTTTCTGATAGACTATATAGGTTGGTCTACGCTGTGGCTAAGGCTTGGTGTTATTTTGGATCTCTGGGATCTGGGAACAAGTCTTTATAGAAGAAGACATTAAAAATTCGTGGAAAAATAGAATGAAGAGATGGTGTATGCTTTCCATGAACTTTTCCTTATTTTTAAATAATATATCACTTGAGAGATGAGAGAGTAATAGAGTTTTCATTTTCTGGTCCAGTCTCCAAATGCCCGTGACAGCTGAATTGGTGTTAATCCTAAACCAGAACTTGGGGACTACATTCATATCTTCCACATGGGTGGCAGAAGTTCTCTGTGAACTTTTGGGAGCTCCTTTGTAATTCCTCTCAAAATGGGGTCAAGGATTCCAGAGGCCGGAGAGGCTTCAAACAATGAGCAGGAGGGAAACTATGCTAGCGATCGCCTCCCCAGACCTCCGCAGAACCTTTTTGAAGATTTTGAATTATTTAGGATACTTATTTATTTATTTCATTTAAAAATACAGTTTCTCACAACCAACTTCAGTCAGAGGAGTTCAGTTTTAGGGGTGGAGTTCAGAAGTCTGATTTTTTTTTAACAAGTTCTTCAGGAAACTGTGATGCTCATGAAAGTTTGAGGATGCTTCTCCTGCAGCTGTAGTAGAAATGAACGAATGGGCAGTGGTTCTGATAGTGATGAGGGAGAGGGCACAGGCCTCCACCCCGTGGGCTCAGATGCTGGTGTCTGTAAATGCACAGGGGCAGATCTTGAATTCATTCATCAATATCATATTCATTTAAATTATGCCAAGTCCTTTGCTCAAGGACAAGTATATCTATATATATCATTATGGTAGCGGATATAGACATTTCAAGGTTTATGTGAGTATTCCCACATAAGATCAAGAATGAATATAAGCATGTTGCTCATGTAAGATTTTGATTCTGTCACACCTCTTGCAGGTACACCTTTTTTCCCATTAGAAAAAAATGATACTTTTCCATTCCCATTTTCTTTTACACTGATTTGTTTTGATCATGATCTGCCCTTTCTTTTCCATGTACAAGTCTTTAGTTTTATCACACCCTTTGGTGTGAAGAAAAACCAACTTCGCTTCATTCATTTGCTATGTTATCATGTAAACATCTGTCTTCATACGTGCTGTTCACAATCATCCTTCCTGTTCTTTCCTCTCCTAAACATCGTGGGTAAGGTCTTCCACTATGATGCTACTTCCTAGTTCAGACTAACTGGTACACAAGTGACTAATAATTCCTGGTAAAGAAAGTGGCAGTCGGCGACAAAACTTCTAAGCGTATTTCAATAGTGTCAGAGTATTCTCTGCAATTTTATGTCCGGTTTTGACATTTTCCCCTTTCAGGACAAAACAAAGCAGGACAGGAACTAAGGTCGTCCAAGGGGCTTTCACAGGAGCACATCTTGAACTCAGTTGTATTTTCTGAAGGAGCCACAGGTATAGTTCCACTAATCCTCTTAACTTTAGGAATGGTTAGAAGAGTAATCAGGTATAATTTCTTTTACATTCAGCTTAATTGGGCAGAGCCTGAGACCCAAGGAGGTCCATTGGACAAATATTCCGTTACTCCAGGTGATGCAAATCTAGAAATGAGAAACATGTTTTCCTACTCTTTCACCTCCTTTCCTTCTTCATGGCTTAACAAAGCCACAGAAACCCCAGGTCATTATGTTTTTAACATATTTTTAGCTCACAAACATCTTTGCTTGATTTCCTCCCAGGAGACCCAATTCCTGCTATATTTCTAGTGTGAAGGCCCACATTGAAGCACATGAGCAGCCTTCATCTTTTCTGGACCAGTGTGAGGGCCTACAGCCTCAGGAGAATCAACAAAATGGTGACACAGGTATGGGACCCACACACCTTGAAAGGAAGAGTAGTTGGGAAGAGTGGTGAAGGTCATCTCCTTGGGGTCCGCCTCCCCCTTTCCCTGCGTTCTGCTAAGCTACTACTACCCCAGACATGAGAAGAACATGACTACACACCTTTATGTGTGTGACCAGAGGTGATATGTGTGTTTATGAGAAGATATCATAATGGAAGATGGCCCAAGTAAAAAGATGGGCACCCGAGATGGTTGAGTGGCTGAAACACAAAGAGGACAAAGAAAAAAAGAAATAGACATGAATATAAAGCTGTGCCACATCTTGCCCTTCTCAGAGATAATCCTGGAGTACCTATTACCTGCCGTGTGCACCCTTTTTGTTCAACATGTTGATGACATGAAGATTCCAATAGAAGCAAGCTAGAAACTTCCCGATGAGGACATCTCTGCACCTGAATGTTCTGGACCATCAACAGTAAGCAACTCTACTGAAGATGAGCTCATGGGACCAAGTTTCTGACTGCCAGGCTTCCACATCTCCAACTCCTGGAACATAATTGATCCAGCCCTCCTTTCCCCCTTTCCTCACCCAGACACTACCTTCTGAAGTTCATGACTGTGCTTTTACTTAAAGTTATAAACTTTCCTGCTCCCCATAGGCTATTTATACTCACTGGATGGATACAACAAGGGTACCAAGGCAGCCCTTTCTGGGATACTCCTTTGACATCTGTTTGAGGCATGAAGATTCCTCCAGGGGCTTTTGAGACCCCTCCTGAGACCATGTGGCAATTGAGGCTGATCTTGCCCGACTTTCCTCCCTTCTCCATTTGACTAAACAGACTGGAAGCTTTAATGCGCCTAACTCCTGTCTCATTTTATCTCTACATAGGTTCTCCTAATAACATTCTTGCATGAGGAGTCCCATTTTATTATTTATTTTTCAGAAAAAAAACAGGCTGTAAACTGGGAATTTGGGGCTGTATCTCCTACCAAGCAGCAGATGAAAGAGACAAAATCCTGGCTGTGGGTGGAGCACAGATACTCCTTGGCACAGTAGGGAGGCTCAGTTACTAAATATTTTACCAATGTCTAAATCCTTTTGATTAGAGATATAGAAGTGGGCACATATTAGTACTTTCCAGAAATTGCAAACCTTGGAAAAAGTACTGAACAATCAATCGTTTGATCATTTAGATTAGCCTGCCTTCATCACAGGTCACTCTAGAAATAATACAACAGACAGTGAAAGAAGTAGAAGAGATAGAGATGGCATATTGGCTCAGTAGTATGAACTAGCACTTATTAAGTGAGATCTAGTTACTTTAAACATTCAACTTGTTAACCATAGTAAGTCTATCAACTTGACATTTGGTGGCAAACTAACCATGTTGAGATCTTTGTCTTTTGGGAAGATCGGCATTTCATCTTCACAGATACTGATTCTGAGAATGCATTTGCTTTTCATGCCTATGAAGCATCACATAAAAACTGTTGTCCAAGGATTTAGCAAATGCTTTATTCAAAAGCATAAGATTCTATTATGAATAGTGTCTAATCAAGGAAAGCACTTCATATTAAAGGAGGTATTAGAAAGAATTCCTATTCAAGAAGTCCTCTGGTTGCATTGCATTGCACACCAAAGAGCTAGCCAGTCTCAGAATACCACAACATCCTTCAAAGGGTACTGATTAAGTGTTGGTTTGGAAGAATTCATATGAACTGATGACCTGTCTTCTTTAAGGATACGATAAATCTGTTGAATCAGAGATGCCTATATGAAGCCATATCCCAGTAAGAATGGAACACAAGGTCACAAAGTAAGAGGTGGAAGTAGAAATGAACCTATTTATCATTACTTCCAATTGCCCATTGGGAAATTTTATACTGTCTTTCTTTGCTACTCTGGTTTCCTAAATGGAGAACATTCTTGTTTGTAGCTATAGCAACCAGTCTTTGAAATACAGATTATAGCTGCCACAAAAGCACTCTGGAGTTCTTTGTCCAAGGACCAGCAGGTAGGAAGCTGATAACACACAGATAGAGATACTAGACTCTGATGGAGGAACAGTAGGGCAACTTGTACACATCGAAGATAGAAAGGAATACAGATGGAATGCTGTGATCCACTCAACATGTGTACGAATCCAGATTGTGAAAGGTATGATCAGGGTCTTGGGACCTCTTAGGAACTGTGGTTTGGGTCACACCATCAGCCTGCAAGTACTACTGAAGTCATCGCTAAGGATGAGAGTAAGGGATTTAGAATGGGGAATGAAGGAGGAAGGGGAAGATGAGAACAATTGCACTGACAGGGATTACTGTTCATTTCTTTATCTTCTCTTTTCTGAATTTTCTCTTAGGTGGAAAGAACCACCAGAACGTAGAAAGGGAAATGCTGGGATCTATATGTGGATCCACATGACACAAGGAGTGGAATATGACATCCACAAGAATGAGCCTTAAAGAATTCCTACTCTAAGCAGTGTGATGGGTCAAAGGCCAAAGCTGTTGCAATATGACATTCATTTTCTCAATGTTTAGTTCCTTCAGAATGCAACAATAGGATGTCATAAATTGGATGTATTATAAATAATGAATATTTATTGTATTTTTAGAAGCTGGGAGGTTCAAGATTGAGGCATTAGCTGACTGTGGCCCACTTGCTGGTTTATATGGTGGAGGATCAAAGGACTTCTCTGGGACATCTTTTATTAGGGCACTAATTCCATTGATAAGGGTGTTTCTCTCTTGACCTAGTGGTCTCCCAAAATCCCTGTCTCCAAATATCACTGCCTTGGCAATTAGATTTTGAAATATGAATTTTGGCGTGATGTGAAGATTGTCTGTTGTATGCTATTCATGTAGAGGTCCTGCTACCCATGGATTGCCCCTGGATAATGATTGGGTGTGCTAAGAGTTTTAAAGTCAGCCTCTTCCAGATAACTCATTCAGCTCAAGGATCTACAGCAGTGTTGCCCAGTCTTGCAATCTGTCCTGGGGTCTAGAATTCTTCCACCCTAACTTCACTTCTTTTCTTTTATTAGAGGTCAAATTTACCATATGACCTGATAGCTTTTCCACAGTTTCCCATCTGCCTTCCCATTTTTTTCATAGATTTCTCGCTATCAAAATTTATTCATGTTTAATCTCTTTTTGGCCCCAAATGTTCATACTATGAAACTGAGAAACCCTGAGTTGGATATAAATATTGATTCAGTTACTCTGTGATTTTCTGGAGGCATTCTCTGGGACTGGTCCAAAAGGGAGATGCTTCATCAAGAAAAATGATACATCTGAGATGTGGTTCCTAATAGGGCTACCACTCTCTTGTTAGTCAAAACTAGCTAGTTTTAAGAATAACTCAATTTAATCACTGCATTTTCTTCTTTCTATATTCTCTGCCCTACCCTCCTTGTCATCCTCACCAATTCTCCATCTCTTTGTTCTTCTTTGTCTCCATGATATTTTGTCTCTTGCCTTAATATCATGGTTAGTGATGGGCAATGATTATTCTTCAGTTCCACTGTGAAAATAAATTCTCATCATGCAGTTTATAGTGACTTTTGTTTTTAAATTTCTCATGATTCAATTTCAAATAAAAGGTGAATTTCTTGGAAAGTTTGAACTTAATCAGAAAAGTTATTTTAGAATTATGATCTTAGAATAATTTCTGGATTTTTAGACCTGGAAATATTTTTGTCCACTCATTGCTCAGAGGCATGTGTTAATAAATTTATCACTTAATAATAATTTTTTCCTTCTCTTCAGTTCTTTCACATTTAGTTTCACTTCTACTGTTAGCACTGTCTCCACAATTAAAAGCTGGCTTTCATTCAACTTCAGGTAATAACTGGGTCAGGTTTGCTAAGAATCAAGCCAAGTTTTATCAGCTCTTTTCATAAATTGATTTGGGTTTCAAGAGCATAATGAAACCAGAATGTGGGGGAGGTAGGATTCTAGTCTGCTCTCAGTTTATCTGCTCTTTGAAAACCACGGTCTGGTTTCAGCCTCACTAAAATTGGATAGCTGAATTAAAAAAGAAAAAGCGGTGATTGGCAAATCCCATGAATCCATGAATGTGCTGCACCTTTCTAAGGGTAACAATCTCAGGAGGACAGGAGGTATGGCATGTTCCATGACAGTCTGGCCAATAAATTAGATGGGTATTCTGAATAAGAATGTCAGAAGGTCTCTTCAGAGAGGTCATGGCCATTCAAGTAGACATTATTCATTCCTCTTATTTCTATCTTCATCTATTTCTTTCATTTGTGTTTCCTTATCTCCCTAAATGCCTTAGCTCCCCCATCTGTCTTCCCTCACCTACAGGCTGCTTCACCTCAACCCACATTGTAGGTTATGAGTTCTGAAAGTCTTGGTCCTCCACTTAATGGAAGGCTTAGCTTTGGTCACTATCCAAGGACTTTCAGATAACTGGATACTCACATGGCCCTTGACCTCGGAAAATGGCAGCTGGACACCCTCCATTCTCAGGTAGGGCTTATCTTTCAGGGTACTGCTTCTGCTTTGGCCCTTTAGCTGCCTTGTTCTACCCTGCGTCTTTCTCTGAGGCCAGAAGCCTTGACCTGACCTCCTATCTTTCACTCATTTATTTGTGGGAAGAACTTCTGAAGGAAGAAGGTTGCCACCTGCCTGATTCCTCCTTCTTGTGTGCTACCCCTGTGCCTATATGTGTTCTCTTCATCTTAGGTTCTAGGGCTGTTACTTGAACTATATCTTGTGAAGCTTTGGTTGCAATGCTTTTAACTTCAAGACTGACATGTTGTTTGAATGTGAGTTTGACTTTTTCTTCCCAAAAATTTCCTTACTAAGCAATGGCATGCGCTCAAAGTGTGTAAGTTTGCAGTGGATGTGAAAAGCCATGCTAATCTTTCTGTAAGGGTCAGTGTTTCTGTATCACAGCCAATAAGAGATCTGTAAATTCTGGTTGTCAAAGGATACCGGGATCCAGCTTTTGTTTCTAGCTTCTAACTTTGGTTTAGTGCAGCCCTGGCCTTGGGTGTTTTGGGGGAGTGAAACACTGGATTAGAGGTTTCTCTCTCTCTCTCATCCCTTATTCCTTTCTTCCCTTCTCTCCATCTGCCTCTCTATCACTGTCTTTCAAATACATGTGTGAGTTATTGTTTTTTCTAATTAGAAAGGTCTAAAAAAATGCTGGGTTCTATATTCACGGTCTCAGTGAATTAGGAACTGAATAGCTCATCCAGCATTAAATTGAACACCTCTTCCTTAAACTTTATTCCCGTGATGCATATGTTTAATACCTTTGTATCAAGAGTACATGCATATGCCCAACTTCATTAAGATACATTAATTGTGTGCAGTTTCTTACTATATATAACACACTAATTTGTTCAGTTGACCATACCCAATATGTTATTTAACCCCGAGGAAAATAAGGTTTCTTAATGTTTATACTATCTTTTACAGTGCTACAGGAAAATTAACGGAAGAAATGCTTTCATATTATAGTGAAGTCTTGACCTGACCTCCTGACCTCCACTGTGGCACAAGGGAGAGCTGCCTTGAGTCCCAACTTTTCCACCTCATGCCAGCTCCCTACTAATATACCCGGGAACTCAGTGGCAGATGGCCTCGTTCTCTGGGTCTTTGGGCCATCTGCCACTCATGTGGGAGATCCAGATTGTCTGGATCCTGGCTCAGCCCTCTCTGTTGTGGCCCCTTGGGGGAGTGAACGTGAAAATAGATCTCTCTCTCTGCCTTTCAAATAATCAATAAACTGGTTTGAAAAAGTGGAGAAACTAATGGTAAAGTCTGGTATGCTGTAGAAGTTGCTACTTTAGTTGCTATTGTAGAAATTGGAGTTCACGATATAGAACCATCTTGGACTGCATATCTCTGCAAGAAAAATACACTTAATCCATATCTTATCTTTTTCCCAAAACAGGATAATTAAGCATTAAAATGATTTATTTTTTGATCACAAAATTATATATACCCATGAAATAAAAATATATACATCTAAAATAATTAAAATGTATAAAATTATATATATATTATCAGTATGTTTCTGTGCATAATTTTCTTTCAAAAACTTACTTACTGGTTTGAAAGAATTACAAAAACAGAGGTACAGAAAGAGAGGGGTGAGAGAGACAGATAATCTTCTATCTACTGGTTCACCTTCTAAGTGGTTGCGACAGCTAAGACTGAGTCCGGGGGTGGTGGTTCAAGTATTTGGGCCATCTTCTGTTGCTTTTCACAGGTTATTAGCAGGGAGCTGAGGCAGAAATGGAGAAGCAAGAGTATAAACTGGCACACATGTGGGATGCCAGCATTATAGATGGCGGCTTTACCCGCTATGTCACAATTCCTGCCCAGTATCAAAATCTGCATACATTTGCACTTCAGTTTTACAGATACTCTAAATGTTATTTTATAACCTCCTTCACTTTACATATTATGAATAAAAGGTATACTTTTCATTAAGGACAATTCAGAGGTGAAAGTTAGAGATCCTTACTAACTGAGCTTCTTGATTTCACAGGTAAGAAAACGAAACTCTAGAGGAAATATGTAATTGAAATGATTCTTATTTAGGTAGCATCCAAAGTCAGACATATAATTAAGATGTGTTAAATTTCAGGGAAAAACTTTATTTATCTTTCATGTGGCTTTGCCTACTCTATATGTTATAGCTTAATCAGATACGATTAAGGAAAATCAGAGAATAGAAGAAGTGCTTATCTTCTGCTTATGTGTTAGGTTGGCCAAATGTTTCCTGGGAAATAATAGTAGGAAAGACCAATTAATTCAGAATCTACTGAAAGCATTTTATAAATAATAATGGGTGAATTTCATTATTTTGTAAACTTCAAATTGAGATCTCTGTGCAAGAACAATAGAATTTGAGGAGTCCAATGTCTGACATCTCAAATTGTGATAAATCTCTTAAAATTATGGTCTAAACTAACTGAAGTATGGTTAAATACAAGTAATAGCTTAGGTTTGTGACTTACAGAAAACATTTGTGCTGCAAAAAATTTCAGTTAAAGCTTCTGAGATGTTGTGGGTCTTATCAATCCCGTTTCTATTTGTGAGCCTTAGCACTATTGTGATGCCATCTGTGCATTCTTTGTATAAAAGCATCAACAAGGCGGTTTGGGGCAGTGTTGTGGAAACAAGAGGTTTTTGGAATCTTAATAAAATTCTACTCACAATCAAATGGTTTACTAATTTCCTCGTTGTTGATAGTCCGAGTTGATTATGTATTTAATATGGTAACCATTTGTGTGCTGTGAATTGCATTAAGAGTTATGTAGGGCAGAGATGATGCTTACTAAATGTACAAAATGGATTGATGAGATTAGCCAGTTAAATCTTTTCACCAGTAAGGCACTCAACAGCCCATGAGATATTTATTAAAAATATCAAGTAAATCCTCTTATTTTGTATCATAGTGTCAAATAGCAGTAAAATAAACATGTTAAGATCCTTAATCTAAAAAAAAAAAACCAGTGTTCTTGTATCTTTGGTTAACTTTGCATCGTAATTGATACTTCTATGACTAATGGGCAAAGGATATTTCATTTAAGGGTTTGTCTTTCTTCTGCTGCCCCGTTTGTTTTTTGCTTCTCCTATTTGTCTCATTTTCTTCTTCATTCCTATTCTCTTAAAAGATAGTTCTTAAGGTTTTAGGTTTTTAGTTTCCTTTGCTCCAAGAGATAACTGGAATCATTGACTATACTCAGATTACACAAATGACATTAACTTACACAGACATATTATGACACTAATTAAAGAACTGGATATCTGAACAGAGAGCCAGAGAATTTGGGAGTGATTTATTTTCTCAAATGAAAACAGTGGCTCCAAATGCTAAGAAAAAACCCAGCACTTACTCAACTAATTACTGAATTTATCTTATAAATCAGGGTAATAAATTATTGTAGCAAACAATTTTTAATGGTAACTTCTTTTAGATCCCTTTTTGTGTCACAAATAAAAAAATTCTTAATAAACTTATTTTTTCTTAAGCTCATGGTTGTCTTATCCAAAGGGTGACATGCAAAGTAAGCCATTGACTGGAGTTTCTTGACCTGCTTATATTTTGAGAGGACAGGAAACAAGTGTTTCTGGTATACTCTACTTGTCAGCATTTCTTAAACAATGGAACAAAAGTGGTCAGCATGGCAAAATCAGACTTGGTGTGTGTGGCAAGAACTTTATGTGGTAAGACTGAATTTGAATAATGTTGGGAAATAAAAACATAAGCAATAGATTCCTAAATAGACAATGTCATCGTATTAACATGGTGCTATTAGAGGTGTACCGGTTCTAGGCCCTTCACATGTGCTAGAAAACAATTACAGGCTTTGGGAATTAGTTACAGTGTCTTACTCTGATTGCCTTCAGCAGGCCGTGTGTGGCCATGTAAATGCAATGATTTAGTTTCCTACTCATGAATGAAACCCTTGGAACATGATCCATGAAATGAGGTCTGCCTAGGAAAGTTACTAAATGTAATTAGTAGCTTCTGAATTATATATATATTTTTTCTGAAGCACACTTGAATAATAGAGTTCTCTGAACCAAAATTGTCTAACCTGGCCTCTCTCCATTTCATTTAGTTACTGCACAGCTGAATATCCTGTTAAAAAACTGTCCAGCGAAAGGCAGAGCCAAATGATCCGCGTATCAGAATCTGCTTCTGGCCAGGGATGTGTGGTCAGGATTGCAGATGTTGAGAAACACAGATCTTTTCCCCTGGCCTCAGTCTGTTAAGGATGTATGTACCAGTTCATTCTTTTTACACCTGGAAAGGAGTCAAACTCAGCTACAAATTCTGTTCTGATTACCTTCAAAGAACAGAAAAACAGCCACTGTGTAGTGTAAGGCTAATTGGTATGCTTTTGAAGACAGTGAATGTGTAGTCAGCATGGGTACATTGTATGTATATAGATAACAATTATATACATGATGTAAACACACATACACATATATACATACATGTATCATGTATATGTAAACATGAGTTTATAATATATATGACATATGGCCAAACATAATACATAATTTTGTGGGGGCCTGGTAAAATGTATGTAATATTAAATTTACTACTTTAATTTTAAAGTGTACCAATCAGTGAATTCACAATGTCATGTAACCATCATTACCATCTAGTTCCAGAATGTCTTTCTCATCTCCAAAAGAGACTCCCTAGCCATTGTTTCTTAGTCAATCATCAGTCTCCCTCTCCCCAGTCCCTGGGAGTCACCAATCTGCTTTATGTCTCTGTGTACCTGCCTGTTCTGGATATTTTATTTAAATGTAATTGAATAATAGATTCTCTTTTCTGTCTGACTTTTTTCACTCAGCGTGATGCTTTGCAGGTTGATCCATGTTGTAGTGTGCGGATTTGTTAATTTTTTTGTGATTGAATAGTATTTTATTGAAGAGATAGATCATAGTTTATCTACCTATTTGTCAACCGATGGAAAGTGGGGTATTATATCTTTGGATATTGTGTGATTACTGCTGCTATGAGATTATCTAACAAATTTTAATAAAATCTAACTTGTAGTTTTGTGTTTGTGAGAACTGAAGACCTAACAGGTAATTTGAAGGGGCTATGTTTTGGGTTGCAACCTGACAGGCAATTATTGTCAGAAGCCATGCTAACTCAGGGGTTCTTGGAAGGATGTTGAATGATGCTGACAGCAAAGTGGAAAGAGAAACCAGAGTCAGGGATTCTTGGGTTCTTACTTTGAGTGTGCCACCAACAGGCTATGCTTGTAATTTTAGACAGATTGTTTTACCTCCTTGTAAATTGAAAGAGTAGAGCTCTCTGATGCTTATTTTAGCTTCAGGAATGCTTACAATGGGCTGAGCAAGCACATCATATTCCTCATCACCTAACATCACTTTTCCACCATCCTGGCTGCTGTTGGTCACATTCTGAAGTGGTGAAGATGTTTTTTTTTTCTCTTCTGTGCCCAATGTGTGAAAGCAATAGTTTCCTATAAACTGGGAGTGTGAAGGGGGTCAGGACCTGAACTCATTAAAATGCTCCAGTTGCAGCAGGGCCCAAAATAACACAGTTAAAAATTTGAAAAGAGTGATTGTGTAACCAGAAAATTGAAATGATACTTGAGAATAAGGGCTGAAATTACAGCAGCCGGAAGTGTCATGTGAGAAACGGGTTCCATCGAATGTTTGACACTTCCAATGTCTCTCTTTGTAGATATCTTCCAGCTTTGTGGAGGTAAGTGGCTGAGTGACTCACTGACCATTAAAGACAAAAATTTACTCTCAAAAGCCTCCTTCTCCTTGCACTGAGGTGAGATATTACTAGTGACCTGTAATATTTCTTTTTGTGGAAAAGAGTGGTTTTAGGTAATCTCTACTTGTTTAATTGGGAGTCAGGTATCTTCTGAGTGTATCATTCATGTGGGGCGAACTGTGTGCAAATGGGGGGCTGTTTGTCCTTTTTGTGTCCATTTCCCTTGAAGATGAGGGTGTAAGACCTAAATGTAGAAGTCAATTGATATCAGTTTTATAATTTGTAAAATAGCAGAGACTCCTATTTTGAAAACAACTCTTCTTGACTTCTGAAAAAGCCACTTACAACAAGGATGAAAAACTGAGGGAAAAACAAGCTGCAACATTAATCTCACTTATAGGAATGAGAAGTTACAGAGATTGAGGTAATCAGAGTTAGTGATGCCTAAAACTGGCAATTCAGCTATAGACCATCATTCGTAAATGGGGGAAAAAGTGTTTCAGAAGATATAACCGTGCAAAGCAAGAAGCTTAAGCAGCTACAACACAGATGCCCCAACATATTGCTCTGTGACTCCAGTCAACATTATTCACTTGATTCAAGAATATTTGTTTGCATATTTATAGAAGTAGAGCTCTGACAGGCAAGACATAAACTGAAGCAACCCCATGCATTTTATTTTTTCATCCAGCGCAGCAAATAACACTTTGCTTCTCTGACAACTCTGTTTGTCTTCAGTCCAGGACATTGGGAAGGTCATCAGGAATCTACTGTATGCCTCCACTCAAAGACTGAGAGAAGCCTCCCTTTGCATTTGATGTTAGGGTATGATATATAAAGTTTCTTTGGGACTGAACATCAATATAATGCATTTATTTAAGTGGGTTCTTGCCCAGCCCATATTTTCACCCTTTAATGGCAATGAAGCTGACATTTCTTTCCAGTCACTTTGCATATCATTTCCTTTCTCTTTACCTCTCCTTCGAAGTGAGATGATTGATAGATTCTTCTTCAGCCATCACTTACTTGGGTAGATGATTTTATTTTTCCTTTGAAGACGACTTTGAAAGGGGTTATATGGTGATGAGCTAATTAACACAAAAATACAGAGTCTATAACCTTAATTGGCATGATTATAGGCTCAACGTCATGGGGTGTCCTGAAACTGCACACTATGCAAATATTAGATTTTTCATTCCTCCCATTACATCTGAAACCATCAAGCAAAGGATGTTTTGCAGAATGTACCCCAGTCAATGCCAGGTGCACATCTCTTAACAAAAGTATGGTTTTATGAGTGTGTTCACTGGGGACAGTTAGTAAGAGTGGGTTTAGAAGCAGCAACAAAATAATTCAAATCAGAAAAGTTGAATTAAGTGCAGAATGAGGTTTAAAAGTTGAAAAATTTTACAATTAAGTGAAGCAATCTGTTAACCCATACCAAAGTAGATCTAGAATTCTGAAGACACTTCATTGTAGGTACCACTGTGAATTATGCAAATTTCTAACCCTGCAACCACTAGAAGTACTATAAAGCAATACAGGTTTTACTCAAGCTTTTGGGATACAGGACGATAGTATATAAACAAAATCACAGTGAATCTTACCATCCTTATCTCAGTCCATTATTTTCCTTTCCTTTATTACCAAACTTAAAAATTTTTTGGATTGTAATAATAAATAAACTAAATGATTTTCTGTTTCTTAAACCAAAATGAAAATATCCAAGAATGTGGCATCCTCAGACAGTTGAATATTCAACCTGTTGAATAATTGGGTGCTCACAGTGTGTAGTTTTAGATTAAGTCTAGAGTTGAGAGTTTTCAGGTCCTCTCAGGTTATAAATTCTGTTCTGATGGAAACACTGATGGGCAGAAACACAATGAGCCTATGAGTATTAAAATCATTACTACCAGATTTTGAACTAGATGTATCATCTATTTACTAAAGATTATAATGAGAGAAGGCTCCAGATAGTAGCTGAAGTTTGAAATCTTCAGCTTCTGGGGCCAACACAATGGTTCAACTGGCTAATTCTCCATCAGCAAGCACTAGTATCCTATATGGTACCAGTTCCTGTTTCAGTTGCTCCACTTCTCATCCAGCTCCTTACTTATGGCTTGGAAAAGCAGTGGAGGATAGCCCAAGTCCTTGAGACCCTGTGCCATGTGGGTACCCATAAGAAGCTCCTGGCTTCCTGTCTCAGATTGACTCAGCTCCAGCTATTTGGTCATTTGGGGAATGAACCAGCAGATGGAAGATCTTTTTTCTGTATCTCCTTCTCTGTAAATCTGCCTTTTCAGTACAAATTTTTAAAAGACAAATCATCAGCTTCTTCGTGTTTAATGTATAATGTAATATTTACTGAGTTCTTAGTATATTATAGGCACTGTGTTCACCAATGTACTAGCATAGCTCATTGAATCATTATAACAGCCCCATAAGATCGTTACCCTAATCAGCCATATGAGGGAGCTTTGGAAAGTCAGTGAAGGGGTGGGTATTTGGGGTTGTTCATAAGACTCTACTTAGGATACCCTCATCCATATTGGTCTGGCTCTTCCACTTCTTATGTATCTTCTTGCTAATGTGCACCTTGGGGGGTAGCAACGGTTCAAGCACTTGGGTCCCTGCTCCCCAGATAGGAGCCCTGGGTTATGTCATGCTTCTAGCTTCAGACTTGCACAGTCCTTGCTGTGGCCAGCATTTGGGGATAAATAAATATTTAAAAAATAATGTCTTACTCCTCTCGCTGTTTTGGAGGCTGGGAAGTCCAAGGTTGTGTGTCTGCATCTTTCGTGTGCTTTCTTGCTGGAAGGGATTCTGTTCAGAGAATGGAATTTGTATAGGGCATCCCTTGGTGAGAGAAGCATCTACAAGATAGTCAAACTGTGTGTGTGTGTGTGTGTGTGTGTGTGTCTGACAGATCTACCCATGAGATAACCCATTTCATTATCTCACTTATCTACAAATAGATCTATCCATTCACAAGAGGGCACAGCTCTCGTGACTTAATCACCTCTTAAAGGGTCCATTTAATCTTACCTACCCTTTTTATTTCAGTTTTATTATTTTATTTTCCTTGAGAGAGATACAGAGGAGGGAAGGCATGAGACGAGGCAAGGGGAAATACTGATAAACTCCTGAAAAGCCGAGGAGCCAGGACCTCATGCGCGTAGCTGACCTCAACAACTTGAGCCATTACCTGCTGCCTTTCAGGTTGCACATTAGGAAGGAAGTTGACATCAGTAAGAGTTGAGAATCAGACACAGGAACTTATGATATGTGAATATTCCACATAACTGCTATACCACGCACCTGCCCCAGATCCCACGTCTTAACACCTCATAATAATTGTTAAGTCTAGCAATACTTGAATCACTAGGTTAAGGAAGTATCTGCTAGTTTTATCAATTATGTTTTCCATTTTGCAATTGTCCAATTAACTGTGGAGTGCTCTGAGTATTTCTTTTCCCCAACATTCTTTCATCCAGTGACTTTCAAAACCATTGAAAATTTTTTTTGCAATGTCAAGAACAGTTTCATAACAGCATAATTAGGGAAGCTAATGAGAATTCCCTGACAGTTTCTATTATAATCACCATCTCTTTGGGTTGAACTATTTTCATTCATCAAAAAAAAAAATGTTTATAGAGTGCTTATTTGGTGCCTTGGCCTGTGAAATTTTCATCAGTGCTACCATAGTTACTTACAGAAATGCCTTTGGATCATTTCCCTCCCCCGTTCTCCAAATCCCCATTGGCTACTGCTTTCAGGTGTCTCCACATTAACATCCATGACACCATAAACACATCACGCCCATGGACGTCATCATCTTTACTTCCCCACCTGCCAGCTCTTTGGATGTTTTAATTTTTAATGAATTGCATTTGTTTTCTCAATTGAACTATTATTAAGAGGGGAATCATCATAATAAGGTTTTTTATATGCATTACATGCACTCTCAATCATTGTAATACCCTTGAGAATTAGATGCTATTTTCTAGAAAATGTTAGGTTCTCAGGCCCCAGACCAACAGCCAGCAATTCTTCCATGTTAGGATCTAAATCTAATGGATTCAAATCCTGAAAACTTTGCTGTGGTATCACGATTAGTAGTATCATTGACTTGAAATTCTAGCTCTAGCATTTAACATGTTTTGGTTTTTGCTTTTATAAAATGGAAAAAAGTATAGCTCATGCTTAAAGGATTGTTATGAGACTTGAATGAGTTGAAATTTGACAAATATTTGAACATTTCCTGGCTGTGTGACACTATCTCCCACACCATAAATTTGCTGTCGGTCTGATATTCGCTCTCTACTTGTTGATGGTGGATTGGCTCCTCAGGGGCTGTCATTACTTTATTTTAGACCACAGACTGGCAAGCTATGGCTTGAGGGGCTGATCCAGCCTCCACTTGCTTTTATCAATGAAGTTTTGCTGAAACATAATCACACCCATTTGTTTTATTAGGACTATTTTCATCCTAGAGTGACATAATTGAGACTGAATGGCCTACAAATTCCAATGCATTTGCTATCTGTCCTTCTATGGAAAAAATTTTCAACCCTGATGCCTGGGATATTGTCATAGTCTCTAACTGGGTTTTCCTGGTTATAGCTTATTTCTCTCCATCCCTCTCCTCTTTTCTTTTTCCTTTTTCTCTGTGTAAGGAGAAATTTCCATCTGGACTCAGACTAATTTTCTCCTTTTGTCTCACTGATCTCTGCTAAGAGCATCAGTTTCCATCTGCTGTTGAAACACAAGACAAACCTTCTCCTCTGGCCATCATGAATGTGCCATGTCCAACACACTATTCTTCCTGTCTGGAAATCTACCTCTGGCTCTTGAAATTTTGCTGTCATTCCCCTGGTAAGGCTCAGCTCTGTTTCTGCAAAGCTATATTTTGATCCTAGCATTTATCTCACTGTCATAGGATCAAGGGGTTATCTGTCTGCCCTGACCACTTTTGTGGGGCCCTATAGGAAGCTGGAACATATTTATTTATTTATTTATTTATTTATTTATTTATTTATTTATTTAGTGATTGATTGTTTTAAAACTCGGTGGTGCCCAACCTGAGACTTGAACCTTCGAGTAAGTAATCTTTAGGCAGTTATAACTTGTCAAGCTGGGGTTAAAGGTCTCTTTGAGGTGCTATAAAGTGGGTCAGGAGAGGCATTCTGGAAAAGCTGATGGCTTAGCTGTGAGCTGAGTGAAATAATGAGAGGAAGAAGGCAGTAGGTTGCTTGTATAAAAGTGACAAAACCAGAGTTTAGGACATTGGAGAATGACAAGCAGAAGAACAGGTAGGGAAGCAGTACTGAAGTCAGGCTGCAGAGGGAGGCCTGTGGTCCGTGGCCACAGAGCCTTACCTACTGGGCAACGGGGACTGGGATAGCAAACCCCACTTCAGGATGACATAATCACATGACAGCGGTCCAGAAGCCTTTCACCTATATTTTTGTCTTGTCACCATTTGTTCCTATCTGTACAGGACTCCTAGCATATTATAAATTCTCAACAGATACTTCTTTTATTGAAATATGAAAAGTTCCTACATTGAAGGAACTCCTTGACATTTGGAATTTTTTAACAGAATAAACATTTGTCCCATCTATAGCTTCCATAAATTTGGGAATTCTGATGAGTTTTAATTATAGTGTCTGGATTTTTCTGCCTGGAAAAATTTCTTTTAGAAGAAAAATCACGGTTTTCATGGGAGTTTTGGATTGCTTGGGTCTTTCTGGTTGACTTTCTCTTAATCATCTCCAACTCTGTTTTGTCTTTGTTGGACTCAGACTCTTTAAGGATGCTTGAACTCTTTTCTAACCTACAAAGCCAGGAGCAGTTTTTCCTGTTTGATTTTCAGTTTATTTCTTGGTATTTTTCTGTTTTCTTTCCATGAAATAATCAGTGATTTAAGAGAAATAAGCCTGTCTTTGTAAAGCATGCCAAGGGACCCTTAGAAGTATGTGCCTTAAAAACAGAACTTTTATTAATGATGCCATGGACTAAGTTTGTCTTTAGCCTCACGACTCAAAGAGCTAGAAGTCTGATAACTTTGGGGAAGTCAGTGAAATTAATTGCATGGTAAAAGATGACCAGACCTTTGGATAAAACTGAGATCTAGTGGGACCCCTGTACTCCAGGAAATTCTCCAGCTCTCCACTTAGTTATCCAGATCTTCACAATGAACACGAATCTTCAGTTTCATATTGAGTACATTTTCCATCCATGGATTGGCTTGTTTTGTTCAGTTTTACTTTGAGTGTTTGAGGTTGTCTTTTCGACGTAACAGCTAAACCCACGGCTTCCTTTCTCGTAAAACCAAAACAAAAAGACTTTCTATTCAGGTGCCTTCTGTGTGTGCACATGGGTAGTACCTGCCTGGGATCAAAGCTGACTATATAAAGTCCTTGGTTCTGTGTGGGTTCAAACACATTTCAAAGCTTCGGGATCCTGAAAGGTTTCGCTGTGCTTCCTGAAGACGCAACGTGGCTCCCAGAAAGCCATGGCTTGCTTTGGATTCCAGAGGCAGGAGGCTCAGCTGGTTGTGGCTTCCAGGAGCTGGTCCCACCCTGCTCTGTTTTCTCTCCTCTTCCTCCCTGTCTTCTCTAAAGGTGAGTGAGGCTCTTGGAGCACGAAGGTGGAGGAGGTGTTTCTCCCACTGAGTTTCATTTCTTTCAGCAGTCAAGGACAGTGATTTATAGAAAGCCAGAGGTTGAACGTAAGACTCCAGTCTCCTGGCTTGGATGACCATATTCCAAGGGAAGTAGGGTGCAGCTGACAGCAGCAAATATGCAGACACTTAGCACACAGCAGCATTTTGATGAACATCCGTGGATTGCTTTAGGAGACGCAGGTGGCTGGACATAGGTAACTTCAGACTTTTTTAACAGGACTGAAAGAAAACATTATAAAACTAAGTGATTTGAAAGGAAAAGGATATCTGCAGTCTTAAAGAACACATTTGATATTGGCATCAAAATTTTACTTTTTAAGAACACCAATTTACAGAAATCACAGGAAGAGTTTCTTTCCTATACACCTCAAAGTTTTGACATCCTCTAATTTTATCAATGAGTAAGCCAGTTTGCTTAAAATTTAAGGAGATCATGACATGAACACCTTTTAAATTTAATTCAAGGTTTTGAAGGACTCTTAATTAAAAAATGAGTTATCCACTTATTCTGAAAATGAAGCAGCTTGAAATTGAAATGCGAAAGGAAGAAAGGCCTCATTATGTTGGTAGGAGATACTTAATGTTACCTGATTATGTGGATTTTGATGCAGATAGACAGTTTTCAAATGAAGTGACTCTTGGTTGCCTTTCAATGCTAAGAATTTTCATGGAATTCCCACCTTCTCTCTCTCTAGCCCTTCTTGGTTAGGGAACCATATGGAGTTCTTATGAAGTAAATATATACTCAAAAGGTATTTGATGATATAAATTTTACTGGAGAAGAAGCATTCTCATGCAATTTATTTTACATAATTTAAACATGCAAAGATTGGATACCTTTTGGAGTATTTAGATTTCCTTTCTAGCAAATTCATCTCAACTGGTAGCTGGGACCTTGGAAAAATTGAGTGTGGTTAAATCTAGTGTGGTATGTGCAAGCTGGCCCTGAGGGAGGACTGGAAAATTGGTCTTCGTTAGAATCAATATGATAGAAGGTGATTCAGTTCTGTGATGGAATCATCACAGTGCAGAGGATGCTCCAAGAGCAGAGATGTTGCTTGGGAAGGAGAACTCTGTCTACCTTGCCAGAACTGCTAGGAAAAATCAGGGCAGTGGCTGTTGCCGTACTGCTCTTTCGTTTGAGGACAGATATCACCTGTTGTCAGTTCTTAGAATAAGGGATTAGTGTCCTTGGTATAAGGTGATTTAGAGAAGGGATGAGGAGTTGTTCAAACACAAACCGGATGGATGTATTGGATTGAATAAGGACGGCACTGAATGCTGCTTATTTCATCTGACTTTGTCATCAGTGCTAGTGAAATGTCAAAAGGTTCCAGCAGCTGAGTACATCAGTTAATTTATGTCTTGGGTGTCACTTGCAAGGCTGACTGGGGAGGGTCCAGATTAGTTACAGGAAGATTATTTGATATGAAGCCATAGTTTTGCAGATGATGCAAACCTCTTTGTGTGGAGAACAGACCTCCTTATCCTGTGGACGTCAGAAGGAAAAGAAAGAACAATGGAGCCCAAGAGTGTTCATGTGAAGGAGATAGGGAGGGCGGAAAAGGCGGTGGCGGTGGCGGTGGCAGGGGAAGCCCACAGAAGTGAACAGCAGGGTTGCCTCAACCTAGAGAGGAAACGACCTGGTGCCCTCAGCTCTGTGGCTTCCCTGCTCTAATAGTGTCTCCTGTGGGAGAGGGGAGAGCTGGCACCCTCAGCTTGGCTTCACTGCTCCTTGGTGAGAGAGGCGCAGGGCCAAGAAAGGATGTTGAGCTGTGCTCAGAGACAAGGCCAGATTCTGTACCCAACCTCCAGAATTTCCACTATTACTCACTGTCATCACTGAATACAGTTCTTATAGTTCTATCACAATCTTAGAATACTAGGGAGGAAGGCACTTTGATATCTGCTAATCTAATCTCTTACTGTATGTGACAAAAATGAAGGCCACAGGGGAGCAAGGTTTTCCCCAAATCATGTATTTCATCATAGAACCAGAAGCAGGCCTTCTGTGTGTCCTATTGGTGCTCTTCCTGCCACAACCAGTTATCTTGAAGAAACTATTTCCCAGGGTCACTGTTGTGGCACAGCGAGTTAAACCTCCTCATGCCCCACCTGAATCCTCTATTGGAGTGTCAGTTCACACTCTATAGCTGTTCTGCTTCTGATCTAGTTTATCGCTAATATTCCTGGGAAAGCAGCAAAAGGTGGTCCAAATACTTAGGCCCCTGCCACTCACACGGGAATCACAGATGAAGTTCCAGGTTCCTGGCTTTGGCCTGGTCCAGTTCAATTATTGTAGTCATTTGGGGATGAAAGATCTCTCTTTCTTTCTGTCTGTCTGTCTTTTCCTCTCTCTGGAATAATCTGCTTTTAAAATAAATATATATTTTATGGTAACTACAGGGAAACATCTTAATGTAGAGTAGCTAGAAGATGTTGAGAGATGGAGAAAAAGCTAGAATGAGGGGAAGAGGTAAAGGAATAGGAGAAGGTGACAGATTTGTTGAAGGAAGTAGAGAAGACTAGAAGGAAAAATCTGGAATGATATCATCAAGGGTAAACCTGCCCCAACTTGAGGTTTTGCTTGGGTCTGGCCACATAGGAGGACAAGTTCACCGAGTTCTCTTTGGCTTTTCCTTGATAGCAATGCATGTGACCCAGCCTGCAGTGGTCCTGGCCAGCAGCCGAGGTGTCGCCAGCTTTGTGTGTGAGTATGCATCTTCTCACAAAGCCACCGAGGCCAGGGTGACAGTGCTGCGGCTGGCCAACAGCCATATGACTGAAGTGTGCGCCATGACATATACTGTGGAGAATGAGTCGACCCTCCTGGATGATTCCATCTGCACTGGCATCTCTAGTGGAAGCAAAGTGAACCTCACCTTTCAAGGGCTGACTGCCACTGACATGGGGCTCTACATTTGCAAGGTGGAGCTCATGTACCCACCACCGTACTATGTTGGCATGGGCAATGGAACCCAGATATATGTCATTGGTAAGCAAAGCTACTTATCTCAATCAACACCTTTTGCATTGTCTACTTCATGTGAAAAAAAAAGAGTTTGGTTCCCTAGTTTGACAATGGTTCATTTTTAGGGCTATGGAAATTCTCCTTAACAGTTCTCCATTACCTAGTAGTATTGCTTATTATGGTGGCAATATAAACAATATTCTGAATATAAAATAAAGTGAGTTCTCATGGCAGGTTGATCATTCACTCTGGAGTGACAGCCTTTATGAAGTTTGACATTGTGCCTTCCCTATGACATACCTAAGGAAGCAGTCTCAGCCTTATATATCAGATGGCTACCCATATAGCACAGGGGTGAAACCGATCACCAGTTTAGGGGGTGTGGATGTTCCATTTTTTAAAATAAAACTTTTGCTACTTGTACAGATCCAGAACCATGCCCAGATTCTGACTTCCTCCTCTGGATCCTTGCAGCTGTTAGTTCCGGGTTGTTCTTTTACAGCTTCCTCCTCACAGCTGTTTCTTTGAGCAAAATGGTGAGTGTGCTGCTGATAATGCCCCATGTTTGTTGGGTCTGCCTTTAGTGGTATTAACTGACCTAATGATGGTGGTCAGTTTGGTTTTCTTGAGACAAAGCAATAAATGAAGAGAGGGAAGGTTAGTGGTAAAGAACTCACTAGAACACTAGGTATTGGCTTTTGAGCTTTCAGGATGACTAATATTTTAGTTGAGTGTGTTTGACATTGAATATTTGCATGCTTCAGAACAGGGTTTCGGTTTGAGTAACCGTTTGAACAACATGGGGCAGCTGTTTTGTTCTTTAACTGTGCCATGATTGAACTTCAGTTATTAACCCTGAAACATTGTGTTAGTTTGGACAAAATACTGGTAGAAAGGACCATCTGGATGGATATTATCGTTTTCCTAAATGTCCCTCTGCTTCTCTTGGAAACCATCTGCTTTTGTCACCCTCATATCTTCCTTATCTAAACTGTCACATCCCACATAACACCTGCCCCTGTTATCCAGCCAGCTTGCCTGGGACATCTTAACCTCCCTTCAGCTCAGTAAGTGGAAGCCTATTTCTTATTTACTGTCATTGTTAGCAGTGGAAAGGTGGAAGTATGGAAATCTGGGTGCCTGTGAGGATTTCTTTCTGAAAGTCTCTCTTATTCGCTTCAGGCTAAGGCTGACTTTGCCTTTGTAAACTCATTCCACCCCCATTTCCTGCTTGGCTTTCTCCCTCCTCCTCCTTACCTCTCTCTCTCTTTCACACATGCATGAAGACACGTTCTATAATGGGAGTCTCTTCAGTCTTACAATGGTGTTTTATTGTTGTAATGGTCTTCCTACTTTATTTGCTACCCAAACTATCAGAAAGGTTTGTAGATTCGACCAACATGTATTGAGGTGATAAAAACTTGGAACTAACGGAGAGAGAGAAAACATGGTAAGAAGCACATGAAGGGTGCTGATGAGAAATATAGCTCTCAAATAAAATAGCAAATGCTTATTACCCTATCCAGCTTGTTTCCTCACAGGCAAGTTCAAATATCACAGGCATTCCAGATGGGCGTTCTTTGTGAAGTTTTCTCCAACTCTTTCTTCTATCTTCCAGCCAGGGAAAATGACAGCTATTTTACATCAGAATCACACAGTGATTTATCTAAAATGAAGTTAATAGCCGAATCAAGAAAGCAGCCTGGGGTTTATAATTGTTTGTTATGAACATTCATTTTCAAAGAGGGATGGCAACAATGTTTGTTGAGTCCTATTTTACTTAGAAGAGACACCTGTACTCTTCAATAATAATGACTGTTTCTTCTTGTTTTTGACAGCTAAAGAAAAGAAGCCCTCTCACAACAGGGGTCTACGTGAAAATGCCTCCAACAGAGCCCGAGTGTGAAAAGCAATTCCAGCCTTATTTTATTCCTATCAATTGAGAGGCCATTGTGAAGAAGAAAGACCATATTCCAATTTCTAAAATCTGAGGCAATTCTAACTTTTTGGCTATCCATCTATTTTTATTTGTTTGTGTATTTTGGGGGGAAATTCATCTCTCTTTAATATAAAGATGGATGCAGAATCCAATTTAAGCATGCTGCAATTTAAAACAAAGGAGCAGGAAAGCAGAGTTGGGTCATGCTTGATGCAATTTTGGTGAAAAACATCACTTGGGAGCAATAAAAGGATACAGCATTATAATACAGGGTCGAGTGAATAGGTTAAGGAATGGCACAGTTCAAAGAAAGAATAGAAGGGCGTGAGGAAGAGCACTATGATGTCTACACTTTGTTCTAACATGTGAGACGTTCATAGCAGAGATGATCTTTTCAAGTTAATTTTTATGTCATTTTTTTAACAAACATAAATGCATGAGGACTTTAAAGAAATACTCACATGGCTGTTTTGGCCAGTGATTGCAAAGGTTGTATTGTACCAATATGCTTTTAAAAAAATCTGATAGTATTGTGCATGGGGCTCTCATGTGCTTTTGTGTATTTGCTGATGGTTTGAATACAAACACTATATGACAGTGTCTTCCCACTGTGAGTTCTGGAAAAGTTTTGTGGAGGAGATCAGGACACTAAGACATGAGCTAGAATAAAGGTCATTTGCTAACTGGTTTGGAAACTGGAAGTGGTCACTGTAATATGCAACTATACTGAAACGGAATTGATGTTGGCATGAGCATTGGGCTTCTGTGTAGGCTTCTTGCAGTGGTTTCCAAGGAAGCCCAAGCTGGCAGTGTCTGAGTGAACTCAACAGAAATTGTGGTCAAAGCAAACGGTTCACCCCAAGACACCTGCTGGATGATTTAATAGGAAGTTCCAGTTCCATGGGCCCAATTCCTTATACACACATGGTTAGTGTCACAGACAGAAGGAAGCAGCAGGTGGCAGAATGGGTGCATGAAAACTAACACTGTTGGTGTTTTCTTAACTCAATATTTTCCATGAAAATGCAACAACATGTATAATATTTTTAATTAAATAAAATTGGTGGTGGTCATTTATCAGATTATTTTCATCATTCTTGTGTTTGAGTTTGTTTTCTATTGATTCATTCAGTAATTGGCAGAGCCTTCAAAATTATAAATACAGGAAATAAATTAGTAAAACAAAAAGACAAACCGTACTCCATGAATCACTTTGTTCCAAGCCCACTACCTGCATGCTTTTCTCAGAAAGAATCCATCTGCCTTTCCTCTGACTTCTTCATCGCTATTTGGGCATAGTATGTGTTCACATAAATACAGCAGTTCCTCATAAATCACATGGCATGCTAACACCTCCTCTTTTTTACTACATTTTCAGCTTTACTGGCTCATTGATCAGAGTTCCCACAGCAACTCTGCAGACATTTTCATCTGCCTTTGTGGCAAGTGGAGGTTTTCCTTTTGGTTTTCATATGAACTGTGTCACAAATATGGGGAAAACACACTTGTGGTCCTAAGTTGCTGTCAGCTGACAGAATTGGGTTTGACCCATTGAGCTCTGTGTGATACTAGGTTAACCAACAGTTAACGAGCTTCAGCATACTTGGTTTCACTTAAGATTTCTTATTGCCTTCCACATCCTATTATTATCTTGGGTAGTGATTGTCAATGTGGTCAGGGACCACCCGTAACTAAATCCTCTAGGTCACTTATTGAAAACAGTGACTCAATGGCTGAACCCCAGAATTTTGGGTGGTGAGGACATAAAGGTGTACTCAGGAAGCTTCCTACCCATCAAGTTTTGAGAACTGATGCTTAGACAGTCCTATCTCAATCTCTATCTTTCCCTTGCACTCTCTCTCCCTGTCTTTCTTTGTTTCTCCAGCAAGTGTTAATGAACCAATGAGACAGAAAATTCTAATTATTCCATAAAGATTTATTAAATAACAACAAATAGATCTTTCTAAGTAAGATAATGCTTATTCCTGGGACTGAGCAATGCTGCTTGTTTTGGGTGGCCTCTGGTTGCCAGCTGGGAAGAAACACACAATTTGGAATCTCCTATGGAGAATATGATCCCATTTCTACTCCTTGCAATGCCTTTAGAGAGGTCAGACAGACAGATTCTGACAGGACTCTCAGAGGTGCCTTTCAGCATCACACAACCGACTACAGGATTTAATGTCTCTTGCATGGTTTGGAATTCTACCATTTGCTGTCACTAAGTTGAGTATTATCTTCTTCACCCAGTCTCAGTCTATTGAAACCAAATATTTGGCACAGAGAGCTCTGTGGTAGAAGAGTTGGGCAGACAGTTTCTGCTGAAAATGGCAGAAGCCAATTTGAGGGTGGATATTGAGTGAAAGCTTCTTTTAATCCCCATTTTTCTTATAGAACAGATCCTTTGCCTGTAATACTCAGGGAGGTCCCATGCACTGTATCAGAGAACCAACTATCTTATGGCATTCCAACCTTTGTCATCATCTCCATCCTTGGGTTCAAGGTCCTGGCAAAGCACAAAGGGTCCATCCATCTCAGTGGGTCTGTGCTCTGTTTACCATCAGGCAAGGAAAACTGTGCATTGTAACCCTCCTGCCTGAAATCATATGTCCCAGGCAGGATTGTTTGTGAGGGGAGAGTGTTACTTGGGGAAGCAATTGGAGCCATTAGAGCTGAGGGGCTTGGAGATCACAGTCTATAGGAAGGAAAACTGTGCCTGGGAAGAAGTGTTCTATATTTGCCTAGGCAACTCTACCCTGCTTCTCTTCTTGGTCAGCAGAACAATGTGTACATACAGCTACGTTTTAGTTTAAACCTTTAAAACTCTGGAATGTGAGCTACACCTGGCTATGCTGCCCTGCTGATTTTACTTTTAAGTCCAAACATTTCCAGTTTTATTTATTTATTTATTTTTGTTTGTTTTGGACAATCTCTCATTTTCATTCTCTCTCTTTTGAACTGTGGGTTGTTACTAAAGCCAGCTATCATTTCTTTCTTTCATTTTTTTTTTGAAACATAGTCTGGACTTTTCCCACATCCACTGGTGGTGATACACACTTAATTTAACTTAGATGGGCTGAACTTGCAAAATGCTGATGTCATTGTGTAGTTCACTGGCACGAAGCCAATGAAGAAATTCAGCAATTCATAAATTTGGGTTATTGTTTGGCAGGTCTCAAAGTAGAAGAGAAAAAGGTCTTCCGTGGGAAGTTATTCTGATTGACTCACTTCTTGTGCTCCACAGTGGTTGATGCTGTGGCCAAGACTCCCTATAGGTCTTGTTTTATTTCACACATGTTTCTTCATGTCTCGGGTCAAACTTCTCTCCAGTTCAGGAAAAAAATGACACAGCCTCTTGAAAGAGGAGGAAGGATTTCTGCTTTCCTCTTACGTTTTTTCGACCCTAGACTGGATTAGGGATTAGTGAAGGATAGATTTGTCAGCTTCAGCAAAAACAAAAATACAAAAATAACAACAAAAATGCCATAGAAGCAAACAAGCCTAGTGTGCTCCATATTTAACTGACAATCCTGTAAACAGGAAGGTTACACCCCTAATGCAGTATGCCTGAAAACTGTGCTGGCAATTCCTTCAGAGAAGTTTCTGAGATAGAATGAAAGACCACTGCTATGATTCTAACACAATGTCCTGTTTCTATTCCTGGCTACATCTGGACTGATTTTTTTAGCTATGGGGGATGGTGGGTCCTGAGGAGGAGGTAGCTGTTTTCTAAGCAATATTCCTAGAAGTCAACTTGTTCTAGTGGTTATAGTGAGGAGTCAGACCTTTAGACCCTTCTTGAAAATCTTGTTTTTTCAGGGTGAACTTGATTGTGGTGATTCTTACATTGTACGTACACAAAAATATCATCTGGAGTATTCAGAAAGCGTGGGAATTGAAGTGCTTCAGACTCAACTTTTCATGTACAGACCCTGAGGCCAATCTTGGGGACTTGGATTCTTCATTGAGTCTCTGGCTTAGACTTTCCAAAGCCATGGTCTAACTCAGGATCCTACCATCCTGGGTGATTTGGATTAGAGAAGGGATCTTAGAAATTACCTTGATGTTTTAGAGAAAAGTGAGAATTAGAGACATCAGGGGACTTGCCTCTGTTCCCAGAGCTGGGGAACCTTTGGACTGGGTTGAGGAGTCACACATTCATATTTCATGTGAGGGCTCAGCAGTGGGTGATGTTCTCAACCCTGAACCTTCCAGGTTGTTTTTGGAGGGTTATGGCCACTGCTCCAAGCCATCTACAGAAAGGTCACTTTCTTCCACTGCTACCATGATGTTCAGCCATGGTGTGATCCCAACCCCCCATGTCTACCTTGATGCCAGCTCCATCTTTTCTCTTTCTGTCTTCACCTTCCAGCAAGAGTTGCAGGTGATCCAGCCTGTCCTTAGCAATCCTATAGAAGAATGCTGCAGGGAACACAGAATAAAACACTGCCAGTAGTCTGTCAACAAAGCCTAAAGAATTCTGGGAAAGTTTTTCAAGTCTTCTGGAGGTCATGTAACAGATGGTATGTGCTCATTTTATCTTTTTATCATATGCAATAATGTCACCATAGCAACCGATGATGTTTCAAAAACATATCAGTAATACAAAGTGCTATTATCTATTGGAACAAAAGGAAAAAAAAAGAGATTATCCCTGGGAAGAATCGCAAGATATATCACAGGAAGAAGTTACAAATTGTGAAAAGCAATGTAGCTGAATTATGTAAATTCATTTAATGAACATTATAAGCAGTGCTTTTGTGAAGGACTTTGTCATCTCCTTCTTGCTCTATCCCAACAGCATTTTAGCTCAGGCCACATTCATCCCCCTTTTAGCTTATTTTCTTCAATTTGTTGAAGATGAGTTTGGTTTTTCTTTTTTGTAGTTAGTCAGAAACTCAAATGCAGTCTTTATTCTCCTGCAAGCATCTTTTTGCTCCGAGTAGCCCAAAGTTGTCTATACCTGCAGCTGGAAATTCAGGAATGGGAGCTTGGGTTTTTAGATTAAGAATAGCATTCTGTTGCATTATTTCTCTTATTCTGAATGGAGAGGTAGAGGAAGCCAGTTAGTGAAGCCCCAAATGCTGCACCAATAGATAAGCATCAGTTAAACCGATTCCATAGTGACCCTGCAAAAGGGTCTGCCATCATCTCTATAGTGAGAAAACAAGCTCAGAAGGATTTCCTTACTTTTAATAGCCACGTAGCTGGAAAATGGAAGAGTGTGTGTGTGTGTGTGTGTGTGTGTGTGTGGCGAGAGAGAGAGAGAGAAAGAGGGGGAGGGTGTGAGAGAGAGAAAGAGAGAGAGACCTAATCAACTGGTCCCCTCCCCAAATTCAACAACTGGGGCTGAGCCAGGTCAAAGCCAGAAACTGGACATTCAGTCCAGGTCTCCTGTGTGAGTGATAGAAATTCAATTACTTTAGGCATCACTACTGCTTTGCAGTGGTAGCTTTCATGGTACACATTACCGAGAATTTGCAGTCAGGAGCTGCAGCTGAGTTGAACGCAGGCACTCAGATATAGGATATGGACATCTCAGCTGCTACTCTAAATGCCTGCTTCAAGAACATGTTTAGAATGTAAATTTGTATAATAAATTTTATTTATATATTTTATTTATGAGAGAACACACATGGCTAGGATCTGAGGACTCAATTTACATCTCTCAAATGAGTGGTAGGCACCCGAGTACTTAAACCATCAGTTGATGCTGCTTAAGCTGCACAGGAAACTGGTATTTGCAGGGGAGCTAGGATTTAGACCCAGGTACTCTACGATGGGGATATTGGAGTTGGACATTCCAAGCAGCATTCTAACTGCTATGCCAACTCTTTGTCTCAGCTGGGGACATTTAAAGATGGACCACTGCTTTCAATCTACAGTTCTACCAGTATCTAATTTCCCACACATTGATGTTATAGTCGGTATTGTCATATTGCAGGCTGACATAACCTTTGGGCCCTAACACTGATGCTTTTCTGAGATGAGGGAAAATAGACATGAATACAGCCAATAAGGAGAAATGCATACAGCTGTTGTGAAGCTGTCATTCTCATACAATTGATAGCATGTTCACTGTAAATGGGGGTATTTTCCTCACTTAAAGCACATTGGAGATAATACAATGTAGTGGCCAGTTGGGAGTTGTTTGTCTACCTGTGAGCTGTGCAATAGAGTTATTATTTAAAGGGATAATAATCAGCCTGAAGCAGAGGGTGAAGGTGTGGAGGATGAAGAGAGGAGAGAGAGGGAATTTGAGTTTAAGTGTGGAGTACTAAAAAATGATCATCAGTATCTTTGAGACAAAAACACAGAGAATAATGGCAGATGACAGATTGAAGATTCTACAAAATTGGCAGATGAAATAGATTGGTGTTCAGATGGATAGAACTAGAGTAAAACCCATGCCACAGGTCATGTAGTAGATTGAGACAAGCTCAAGTCAGAATAAAGGATCCTTCTGTTGAGACAGTTCTGGAGTTAGTTATGCAGAAGTAAATTCTATCAGAGGTCACAGAGTGAGAATATTTGGGACAAGTAAGATTCTCTCCAGTGGGGATGAGCCTTAAAGCCAACAGCTTCGTTCTGGCTGCACTCTGGATCCACAGCAGCTCAGCCTTACACTGTATCCTTACATTCTATGACTCCACTTCTTTCCATGGTGGCTGAGGTTCTGGTTTAGGTCCCTGATGACAGTGGCTCCACTCTGGATCTGTGGTATTGGAAGCAGATGTGTGGGAGTGTAGACGGGCACTGAGCATGAATTGAAGCTGATTCTGAGACAGTAGAGTTAGGAGCATCCCAAAGTAACTGAGTGCATTAAGCCTGTGCAAAGCTGGGTGGTGCAGACTATACTTGAGTCAGTTTGAGGTGCAGTAAGTGTGTAAATGCTTTAGCTTGACACATGATTCAAGGATGACATGACACTTGTGTTCAAGGGTCAAGGGCTTTGTTAAGAAAGACTGATAAGGTCTGCTTCATGAACATCCTGGAGCACTCAGCTATAATGATCCACAAAAGTATGTGATGGAATGGGTGATGATGATATTAGCGTTACTTTTCTTCTTGCATTAGGCTTGAATTCAGAGTCAAGGGGAGAGCATGGAATTCTGCCATATTCCACACTGGCCTGCTATATTCTCATTAATGTCTCAATGTCAACTGATGGGTAAGGGAAAGAACCAGGGAACTAAGTGGTGCAAGGAACTTGGGAAGTGAACCTGGTTGAAGGTCTGGTTCCTCTCAGCAGGCAGGAATTATGACAGGTTCAACTCCAATTAGGCAGACACCACTGTTCGCAGAGGCAGGCAACTCCTATATCTGGGAAGTACATTGTAAGAAATACCCAAAGCCAGATGATAGGTCAGTTGATTCACATTCAAATTTTTATTCCTGTTAACATTTGGACATACAGAGAATTGGACATTATGCTTAGGAGGAAGCTAGGCCACGTGTCAGGAAGAATTGGAATTCCGGGCAAGTAAAGTGAAGCCAATACTTAGTTGGACTCAATAAGCCAAGTTGGACTACATTCTTCTGGGGATCTTGTCTTGGACTACAGCCATAGACTGAATCCAGCTATACCTCCAGACTCTTCAAAAAACAGTTCTCTAAGGGGATCATGGACAGGCAACACAGTTGGCATTTAAGATGTCATTGACAACTTGTAACTATTTCTAATCTTTTCTAAGTCCCACTTCAAATTTCCCTTCCTGTGTAAAGTCTTCCTAAACCCTTATGTGTTTACTATCATGACATTTGACCCTTCACTCTTTTGGCCCTGTCTACTCTCAATATCAATATTTATTTATGGCCTTTACATTTTCTTTAGATTGACTTCACTGTAGGCAGCAAAAACAGTTCTTTCCATAAAAGCATCTGTGTATGGTAACTTTTAGATAGGATGATACTGTTTCAACTTTTCTCAAAGAATTTGCTCAAGGTCTTATCATTATAAGCTACAGAGATGAACTTAAGTTCAAGCCAGTCTGATTTCAAACCCTGGATTCTTTTCCTTTGGTCCTGCACTGTATTGTGTACCTTTCATTGTGTTGGCACAGACTTAGGAAAGAGGAAAGTAAGATTGCAGTTGTGAGTTTGGACAGACATAAAAGGAACTTCATTTCTCTGGCCATGGAGTTGCTCTGTTCCATCCTTAGAAATTTCCATCCTTCATGGTGTATTATATGCACTGGGATTAAACTAATCTCAATGAATTTGACTTTTGACAATAGCCCTAACAATCTTGCCTCCATGCAGTCACAACGAACTATTCCAGTTTAATTTGGCTGACTAACCTACAAACTGTTTCAGATAAAATGTCTTTTAGCTTAATGAAACCGAAAAAAATATTTTATAATCACATGCGCTGGAAAAAAAATAGTAAATGGAAATTTTTGCTATAAAAAGAGTGTGGTAGAGACAAAATTTTAAGTCAGAATTGGAAAACATGCAGAAAAAAATCTTTATTTGCTAGCCTCTATGTATTCTGTGACCATCTGTGGAAATTTGTAGGTATTAAATTAAATACAGCATAGTTTCTCTATAGAATGTAACAGAAACTTATTTGAAAACCACAAAGCAATATCATGATAGCAAGTATGATATTTATTCTCTCCAAGACTAAACTATATGCACAATTGTCTTTGACCAAAAAGATTACTGTGCATTTCTCAGAGAAAGACAATCAAGAAAGCAAATGTATTCATATATTCCAGTCTATATTATGTTCAAGAGTGGTGTAATGGAAAATATCTATGAAGTTACTCTTGTCCTTCATATATTTAATCACTTGAATATTTTCCTGTGAATAGATTTACAAGTCTGAGTTTAGTTCCTCTAAAATGAATGGTCCCTGGCTGTCTTAGCTGGCTGTCTTAGAAAACAGAAAATGAGTGCAGAAGAGTTCGATCCCTTGACACCAGTGTGGATGACACTTCATGAACTGAGGACATGGTCAGTTTCACATCTGTCATGGGAAATTCTTTCCATGAGAACATTTCTGGGTAGCCATAGAAGAAACAGTCAATGGCAAGGACCCAACGTCCCACTTTGCTCTTTGCTTTGTTCAGCAAGTTTTCACCTCTGTCCATCTCTGGGTTAGGCCCTGTTTAATAGTCATGGCTGCGGTTTGAATAGGACCCAGTTCCAGAACTCAAGCAGATACTTAAACACTGACGTCCTATGTTACCAGTGCAGATAGAGTGGAAACAACCTAATGTTGGTGTCTCAGAATGGGCCTCCTGAGACATCCTTAGGTCTCTAGGGGCATGCGCTTGGAAAGTAATTCTCATGAGACTGTTGAGTGTAAGGGCACAGTTGGGTCCAACTCTTTGCTTTCTGCCTCACCATGTGACTGTTTCTTTGACCCTGCCATCCACTGCTCCCACAGATGGCCAAACCAATGGGTCTGCCTAGTTTTAGTGTCAGTTTCCAAAAACCTGTAAGCTGAAATAAACCTCCTTCCATGATAGATAGCTTGTCTGAGGTTCTCTGCTGTTGTAATGAGAGGTTGGCAAATACAGTCATCCCGGTGTCTTTCCTGATTGATACAGCCTAAGGTGAATGCCCTGCTCCGAATTCATTTTCATGTTGTCATACAATGGTGCATTTTGTAACTGCTTAATTCTTGTAACTGAGTTTTTCTGCATCCACATTAGTATCTGTCAATACATAATCAATCCACTGAGGGAAGTGTTTTATTTTATGGAGACAGTATGAGGCAAGATTAAAGCATGACCTTTGCAGCAAGGGATCAGGGCTGTTTTATATAATACTCTATGCCTCATCTGTAAAATGACACTGAATTAAAACAGAATATCAACAGGGCTCAGGAGGGACCCAATAGTAATTGTCACAGCCCTGGCTATTGGCTGACTTATGGAGAGTTTGTTCTTTCTCTGTCTTTCTCTGTATCTCTGCGTTTAAAATAAAAGGGAAAACATAGCTATACTACCTTGTTTAAGGAAGTGACAAAAGTACATATTCAATACATACACAACTTTTTTGAGAAATATTTAATATATTTTATCCCCAATTGTTGATTCTACGTATGGATGACCCAGGACTATAGAGGGCTGACTGCACATTCCTGTAGTATACCTTTATTATTATTTTTTTGTGTGATTCCTCACAGTACAGGATGCTCTGGCTAATGAAGAGTTATATCTTGATAAATGCCTTGTAAGCTGAAACTACCATGCATGGATGCAGTTTTTAGCACACTTAACCTACTGACTATCATTCATAGCGTTACAGTACAATGCAGAGAAGTGGCGGTTTCCCTTCATGAATGCCTGGCTGACTCAGAGCTATGCTTGCTGTTGTTGCCCAGAATTATGAGACAGCACTGTATCACATATCATTGGTCCAAGACAAGACCAAAATTCAAACTTTCTAGGGAATATTTATGACCTACACACCATTGTGTAGCTAAAAAACCATTAAAACGAATCACTGGCATAGAGCAATTCCACCTTTCTCCTGCTTGATTTCCCCCCTCTTTTTAAATCTTTTCTTCATTTACCCTTGAGAAAAGATTCATTATTTCAAGTAAACAAATGGAGATATACAGTAAGGTTGGGTGATTGAATTCACTATCCGCTGGTGATTCTTCCTTTGCTCT
The DNA here is from genome assembly GCF_030435755.1 of Ochotona princeps. Classification (NCBI taxonomy): domain Eukaryota; kingdom Metazoa; phylum Chordata; class Mammalia; order Lagomorpha; family Ochotonidae; genus Ochotona; species Ochotona princeps. The sequence continues at coordinate 78,597,131 of NC_080836.1, forward strand.
TCCAAATCTGTTCTCCAGTCTCTCCCTGCTTGGCTCTGTGTCTGGGGAATTTGACTTGAATGGGGAATGGACTATATCACCTGCTTGCCATGGAAAGCACCCGTAGGAGATGGAAGTGTGGGAAGATAAGATGGTATGGCACTTCTTGCATTTATTCCTATTTTGACACCGAATCGAGGGCATTCATTACTTCCTCCTTCACAAAAGCTCTGGTTGAGAGACTCTTCCTCTTCTGCTTTCATTAGTCTCTAATAACAGTTTTCCTGCTTCTTCCACGGTCTAGGGAAAGTAAGCAATGTTTGCTGTTGCTGGTCCCTAGGAGTTTTAGCATTAATTTTCCTTTAATCCTGTTCACCACTATGTAAGTGTTTTCTGTAAGTTTCTTTGGTTGGGTCATCCGAGTCGAATTCTGTTTGGTACTGACATCTGGAACTTACACACCACACACCCCTAGATATGTTCTTTTGTACCTATGGATCTCTAATTTTTCTTGCACAGAACTAGAGGATTAATCAGACCCGCTACTTTCAAGGTTCTTTCTAGATCTAAGTGCCTACAGAGCTATCTCTAGAATTTCAAGGCAACCTGATAAGCTTCAGAAGCTCTGACACAAACAAGACAAATTTCAATTAAGAACAAGTAGAAAAGCATTCTTTAAGAGGAAAAACAAGCTATAAAAACATCGGCGGTAAGTACCCAGTTGTGTATAGTACATCAACCAAAGACGCAGAGATGAGTAATCAGTGCATGATGTTCTAGTTAAATAAACAAGGAGAAGCTAGAAGTGGGTGTGGCTTATAGGAAGTGCAAGGTCATCCTCTGGATATTCTTATGTACGACATTCTTGGGTGCCATGATGTGACTTATAACTTGAAAGATCAAAACTGAAGAAAAACGACAATTGAAATTTGGAAAAGCTTATAGCAAACTCATCTTTCTTCCTGCCTTCCTGCCCTCCTTTGTGAATACCCTGAAATAGATTTATGGAATATTTCTCATTCATGTGAAGGGAGAGTTCAAATCTCCATATTTTGGATATGATTTATGCTGAGCATCTTAGTTCATTTTGTGGTGCTATAACAAGAGACTAGATGATTTGAAAATAGGTTTATGTGTTCAAAAGTGTTAAAACTACAAGCTCAGGGTGGCCCCATCTGGTGAAGGCCACAGGCTGAATCATCACATTGCAATGGTATCACATTGTGAAAATATATGTGAGAAGAGCATATGTAGAAGATACCAGAACAAGTACCTGACTGAATGTAGACATGGAATATCTCCATGAAATGAAAGAACTGGAGATCTGTGTAAAGAGACTTTTAAAGGATGGACATTTATTGACTAGTTATACACCTGCAATCTTCTGCTGGGAAAATGATTAAGCTATGGTCTGAAATTCCACATATTTTTAAAACCAAATCCATGCACAAAATTATGTTAAAACAGTTCCTAAAGTGGCTGGAAGCTCTGAGTCCCTGTCTCATCACTAATAAGTTGTCAGTTTCACGCAAGTCGTGTAACTTCTCTGGTCTCAAAATTTCTCACTATCTTCCATTTGAGGAACACATTGGTGTTTCAAAAGCATTTTCATGTACGTCATTGAAATTTAGCAATTGAAGGAAATGGTACTAAGAAGTAGGTAGTTCAGGCAGATTATAATCTAATGATGTCAAGACTTAGGTTTAGGGGTATTAAGACTGTCTAATAGGATGTTTCTATTTGCTGAGTCTATTTTGAGCTTGATTGTATCATGCTGTAATTTCTGTGATATATTTGAAAAGGAACATAAAAGCTAATAAGAGTATTTTTTTGTAAATTTTGAAATGAGCAAGTAAAATTTGTTAAACCCAAGGTGAATCCCTAGGTCCTTCCAGAATATTAGTTTTTGTTACTGAATGAGAGGCAAGTCATTTTTTATTAGATGTTTTTCTCTCCACCCTCTTCCCAAACCTTAGAACTTTGCTATTTGAGAAGAACTCAATATATAAGCTCCCTAATAAACAAAAACTTGAGACCACACACTTGGAACAGTCAGAATGAGTCTGGTGAAGTATGCTAATCAAGAGAGGAAAGGAGTACAATTCATTTCTGAATTGATTTTCAAATTCTTCTTGTAAGTGACAAGATTGAAACTGCCGATTGGCTTTGCAAACTGCTGAGTCCATATTTTTAAATCTGTGAAAGCTCAGCAGATGAGACCTTCTCAGCGCAGCAAAAGGCTTTTGCCAGCAAGAAATGTGATGAGGTGTTGCACCTTGTGGCTGACCATTTCTAGTCCCCTTTCTGTTTCACCTGTTGAATCACACGACAGATGACAGGCAGCTGCACTCCCTACCCAGATTGGATTAGTATTATCACCGCCATATTTTTAAAAGCACGGTCATATTGCTAACATAGAATCTCTCAACATTAGAACCTGAAGGGACTCAAAAAGTCATTTGGTTGAAATCCATTCTCCCAAGAGCAGTTATTTAGTTTTTCTGATGTTGAATCCTTAGCAGGTAGACTCAAGAATCCTTCTCATCTCTGTTGAACTATTTCACAGGAAGTTCTTTGTAATTGCTTTCTAGACTGCCATTCAAAATCTTAGGTTCCCACACTGCAAAATAATGCATTGAATCAGAAAGTCTCATTTATTGCAAGCCAAAGGATCTATTTGGGTGTTTTTATGAGATGAGTGCAAGCATTATTTTGTTTTCCATGGCAAAGAGACGTGTCACAGTAGCAGCTATCAATGTTTGAGTGATGGAGTATTGAAGCCCATTCACTTAGATCTGATCTAGGCATAGTCTTCCAGAATTTCGAAGCCCTCTTCTGTAAAGTATCTGTAGAAGACTTCCATAAAGATGTTCCGAGAAGTTTGGCATGTTTAGGCTTCATACTGTCAAACAACATTTAGAAAAATGACACATGCTTAGATTTTTTTTCTTCTGGATATTTTCTTTCTTCCCATTTACTATGACTGCTTCAAAAATATGTTTCTAATAACAGAACAGCTATAGCTACATGAATAAACACATTGTCCAGCTAAAAGAATATCATACAGCCTGCTGAAAACAGAGCCAAGTTAAACAATAGGTGCATAGAACTGGTAGGAAGGCATTCTGACACTTCAAGAATTACAAGAAACAGATGTAAGTTTTGTTTAAATGTCACATAGCCTGAACCTGGCCTGCTTATCAAGAACTTGCTAAAGGACTTCAAATTCAGGGATTTAGAAAGAAGTCTCTAATTCATTTGAGCTTTTACATGCATGTGATAACTCTAGCATATGATGTGGGAGCTTTTTCTCATTCAAAATCTCACTATTATTAGAAATACTTAATGTTTTTGTTGTGGGGAAATGGAAAGTTGTTTAACATTTGCTTATTGCCACCATGTGATAGCATGCATCACTGTCCTTGCCTGGGATTTACCAGCTGTTTTCTTAGAACATGATACAGTGAGAGCTATGGTAGATAACAGGAGATAAATACTTTTTTTAGGTTCTCTGAGATCAAGGCTGTACCCTGTATTTCTGCTGAGTCTCCTAGAGTTGCTTTCAAGGCGACAACAAAGCAAATTCTTTTTTATTAGAAAAAAAGGTCACATAAACATTATTTATAGTATATCTTCCTCAGAAGCCTATATAGAATATGTTCATAGCCATAATAGCAGATTGGTACTGGGAAGAATAGGGAAGAAGCAAAGGCATGAGATTTTTAAGGCAACAGAGAATTGAGATGGAAAGATGAGACGTGTTGAGGAGAGAAAGCAAACAGAGATCGTTTGTTAACTCAAGAAGAGGTTAGAATTAAGTCACTATTTATAACCCTGACATATTGTATTAGTCCAAATTCAAGCAATAAATTGAATTTCTCTGATTTTAGGATTAAAAATTGTTGAGAGATAGACCACGCTGAAAGAATGTGACTGAATGTTTGTGATAAATGAGTTGGTCAACTGTTGGATGCAGCTCTTGGGAGTCTGTTGAAAGTGTGGACTTGGAACCCTATGGAGAATTCATTCAGCCTCCAGTGCCATGTTGAAGGAGGAACAAGCTTGGTTCTATAGTTACTTTGAATCTGTGCTGTCTTACCCAACTTTATAAATTTTCTGTTTATTTATGAACAACCACCGTTATCTGGGAATTATGGTCTCCTTGCTACAGAAATTTACTACTGACAAACTTTGCTAGTCTGTCTGGTTTCAAATCATAGTCTTAGAGAAGAGGTCAAAGAGTGAAGAGGACAACATTGGTCAGTTCCACTGAGATTTAACTCTAATCTGAGTCAGTTTCTATAAACAAAACTAAATCTGGAAAATCTTCAGCTACTTTTTGTTGGTTATGTGTCTAGTACGTGAGTTCTCTGCTCTCTTGGTTCAAGTGCAGAGTCAGCATTTTCTCCTGTCATTGGTAGGTTGGCAGAGAGTACCCTCTTACATTGCCAACAGAGGGATGGCTCCTGAGTCAATGGAGTTAGGCTTAGACTCAGCGGTGTTGCCTTTGAGTTTCTTACTGACTGGTTTGATGAAGAAATTATAAGTGAAGTGAATGACTCAGAAAGGCCACACTGTCCAAGGAACTTCAGGGAAAAGGTGACGGTATGACTACACCAAGACACAAAGAACATATGATTAGCCTACAGTGCTAGCATAATCATGATAGAGCCATTATGGTGACATTCTTGTAATTTGGCAAGTGGATTTGTGCATGTGAAGTGTTTAAGAAAAAGTCACTTGGAATCTTTAGGGATCATAATTAAATTCAGCGTTTGTAGCAGAACTATTTTAAATCCCTATGGAATTATTTCGATTATTTTTTCATAAAAATAATCTGAGATAAAAAGTATTATCTTCACTTGTAAGATGAAAAACTGAGGTAGACTAGTCATTTGTTTGCTGTGAATGGATAAGAAGGAGAAAAACTAGGTAGACTGATTCTTGCTAGAGGTGATTCTAGGGACAATTGGGTGATGACTTTGGGTAAAAGAAAAATTGTGTAGAAGGACTTGTCTTTGAATCAGACTTTAGAACTGGGTCAAGTGTCACAGAAACAGCTAAAACGGTGACTATGTGAACATTCAGGTGACAGGGACAGAATCTGAAATTTCATATTCACAACTTATTTAACTAAAGCTTGCAGAAGAATTGACCTAAAGCATTTCTATAATTGGTCCATATTGTCTTTGCATGTTTCTCTTTAGAAATCCATGGCTGCTTGGCTTCCTTTTTCTAATTATTGTCTTTGAGAAGCAGAGACAAGAGGCTCTTGTTAGCCATTGAGTATCTGCAGAGACTTTGTAATTGTACTAGCAGTGAATGATAAAAATTCATCTTGTGGTTTCTTTCCTTTGCATGGTGTTTGAAGTATACAGTAAACCAGTAAAATCATCCATGCAAGTGAGTTAAATATAGGTAGAATTTGAAACATCATTAACAAAGGCATTCCTGTGAGGCGTGAAGACTGATATTACAGTAAACTCCAGTGTAACCCTGCCATTTATGATTTAGTAGTGAAATTGCATCTCTTCTGTGTGGTTCTTGATTTGTTTCCTAAATATCCAGTCCCATTTAAAATATTTTAAGGGAAAGAAAGTGACAAAACAGGAGTTGTGAGTGGGTGATGAGTTAGTAATTATAAACAGTGGCTAGAAACAATCTAAAACCGTGAAACGATGTCACTTTCAGACAAGAAGAGGTATAGAAGCTGTTGTTTGAAGTGCCTCTTAGCAGGGAGGAGAAAGATCCTGGTTGTGACAGATAGAGTCCAATATGGCTGCCCTGCAGAGAAAACCTGCTTCCTTCTCTAGAGTGTGTTCTGAACTCCAGGAGGAAGGTGGTGATTATAATATCTCCTCTTCCAAATTATCAGAAAGAGAGAGGTTTAGGATTATTTTTAGCAACATGAACTTCAATGTGAAAAATAATGCAGAACCAGGCTGTTGGCAGGCTGTTTTCAATTTCAGTTAAACCCTGGGTGTTGCTGAATATGTCACAGCTGCCAAGGGTGAACTTCTTACTTGGAAACACAGCATCCTGGATTTTACAGTGGTCTTAGGTCTTCAAAACTGCTAACACTTCTCTAGTCCTGGTAAAACCACATGCAGCAGCTGTCTTCCAGGGTTAGCTCTCAGGCTAGATGTTTGGTGGAGTGATTTGAGAAAATGGACCTGGTTAAAAAAAAACACTGTGAAATTTTTAATACTCATTCATATTTTACTGAATCAGTTTTTTATCTTTCTCAATTCATCGGGGACAATAGAATATAGGAAGGGAGCTGTTTCAGTACTTTGTTAAGCATGCTGGCCAGACAGGCTTCAAACAAGTTGATGTGTACCATACATTACTTCAAGGATACCTCACCTGCAGGGAGTGTATTAAATTGACAATCATTGAATTTATCCTGTTTTGAAACACATTCCAAATGGAGTTGCTCATACATGAATGGCAAGGGAGGAATCAATGTTTAACAACTTTCTTTATTTTAGTAACTCAACTACAGATTTTAATTCTTAGTTGTGAGCTTCATTCTGCTAGGTTAGTGGAAAGAAATCTTAACCTCAGTCCTTAATGGGGTTTTCCCACATCTCCCCAGGATTGTGTCATACTTCTGGATCTTGTGCAATGTTAAGACCCAGGGGTACAGTTCTGTCAGTACCCACACATCTGCTCAGTCCTATCTTCCCATCGTTTTGGCCCTTTAGAAATGGGGATTCTCTGTCACTTCCCCAGCTTGGGGTAAAGCATCTTTGGACCCACTGGTCTGTATATGTTCTACAGTCAACTTTTTTCTCCTCTGAGAGCTTGCTACCTTCCAGCTTGTGGCACTAGGAAATGAGCTACAGGTCTACTTTGCCCCTGCCCCTTCTCTCTTCTTTATGGAGATTGGGGGCAGTCTTTGAGGGCTGTTGAACAGTTTTCTCTATTTGAGCTTCTTTGAAACTTCTCTTATCCTAATAACTTTTGTTAACCAAAGGTGAAAAGACACTTGGAGATAATTCAGATTTCTTTTTCCCTCAAATATGTTCTTCCTCTAAGAGAATGAAGGCAGAAGCAAGTCATGGGAACATGGATTGGGGTTGTTTGAGAAGCAGAAGAGAATAATACTAGGAAAGAAAAAATTATCATTTGAAGCTGTTATCCTTCAACACTCCCATGGACATAAATGCCAACAAAAAAGGGGGGTAACCATGAGGAAAGAACAATCTAATTAATATTGACTCACTGACATGGTCTCTAGTGTCCTGAGACATAATTGAATTCTAAGTGATGCTTCTCCAAATTTGAATTTGATTCAAGTGAGCAGATCTTAAAAATGACTGGTTAAGATTGGATGGTTCTGTAATACAGTAGCTAATGTTCAAATGTCTTGTGGTGCAATTGGAATTGGACTGTAGTGTTTATGACAGAAGGAAATGGGTAAGAAGAAGAAAGAGAGAAAAATTTTACCATGAAGAAATTTTTCTTACACTTTGTAAAGAGAGAGCCACCAATTCAAGGATATTAGCTCCAGGGAAGATTGTTGGAGAGTTTTTTTTTTTAATTTAATTTCATTTTATGACATAGTTTCATAGGCTCTGGGATTCCCCCAACCCCTCCCCATACCCTCTCCCTATGTTGGATTCCTCCACATTGTTGCAGTAGTATAGTTCAAATCCAGTCATGATTCCTTCATTGCAAGCATGTACCATGCATAGAGTCCAGCATCTTATTGTCCAGATAAATTCAACAGGTTCTTGGGGAAACCATCCCGGTCTGAAAGTAGAGCTGGCAGAATATCATCCCGTCCAATGAAAAGCCACAACATAACATCAACAACAATTTACAACATTATGGAGTTAATTGGCATGGTACTGAGTGACCAATATGTTAGAAAATGCAAGTTCTTTTTTTTTTTAATCTATTTTATTGTGTTGTTGTTGACAATCTTTACATAGTTAATTACATTTAAAGAAAGAAAAAGAAAAAAAAGGTTCAGGGGGATAGGGAAGTGGGTAATACTATTATGTCCATATTGTTTCCATCTTGTATCTGAGGTAAAGGGGGGTATTAAGGGAGAAGCCCCACCCGGTTTCCCACCCACCCCGAGTCCCGGATGTGGGGCATGCTCTGAGATATGTGCTCAAGTGGTGTTAATAGTTCTCCAGTTATGAATCGCTGCCAGTTTCGCTCGATGAGGTCGTCCACTGATTGATATGGTCCATCATAAAGTCTCCGTTTGCCCCATTTTTCGCTGCCAACATATAGCTGAGATGAATGATTGATCTGCTCTGTCTTCTGTCTTTTCTTGGTTAGAGTTCTGAGTCCAGCAGTTCGATTGGGGAGATCTCCAAAGAAACTTTGAGGTATTCCCAGACTAGATTCTTGTATGTTCTAGCAAGCACAGGGCCCGGCACAGTCCATCACCCCGATCAGCTGGTGGTTGCAATTGCTGGGTTGGTTCTGTTTTCAGTCCCGAGTTGCACTGGAACCAATGGGTGTTGCAGTCCAGTCTGGTTCTGCCCAGCACATACTCGGCCCTCACACAAACCAGTGGGAGCTGCAGCCTAGTTGGGGCGACCCACAATAACCCCCACCAGGCCCGCCCCCTACCCTGGTTTGCCAGTATGTGTAGCAGAAGACCAGTCTGTCCCCCATCCCATTTGGCTCTGGCACTTGTCAATGGGTATTAAAGCTTAGTTCTATCTAACCAACTCAACCATCCAGCCCTCACGGGTGTTGTTGAGTGCCTCTCTATCTAGCCATCCCAGCCCCTGTCCTAGTTTTCATGCCGTCCCACGGGACTAGTGACCCAAGAAGGGGGAACCCACTTTTTCCCTCCCAGGTCTCTCTGTCCCGGTTTATGCACTCTTTAGGTGGTTCTGTGATTTGACTTGACAGAATTAGTCCCCAGTGCCAGCTTCTGCGGCTATGCCCAAACATCCCTCACCCACTCTAATTTATGCTTGCACCAGCAGGAATAATCAACCCAGCCTGGCTTTTCCCTGATCTAGTCCACATGCAGCGCACAGGTGTTGTAGCCTTGCATAGTCTAGTCTGTCTCTATCCCAGCCCACGCTCTCCGGTGGGAGTAGCTGTCCGGCGAGGGAACCAGCCCCTTAATCCCCCCGCCAGTTCTGCCCCTCCCTTCCTTCCTGGATCTCACGTGTGCTGGTTGGGTGCTGCATTCATATCCAGTACAGGCAACCACGCCCTGGCATTCCATAATGTGTACTGGTTTTGTCGCTACCAAACCCGGCTCATCCCACACTCTGATCTGGTGATCGGATTTGCCAGTGGGTGATATGAACTGATTCAGCCTGGTCTGCTCCTGACCCATGCTGAATGTGTGCCAGTGGGAGACTTTCCATGGCCTATTCTGGGCTGTTTCCTATCATGCTTCTTGCGCTTACCTGCAGGGACTGTGTCCTGCCAGAGGAGTTGCCCAGGCTCCTCCATCAGAACCTCTCCCAATGTCAGATTTTGTGCATGCCAGGGGGTCCTTGAGCCAACCCAACTCAGTGGCCTAGTGGCTAAGGTCCTTGCCTTGATCCCATATGGCTGCTGGTTCTAGTCTCGGCAGCTCCACTTCCTCTCTATCTCTCCTCCTCTCAGTATATCTGACTTTGTAATGAAAATAAAATAAATCTTTAAAAAAAAAAAAAAGAAAATGCAAGTTCTTAACCACATCCTGTGACTTCTTCATCGATTTTTCAATTTTGGGTACTATTCAACTGTCTCATGTCTATTTTCATTTTTATATTTAGCAGTTTATAGTATTGAAGCTTAATTCTTACTTAACTTGGCTAATTTTAGGATAGTCCAAACCGGCTTATAACTCTAACAAGGCATATGTTAACAATTGAGGTGCAGAACAGTTTTAGGAGGGATGTGCAGAGAAATCTTCAATACCTTAGTGAGGCATAACTAATCTTTGTGTCTTACCTAGTAAGGTATATGTGAGTCCAAGCTGACCGTTTCCTGTCTGGTTCTAAGCTTTCCTTATTGGTCTCTGTCTATCTGATCTATTTTGTTTTGGGGCGGGGGTTGGGGGGCTCCATCGCGACTCTGATGGTAGTTGCAAGAGAGGGTGGGGATCCAAAGGTGGAACTAAGTAAGGACCAGAGAAAGCTCCCCTCCCAAGTCCCGCAGGAAGTTTACTGTTGTTCTGTTTCTGAGGACCACTCAGGGCTCCCAGCTGTTGTTCCAATGACATTAGCTCAGGTGAGGAAGAATCTGTGCTTCTTCCATCCCGTGTGGGAGATCCAATAGGGAATGGATGACCTCAGAGTTCTCGGCCTACGAGGGTACTCCATTTCCCCGTGGTCTTGTTGGAGAGTCTTCTAAGCTTCTACCATCGACATTTTGAAAGGAAAATAATGCTTAAAGTATTGCTCCCAATTGTCTAACCCTTAGGCAATAATGGAACTAAATACATTGTTGGGGTCTGTCCATGGTACTCTCCAGGATGTGGTATATATTGTACGTACAATTCATAACTGAATTAGCAAGTTGGTTATTTTAAGAATAAGGGAAAATGAAAAAAAAAACTCTATCAGTGTCAGTACAGCATTATTTTAATGGAGTTCAAAGACAAAATTTTTTGTCATTGTAACTAGGTGCTAACACTTTATTTCCAGAAATTGAAAATGTCATCTGAGGACTTGGATTGCATATAGTGAATCACCATAATGTTCTCAGCATCAGAAACCCAGGCCAGCTGCATGGCCAGATGGCCCAGTGGCCACCTGGGTCCTATCCTTTTGACCCAAAAGAATCAGATGCAAAGCAGGGAGACAGAGGAAAAAATTATATAGCCAGTGGCTGCTGCAACTCCAGCTGTTGATCTAATTTCACGTATGAGTATAATAATAGTCTGGCTGCATAAAGAGTAGCGCAATATTCTAGCCTCAGGGAAACGTCAAGTATCTGATGGTTTACTGCAGCGCATGTGTTTTGTCTTGGGGCATCCAGAAGACAAGTGATATGCAATATTATTTGAAGAAATGCATTTTGTGATTTTGTTATGGCTTCACTACTCAAGATGTGGCTCAAGGACAAGTAGCATTGGTACTTGAGGCAGAATAGAAACTAAAATTAAGACTATAATCTCCATAACTTTAAGACTCCATATTTTAACAAGACTCTCAGATGTATCTTCAGATAAAAAAAATGAAAGCATGGTGGAAAACAATGTAATGTCGCAGTACTGGGTCAAGAAGATTGCAGAGAAAACTTCACCATGGTCAGTATAGGATGACATGATGAAAAACAGAGACAAGACCAAGTTTTGCCAATTCTGCCACTTCTCCCTGTGTGAACTTGAGGAAAGCACTCTTCATTTTTTCATCTTTAAAATGGGAAATATAATATCTGACTTGCATCAAGAAAATGATCTGTAAAGTAAGATGCACTTTTTCAATGCAAAAGGCTGTAGTTATTCAAATCTACCTAAAATGGAATTTAGACTTTTTTTTGAGTTTTGAAATAAGTCATTGAACCATTCTAAGTCAACCAAGAATATGTATGTAGCAGGCAAGAGCAGGAAACATTATTGAGCCACATCCTTCAGAGATGAGCATAGAATTCTGACTCTTAAAAATGGATTTGGGAAGCTGTTATTTTTGAAGTTTGCAGTTCTTCACAAAAGTTGTTCACTATAAACAACTAGAAGACTTTTTTTACTGTTGTGTCCCATGACAGACTACTGAGCCATAACCTAGTGTTCCACCAGGTCTGTGATACATCTATAAACCATTTCTCGGGTGATTTTAACAAATTAGAGTTGAGAACCAGAGAAAAAGCACAATATCAGAACAAGTTGTACTGAAGATTTAGGCACTTCTTGTCATTGTCTACTGTATGAAAAAACCAAGATAAGGAAGTAGTCCCACTTACCATCCCTGCCTGAAGTTTTGAGTCCTTGAAGTAATCCGTCTGAGAACTTGAACTGGGGAAATTTGAAAGAAGATGGTGATTTCATCTTACAGCACCAGAAGTCTAGACACAAATAATTCATTATATTCTTTCCTATAATACAATGTGACAGGGAGGAGAGCTTTCAATTTGTTTACTTGGCTTTAGGCATGGGACCTAGCAAGAGGGAGGCAGAAAACTAAGAAAGGAACACTTGTACTCCTGGGAAACCAAGAACAAATTAAAATTGTTGATTAGGGAGCAACTGAGTCAGGAGTGTAGGCTTAGGCTCTCAAATATTCCTCAGCAACATTGTAAATGGACAGTTATTTTGAAGTCAGGTAAACATTCTGTGGATTTTTGCCTTTGATCTTGGTCATCAAGAACATGGACTGGGTTCATGTCTTTCAACTCCAATGTCCTTATCTTATCTGGCTAGGGTTTACTTGAGAAAGTAATTGTTCTCTCACATACTTCCTGGTATAAGCAAGTTCCTTAAGATGAGTTTAGTCTTCAGAGAGCAAAAGCAGCGGCTAATGATTCCACTCCATACCCCATCTAAAATGCTTTGTCACTGGAAGCTTGGGACATATGAACTTTGATTGTGTGATGTGTCATTTCCCATCACACACACACACACACACACACACACACACACACACAAAGAGCTTTGGGTTGTATTTCCCTAAGGATCTGTGTGACCACCTTTTATCAGTCAACATTTAGCTTGTTGCTGACAAGGGACTTCACCTCCCCATCCAACAATTGAACCTTTCTGGTTAAGCATCAGATACCTGCTCTTTTCCTTTTCAGAACTGGTACTGGCTTAAAGCACAAAATACACTGGGCAGCCTGTGTATAGCAGATGAAGCACACAGTTGCTTTCCTGTAGAGGGTTATTCTCTTTGTTCCTCGCATGCGTGTGTGTGTGTGTGTGTGTGTGTGTGTGTGTGTGTGTTTAATGGAACTATGTCTCACCGGTTATCATGAAAACCCATGGGATACAAGAGAGAAATTTCTTTTAAAATCATCTTCTGTGGAACACATTTATCAGCAAAGCAAAAGAAAATTCTAGTGTTATTTTTCCTTGATTTTTGTGTCATTTTCACCCTGGAAAGAGAAACGAAAACTTGACAAACAAGCATCTATTTTAGGAGTTGGTTAAACATGTGGGATCTCATTAGTACTAGATTGCTGATGCACATATTAGCTCTTAGTATTTATAAAATGTCTGATTCTTTCTCAGGGTCCAGGAAATTTAAAATTTACATGAAAAAAAGTTTAAAGACATAAATATCTTTTGAAGTTTTTGTATTTATCTTCCCCCTTTTCTTTCTCCTTTCTCAATCTAAAAATGAAAAAAAAAATGTAATGGTACCTGGAAAGGATGACCAGCCAGGGACTCAGGGTACACATACCTCCCAGTCTGAGCTCTAGGTTGCTGCTGTACAGATGTCTTGTTTCAGGGTCCTAGTTCTTTTTCTTACATAAAGAATAGACAGAGAATATCTGCACCTACCTGTTAGTGTGGTGGCGAGGTCTACATGTAACCATGTTTTTGGCCTTATCAATAGTTTCGTTTTAAGCAGCCAGATCATAAGAGCTTTTTTCTCATATACTAATTATGGAAACAAGTCTCCAAATCCCACAACATTTAGTTCTTGGCAAAAAAACCCAACCCCTGAGAAAAACCCAACCACAAACAAACAAACTTACGTCTGACATTAAAACATTCAGCACATCTATTTTAATGTAATTAGTCTGGCTTGGGAAACCATCAGCCAAGCTTCTTGATCCTTCTCACTATTCTCCTCTTTGGCTTATTCACAGAGGTTCCTGGAGGGACTCTAGTGGGAGTGATGTGGAGGTGTCCAAATGGGAAATTCTGACAGCCAGCCCCTGGTAAGCTGACAACGGTTCAGTCCTTTGACTATGGCCTCAACAGTGAGCATATACTAGGCATTCCTATTACTGTGTCTTTCATCAAATACCAAAAATTAAGAAAAAAAGTTCAATTGCAAATATTTTTTCTTTCATATTCCTAGTTCTTGCCATAGTGCCATTGTTCAGAGGATCAATGAACAAGACACTATTCCTGTGACTCTGAGAATCACTTATTTTGACTTGGAAGAAAGCAAAAAATGAATTTTCAGCTAGGACAGAGGTCACATATACCCGTTTAGGAGGTTTCTAGGTGTATCACTTGGTAAGAAGAAGGTTTTCAGCCCAGAAGGGTGTAGCCAGATCTGATCTCCAAAGAGTGACAATCAACTGCCTTCTCTTAAAATTTTTAAAAACAGGATATTGCTACTTAGGTGTGTTAGGCTTGTGGTATTATTGGTGCTGACACTGTGCTGGTACAAACTACACAATCATATTCTTGAGTACTGGCTAAGACTCCTTCCTGTCACTAATTGGGCTTTCTAGGCTATGCAACCCACTTGAAGGTCTAAAAAAGTCACTAACTATGCAGCTTGGTCAATGAAATTGCAAGCTGCATTTTACCTAAAAATAATTTTTGTCCATGACCTAAAAAAATTATTGAAGTTCATGACTAGAACCCCTATTTTCATGGAGCGTCTCTTGCTTTCTTGAAGTAGAGTTCCTCACGTGTCTTTCATTTCCTATTAGAAAGTGCTGACACTATTTCTAAATTTTTTGTGGTCTTATTACTCTGTGTGACTTACATAGAGCTCCTTATTATTTTTTTTCTTCTTGTTACCTTTATTTTCGAACATTTACAGAGTGTTAGGTGTCAACACCAATGAACTCCAGCCAGGGGTCTTCAATCTTCCAAGTTGAGATGGCAAGATCTTTATAATTCCTGGCACAGGGATCTCTGGCTTTCCAAAATTCCGGTCGTGAGAGAAGGGTCCCAATGCTCTGTTCTGCTTGTTATCCCTTACTTCCCCAAACTTAAGAGCAGAAGGCTTTGGGGAAACGAAAACAGGCTCTTTGTTACCCATACTTGAGAACCCTTTGTAGAAAAACTACAGACATAGTGCCATTCTCATAAAACTTTCTGCTTTTCAAAATCTAGCTAATGATTTAAAAGTTTCTCTTTTTAAATTTTTGGGATAAAATATTTTTAATGTACATTATTGTCAAAGATTTAGTGTGCTATTAATAAAATAAAAACAATGAAAAAGGAAAAAGATCACAGTTCAGCAAGAATGCAGGTAAGGGCAATAAACAAAAATCAAATGAAAAGATGTCCCTTTTATTCATATACATGCTCTGCATCACTGTTTTGTAAAAATAATTTAAACTTTCAAATCCTCAAACACACTGTTCTTATTACAAAGTGAGAAGCAGAAAATGAAATTAAGCATACTTATATAGGCATATATACATTTGCAGACACAAATGGTCTATTCCCAAACTATAACACTCTCTAAAATTCTAGTTGATTATGGAATTGTACATGAAAGTCTCATTTGTCTTTTCTTGGCTTCATCCGGTAACATAAAGACTAAACATAAGGGCCTAAAAGGTTTACAATTCTGGATTTTTGTAACATTTAATAACCTAATTAAGAGTAAAAGTCTCTACGTCATGTTCTATGTTTTTGGTATTTTAAATTTTAAGTGTTAGGATTTATATCTCCCATATTACTGTAAACAGGACCATCATCTTTAGTTGATCTATGTGCTTTCTAGCTCCCAAAGAACAAGCTCAGCAAGGAGGCCATGATACAACTGCTTTTCCTAGCACCACGACCTTCCTTAGCTTCTGGGCCAGAAGCAATGGTCAAAGATAGCTACATCAGAGGCTATGTGCACAACTTTGCCTGCCTTGCATGCAGACCCAGGCTTCCAATAATGATGACTTATGATGGCTAATTTTGTGTCTTGACTGGCCATGGCTTGCCAATACATTTGGTTACATGTTATTCTGGGTTCTGTGACCATTTAAAGCAGTAGACTGAATAAAGCAGATGGCCTTTCCTAAGGCAAGCTGAAGGTGTGACTAGAATAATAAGACTGACTGACTGACCATCTCCCAAACAAGAGAGACCAATTCCTGCCTTGCTGATTTGGAATTGGGACACTGAGTTTCTCCCTGACCTTTACATTTAAACTGAAATGTCAGCTCATTTTGGGTCTGGAATCTGCTGGTCTTCAAATTGACAAGATACTGTTGTCTCTCCTGAGTTCCAGGCCTTTTGGCTCAGACTAGAGCCCCACATTGGCTCAACTGGACCGCCAATTGCTAACTGTAGCTCTCGGGATAAATATTACCAGGAGACCATGTATCTGAGTTTGCAGCTTTTGTTGGCTCACTTATTCCAGTGCTTGGTATATGAACTAAGATCCTGTATCTATTCCTGTCTCTGCCACCAAGTGATTGTATCATTCGATGTAAAGTACTTCCCTTCTCTACACTGCATTTTCTCATCACATTGTCAAGAAACTGCAATAAATGATCTCTAATGCCTGTTTCATTCCTAAATCCCCATGCTTGTATTTGTATAGGTGCACAATATGATGTTTTGAAAGATTTACACAGAAAAAATGGTTTTCATAGTCCAGTAAATTAATATATCCATCTCACATAGTTACCATTGTATGTGCCAGTGTGTGAGTTGGGTGGGTGGGTGTACATGGTAAGAGTACTTTAAAGCTGTTCTCTTAACAAATTTTCACTATACAATAAAGCATTAAGCATAGTCTTAACATTGTGCACTAGAGGTTTAGACTTATGCATCCAGAGTATTTGCAACTTTGAACTACAGGGCATTTGGAACTAAAATAATATTACTTCAGATGATCTTCCTAGACAGAAATATGAGACAGGGGTAACAGAAGAAAGGGAAGGCCAGAGATTATAAGGTTTTGAGGAACTGGGTATTGCTACTTTTTAAATCTTTTCAATATTCTTTATTCCCCCATCTCTTCAGTTATATTCTCCTTGCTGTCTGAATCTGTCACAATGTTTGGGGGTGTAAGTAACTGAAAATACTGAGTCAGACTGCTGTAAACAGAGCTGAAAGTTACCGTCTCACACAGCAATAGGGTCAGAGGTGTGATGGGCTCCAGGCAAGACTGTCAATGCTCTGCTGTTCTTGCTGGTGCTCCTCCTTGCTCTGCTTCCTCTCTGTGTTGGCTCACTGGCAAAGATAGTTGCCATGGTTTCTTAGGAGGGATGAGGAAACTTCTCCCTAGAACCCTCAATAGATTTCCCTCTTAGGTTTGCTAGAATCTTTTCTAGAATTGGATCACCTGCTCTGTACTAAAGTATTTCTGACAAAGAGAATGAAATTACCATGATGAACTCGACAACTGCAGCGCATGCCCTACCTTTGTGTGACTAACAGATTAAAACGTTTTTACACTTTTGAAGAGTTATGAAAAACAAAACCAAAAAAAGTTTCAAAAACACCCAAGAATCTGTGGTAAGAACTCATGTAGCTGCAGGTCCTAAGACATTTACTATCCGGATCTTTACAGAAAACAGGTTCCTGGCGCTTGGCTTAGTTGAATGTGAGGTTTATGTAGGGCTGATTTAGATATATACATAAAAACTGAGATTTGTTAGAAGGAAGAATAAGGAAACATATTTTGGGTAGGTAACCAGTTGGGTCCACAACCTTATCTCTTCTTATTCTTCTCACATCTTTCAGATGTGGGGTGGGGAGCAGCTTTGTCCTGTGAGCTAGAAGCACTGGCAATGGCATATCAAGTACCTGTCCTAAGGATATCATTTCTGAGAATTTACATCCCAAGAAAGGATGGATTTTCCTTCCTGAACACACTGTTTAGCCTATTCACTTACAAATTTTCCTGCAATGGTCAGTCAGTTCTTTCTTCTCTGGAGATCTAATCAGAGTGTTTTCAAAGCATACACACAGGCACTTACACACACACACACACACACACACACACACACACACACACAGAAATACCCTGAGCCACTCACTCAGTCAACAGCCGGGAGATTAAAGTTGTGTACACTGCTAGCATGACTTTTAGGAGGAAAAGCTAATTTCTGTTTCTGGCTTGGTTTGGGGTAGACACAGGTTGCTTGAGGACACACTGTGCCTGCATGTAACTGGTGATACTTCCATTGGATATGTGTGCTCTTTCCTGGATGCCCTAGTATCCCACTGAGTAGGATTAGTTAACTTTTCCTGAAGTAAGGTGGACCCTCTAAATATGCACTGGAAGTGCCATTATTGGAGTATTGTTTACGGGCCTAAAAGAGTTCCTTTACGGATTAGAGTTTGCAGACAATAAGAGCTGAATGCTAATAAGCACTTATTTTATTTAAAATCTCTTATTGACTTTGGCATATCATTCTGTATTTTGCAGTGCTATGAATTCTCAGAACCAACTTAGGGTATCATCATCTTCTGCTCTGCATAGCTGGCCAGAGCAATGAGAATAAGACAGTCTGACTGTGTCCCCAGCAATACAGGGTTGGGATTTAGTCTGCACATGCTTCATGCACTGAGCAAGACTGGCTTTTCCTTGTTTTTAGTAAGGAAATTAGGGAGAAAATAAATATTAATCACTTTAAAGAGATTATTTATGAGGCAACAAGCAATCTACAGGCTGCATCAGTACATGCCAGACCTACTTCTGGGTCATGAAGATGCACCAGGGAAGAAGGTGGCAAAGATAACTGCCTTTATAAGAAACTCAGACCACCAAAGACGTGGATGTGGATAGAAAAGTGACTTCCAAGCCCTGAGTGCTGGGGGAGCCAAGGGAAGAGAATCAAGGAGAGTCGCAAGTGAGGGTGGCAGAAATCCAGGAATGTGAGGGGCTCTCTAAGCACAGTGTGGTGTTGCAAAGAGAAGACACACAAATGCATTTAGAAACTGCCAGGCCGGTACAAGGAAGGTTGAGGATAAACCACCAAATTTTGTTACTTAAAAGTCACTGTTGATTTTGATGAAAGTAATTTTGGTGGAGGAGTGGGGGAAGGGAAATTGCTTGAAGTATGTTCAGGAAAGAGTGAGAAGAGAGAAATAAATGATGAGGGAAGGGATCCCTGTTTAGGCAGTATTCGGAAAGGATACTACTTATCTTGTTTCTGTTCTTCTAGAAAAAAAAATGTTAGTCTTCAGCAACAGCTTAAAGCTTTTTTTAAAACTTAGAATTTGGCATAGAGATTGGTAGCTAGGACACTAATTTGGCTGCTATCGCAAAAGCCAATGCAGGGCCCAGTGCAGCAGCCTAGTGGCTAAAAACCTTGCCTTGCATGTGGTGGGATCCCATGTAGGCACCGGTTCATATCCCAACTACTCTACTTTCCATCCAGCTCCCTGCTTGTGGCCCGGGAAAGCAGTAGAGGATGACCTAAAGCTTTGGGACTGTGTGCCTGTGTGGGAGGCCTGGAAGAAGCTCCTGGCTCCTGGCTTAGGATCAGCTCAGTTCTGGCTTTTTGAGGCCACTTGTGTAGTGAACCAGAGGATGGAAGTTCTTTTTCTCTATCTATTCTCTCTGTAAATCTGAATTTCCAATAAAAATAAGCAATTCTTTTTAAAAAGCCAGTGAAGTTGGAAAGAATACAGAAAGTTGTTTTCCTCTTATTTGATGATCTAAGTAAATATTTCAATGTTGATGATACTGGGACCCAAGCTGATTGCTCTGCCATGCTCCATCATGTTGTCTAAGATGGCTGCTTCAATTTCCACCTTGACTTTCACATTCCTGCAAGCAGGAACAGGGAGATAATCATACCCATCTGTCTTTTAAAGAGCACAACCTGTGAATTGCATGTGATTTTCTGTCACTTGCAATTGGCTAGAATCCAGTCATGTGACCAACTCTGCCAACATGGCTGATAAACGTGTACTTTGGCTGTAATCATGGGGCCCTCTACATTGTTTTATTATTGAAAAAGAAAAAGAGAACAGATAATGCATGAACATTTTTAAGTCTGCTGCAAAAACTCATTGAAAACAACTCAACTGTGTTTAAAGAGCGAAAATGTCTTGTGGACAGAATTTGAACATGATTATATTAAATTCTTAACTATAGTGGGACTTTAATAGTAAATTTCAGTTTTTTCCTGGTTAGGAATTAGTCATTAGGCCATGTAGGTAATTTTCTGTTTTACAATGGTCATTTCTTTGTGTATAGCTTTATCAGGGATCTGCCAATTTTGTAAAATCCTTACTTTCAGAAAACATATCTATCTATAGGCTACCATACAAAATACCCAATAGCAAGCTGTTTCCTTAATAAGTCATAACTTCTCTTGATTTTTGTGTCATATTTTGATATTTTTTTGTTGACTCTTGCTATTGCTTTTTGATCAAGTATCTCCTGGAAGAATACTTGTTAGCTTATGTTGTGAGGCCTGCATTTTCTTGATGCCAAAATTAGATGAAGATATTACAGGAGAACTACGGATCAATATCCCTTGTGTGTACAAACTCAACAATTCCCAACAGAATACTTACAAGCTGAATTCAGTTGCATATAAAGATTTCACACATGTATGAAATGGGATTTATCCCAGGCATTCAAAGTTGTTGAAAATGCAAAAATCAAACAATATAATGCACATTATTAGTAGATTGAAAAGTCAATAGGCATAGGAATAGTACATATCAAAATACAACATCCTTTTACCATAAAATACATCCACACCAATCAGAAATAGACAGGAACTTTCTAGCCTGTTAAAGGACACCCATGAAAATCCATAACTAACATCTCACTCGGCAGTGAAAGTATGAAAAGCCATAAAGAAAAAAAAAACACCATGTTAGGAAGAAAGAAAATTCTGTGGGTGATATGTTGTTTATACGGAAAACCGTAAGAATCCATGCCAAAATAACTGCTTGCACTGGTATATAGGTTCAGCAAGGGTACAGGATGCAAGTTTAATGTAAAAATGTCCCTACAGAAAACACCAAGAGGACTGGCGGGATGCCCCTCTTCTGAGGCGCTTCATGAGGGTGCACATGAAGAAGACTGCCCACGGCGCAGGATTGCATATTCTGGACCATTTCCTTTGCAGCACTGTGAAACCACCCTCTGCAGCATCCAGAGCATTTCTGTTTAACTGCATGTTCACAATGAAGTGGTTTGGTGCTCCTCAAATGTCAGGGCTCTCAAGAGTACTTCCTTTGACGAAATATCATTTGCCTTCAGTGAAGTGACAGAAAAAAAAAAAAAAAAAAAACGTAGTTGAAGTGGTGCAATTTTAAACCAGTGCAGAGAACTTGTCATTGTTCAGAGAGCATCATCTTCCTACTTTCTTGGTGTCAAATATTTTTCCTATGATCTTGTCATTGTAGTTTATAAGATATTTGCTGTGTTTTTTTCAAATTTACCTAATGTCATTATGTGCTAATGTGAAAAGTTGAGTCTCTTACTGGTTAATTTATCCTTGAAAGTTCGTTTTGGGTAATTCAAGACTCTGGAAATCACAGATGGAAGGTATACTAACTGCTTGCTGTGCATTTTCTAGCTTCATCTTGCCTCCCTCTCTCCTTATCTTAGTTTCTCTTTCCCCTTTTAGTTTGTCAGTTCTGTCTCCTTGACTCCTCTAATATGAAACAGAAAAATGGGGTGGGAAAGAACAGGAAAATAGCCTGGAGGATTTGTGATTGCTAATTGGATTCTTAATATTATTTCTCAAAAAAAAGTGGTTGTAATGTGAAAGGCATGAACCATGAGTATTTTTGGTGAGCAAAATAGGAAGAACTAGGCTAAAATTGCTGAGCTGTTGGTTGAGCAAGAAGAAGGAATTCATAAAATGGAGCAGTTGATTGATTTTGGAACAGCTTACTTGAGGTCCAGCTTGGAGTTTCTGTCCCTGGAATACTGGCCTGGTCAATTACCATCTGCCCATGTTTTGGACACTGAGGTTGGGCCTGGAAATTTCTGGAGGATTATTTTAGCTATCTGATTATGAAGCATTTTGATGCCCTACTGCAAATCCCCATACAATTTTCACATCACTGTGTGTGCTCTTGAACTTTGCAAGTTCTTTGAATGCAATCTATTAATCACTCATGTAACATGCCCTTGGAAAAATGTTGCTTGGGCCCGGAGCTGTGGCCTAGTGGCTAAAGTCATCACCTTGAAAGTTCAGGGATCCCATATGGATGCCAGATCCCACATGGGTGCCAGAGCCTACATGGGTGTTGCTTCCCACCAAGCTCCCTGCTTGTGGCCTGAGAAAGCAGTCAAGGACGAACCAAAGCCTTGGGACCCTGTACCAGCGTAGGAGACCTGAAGGAAGCTCCTGGCTCCTGGCTTCAGATCGGCACAGCACTGGCCATTGTGGTCACTTGGGGAGTGAATCATCGGACGGAAGATCTTCCTCTCTGTCTCTCCTCCTCTCTGTATACCTGGCTTTGCAATAAAATAAACACATCTTATAAAAAAAGAAAAATGTGCCTTAAACCATGAGAATTTGATAAAGAAGAATAGTACCCACACCATTAATTCCAACTACTTCATTTAAAAACAACATATTTATTTTGTGTTGCAATTCTTTCTATGTGTACTTAAAATTATTATTAATAAACTATATTTTAGAGCAGTTTTAATTCACAGCAAAACTGAGAAGCCCAGGAAATTATCCTATGCTCTATACCCACAAAGATAGACTCACCCCCATTATGCACATCACACACCCAAGTGGTATAGCTGCTGCAAGTGATGACGCTGCAGTGACCATATCATTATTTCCCAAAGACCCTGTTTAATACTACGATGATTCATGTTTGGTGTTACGTGTACTGTGGGTTTCTGCAAGTGGGTCCACCATTGGAATGACTTCATTTTTAATGTTCTATTGACTTCAGTTATTTCATGAGCTTCTTACTAAAATAATAGAAGCTGGCCACAGTTCTGAGTACCAACGTTCTGGTATTTTTCTCATTTACTTTATTGTGAAATAAATGTTACTAGTATCTAAAGAGAATCAAAGCAGCAATTCTTTTGCTCTGAAAGACACTTAATTTTGCAGCTTTTGAACCAAAAAAAGTTCTCCATTCTACATCTATGCAAAGAAAGGGCACAGAGTTTAACTACCTTGTACAATGTAATGCAGTAAGAATTGGAAGTCTGGCTTCCTAACCTGTAATCTATTATTCTTTCTGCAGTGTTGAATTGCTTTCCTGTGAGTTTGTGTTCTTCCTGAAAAGTCAACTCTAAAGAGAAAGATTCAAGTGAGGTGAAAAAAATTATGGTCTACCTCTGAGAGCTTTTTCATTTTAGAAGAAGAATGTTAAAGTTTAGTTTGCAGAAACACAACTCTGGCACTGCAGATTTCAACAAATGGTGTTTGATTAAACTCTCTATGTTTATAGAATCATGAAATGTTTGAGCCTGGGGGACTTTAGAGACTATCCTGTATAGAAACTTCCAACTGATTCAAAGCTGTAGAATTCTTCCTTCAAAAGAAATGTTTCATACAAATAGATATAAGAAGTGGTTTCATGTGGAACTGCTTTTTTTTGAGGTGGTCGCAGGAGCTGGCACCTGACCTGCTTCCTTCGTATCTAGTACCCCCAGGGACCCAGTTACCTGTATGACAGCACTGCATTCTGTGGTGGGAAGCTCCAGGACTAGAGTTCTAGACTATGACCGTCATTTTATCTCAGAAATTGAGGGTATTCCTATATTTTCTTATGTTAAGTCTTCCTTTCTTAAGTTAGCTCTTGAGAAAGGGTATATGGGAGCTACACAATGTGATATCTTTCAAGCAGGCAAATGCTTTTATTTGGCTCACACTTGAAGTCTGTATAACTGAGTGGCACTTACTTTCTTACAGAGATTTGAAGGCATTTCTTCATTGGCACAGAAGTCAGATGACAGGCTGACTTTCTCATCCCTTTTAGGGAATATATTCCTCTCCTTTTCTCTGCAGTCAAAACCTAAATGAAAATTTAACTTTCCTTTCGCTTCAAGCTTGGTGTTAAGTATTCGTGATCTGTATGGTATTTTGTGAAGACAAGCATATGTATCTATTTGAACCTATACATTTCTTATCACTTTCTGCACTGGAATGATAAAGTCCCACGTAGTCCTGTATTTTCTGATCTTATGTCACCATTTGCTTCTGCAGAGAAATGGTTCACTCTGACGGCAGTTGGCTCTGCCAATTCCTGCTTGATCTTCCGAGGTGAGAACTCTGTGCAATTGCTGCTGCTGTCCTAGGTTCTGCTTCAAAGAAACATCTGGATTTAAAATAATCTGCTAGTACACAGGCACAGGAAGGGTAGATGCTGTGAAACAATCTGGGGCTGACTCAATCTGGGTTCAATTCTGAGCAAGAGCAAGTCTTATTCTCCACATGCGTGTGATGGTTAATTTCGCTTGTCAACTGGACTGGGCCACAAGGTCCCCAGATATTTGGCCAAGCATTCTTATGCTGTGGTTTGAGTCTTTGTTGTTCTATGGTTGTGAGGAACGTGAGCAAGAAAAAGACGATGTCGATGTTGCACTGCTACCTACCACTGTGAAGAAGGTGATTCTTCGTAAGCTGACAGTGATAGCTGAAAACATGTGGGACCCTTTTTCTACAACACAGACTTCAAGAATGGTTGGAATTGCACTAAAGTTAATAAATGGATATCCTTCAGTAGTAAATGCAGAAAATAAAAATACACAGGTATTCCTAAAGGCACTTTTGTTGCGAATGAGAAGAACTTTAGATGACGATGTGTTTATGCCTTTGTATCCCAAAAATGTCTTAGAAAATAAAAATTCGGGGCCTTACTTCTTTTTCCAACGACAGTTTTGGTCTTCAGTTAAGCTATTAGGAAATTTCCTTCAGTGGTACGGCATTTTCTCCAATAAAACTCTTCAGGAGTTATCAATAGATGGTCTATTGAATAGATGCATTCTTATGGCTTTTCAGAATTCAGAATATGGCGATGACAGCATCAAAAAAGCCCAAAATGTAATTAACTGCTTCCCCAAGCAGTGGTTCATGAATCTGAAAGGAGAAAGAACTATTTCTCAATTAGAAAATTTTTGTCGATACCTTGTACACCTAGCAGATACAATTTATAGAAACAGTATGGGGTGCTCTGATGTGGAGAAAAGAAATGCAAGAGAAAACATAAAACAGATAATAAAACTTCTTGCAAGTGTTCTTGCAAGTGATCATGCTATGACTGTTGCAAGTGACCACAATGTGAAAGAATTTAAATCTTTGATCGAAGGAAAATAGATCTGTGAGACTGAAAAGCCTGTTTGTTTTAATACCATTCCCAGTGTATAAATTTTGTATATATGTAAAGTTTCTTAAGCTGTAAAATACTGATTCTTGCTTTAATACAGAAAACATTATATTTGAAAAAAAATGCTTTTAAAAAACTAAAAAACCTCCTCCACATCTTTCTGCCCCTCCTCCTTCTCCAGATTCTGCTGCTCCTCCTCCTCCAACAGCAGGTTCTTGGATGTCTCCTCCTCCTCCTTCTCCTCTGTGTTCCTCTACCTCCTCCACCACATTCTTCTTCTCCTCCCCTTCAACAGCAGGTTCTTGGATGTCTCATTGTCTCCTCCTCCTGCTCCTCCTTGAGTTGGTCCACCTTGTGCTGCTGGTATCGGAGCAGAAGCTGGAAGAACACTAGGTGCTCCAGCTGGACCATGAGGTGCTCTGCCCACTGCTCCTCCTGGTAGTCCTGCTCCTCTTGTTCTTTCTCCTCCTCCTCCTTCTATGTTGCATGTTGTATTTGGGAAGGATGGCTCAGTACCTCTCACTTCTTCATAAGATGTTTCTAGATAACATTAACATTTGAACAGGTGAACTGAATGAATCAGGTGGCCCTCTCCAACATGGGAAGGTTTCTAATTCACTGATGATCTGAATGGAACAAAAAGATCATCTTTCCCCTTAGTCACGTGGAACTGATCCTTCTGCCTGGCTGAAATATTGGTTGTGACTGCATCTTGGATCTGGTGCTTGTTGCAATGGAGAGATGTCACTGGCTCTCTTGGGTCCCCAGACCACTGACTACAGATCTCAGCCTCTATAACCACGTGAGCCAATTCCTTAGAAAGCTCTTGTTGTATGTGCACACATATACACATGCCCCTATCAGTTCTGATTTTCCGGAGAATTGTGGCTAATAGAGTGGTGATCAATTTGACATTTCTATGTATTTTTAAACATTCATTATTAAATTGAAATTCTACTAATTAGTGCCTAATTTAGTTTTTTAAAAGCATTTAAGAGCCTTGTACAGTGGCTTAGTGGCTAAAGTCCTTGCTTTGCCTGCGCTGGGATCCCATATGGGCACCAGTTCGTGTCCCGGCTGTGCCACTTCCCATCCAGCTCCCTTCTTGTGACCTGGGAAAGCAATAGAGGACAACCCAAAACCTTGGGACCCTTACCCTATGTGGGATACCAAGAGGAGGCTCTTAGCTCCTGGCTTTGGATTGGCTTAGCTCCGGCCATTGAGGCCACTTGCGGAGTGAATCAATGAATGGAAGATCTTTCTCTGTATTTCCCTCTCTCCGCAAATATGCCTTTCCAACAAAAAATAAATATTTTAAAAAGCATTTAAAATATATATTTATTATATAAAGAAAAGTACAATGTATTACACACACATATACTTCTGATTTCAGCCCAGCATACCAGGAACTTAGAAATCATCACTCCATCTAGCCACAAGAGAAAAGTTGCCTTTCCTCTTAGTTGAGGAACTAATGTTTCTTCTTGGAGCCTAAAAGGAATTGAGGTTCAAGGGAAAATAACTGCCCCAAATTTGGGGAGAGGGATGGGCAGGAGAAAGAGAGAGAGAGAGAGAGAGAGAGAGAGAGAGAGAGAGAGAGGTTAAGGTTTAGAAAATTACAAGTTACTAGAGCAGAAATCTCCATGAGAATCTGCACTAGGTTGAGAAAGCCTGAACTATAATTGATGAATAGATAGGTTTCTTGAAGGCTTCCAATATAAGGGAGGGGGAAAGAAACCATTTTGAAGTTTATCAGAGCATTCTGACCTTTTCAAGGCCTACTTTCAAGAGAAAATGTTTTACCAGAGCCTAAGCAACTAGAGTTTTATCAGTCTTGCATACTTGGAGAAATTTAAAACATTGAATGCATATAAGAGGGTAACAAAGGTCTCAAATAACCAGTCTAAGATTTTACCTTAGAAAACAACAAGAAAAGAAAATTAAATATACAATAACCTGAAAAACAAATAATGAAAGGTACAGCATATACCGATGAAATTGAAAATAATAAATCAACAAAGTCAAAAAATTATTTCTTTGAAAAGATCAATTACTTCAATGAGTTTTTGCATGGCTATCTAAGAAGTAACAGACAGAATTTACTGAGAAAGGGGTGACATCAATACAGATTCCATGGATATCAGGAAGTTAATATAGTAACACTATTAATGAAGTCCCATAAATTTGATAACATAGATGAGATGGACCAATTTCCTAAAAGATGCATTCTGATAAAGCTCACAAAGGGCAATTTAAATGACAATTATCTAGTAAATAAATCAAATCAACGACTAATGACATTCCAGAATAGAACGGCCTGAGATGGGCTCACTGTCATGTTTTAGCTAATACTGTAGGAAGAAATATTCCTTCTTCTCATTTTTATTCCACCAAAAGAAAAAAGTAAAAGAAAATTCTGTAACTCATTCTATGAGATCAGTATTACTCTTAATACCAAATAAAACTAAGATATTTCAGGAAAAGAAATACAGACCAATACTTCTCATGGATATAGATGCAAATACTGTCAAAATGTTGCAGATCAAATTCAATAAAGTATTCAAAGAATTACACATCATGACCATAAGCAGTAGAATGTAAGAAATCAATAATGTAGACCATCACATCAATAGGCTAAAAGTAAAGCACATATGATGATATCAATAGAGGCACAAAATCATTTCCCAAAATTTATCACTCATTTGTGAATAGAAACTCAGCAAAGTGGGAAAAGGGGATTTCCCAGACACGCAGAAGGACATTTACAGAAATTCTACAGCTAGTGTTGTGTTTTACGGCCAGAAACTTGGAGTTCTCTCACTAAGATTAGGAACAAAACAAGGATGTTTCCTTTGCCACTATGTTCAACATCATACTTTGGTTAATGTGACATAAATTGAAAAGGCAATAAAAAGAATATACATTGAAGAGGCAGAAATAAAACCACATTCACAGACAGCATAATAGTCTATGCTGAAATTTGAAAAATTTGACAAAAATATCCAGAAACTTAGTGGAAAACTGGTATGCTACAAGTTAATATATAAGAGTCAACTGATTTCCTTTATCCTATCAATGAGCAAGTAGAAACTGAAGTTCCTACACTAGCATCCCCTACAATGAAATAATTAGTTGTAAATCTAACAAAACATCTTACAGATTCTATATGAGGAATATTACAAAACTAAAAAAAAGATCAAAGAATTAGTCCATGTTCCTGCATAGAAATACTCAGTATGATCAAGATTCCAGTCCTTAACAATACAATCACAGATCCAACAGAATCCCAAAGTGTGTGCAACTTATCTTGTGAATGTTGACAAACTAATTCTATGTAGAGAGTGCAAGACTCAAAATAGCCAACTCAGTTACTTTAGAACACAGTCGAAGGACTGACCCTGCCTGACGTTTTACCTAGGAAGCTGGTGATGTTGTCTTGGTGTAGTTGGTGAAATAACAGCAAACCAATGAAGAGATTAGAATAGACGCACGTAACTGAAATGCATCCACAAGTACTTAGTTGATTTGTGACAAAGGAGTAAAGGAAGATCAACAGAACAAACAGCTGTTTGCAACATTCAACTGGAATTATATGTAAAAACAAATCTAGACACAGACTTAAAATTTTTCACAAAAATTAACTCAAGAGGGATAATGGACCTAAATGTCAAATGCAAAACTATAAAACTCCTAGAAGATAATGTAAGATAAAATCAAATTAAGATAATATGAGGTTAAAGTGAAAGGCATCATTCATGAATGGAAAAAGTTGATAAGCTAGACTTTATTAAAATTGAAAACTACAATTCTTCAAAAGACAAACTCAAAAGAATGAGAACACAAAGACACATCTGATGAAATATTGCTATTTAAAATATACAAAGGGGCTGGCATGAAAGCATAGTGGCTAAATCCTTGCCATGCCTATGCTGGGATTCCATATGAGTGCTAGTTCGTGTCTTGGCTGCCTCACCTCCCATCCAGCTCTTTGCCTGTGGCCTGGGAAAGCAGTAGAGGATGGCACAAAACCTTGGGACTCTGCACCTGCATGAGAGACTTAGAAGCAACTCCTGGCTCCTGGCTTCAGATCAGCTCAGCTCCAGCTGTTGTTGCCACTTGGGAAACGAACCAGTGGATGAAAGCTCCTTCTCTCTGTATCCCCCTCTCTATATATATCTACATTTCTAACAAAAAAAAATAATAAAATCTTTAAATAAACAAGGAGCTCATAAATTCAACAATGAGAAAATTTGCAGCCAAGTGAAAAACTCAACAAAAATTTGCCCAGATACTTCACCAAAGAAGATATACATACATACAGTGGACAAGTATATGAAAAATGTTCAAAATCATGTCATAAGACAATTGGAAATTAAAACAGGATACCTCTAAACACCCATTAAAATGGCCAAAATGCAAAACACTGGAAGCACCAAATTCTGGTTAGGATGTGGATCAACAAAAATTCCCATTCGTTGCTGGTGGCAGTGCAGAGTGGTGTGGTCACTTTAGAAGATGACTTGATAGTTTCTTACAAAACCAGCCTCTTACCGTATGATCCAGTAGTCATCTCCTCAGCATTTATCCAAACTTTGGTCCACACAAAAACCTGCACTCACATGTTTATAGCAGCTTTAATAATAGCTGTCAAAAGTGGCAGGCAACTAAATATTCCTCCGTGGGTGGATGGATAAATCCATGCTAGTACATTTAGATAACATGCCAACTACCCATGAAAGAATCCACTCTGAGAAGTCTACCAACTGTGTGATACCAACTATTTGCCATCCTGGAAAAGGCAAAAATAAAGAGACAATAGAAAGATTTGGAGTTGTGAAGAGTTGGAGCAGAGTTGGAGGGGGAAGGGGGAGAGGAACAGGAAGAGTAGAGAGGATCTGAAGGGCAGAGGAACTATTCCGTGTGATACTAAAGTGACAAATTTCATTACACATTTGTCCAAATCCATACAGTGTATACCACTACGAGAGAATTCTTGAAAACTAAAGGCTTTGATTAACGATCATGTGCTGGTATGAGTTCACTGACAGTAACAAACAGCACTGTGGTGCGGGGTGATGAGAGTGGGAGGATTTGTGTGTGGTAGGGACACTCATATGTGGCAACTTGCTATGATTTATGTTCAACTTTACTATGAGTCTAAAACTGCTCTTAAAATAATATTTATTAACAAAAAGGGAAATGATTGGGACAGTAGCAGAATTTTAATGGTTGCTTACACGATAGCATAAATATGTGTGTGGGGAGGCCTGTGTTTCTTTCATGAAGGTAGAAAGTAGTCTGTGGTTGCGGATAGCGAAACAGAAGATGGCACTTTTAAGGCCTAGGGAAATGTAGTAGCACAGAAACATACACAGTGGTAGGTAGCAGGGGAGGTACAATGGTGACAATAATTTTTGCCAACTTAAAAATGGCATCTAATATGATGGTTAATTTTCTGTATCGAGTTGACTGAGCTAAGGAACACCCAGACTGTTAATAAAACATTGTTGAGGGGTTAGTGTTGTGACATAGTGGATAAAACCACTGCCTGCAATGTCAGCATCCCGTAAGGGCACAGGCTTGTGTCCTGGTTGTTCTAATTCTGACCCAGCTCCTCACTAACTGGAACCGACGTGAGGGCCTTGAGTGAAGTGCCTGCTTTTCAGCTGCAGCCTGGCTCCGTGCCTGCTGCTGTGGCGATCTGGGGAGATAACCAGAGGATGAAATCTCTCTTTCAAAATGAGTAGGTGAATCTTAAACCAAACCAAGCCAAACCATCACTGCTGGGTGTATCTGCATGGGTACTTCCTGCACGTGAGTCGATAGACTAAACAGAGAGGATTGCTTTAGTCAACGTGGGTGAGCATCAGTCCATCCAGTTAGAGCCCAAATACAGCGAAAATGTGCAGTGGGGGAATGGGACTGTGGTCTGTGTGCTTGAATTGGGACACGCATCTCTAGCCCTCCTCTGCTTATTTTCAGGGCTTTGACTGTGGACCACAACTCCATCATCAACTTCTCACAGGTGGCATGTTGTGAGATTTCTTAATCTCCATAGTAATGTGAGCCAGACCCTCATAACCAGTCATTTTCTCTATTGTCCTACGTGTGTCTCTAGACAATCCTAACATGCCAGGGTGCGTGAAGGCTGTACTGTGTTCATGTATATATGTTTATTTTCTCTTTCGTAACATAATTATTTGTGCAAATTTGTAAAAATTTGTGTCTTCCAAAGCTTTTCCTCTTAATCTCTGTTTATTGTATGGCATTAACCAGGATTTACAGAATGGAGTAAGGAAGAATGGTGTTTGCATTTCTAGTCTTGCTTTGGACACCAGGTTTTATATGTAGGTGTACTTGCACATATGCATCGTTTTAAAAATGAATTTGAGAGTTGGATATGCATATGTGCACATGCACAGAGATCTGGAGAGGGATGCAGGAAGAGAGAGAGAGAGAGAGAGAGAGAGAGAGAGAGAGAGATCCGTATATCAGGAGTTCCTGAAACTGTGAATCAGGAAATCAATCCTTGCCTCTGAGATGGGTGGGAGGAATCCGATTACTTCAATCACAGCTGCTACCTCTCGGGGTTTGCATTAGCAGGGAGCTGAACCAGCAGCCAAAGCTGGGAACTGAAAGTAGACACACTGGTGATTTAGTAGCTTAACCAGTGTCTCAGTCCCTAGGCTAAACACCTGTTCCGTAATTCCACAGATGCATAAAAGCATCCTCAACACACTTTTCCTAAAGCCCAGATTAACATCTTAACAGCCATCATTTCATATTTCTCTCCATGGTAATAGTTTCACATATGTACATTGTCTATATATTTTGCATTTTGCTTTTCTCATTCAATCGTGCTCTTGGAGATTCCTTCCAGTCATAGAGCTGTGGCAGTCTGGTTCTGCCTCTGCTGTTTGATTCGGTGTGTGATTGGCTGTCTGCAGACTCAGCATCCTTCGTGCTCTCTCCATTTCCAGAACACACCTGTGTCCGAACTCCCTCATTCCTCCCAGCTGGCTCTGGTCATATTGTACACATAGTCACATTTGACACCTTGCTTTCCTTCTGTCATCATGATTCAAAGTCATGCATCCTGCTCTGTGGGGCACAGACTCCTCGCAAGCCAGGCCAGTCCTGCAGGATGGCGAAGCATGTGCATTAGCGGGATGTGGGGAGACTGGCACCGTGATGAGTATCTTGGCTGACTGCCTTGCCTGACCGTGACAGTGAAGTCCGCCCAGGACACGTTTCCTTCTCCGATCTTTTTGTGGGAGTGTATTCCTCGCCCTTCACGACAAAGCGAAAAAACCAAAGCAAGCACTTTTCCTGGCAGTCTTCACTTTCAGATTGGACCCAAAATTCTCCCTGGAGAACAATTTGAGGAACAGTTTCCACAGTATGCCAGGTCATCTCTCATGGCTTCAGTTGGTGAGACAGGAATTCGCTGTGTTTGTTCCAGCCCTGGAGCTAAAACTGTTTTTAAAAACAAATTTAAAAGTATTGTCCCTCACAATGCACCACCTAGCAGTTTATGAAGTCGGTTCTTTTTGTTGCTGTTGGTTTATTTCATTGCAAAAAGGAACAAAAGCATTTCAGCAGCTGTAGCTGTGAGGAATTAAGTGATTCACTAGCTCCCTCTAGTGGCTATTGTGGGGAACTACAAATGGCTCTACAATGTGAAGGAAATGGGATTTCAGAGCAGGGAACCGGTAAAAACACAACTTTCTTCGTTTTAGTATCTAACAATAGGAACTCTCAGTTCTGCATCTTATAAACGTGTGCTTAGCTGCATGCAATTCCTTTCAATTACTCAACCACTTCATCACTTTTAAGACAGTTTCTGAGGCAACCCCATTTTGGTGGTTTCAGGAACCACTGGAAGACTGACTGGCTTACCTAAAAAGGCACAACCCAGGAAGTGGGTGCCCAGTTCTGTCAATCAGCCACTAGCACGAGCATTGATTCAGGTAATGGGCTTTGCATTCAATCACACGAGTTCCATTAGGAAAAGACTCACATATTTATTTATTTGAGGGGCAAAATGACAGCCACAGAGCTCCTGTGCAGTAGCCTAATGGCTGAAGTCCTCGCCTTGCATGCACCAGGATCCCATATGGGCGCTAGTTCTAATCCTGGCAGCCCCACTTCCCATCCAGCTCCCTGCTTGTGGCCTGGGAAAGCAGTCGAGAACGGCCTAAAGCCTCGGGACCCTGCACCCACATAGGAGACCCAGGAGAAGTTCCTGGCTCCTAGCTTCGGATCGGCTCAGCTCTGGCTGTTGTGGCCACCTAAGGAGTGAATCAGTGGATGTAAGATCATCCTCTTTTTCTCTCCTTCTCTCTGTAAATCTGACTTTCCAATAAAAAAAAAAGAAGAAGAAGAATGACAGAGAAAGACACACAGATCTTGCATCTGCTATTTCTCTCCCCAGATGCCTGCAACAGCCAGGGCCAGGGCGAGCCAAAGCCAAGAGCCCAGAATCCCATCCAGAACTCCAATGTGAGTCTGAAGGATGTTACTACTGGAGTATAATCTCAGGCGCATGAATAGCAGAGCAGCCTCACCCACTGCACCGCAGCACCTGCGTCCTCCCACCCCACTTGGATGTCAGGGCAAGCTTGTGATTTTAAGGATTTCATTCATTTTCTCCTTCAAAAAGAAATTAGCTCCATTTCCTTCACCAAACCTTTTGGCTAACCGTCATTTCATATCCTATACATGGATGCCCAGTTTTCCTACACCTGGCATCTAACCAGCTTTGTACTTTGTGTTGAAGTGATGCTGTTTTCCCCCTTTGGGGCCTGAGAGGTTGCACTGATGTCCTCAGTGGAGCTGGTGGAGACTCCAAGAGGAGTAATAGTTCAAAGTTGGCAAGCATTCAAAACACATAGATGGTTGAGCTGACTGGAGAATGTGTGCACATAGCAGGGAGGCAGGGAATCGAAGACGATAACTCAGGCTCTTTGCTGCTCAGTCGCTTTCAATCTCAGTTTTCTTATCTGTAAAATGGAATTGTGCCAGGATTATATGAGATAAGATAGTGTTATTAGCATAGTATATAGGAACTTGCTTAACAAACATCCATTCTCCCATGCTCCACTACACAGAAAAAAAGAGAAACATTAACACAGCAAGGTAGTTCCCTTCTGGAGATGACTGAGTTGAGGAATGTGACTTAACCCATGCTGTGCCTTCAACAGAGGCAGAGGCTGCACATCCGGGCTCTCTCTTGGTTCTTATTCTGGATCTGCCATCTGACAAGCTCAGTGAGGGTCGGGCAGTTTGCAGCTCTTCATGCCTCGGGTTCCTTGGCTACAAAGCAGGGCTAAAAGGAGGATGACATTACTGAACACAATGGCAAGTTCTTGCTAAAAAGAAACTGATTGGGCCCAGCGTGGTAACCTAGCCACTAAAGTCCTCACCTTGAATGCGCTGGGATCCCATATGGGCACCAGTTCTAATCCCATCAGGCCCTGCTTCCCATCCAGCTCCCTGCTGTGGCCTGGGAAAGCAGTTGAAGACTGTACAAAACCTTGGGATTCTGTACCCACTTGGGAGACCCGGAAGAAGCTCCTGGCTTCAGATCAGCTCAGCTCTGGCCATTGTGGCCGCTTGGAGTGAATCAATGGATGGAAGATCTTCCTCTCTGTCTCTCCTCCTCTCTGTATATCTGACTTTGTAATAAAAATAAATAAATCTTTAAAAAAAAGAAAAAAGAAGAATCTGATTAACAAAGACTTTTTCAGCAAACTCTTGGTGTCATTATGAAAAGGTTAACTGCATCAAAGAGTCCAGAAAAGTGTGGGTAATTATATGCATATATTTGTATATGAGCATTTTTTAAGTCACGTGCTACTTATTTTTCATGTGTGTTATATAAACCAGTACTGGTGGAGATCTGGAGAGAGAGCATAAATGGCAAAACTGGTGAAATTAGAGCATCACTGGGAGGATTGTAGTACTTTAAATTCTTTGGTTTTGGCAATTTTGGTATGTAAATAGTAGCTTTCAGGGCAAGCTACCTCTAACATTAGTCAAAATAAAATACTTTAAACATTATAAAGAAGTGAATTTAATTTTAGTAGAATATTTCATTTAGCCAAATATATCCGAAATGACATTTAACTATGTAATCAGCATAAAATCAACCTTTCATTTTTAAAGGCTTTTTTTAGTTTTAAAATTTTAACAATTTCTAACACTTTGGCATAGGGTCAGAAGTAGACATTATATGCATTTACATCCATACCATTTTTTTCTTGCAGATAGGAATATTAACATCAGAAAGTGAGAGGTTCACAATGATCACAATGTGGGGAATAAAGGGCATATTGTCGGGCCAACAATGGTGTAACTCAGTGAAGCAATATTTATTACAACTGCTTACCAAAGAATATGCCATCCCCAAACCTTTACCCTGCCTACATGTTAACTTCCACAACTGAAGTAACTGAATTATACTATATGAGCATAAAGTTGTTAGTGAAGGAATAATTTTTGTTACTGTCTTTTAAAATCAGGTATGTATTTTACACTTTGCATGTTCACTTGGACCAAGTATTTTTCAAGAGCCACATGTGTCTCATGTTGGCCATCCCAGACAGCAAGCGGGAAATGCTACGATGGGACGTTATCCAGGGGCCTGGGGATTCCTTGACATGTCTCTGGGGTTTCCCAGCTCTGGTCCTGGACTTGCGGTGTAAATCTTCCATTCCCTGGAAATGATTAGCCTGCCAGAGAGCACTCACGTTCATGCAATTCTAATAATAGTGATGTCTGTGAAAGCAAAAATTGTGTTCACATGTAAAGAGCCTAGGCCTTTCTAGGAAACGGAGCAGGTACCATCATGATTGGGTGGCATGAACATGTGGTTACAGATGGGGTCTGGACATGGCAATTAAGCAACACTGACTTGCAAAATGAGAATTTTATTTCCCATTGTGTTTCTCTTTCACTTCTTTTGATTATATCAAGCAAGAAGACTCATTTGGGTACCCTTATACCTAGCACTTCCTCAATACCGCGTAGTCTCCCCACCCCCACCCCAAGAGCATCCGGCTAGAATTTAATGTATTACTGGTTCCTATTTTGTCATCACCTCTTACTCATGGGAAACACTCCTGGCTTTCCATCTGATGATTAATAGGAATTTTTTTTAATGTTTTCAAACTACAAAACCTATCAAAGCAAGTTTATTAAAAGTACAAATATCTAAGATACTTGTAACCTAAGCAGCACTGGACAATGGCAGAAACAAAGAGAACAAACAGGTATCAAAAAATAGAGAAAATTCATCCAGGAACTACCAGGATGCCTGAAATTCGGGGACATCAGCGACCCGTTTCAAAGCAACGGCCCGACCAAAGCCGCTAAGAAAACAGGTTTGCGGAGGTTCTTTTCCCAAGACATCTTCCCAGACCTCTCTCCGGTGTCTGTCTCTTGTCCTGGTTCTCTATTCTTCCCTTTTCCCTCCTGTCTTTCTGCTCCTTCACCTTTCGCGCTTTTAGCTGCATCCTTCAGGCTCTCCTCGCCCATCTGCAGGCTCTTCTTGCCCACCTGTCAGAGCTTGCCTCCAACTAGGTGTTCCGTGGCCTTGCAACTGAGGTGTACTGGGAGGGGCTCCCCTTGCTACACGCAGGCCTTTTCCTGGCTGAGTTCGAAGCCCTTTCGGGTGACCGTTAGTAATTTCTAGATTCAAATTCTGAGGATCTGGAGGGTTCCGAACAGCGACCCTGGAAGGAGACGTTTCCCATGAGGCTTTTACCCTGGACTTCATTGGAGTAGGTGGACTTGCCGGGTGCATCCATTTTACATGTTTTGTGCACAAACGGGGCAGAGAAATGAAACTTCTTACACACAATTTGAGTAATTTATGTCCTCTAAGAATTGGTATTATAGTATTAAATTCTGGATCATTCAACAGGGCCACTGCCAATGTGAACCTGCTTAAAGGAATCCCATGTATTAATTTGCACATTCGTTTTTGTTTTGTTTTGGGAAAGTGCTTACTATTTGCTTCTCTTTCACCTGTGTTACGGATGGAGTTTGAAGGGAAGGAACCACGTTAGGGAGTTTATCTCACTATCAGTTCACAGAAGAGCACTTGCTTGACCCCAGACTTGAAAATAAACACAAATTCTGAATTTTGCCTCATTCACACCTGTTCTTATACTTCACGTGAGCTGTCTTCCAACCATTAAAGATCAATTTACACTTTTTACTTAAAATGTGTGAAATGATTTTTAAAGAAAAGGCAAACGACTCCTACATCATCAAAACAAAACCCACCAGGGAAGCTTGGGCCACAGAACCTCACCACCACATCCCCAGCTGGAGGCCCTGAATGTCAGCTGTGGGTATTGGCTGGCGCCCTTTCATTCACAAAGGTAACCCCAGTCTCCTATTGGCTGTTGGAGTGGCATAGGCGTAGGTGTAGGCAGCGGTTTGAGACCTGCCCTTGCTGGCTAGTGTTGAGAAGTTACCTTAAGAATGTCTTTAAAGACCCTAAACTGAAGTCATGTGGGCAGCACCCAACCCAAGAAGACTGATGTTCATTTAAGAAAAGATTGAGACAAGCTAAGTGTGCACCCTCTAGGGTGCCCTTTCATGTCCCAGCTGCTCCACTTCTGATCCAGCTCTCTGATTCCTTAACAACAACAGCAGCTAATATTTATTGAGCCAATGAAACAGTTTAAATGCTAGTTGAGGTGCTTTAAGTAATAGGGGTGAGACCCGGGTGGTTCTGTGCCCACAGCCTGTCAGTTGCTAAGATGCGAAAGCCCAGGACTCCAACCCAGAAGGCTCGGCTGTGGAAGGCAGCTCTTCATTTCTGCACCTACCAGCCAGCCTCTTCGAATGAAGGAAGTCGCTCCGCTAGAGTCTGTGGCAAAGCAGGAGGCTGTGAAGGGAATCTAACATTTCTGTTTGACATGAATTTGTGTTTTGTTGCAAGAATTCTTGGGCATTGAATGTAATACAAAGCACATTTCAGGATGCAGTAACACTTCTAATTTTGTATATTGGAAGGGAAAATACATGTAAACCATTGTTAAGAACACGATGCCTCAGTAAATCCAATAAAAACGAATAGTGCTGGAATCTGAAACAAAAGCAAGATCGAATAAAATAAATGGCTCCATTAGTAGGATATTATTACCATTGACATTCTGTTTTTGAGGCTGAACTCTTTAAAACTTTAACAATTTGGTTTTGATTTTGTTTGAGTTTCTGATTAGTTGCCAAACCTACTTGATGCTTTTAGATTTATTCTAAGGTAGTGGTTTCCCACAACACAAATTTCAGAAAAGAATATCATTATCTTTTAAAAATTGCAATAGAAACAGGAGGTTCCTCAGTCACATTTATCCCTAAGGAGAGAAAAAAAAAATGTGACTGCCTGGGGCTCACTCTTTGCTTTGCTCTCCATAGCTGTTTAGACTTTCCCTGTTCCTAATAGGGGGAAAACTGGCAAAAAACTACAGACCAAGCCTCAGCAAGCAAACCCTGCAAATTAAAGTGACCGAGTTAGGCTGGGGCATGGATTCCAAGACCCCCAGCAGTCTTTGGTAAAGCCACATCAATAACTTGTGTTGGAGTACCAGTACCTAGGACTCAGAATGGAACTAACCTCTGAAATCTGGAGATTTTGGTTTTTTATTATTATTTTATTCTTTTCACATGAATAAAATTTACTAGACACTTTTCATTCTGTTTGTCCAGTGGTCCCTGAACAGTATCACTGTATGAGAAAAGATAACATATTAAGTCCTGAAATGACAAGTTCTTGCTTAAAAAATAAGGTTTTGTCTCAATATTTGCTAGGATAGGAAGCGTGTCCCCATTGAACCATAAGTTACTAAGCGTTAACTTTCCCAGAAAGCCAGTGAATAAGTGCATTGATTCATTGCTCAAAAGATGGATCTGTTAGCATAGATTGATGGATAGGTAAGAAAATAATTCTCTCCTTTTAGGGTTTAATATTTAATGGTTGTAGCTTCATTATGCCAACAAAACAGACTGATTTCGTTTTCTTAGGTTGGTGGAAAGGCTGTTCTTTGGTCATCTTAGGTATGTGAATGCGTCACAGCTTCCCCATCAGATTACTGTAGTCTGGGTGTAAAGCACAGAAGCGTCTCAGTGTTCTGGGACCTGGAACTCCAAGAGGAAGATGTTGGCAGGGCTGTTTCTGCTCTGAGATCTGCAGATGAGAGCTCTCTTCCCTCTGGTTTGTATGTGGTTGTCTTCCACATCTTGATGCAACCTTCTGTGTTTCAATATGTTCTTTTCTTTTTCTTTAGAGGATTATTCTTTTTATTAGAAAAGCATATTTTACAGAGAAGAAAAGGTCTTCCATCCATTGGTTCATTACCCAAATGGTCACAATAGCTTTAACTGAACCTATATGAAGCTGGGAGTCAGGAGCTTGTTACAGGTCTCTCACACAGGTGCAGGACCCCCAAAGACTTGGTCCGCCCTCCTCTGATTTCCCAGGCTGTAAGCAGAGAGCTGGATCAGAAGTGGAGTAGCTGGAACATGAATTGGCACCCCTATGGGATGCCAGCACCACAGGGTGCAGGATTAGCTTGTTTCAATCTTTTTTTTTTTTTAATGAACATCAGTCTTCTTGGGTTAGGTGCCCCCCACATGACTTCAGTTTAACTTAAGTACATCTTTAAAGGCCCTAATAAACATTGTTACATTCTGAGGTACTGGGGGTCACAATACCAACAGGTAAATATTGAGGGATATTTCAGCTCAGTGAGCACCATCATTTATTCTAGGCTGCTATTATTTGTGTTGGAACCATTTTCTCTACCGTATTAG